>NC_080395.1:54552500-55158333 GCF_030265065.1 Corythoichthys intestinalis | reverse complement strand
ACTGTGAAAGGTGTATTTTTGGATTACTCACAAGCACTGTTCATCTTGGTGACAAACTGCTTGCTGAAAGGGACTCGGTGAGTTCAAAAATATACTTGTATTTGTTTTATATTTTAGTTCATATTATTTGAGCCAGTTTATGCTAAAAGTGTCAGTTCATGATATTTCTGTCACACGATTGTTGTAAACCAAGAAATGGTGGTTAATTGAACGTATGACGTCGCAAAATGTCTCCTTTTTGCCGAGCCTAGCCACCTGCTCTATCGGTTTATAACGTGCGTCACTGCACTTTTGTCGACTTCACTCGACGATAACTTTATTTTTAATCATACTTAGAGCTCTTTCGTGTGCGAATTAGTTCATTTATTTATGTATTTTTGTGAATTCGATAGGCTATTAAAGCTTGATTCAGAAGTGACTGAACAATCGTTGGAGAGAGAAATTCCAACCGGGATACAAGATGGCGAGCTAATCCAAAGACGGACCATTGAACTGTGCCTCACGCAGGAGCGAGACGCACGCGAGACTTCGGTTTGACCAGTGTTGTTAATAACAGCGTTACAATATAACAGCGTTACTAACGGCGTTATTTTTTTCAGTAGTGGGTAATCTAATTAATTACTTTTCTCATCTTGGCAACGCCGTTACCGTTACTGAGGACGGAAAGGCATGCGTTACTATGCGTTACTATATTGGTCGAAAAGTCTGAGGGAGACGGACTCACCGAGACGACAGAGCAGAGCAGGAGCGGGGAGGAGGCAAGAAAGCTGTGACGCCAAGCAAACGCGATGGTAGGTAGCTCCAATAATACATGTTTTAGCCGATAGCCGACAAACTACACCCGCTTGTTATGGTAGATATGGTAGACATGGTAGATATCACATTTACTGTATATAGATATAACTAGATGCAAAATGACGGACATGGCTCTAAATGCGTTAGTAGACAGCCGCCATCTTAAAGCAGTAGGCTTTTTAGGACGGCTCTGTTGTAGAGAACCTTCCTAGCGAACCTAAGTAACTTTTTATCTAAAATACTTCTAAATCGGCAAAATCTTGACTTGAATCTATCTTTAAATGATGAAACAGTTTTAAAACTTTCATATGTTGAAAGTAGAGAGGAGGGAACTAATGCAATAATGGGAGCAATTTTAACAACTTTTAACAGGTGATTCAGGGTAAAGGGCAAATTAGGGTAAAGAATTGGGCTCGGGCCAATTGTACCAAAAACCTCCACAGAAAACTTCACATAGTGTGGCTAATGTTTTTTTGTTTTTTTTTTGAGGAAAAAAAAAAAAGTAATTATCACCAATTACTTTGCCAAGTAACTAATTACTCTTACATTCAGGTAATTGAGTTACTAATGCAATTACTTTTTGGGAGAAGTAATTTGTAACTATAATTAATTACTTTTTTTCAGTAAGATTAACAACACTGAGTTTGACATCCTTCAATCTGGTAGGATCCACCATATTTTTTCCCAGCGGAGGATCCCCCCCATTTGATGGGAAGAATTTGAATATTGAAACTCAAATAGAAATCAAACGTCTATAAAATTGAGGAAATTGAAGAAATCAATTGATTAAAAAGAAAAATTAGAAATCTGAAAAACAAAAACAACCCGGGTTGATAGATCCTAAAAATAATCAAAAATAACTCATTATAAGATAGGAGAAATAGTTGATGAAAAGATCATAAAAATAATCAAAAATAATTTATTATAACATAGGAAGAGATCTTAACGGGGGGGGGGGGGGGGACACTTATTCAATATGGGAACAAATTTCCTTTGGTGAAATTTATAATTTTTTCAATTCTTTGTTAACTGTATGTCATTGTATGTATGTCGTATGTAGTGATGCACGATAATACAGTTTTCAACCGATACCGATAACCGATAATTTCCTCCTCATTCCAACCGATAATGTCAAGCCGATAATTCTATTAAAAGATTTATGTAAAATTTTAAAGTACACACAAAAGAAAATATTACTGTGCAAAAATATAATTTAATGCCCTTTTTTTCAACATAAAATATGAACAAGTCGTCAATTCAAACATCTAAATAATGACAGATTGTCTGACATTTTGTAATGGTAAACTTTTGGCAACAATTACTTAAAGAGTAAATACCTAAGTTGCACAAAAATGCCTTTAAAAGTAAGCCATTCCTAACATATATAATATTAATACATTGCAAAACACACCTCCTTAAAACTAGTCAGTTTTAAGTGTAAATCTATTGGCAATAAGTGAAATTATCTGCCATCGCTTCAAGTATATTTCTCTCAGATTTCTTGGAAGAAAAATAGCTAGCTGAAAATCTTAACAGCCTTGTTTTAAGCAATACATTATTATACTTAATCCTAAAAAAAAAATTTTTTTAAAACTTGGAAGGAAAGATTTTGAATAATATTTGTGGCTACAGAATATAGATTTAAGAATTTGATTATCTACTGTGACAGTAATTGATCAGAGAAATAAGTTAAATAATTTGAAAAGTGATTGCTAATGTTATATGCTTTGTTGCACACTGTGAAAATGATTAACTCAAAAGAGCGAGATGTCATGTACCCATTCTGCAGCGCTTTGTTTACATTTGCGGCTTTCACGACATTTGCTTTACAGCAGCTAAACTGATACACGGCAGTACTATTTGGACGGAGTTGGAGCTCCCATCCACGTGCGTGTTGTTTTGTGCCTGAGTTTTGTTAAACCGAAAATAAAGGCAGCGTTACAAAGTCATCTGACCGCGCGTCATTTTACATTCTGAATGCATTATTGACTGGCTGACTTCGTTTTCTCCATGTTTAAATTATCATCTAACCACTGTGCCGTCGGCTTGCTTACTGGACATCACTTTTTCATGAAGAATGGTGGTCGTATAAACTGCATTATTTTTTTTAATCCAGGGCTTTGGTTCTCGGGTCATTTAGGTAAAAAGAAAAAAAAAAAAAACGTGTCTCGTCTCGGCGGCAGCTACGTTCGTACCGGATAATCCGCCCGCCCCAGCCGGTTCGCCGCGGCGTATTCGGGTCCTGGCTCTGCTCGCACGCCGTGGGGGAACGCTCAAGAAACCGGGGTGTCCGCCGGAGATCCCGAAGCCGGGGAACCGCGCTCGGCCCGCCCCGCCTTGGCGAGGCGGCGGCGGCCTGAGCGAGAGCCAGAGCGGCGGGCTCCGTCGGAAGACTGCTACTTGCCGACTATCGGTCTCCAGTCGTGCCGGTGTTGTGCCTTAGATGCGAATTTACCACCCGCCTTGGCCTGCATTCCCAAACAGCCCGACTCTGTATCGTCACAAGCCCTGTAGTTTAACTTAGTGTTTACAATAGCTTTAGCATTCCCGCTAGCAGCAGCCTCGTATTCATTCCAAAAATCTTTGTGGAGCAGTTTTAAATGGCTGCTGGGTTAGTGGTTTTGAATGAGGACGCTTTCTTTCTGCCTCGTGGAACTTCTACGATACATGTTCCGCAGATGGCGAGAGCGTCGTTTTTTTTTTTAGTAACAGCCGCCATAATATTCAACTACTTCTTGTCGTGTAACTCCGCCTCCTCAACCCCTCCTCCCTCAGGGGCTTCAGAGAGGGGAGGGGTTGAGGAGGCGGCGTGCTGAATTCTTCGGTTGCGCACATTTGGAGGCTAAATCAAGTATATAATTATCGGATTGCATTATCGGTTGAATTTTTTTATTATCTGGATTATCTGTGTGACGTCATAATTGCCATTATCGGCCGATAATTATCGGTGACCGATATTATCGTGTATCTTTAATTGTATGTGTTGTTTTGTGTATAAAAAATAGGCCGGCAGTTCAAAACATAACTTGTCCGAGTCATTTGTTTGGTTTATGCATATACTGCTTCAGTAGCCGAACCTAGTACTAGCCCATTGCATAATTAATTGACTGTAATCACGTCATAGGGTTTACACAAAGCAGAACTCTTGCAGCCTTTTTTTTTCATCACTTTCACCTTGAGAAGCAAATGTTTTTGAGACAACTGTGCTGAGTGTTGCACTTAGAAATCTTCTTAGTCCTTCTGAAGGACATTATCCAACTCCAAATGTGAGGAAAAAAGAAAACCTTCTATAGTATAGTATATAATAGTGTACGTGTGTATATGTGTGTGTGTATATACTGGACTGTCTCAGGAAATTAGAATATTGTGTATTCTAATTTTTTGAGACAGTCCTGTGTATATATACAGGACTGTCTCAGGAAATTAGAATACACAATATTCTAATTTCCTGACTGTCTCAGGAAATTAGAATATTGTGTATTCTAATTTCCTGAGACAGTCCTGTATATATACACAGGACTGTCTCAAAAAATTAGAATATTGTGTATTCTAATTTTCTGAGACAGTCCAGTATATATATATATATATATATATATATATATATATATATATATATATATATATATATATATATATATATATATATATATATATATATATATATATATATACATACATATATATACAGTATATAATACAAATTCATGTTGTGTTTAACCATTCAAACATTTAGGATTTCACAGTTCTGATGTTGTTTGTTTTATCTATCCATTTTCCCTACTGCCGGTCCTCATTGGGTCATGGGTCAAATTATTTCCTGCTGGTTTGAGCAAGAGCTGGGATAAACACTGGACCATGCATACTCCATATAAAAGATTCGATTCCTTAGCCATAACTAGAAATGTACAACACTGCCATTAATTAAGAATGTGAAGCTAAAATAAATAAATAAAAAAGGTCAAATGTATTAAATTGAACCTCAAGGATCAATTTCCACTAGCCTATGACTTTTTCACACTCCTTTCTTTGTGAACATCACATATTACTCAGGCTTGTTCACAAGTGCAGGTCGTTGATAGGTCACAGTGTACACTTTTCTCACTTCTCATTAGCCCTCACATGCCATTTCCTGCACGTTAGGTAACACACCAGCTCCTTCAATTCAGTAGCTACTCGTCACAAATGACAATCAGGGTCACTCACCACACTTAGCAAAATTACACTAGGTAAGCGAAAATAAATATGTACAAAAATGATATTAAAGGGCATTTAACTCACCTTTTGGTACAGTATTTACAAACCCTAACCATCATGACAGATGTGAATTAATCCTAAAATATCCCTGTCAATCTGACCCTACGTGCTTTCTCCCACTTAAATATTTTTTTCTCTTATACAATCCAGAGGCTGTAGTATGTCCCAAAATTTTAGTGATGGTATTTATTCTTTTTTTTTTTTTTTATCTTTATCTTCTGTACAAAGCTTTTTAGATGGAAATTCAGCAAGGTGGTTTAGATTAATTTTTGTTAGATGGGATTCCCTGTTACAGGAACCACAGTAAATTCATTGTATGTTATGTTGGGGGGAAGGGAAAAAAAAAACGGTGCGAACAGCAAAATCTTGATATAAATGCGCAAATTTAAAGATTCAGCTCAAAATGTCAGCCTTTTTGTCTATGAGTAAAATCAGCCCCCTCATGCCAAATACTGCCAAATGCTAATCACTGCCAAATGGCAAATATAATTACCATCAATATTTGAAATGTACAATTACCAAATTTCTACTGTATTTAGACTAATCAATAAAATAGAATATATATCAGCATTTTTTTCAGAATTTATTTCATATACAGTTTTTATTATATTATGTATATACAGGATATACTGTATGTATATATTTTCCCCGAGTGGAAGCTTCCATGATCCTAATAAATTTAATAATTAAAAAAATATATACACAGTACTGTGCAAAAGTTTTAGGCAGGTGTCCTGCCTAAAACCTTTGCACAGTACTGTACATCAGTCATACGCATACATCATTGTCTACATCAGGTGTGTCCAAACCCATTCCTCCATGGGCCACTTTCAGTTGGAAATCCTTCCACCTTCATCACTTTCATTTGTTAAGAACCAAGATATACAGTATTGTATATCATCATGTCATACAGCACGAAACATGTACCAGAGGTGGGTAGAGTAGCCAAAACCTTTACTCAAGTAAGAATAGCATTACTAAAAATATTACTCAAGTAAAGGTAACAGTAGTCGTCCCAAAAATGTACCCGAGTACAAGTAAAAAAGTATTTGGTGAAACGCATACTCGAGTAATGAGTAACATTGTGAGTAACTGCTTATATTTTTGTTAGATTTTTTTTTTTTAAACAATAATATTTTCTTCTGAGCACAAATTTATATGAACTGTTGTGATAATTTTAATGTACAATAACCCATTACATAAAATCATTAAGCCAAAGAAATACAAAAAAAAAAAAAATCATTGAATTCCAGCAAGAGAGAAAAAAAAAATCACATAAATGAAGCATTATTCGTCTAAGGAGCATGAGTGCCCTCTGGTGGGGAAAATAGTTTCTAGTTTGAATAGTGAATAGTCCCTTCATAATTACTATTATGAAATAAAAAGGATAATTTCTCTGGTTTTCCGTGGTCAATCGGTGCCAAATAAAACCTGGGAGAGAGGGTAAAATACGCGCTTTCGAGTCATGTTGAGGTCAGCTTTCTATGTCAAATACTTCATTTTTATGGTGCTTTAAAGACACCACGTGATTGAACAGGCTGCGTGATCAAAGAACGGCAAGCTTGCATCTGATTGGTATAGTGGAGTCATGTGATTATTGTTGCAACGTCTCATTGGTGAAATTGGTAGAGCTACCCTTGGCATTGCTGGCAAATAAATAAATAAATCGAATATGTAGAATAAAGAGGAAAAATGTAACAACTTTTGTGTAGCCCAATGTAGCGCAGTAGTAGTAACGCCTTACTACCTACGTTGTTAATAATACTAGGTGTGCAAAATTTCTGATTCTTAGATTATTCGCGATTCGGCCGTGGAAGATTCGAGAACGATTCACAAACATCCAAATTCCGATTATTGAAATACGCCAAGTAAAGCGGAAGTACAACACGCTCAGCGCGCCGCGCGGTCTTCAGAATGAGGAACGGAGCGAGAGTAGCTAAACATCATGCTTCTCATTACCCGGCACCTCGGGTAATGCCAATGCTCAACTCACGGCTCTAGCTCAACTTATGCCACGAGATAAAAAAAACACAACAACATACCTGACTGCTGCCGAAAAGCTGCTACAAAGTACATCCACATAATGTTACGGTAGATATCATTTATATAGGACTAGGTGCATTATAGATTCGGTAGCCTCAGCAGCACAGCTACAAAAAGCTAGATGCGTGCGTTAGTAAACGGCCGCCATCTTAAAGCAGTACACTTCCCTGCAAGGCTGTTGTAGCAAACCTTCCAAGCGAACCTAATTAACTTTTTATCTAAAATACTCCTAAATCCGTAAAATATTGACTTGAATCTATCTTTAAAATAGTTTTAAAACTTTCGCATGTTGAAAGTAGACAAAAGGAAAATTATGGAATAACGGGAGCAATTTTAACAACTTTAACGGTTGATTCACAACATTAAATTAATTGAATGTAGTTTAAAGCTGCTGATACAGAATGGGGACTGGAGTTTTTTATTTACTGTTATTTTTGTATATTTTTTTACTGCTATATGTTAACTTGATACTGAAATAGTAGTTTGGTTTAGACTAAGAGTATTTTTGAACAATTTTGGAACTAATGTACAAAACATTTAAAAAAAAAAAAAAAAAAAAAAAAAAGGAGTAATAATAATCATAATAATCAATAATCGTTTTATAATCGAATCGTAGCCTCTGAATCGTAATCGAATCGTTAGGTGCCCAAAGATTCCCAGCTCTAGTTAATAGAGCATCGTGAATAATGTGGTGCGCATTGCCGTTAATCTATGCAAACATCCATTTTCTTGTCATTACAATCTGGCAACCTGGGGAGTGACGTTGAACCTGCTTTGCAATGATTGGTGCTCAAACTTGCTTGGAAAATAGATGCACGAATATGTCGAAGAGAATTTATCCTTCTGGAGCAGAGAAACGAAGAAGAAGAAAATCGGAGAAGAAAAGAAACAACAGTATCAAGGTAATAGAGCATGTTGTTGATGTTGTTATTGTGCAAGACACTCCGACTTGAACGATGTTGTCAGCTGAGCTTGTCAATATGTCGTACTGGTAATTGCCATTTGCCGCAGGGCGACGGCCCGTAGGTAATCAAGTAAAGCCGAGCAAGTTGTCACCTGTCGGTAATGGCAAATGTACGGCTTCCGCTGATTATAGTCAAACAAAATACTTGGACTATACCACACGTCGGCTACACTAGTATGGATTAGTTGTTAGACAGTTAATGTAGGCGGGTAATGTTACCCGCCGCCTACGGGCCGCCTAATATGAACTGCTGTCACCGTACAACATTCGGATACTCAGCAAGGGACATCATGCCGTCGCTGTTTTTAGTGCGGCATGACAGCATCGTAAACAATGGAGGCGGACGATCACGACGTGCCATTCCTGCTCCTCTTTTCTTTTCCATTCATTTTTCTTGAACCTTCAAACTACGAGACGTCTCAATAATATGCTTCAATTCAGTGCCCATTTGGGGTCCTCCCATCGCGGATGAGGTGGAGATGAGCGTTCTTGACAGAGCTCATCTCCCGAGTTGTCTCCGATCAGCCAGCTGCGGGGCTGGCCTTGCCTGGTATACCATTAGGCGACCGTCCGGCGGATCAAATTCAGAGGGCGGAGCAAGCCACAGCAAACAGACAGCGGAGTGGACCAATCAGCGACGGGCAGACGTGACATTGTTAAAGCAACAAGTAATTAGCGTGAGCAGAGAATGGAGAAGTTTATTCAACATGGTTAGCGCGAGCCATGTTGACTGTTGTCAATGACTTGTTTCGATGTGTTTTTGGTCATTTAAAACTGGTTTTACCACGGAATGGAACATATTCTCGGCTCTCCCTTTCGCCAACTGTGTTGTTGTAGACACGACTTTCGGCACGCAAGAGTGACGTTACTTGTTAAGAACACGTCACGCAAATAAGCGAATCTGATTGGACGATTGATTTTGTACCTTGCGCGAGAGGCCGTTAATGGGCTGGGTCCCAGACTATTTCTCAGAGTACAGGGAGAATAGTCTGGCTGTGCCAGGCAAGGGCTGGCCCTCCCAATGCAATGCCGACCAAAAATGAGTAGGCCTACTGTATATAAAAATGCATAGGGGAAACTTAAACCCCGAAAAGTGACCTGCGTGGTACCTACAGTCAAAGAGGCACGCGATCAGTTTGTTTTCCAAGTCATTTCTGCTTGTCAAAACTGTCGCCACTTCCAGGATCGCTACTTTTATGCACAAGTTTACAGGAAATACACGCAGCGCCACACCATATGCTTTGATTTGTTGTTTTCCAAGTGGTGACTGCGCAACTGAGCATCGATTGTAACATCCCAAGTAATGAAGTCAGGCTTACGTTGTTTTATGAGGATTTATTTCTATCACAACTCGGCGCCTGCTCGTAAAAGTGCTCTCCCTTCACTCTCGCTCCTGTGTGATGCGTTCAGCTGCGATCACGAAAAAAAAAACAGTGATCAGTAATGTGTAGTTATTTCGAAACTTGCCACGGGCAAGTAATGGGTTTCCGGTTCAGAGGTAAACTGCGCGGGCGATGACGTCACACATTAGGCTTCTCCTACGCATGCGTAGTTTGCGCAAATGCAGGCGTACCTTGCAAGCGGGGGTTGGGGGCAGGTGCTTAAACACACCTTAAACGAAGTGTGGAAAGGTACAAAAATAGTCGGCAAAATACCCTGGAGAAAATTATCTGTCCTAGTGTAGACGTAGCCATAGTTATTTATATCGGACATTATTATCAAGTAGTAGGCCATGTATCAGCCTACGGTGAATCTACTTAATTAGTTGCACACTCCCCACGGTACACGTTTTTGTTGACAAATATTTTCCTGGGCTGAATTTTGTTCCATGTAATCATATTTTGTACTTTGGATGATTCAAAGGAGCTATTGAGAAGTATCTTGGAATTGGAGGTGGACTGCCGTCCTCTTCCCAAGATGATGATTTCCCATCTGGGCAGTGGGTTGCAGTTGACCCGCGGACTGTAGTTTGGACTCCCCTGGGCTATCTTGTCTGCTGTGCTCAAATATTCAGCTCAAGCACAATTTTGTCTTGTTTTTCCTGAGAGAGAGGACTATCAAAACCACTCACATTTTTATCATTTAGCATTACAATATAAACAAATGTGTTCTTCCTTTTTGGCAAAGACTGGGAATGCTGATGATGAGTAAATCCAGTTTCAACATTTAACAGGTTGAGTGCCAAAAAACATAATCCATTTAGAATAGAGTGAATGAGCAGAATTTACATCAACAGTGAGCTTCTTCGTGGTGTTGTCTTCCTGTATTTTATAGTGCCTCTTTTGCCCTCATTTGATGCAACTGGGAGAAGGTATGAAATGGCATCTCACACAGATTCTGCCTCATCTTATTTCTGTACACTATGTAGGTTTAATGTAATATGAAAGATTTAATATTGTTGGATTTCAGTCGGAGAAACTAGAGCACCAAGAAGGTCACAAATGAAATGTTCCAAAACACACAAAACATTTATTTCCATCAACATTCTGTACAGTACAATAATGTATATGGATGCTGTATATTATCATTCATGCACTGTTCTCACAAACATTGTTACATGCCAAATGGTAAATGCAATGTTCTAGTTCTTGGATGAAGCAAATTTTTTTCACATTGATATCAGGAAATACATTGAAAATTGGTCGCCGTCCTTCAATCCAAAGGTAATCACCATGACTACTGCTCTTTATGCTGAGAGTTGTTGGAGTCATCCTGTTTCTTAGGAAGCAGATATCTTCAAAACTATACCAAATTATGTGTACTTTCTTTGCTATATTGGCAAAAATGACTTCTAATACAAAATTGTGACTCTTGTGACTTTTAGAAATCCAGAAAGACCGGAATGTCCAATGGAAAAGACTGATCACATTGTGGAGAAAATAGGATGCCCTGGTAAAATGTCTGGAATGACAACATATTGTTTTTTGTATACAGTTTGGTGAAATTACTGATACAATTTTAAATGTCAGTTCTCAATGGCATAGAAAATTGTAATAATGTACTGGTATGCTGTATGACATCTTAGGGGGTGTAAGTGTCTTATGTATTCATATACCAATACAGTTTTACATTATAGTGATCCGTCGCTACTTCGTGCTTAAAACTTCACCTCCCCTTCTGTCCATCGCGGGTTTTTTTTTTTTTTTTTTTTTTTCGATTAAAAAAATAATAATAAAGAAATGCATAGAGCTGTCCCGATCCGATCATGTACTAGGAGTCTCTCACTCTGGCTCCTTCCGCTTTCTTGGTCAGGCACTGGAGTTGCTTATTAAAGTTAACCATGATTGACAGACGTCACATTTTGATCTTCCCAGAGACGCTTGGAAGCGGAAACTTCTAAGCCCCGCATGCGTCAATCATCGTTTAACTTGTTGAACAGTTGCTGTGGCAACTCATTGTGTGTAAGTGTAAGAGCAGATTTGAGTAAACTCACTCAATGAGGCCTTTAATAAAGACAAGCATTTTTCTACCTTATTCCCTTTTTAAAATCATTCGGTGGGACAGTATCACGTTTAAAACTTCATTTCATCACAATTATTACATTTGAAGTGCTTAAAAACTATTTATTAAAAAATATATATATATACTGCATATATATATATATATATAATATATATTATATATATGTACATATACAGTATATATACAGTGTATATATATATATATATATATATATATATATATATATATACACAGTATATTATATATGTACATATACAGTAATGTCGAAAAGATACAAAAAAACGATCTTTTCGACATCTGATGTAAAATTTGACTCGCCATTTGTTTCTACATACGACGAAATGCTTGAAATATGATTTTTGACAGCACCACAGTTTCTTCAACGTTTTTTTTAATTATATTTTGGGGAAAAGTGAATTTTTAAAAAAAAAATTTATATCTATCCAATGATGAATCTGAAAAAAAAAATACATTGAAAACACACCAAAAAAAGGGGGGGCACTACGTTGCAGATTTTCACTTATCGCGGCGGGTTCTGGTCCCCATTAACCACAAAAAACGAGGTATCGCTGTACTATACTGTAGAATGAGTAAACATTGCACCCAATCCTCAAACAAAAAAATACTTCTGTTAACTGAGGCAAATATGATGAAAGTACAGTGGGGCAAATAAGTAGTCATCCACCAATAATTCTCCTACTTGAAAAGATTAGAGAGGCCTGTAATTGTCAACATGGGTAAACTTCAACCATGAGAGACAGAATGTGAAAAAAAACAGAAAATCACATTGTTTGATTTTTAAAGAATTTATTTCCAAATTAGAGAGGAAATAAGTATTTGGTCACCTACAAACAAGCAAGATTTCTGGCTGTCAAAGAGGTCTAACTTCTTCTAACGAGGTCTAACGAGGCTCCTGTATTAATGGCACCTGTTTTAACTCATTATTGGTATAAAAGACACCTGTCCACAACTCAATCAGTCACACTCAAAACTCCACTATGGCCAAGACCAAAGAGCTGTCGAAGGACACCAGAGACAAAATTGTAGACCTGCACCAGGCTGGGAAGACTGAATCTGCAATAGGTAAAACGCTTGGTGTAAAGAAATCAACTGTGGGAGCAATTATTAGAAAATGGAAGACATACAAGACCACTGATAATCTCCCTTGATCTGGGGCTCCATGCAAGATCTCACCCCATGGCGTCAAAATGATAACAAGAACGGTGAGCAAAAATCCCAGAACCACACAGGGGACCTAGTGAATGACCTACAGAGAGCTTGGACCACAGTAACAAAGGCTACTATCAGTAACACAATGCGCCGCTAGGGACTCAAATCCTGCACTGCCAGACGTGTCCCCCTGCTGAAGAAAGTACACATCCAGGCCCGTCTGCGTTTCGCTAGAGAGCATTTGGATGATGCAGAAGAGGACAGGGAGCATGTGTTATGGTCAGATGAAACCAAAATAGAACTTTTTGGTAGATACACAGGTTCTCGTGTTTGGAGGAGAAAGAATACTGAATTACATCTGAATAACACCATACCCACTGTGAAGCATGGGGGTGGAAACATCATGCTTTGAGGCTGTTTTTCTGCAAAGGGACCAGGACCACTGATTTGTGTAGAGGAACGAATGACAAAACATCACTTCTCTAGAGGAGATCTGAATGGAGGAATGGGCCAAAATACCAGCAACAGTGTGTGAAAAGCTTGTGAAGAGTTACAGAAAACGTTTGGCCTCCGTTATTCCAACAAAGGGTACATAACAAAGTATTGAGATGAACTTTTGGTATTGACCAAATACTTATTTTCCACCATGATTTGCAAATAAATTCTTTAAAAATCAAACAATATGATTTTTTGTTTTTTCTTTTTTCCATATTCTGTGTCTCATAGTTGAGGTTTACCCATGTTGACAATTACAGGCCTCTCTAATATTTTCAAGTGGGAGAACTTGCACATTTAGTGGTTGACTAAATACTTATTTGCCCCACTGTAGATCATTTCATTGTGACGACAATTGGTAGGTTTGTGTGTGTCTTGGGTGTCTTGATCGGGGCCATCACAATTCCTTCACAATAGAATCTAGAAAATGAAGACATAGCATTCAGATATTGTGCTGCACACTCATTTTGAATTGAGAAAAAAATACAGTTAAGCATTTTGGTCATCTAAATTGAGTATTATCTAAACAAGTCTTATTTTGACATGACTAACAACTCAGTATTTGTGCTTTAAGACAACCTTCTGCTCATGGTGCTTAGAAGCAGATAAATGTATTCCAGTTACGGTATTACTATGTAGAGGAGTGCACCAAGGCAAAAAATCTGAACGTCTATAAAGTCACTTAATCTTAAAAATCAGCACTCATTTCCTTTACATATAGTGTACGAGACATACCACTTGGAAAATATTCTTCTTGCAGCCTTGCAAGAACTTCTCAGCTTAGGATAGGATAACAATGTCTAAAACTTTCCAATGAAAAAGCAAGAGACAAACTGAGTCAAGATATCAATTCCGCTGGATGTCACTAGCCATTGTGTAATTCCCCTTTTGAAATATTCAACAGCAGATACAGTCTTGGTCCTAGAGACAGCGCTCAGGTTTTCTCCTCCTGCGGGGGGCAGTGATCCCGCTGAAAGAGCAGGGCCACCCCCTTCCGAAAACGGTGGTCCCTGACACTGTAGATGATCACATTGCAGCAGCTGTTTGCCGTTAGAATCCAAAAGGCAACAAAGGAGAAGTTGCACCAGGTGTATCCCACTACATTTCCCAACACAAATACTGCAATGGGTGAAAAAGATGCGGTGAAAGCAAACGTTAATATGCTTATCGTCTTTGCAGCCTTAATGTCTGAAAATGAGGGTCTGTGAGGGCACGACCCCACTCCTGCACCAGTTCCTCCTTCTCCATCAGTCAAATTTCCTGCTGAGAGGAGTTTGCGTCTTCTCGAGTACTGCCTGATGCTCGTGAAAGACATAATATTAATGGCTAATGTTCCCCCAAGAAGAGTAAAATCAAACACCGGGAATAACAGCAGGATGTTGGCGTCACGTGGAAGTCGGTTACCCAGCAAAACTGGGGAGTAGTTGCACATGCGGCTACACTCGTTGTACTCTAGAGTGAAGTTGCTGCTGAATACAAGGGGTGCGAGCGCCAGGAGAAAACTGGCGGCCCACGAGAGCAGGATGAGGAGCAGAGTTCTCCTGCGCGTCACCAAAGCGTCCTTGTGGAGCGGCCACAGGATGGCCACGCTTCGCTCCACGGTCATGAGGAAGATGGTGCTGATGGACACGAAGGTACAACCGGCAAACACTGGTCCAATCAGCATGCAGGGCTGCCAGCGGTTCCTCTGTCCGCTTAGAGATGCGGAGCTGCCCTGATACCAAATGGGAGGCAAGTAAGTTACCATCAAGGAGACTTCAGTGTAAACTGAGAAAGGGACCACAAGTACGCCCACCATCATGTCAGCAATGGCCAGAGACACTGTCAACAGAGATACACATTTATTAGGAACATTTATCATAGAAAAAGTAGTCGAATCGTGTCTTGCTCTGGTCCTTTCCTCACAGACTACAGTACAAGTGACAAACTAAAGGCCAGAGTTGGGTAGAGTATCCAAAAATGTTACTCAAATAAGAGTAGCATTATTTCAAAATAGTAGTCAAAGTGAAAGTAGTAGTGAAAGTTGTCATCCCAAAAAATGTACTCGAAGTACAAGTAAAAAAAAGTATTTGGTGAAAAGAATTCTCAAGTAATGAGTAACATGGTGAGTGACTGCTTACGATGTTGGAGTTTGTTTTTTTTATCCATATGAAATATTAATATACAGTACTTTAAAGAAGACTATAACCTATTACATAACCACATTAAGACAGGGAATTTTAAAAAAAATCGATTCTGTTGAGAGATTTAAAAAAAATAAAAAATACTGAAATGAAGCATGATTCATCAAAGAGCAAGAGTACCCTCTAGTGGAGACATCATGTTTCATGTTACGAAACTAAAAGGATCATATCTCCGGTTTTCTGTGGTCAGTCGGTGCCAAATAAAAACTGAGAGACAGGTTCAAAGCCGCGCTTTCGAGTCATTTTGGTGACAGTGCTTTATGTCAAATACTTTTTTTAATAGGGTTTTTAAAGACGCTACATGATTAAACAGGCCAGCGAGATCATATGACGGCAAGCTTGAGTCTGATTGGTATAATGGAGACGTGATTATTGTTGCGACACCTCATTGGTGAAACTGGTAGTCCCACTGTTGGCGTCTCTGTCAAGAAAAAAGTTTTAAAAAGTAAAATGTATCTAGAATAAAGAGGGAAAATGTAACGACTAGCATAGCCCAAAATATTGTAGTAAGAGTAGCTTTTTTTTTCTTCTCAAATCTACTCAAGTAAAAGTAAAAAGTATGGCTTAGTAAAACTACTCTTAGAGGTACTTTTTTTTAATCAAAAAGTTACTCAAGCAAATGTAACCAAGTACTGGACTGTCTCAGGAAATTAGAATACACAATATTCTAATTTTTTGAGACAGTCCTGTGTATATATACAGGACTGACTCAGGAAATTAGAATACACAATATTCTAATTTCCTGAGACAGTCAGGAAATTAGAATATTGTGTATTCTAATTTCCTGAGACAGTCCTGTATATTTACACAGGACTGTCTCAAAAAATTAGAATATTGTGTATTCTAATTTTCTGAGACAGTCCAGTATATGTAATACGTTACTACCCACCTCTGTTAAAGGCCACGCCATTTTGTGTGGCCTGCCAAAGTAAAATTTCTGTATTCCTCAATGAAAGATCAAAAACGACAGAAATCAGCAAATATCTAATTTCCTTTTTTTTTTTTTTAATTTTTTTTTTTTTAAGAAAATACAAATAAATGAACGTTATTTTTCTAAAAAAAAAAAAAAAAAAAAGAATATTTACTGTTTTTTTTTTAATTTAAAAAAATATATAAAAATGAAACATATATAAGAAAACCTTTGCTATAAAGAGGCACAAAATGAGAGGATGTAGATAATTTATGGGTCAACAATGTCTCCAAACGGATTAAACGATTATCACAATAGTTGTTGAAATATTTGATAATCCATTAGTTGAAGACTAATTGGCTCGCCGAAGAAAACTATTACTGTGATGTGGCCCACAACAAAGGTGTTTGACACACCTGAACTGCACACAGAAACGCCAGAGATGAACTTTGAACTCCAAACCCCAGACACGCTAACCCCTAGACCAATGTGTTAGATTATTACCTTTCAGGTAGCCTTGTGGTGTCCTGGACTGTCTCGTCTGCACGAATACAATCAGAGTGATGACATTCCCAACCACAATCGCGAAAACCAGGCTGACCATGAACACCACTGCAAAGGTACGATTGACAAAGCCGCAACAGCAGATGCTACACAGAGGAGCCACAGGCTGCTCCGATACAATTTCTGCCCGGTGAGCTGGAGTCAGGTTAAAGGGAGGGTCAGAGGTTGTTGCCAACAGAACCCCTGGATCGACAGCAGAATCGGTTTCGTTTGGCAGAGCACTCATGGTCAGGCAACGTCTGCTCTTGTCTTGTTTGTATGGTGGGGTCAATCAGGACATTGTGTTCTGACCTCAGAGAACAGCCTGTTGGGCGAACATAAATCTGTCATCACCAACATAAAAATGTGAATTCAACTTGTAACACACACACAAAGAGTCCTTATAGACAAGAAATAAATGGAAAAAAAACATGAAACGATCCCACAATAATTTTGAGATATTTATTCTATTGTGGTGGTTGTTTGCGGTGGTCTGCATTTTTCAGAGTGCCACTTAGTGACCTTATTCGTCTCGAGCAGAATTACTCCTCTCTGTATAATGCAGTAGGTAATCAAAACAATGTTGTTTGTGCCTTTACTTAAAAAATACTGGCTGCACATCCATCATGATGATCGCCTTCAGAATATTTTCTGGCAGAGCACAGACTGACAAAAGATTAGTATTATCTATGTATGTTGGTTATACGTCACGTTTGTGCTCAACACTGAAGCACGAGGACCTCAGTGCTGTCAGTATTCATTCGGAACAATCGTGCTCTCTGAGCTGACAACAATGTGTACAGGTCTTTCAATCATTTATGACATTTGCTAGTCTGGAGCACAGAAACAGGTACAAATACAACAAAACAAATGGTGAATCGAACGGACACGTTCAGACTCTGGAGAAGAAAAAAAAAAGATTTATTCTACGTAAAGTCACAACCTTTATTACCTTCTACTGTCTTTGCCTCTGAGTAAAGAAATGGATCCTTTTCTCAAATGATCACGACATTTACGTGATATTTGGTCGATATTAAATAATAAGTCATTTTTGGATGAATGCACAAAAGTGCAGGTCTACCTTGTGTATATTAAAATGGCTTTACACTTATTGCGCTGCAGAAAGAGAAATTGAATTTAAATCGGCTATATTAATTCCGGGCAAGCCTTCTCAATGTTAAGATGACACAATATAGTCACGTTTACAGTATGTGGAATAATATGGTGTACCTATGAAAATGTAAGAAATGTGTTTTATCTTGTAAATGATGTCTGCATTGCACCAGATTGAGGATGGGGGGGGGGGGGGGGTGTTGACTGCATAAAGCAGAAATGACAATAAATTAAAAACCTTAGAATAGTCCTACTCATTAAGGAGCTGATTACCTTTAGTGAAGACGACAGGGCAAAGTCCACCCTCTGGCTAGACCTCCAGTGCAGAGAGCTCAGTAGCTGACATCACACAAACACACACACACACACGTACACGTTTTAATAATACTGTATTCACACTGACATAGCCCCCTTGTGTTTTGATCAATTTAAATTCAGTTCACACAGTTCAACGTGCCCTATAGCCGTGTACATATACGTGTGTGTATAGTGCGACTCAACAACAGACCTTGGAAGGAGGGAGGGACGGTATAGTTACACATGTTGTCACATGAGATTTTCTTCACCTACTTAGTTAATATTTTTTGATTCATTTGTGTTGTATATAGTTTGGGGTGACATGTTTTGAATAATACTGAAAAACCATCTTGTAATTGCTAATTAATAGTTTAAACCAGAGTTGTCCATAAATGACTTTTTAACCGATATCCCGATAATGTTAAACTCCAAAAATCCGATACTGACATAAAACCAATACCGATATATGGCGGAAAACACAGTTTCTGCTCTTGCAACCCTCTTTAAAATAAACTGCTGTATTTTAAGCCAAAAAAAAACTGTTGTGTTTGAAAGAACAATATGTCTATATGCTGTCATAGCAG
Organism: Corythoichthys intestinalis; assembly: GCF_030265065.1. Lineage (NCBI taxonomy): Eukaryota > Metazoa > Chordata > Actinopteri > Syngnathiformes > Syngnathidae > Corythoichthys > Corythoichthys intestinalis. The sequence goes on along the minus strand of NC_080395.1, from coordinate 55,139,520 downwards.
ATTCATGGCACGTTAAGCCCCCAAACTGTCTTTAATTTGTCTGTTTTATCCTCAAAACCCCTGTCTACTGACGTCGCGCAACCGCTTTTGTTTCAACCCAGCCATAAAACGTAGGTAATTAATTATATTTATTATTCAAAATGTCATTTTTAGCTTAGAATCATTAATTGATGTCTAATATTTCGGTAAAAAAAAAGAAAAAGACCGAAAAATTTGTCACTCGCATCTTTTAAACTTTTAAACAAATCACGTCGCAATGAAAAAAATGGCGTCTGTAAAAAAGTCACAGATATCTACCTCATAACTATCGCTAAATTGTATTATTTGTTACGGTCGCATTTTCCCCGATATGTTAGATGATAAATAATTGATCCAAACCAAGAAAAATTGAAGAAAAAAAAAAACGTTTAAAAGGGTAAATATATGAAAAAGAAAATCATCACCACTCCTTGATGTCTACAATTTCTGCATCGCGACTGTTGTTATATTACCATGTTTCACCCATAAAATCCCCCCCCAAAATCCAGCTGTGGCCATTCACAGCTGTCTCTTGACACTCAGTGATACATGCGACATGGAGTTTTTGGATCGAAACAAGGTAAGTTCGCGATAATATCTCGTTAAAGTCATGGCGTCTGTAATTCTGCTCTCGTGTGCTCTCACCTCCAGATAGGGTTTTTCTGTTTAAAAAATTTTTTTTTTTTTTTTTTTTTTTTTTTTAAATGCCCTCTGTCCAAAATTTTTCTTCCCCCAGAAAATTGAGATTTTAAGCTTTACAATGACGTATCACACATGCATATCGGACCATTTTGAATTTTGGCCAATTTGGGGGTCTCAGAGCGGAACTTCAAGTCACCTGAGTATTTTCCCCCATATGCATATGATATGTAATTGTATTGTGATGCCCCGCTGGATGCTTTAATAATGATAAATGTAACAACTTTAAGGTTTTCCAAGATAAACTTTCTGTGAAAAAAGAGAACAACAGCAACTGAAAAAGTGCCTATATTGCACCACTATATTTATTGTTGAAATCAAAATGCAGTAGTGCACACATCAGTTTTTTTGGATCAAGCGCAAGTGCAAAGTGCCAATAAGGCACTGCCATATCACATATGCACATCCATATTGGCCCAAAACCAATGTCGTTATTATGGTCCGTCATCATATCATTTTATCAATAACTCTAGTTTATTCTGTCATGCCACTCACAAAACACTTTGGCCTTGTCCAAAAGTCTTCTTGATAACTGACTTGTTTTAAAAAAATACATTTTTAAGAAAGGGATAAATGTGTGCAAATGTCACATTCCAAACCTGTAAAAAAAAAAACGCAGGCTAAAATTTTCTCCCCCTCTAAATAAAACAATCGAGTTATATCTCTTGTACCTGCTTCTTTGAGACAAAATGCTACTTTCCAATTACTGAATTTTCATAAAGAGGAGCCCCATACAAATAGAAAAATAGATGAAATATGGAGGATAAAAAACTACTATTTCAAAAACTGAGATGGCAAATTTCAGAGTATCTATAGAAAAACATTTCACAGTACTTGCTGTAGTCATTCATCCGAATGTTGGCCACTCATATTTTTCCACACAAAAACTCATTTTGTAAGCATGCCTTTATGGACTTTGATTTTTGCACTTGGGCAAAGTCATGCTGCAACAAAAAAAATCTAATCACCAATTAATGTACTTATACAGATTGTGGTTTTCGGAACTTTGTATAGGTTTGTACTGCTATACAGTACATTACTTGTCATTGACAGACATGATGCATCCAGAAAAATCAGAGTTGCAAAGCTGGGTTGTGTATACTAAAAATACCACAGTACAGGAGCACGTTTTTATTCCCTGTTAGAACAGTATGTGTTCTTTCCTTTCTACACACGTCTCAGTCCAAATTGAATCTCTGTAGGCTACAATGAAATCCCAAGACTAATAAATGAAGAAAAATGTGTTGCTCAGTAAAAGTCATGGGTCTTCAAACAGGACAATGGATCAAAACACAACCATTGTACAAAACATTGGTCAATTTAAAGTGAAGTGCTTTGATCTAAATCCTATCAAACATCTGTGGAAGCAGCTTCAGTATGTGATTTTTTAATATAGGGACCTGTCAAATATGTGACAAGGGAGCAATTGGTCACGAGGACTAGGCAGTGTCATAGACAAATAAAGAAACTACGATTGCAGTAATTCTCTCGATGTGCTGTGCAAGAACAATTCATTTCAGCATCTCTGGGCTAATTTCACTTTTATATATATATATATAGAGAGAGAGAATTTTGATTGGCCCACAAAAAAAAATAAATTGCTTATTTTATGTTTCAATTTAATGAAATCAGTTTAATCGACGTAATTTATTCCACAGCGTAATTTGTCCGTCGAATGGTTGAATGGATGAATACATTATTCAAGGACATGAGTCGAAGCCCCCCCGCCCCCCTTGTAACAAATTGCCAATATGTAGCAACATTTCATTTATAACAGGCGATATTTGTTGAAAATTTGTTTCAGAATGTGCAACTTATTTTACCTCTAATTAAACATTTCACACTTATAAATGTAAAACTAAGGCAATACCTAAAACAAACAAACACAAAAAAAGAGTATTTTTTTCTTACCTGCATTTGACTGATATGCACCATGAAGCTTTTGAGCACAGGTTAAAAAGAAATCCAATAAAAGAAGCTTGACTGTGCGAACCTGGATTATCAGTGAAAGCTGCTGCTGCGAAGTAGGTAGTGGAAGTATTGTCTTGGTGCCAGAGAACCATTCCCCAATCTCTCACTCTTTCCTCAGTCCATCCTCACTCTCCCTAACGTGTGCTAGATGTGCTCTGCAGACGTCCTTCAGCTTCTGCATGGACGCACTCTTACGACACAGCAAGTTCCCAGCAGTCGCAAGTGCCTCCTCCGCAGCCTTCTCATCTTCCTCCTCCAACTTGTACAGCTTCCAGCTTTGTGCAATATTGAGGACAAAAGTACCACAATGAAATCAATAAATACACTGTGTCATGTCATTGTTTCTTTATTTCACTTTAAACTGAAATTTATATTTTTCTATCATTTTACGGAGCAACCTAACTACGTATCTACCCACCTACACTTAAATTTTTCTATCATTTGACTGAGCAACATACCTATCTACCCACATACAGTGGTATGAAAAAGTATGTGAACCTTTTCAAATTTCTCACATTTCCGCAAAAAATCCCCATCAAATTTGATCTGATCTTTGTCAAAATCACACAGATGAAAATAGAGTGTCTGCTTTAACTAATACCACCCAAAGATTTATAGGTTTTCATATTTTAATGAGGATAACATGTAGACCACAGGTGTCAAACCTATTCCAGAAAGTGCCAAGTGGGTGCAGGTTTGCTTTCCAACCAATGAAGAGGACACTTTTTCACCAATCAGACCTTTTACATGTGTAATCAGTTAAACTTTGTCAGGTGCTGCTTGTTTCAGCAGGAAGTTCATTGGTTAAACTCTGCGCGGTATCGGTTGGAACAAAATCCAGCACCCACTTGGCCCTTCCTGGAATTGGTTTGACACCTGTGATGTAGACAATGACAGAAGGGGGGAAATAAGCAAGTTAACGCTCTGCATAAGGAGACTTAAAGAGCAATTGCAACCATTTTTTACCTAACATTTTAAGTCAGCTCTGAGCCCAATCACTGATGCGTGGTTTAAAGCTGCCCTGCCCACAATATAACACACACCTGGCAAGAAATGTCTTGATGAGAAGCATTGCCTGATCTGTCAAGAGAGCTGTCTAAAGACCTACAATAAAGGATTGTTGATTTGTATAAAGCTAGGAAAGGATACAAAACCATCTCTAAAAGTCTGGATATTCATCAATCGACAGTCAGAGAAATTGTCTACAAATCGAGAGAGTTTGGCACTGTTGCTTCTCTCCCAAGGAGTGGCCGTCCCACCAAAGATGAAGCCAAGAGTTCAGCGCAGAATACTTAGAGAGATTAAAAAAACAGAACCCTAGAGTGTCTGCTAATGACTTATAGAAATCACTGGCACAGTCCAATATCGTGTACATATCAACTATATGTAAAACCATGGCCAAGAATGGTGTTCATGGGAGGTGTCATGTTTATGTGCCTTCTCAGTTCTTTTCTTTCCTTTCCAGCACATTATGCAGCTGGATGGGCGGGGCTGTGCTGCACACCTGTGGCACATTTGGAGCGCTCATTATTTAAGGACTCCTGTCACCGTCTGCGAGTGTCGGACTATTGCATTTGCTTGTTACCTGCTTTGCTTACCGCTGTGTGCTCATCATCACCCTTGGTGCTTCCCGACATTCTTCGATCGTGTTCTGGTTTGATCTCATTTACTTTTGTGTTTTATTGGGATTTTGTAATTGTAATTTTGTACTGTTATATTCACGCCATTTTGGCGTGCTCTCTCAGTTGTATTTTCTTACTCGCGTTTTCTAGCGTGCTCTCTCAGTTGTATTTTCTGACCCGCGTTTTCTAGCGTGCTCTCTCAGTTGTAATTTCTTACCCGCGTTACTTAGCGTGCTCTCTCAGTTGTATTTTCTTACTCGCGTTACTTTGGCGTGCTCCCTTTGTTCTCGTTTTTGTAATAAATACTTCTAATTTCAAAGTCTGTGTTTGGATCCATATTGTAACATAACAGGAGGTCTCCACGGAGGAAGGCACTGCTGTCTTATAAAACATTGTTGCTCATTTAATTTTCGCAAAAAGCCACTTAGACACTCCACAGAGGTTTTGGATAAATATTTTGGGGACTGATGAAACCAAATTGTTTGCGAGTAACACACAACGTCATGTGTGGAGGAAAAATGGAACAGCTCACCAACATCAACACCTCATCCACACCGCAAAGTATGGTGGAGGGAGCATCATGATTTGGGGGTGTTCTTGCTGCCTCAAGGCCTGGACAACTTGCAGTCATTAGTGGAAGAATGAATTCAAAAGTTTATCAGGATGTTTTGCAGGAAAACCTGAGGCCGTCTGTCAGACAGTTCAAGCTAAAAAGAGGATGGATGCTGCAACAAGACAATGATCCAAAAACACAGAAGTAAGTCAACTTCAGAATGGTTTCAGAAGAACAAAATACACATTCTGGAGTGGTCAGGTAAAAGTCCAGACATGAACCCCATTGAGATAGTGGCATGACCTAAATACAGCGATTCATGCCAGACATCCCAGGAATCTGACTGAAGCACTCTACAGCAGTTTTGTAGAGAAGAACGGGCAAAGATTATCCCTGATCGATGTGCCAGATTGATCTGCAGCTACAGGAAGCGTCTGGTTGAAGTTATTGCTGCCAAATGGGGGGCCACAAATTATTAAATGTGATGGTTAATTTACTTATTTTCCCCCTTCTGTCATTGTTTGCAGACGATCCTTATTTAAATATGAAAACTTATAAATGTTTGGGTGGTTTTAGTTAAAGCAGACACTGTTTTTTCATCTGTGTGATTTTGACAAAGATCTGATCACATTTGAATGTGATTTTATGCAGAAATGTGAGAAATTCCAAAAGGTTCAAATACTTTTTAATACCACTGTACCTACTTACCGTTATTATTTGAATATGTATTTGTTCATACACTCCCCAGTCACTTAATAAGATACACCTTGCTAGTACCCCTTGCAAATACTTGCTTGCCCCCCCCCCCCCTTTTCTTTAGAACTGCCTTAAATCATTCGTGTCATAGATTCAACACACTTCTTGAAACTCCCAGTCCACCACATTCGAAAAGTGCTCTATTGGATTGAGATTTGGTGACTGTGGAAACCAGTTAAGTACAGAGAACTCATTGTCATGTTTAAGAACCAGTCAGAGATGATTGGAGCATTATAACATGCTGTGTTATCATGCTGTAAGTAGCCATCAGAAGATGGGTACAGTGTAGTCACAAAGAGTTAGACATGGCCAGCAACAATACTCAGATAAGATGTGGCCAAAGACACCACTATCAGTTGACGAGACAGCTCCTACAGACATTGCGCCACGGCTTCCCGTAGGGGGCTGGGCCAGGCAGCGGGTCGTGTCAGCTTTCACTGCGAAAAACTCAATGACATGCTGCGTTCTAACGCCGGATTTAGGTGTGAACAAAGACGAAGGTTTTGGTGCATACATGAAGGCAGGAATGTCTCAAGAATTATTTAGTCAAGGATTCAAGGTAATTTTTATATAAAATAGCACCATGCATGCACTTTGAAACATGAACAAAATAAAATGAATGGAAAAAATGTGCGTAACTTTAGCTTGAAATATTTACGTGAAATGAATGATAACTGCCTGTTTTGTTTTTTTTTTGCTTTTTTTGTTTGCTTTTAACCAATAATCTAGACTGTTTTACCTTCAAATCTATAGAAATTCTGTGATTTATGCATTTATTAACAATAATTTTCAACTTAAGAAGCTTTTTGTTTTGTGATGGCCGCCATGGTTGGATGTTGTATCTGTACACAATAGCGTAACTTTACATTGAAATAATCAGGTAATATTCAGAAACTAGCAATTTAGACAGTTGTTGCAGCATCCATCCTCTTTTTAGCTTTAACTGCCTGACAGACGGCCTCAGGTTTTCCTGCAAAACATCCTATTAAACTTTTGAATTCATTCGTCCATGAGTGATTGCAAGTTTTCCAGGCCCTGAGAAAGCAAAACAGCCCCAAATCATGATGCGCCCTCCACCATTCCATATTCTCTGTCCTTAGGCAGAGGGTTCACTTACATATTTTTCCCCTGCCTGTCATTGTTTGCATGCTATCCTCATTAAAATATGAAAACCTATAAATGATTGGGTGGTTTTAGTTAAAGTGGCCACTGTTTTTACATCTGTGTAATTCTGACAAAGATCAAATCACATTTGATGGTGATTTTATGCAGAAATGTGAGAAATTCCAAAAGGTTCAGAGGCTTTTTCATACCACTGTACATAAAAAAATAATTAATCAGGATTCTAATAGGGAACGACTTTGAATTTTTTGATGCTGCTGCTCGTGGAGCGGCCCCAAGCCTTGTTTTCCATCAACTGATAGTGAAGTCTCTATTATATTAATATTCAATTGGTAGTAAGGGGTAAGAGAGCCAAAAAATGTACACTGACACCATTACACCTCCTCAGGCCTGAACCGTTGATACGAGGAAGGATCCATCCATGCGTTCATGTTGTTGATGCCAAATTCTGATCCTGCCACCCGAATGTCATAGTAGAAATCGAGACTCATTCGACCAGGCAATATTGTTACCAATCGTCTATTGTCCAATTTAATTGCAGGCTCAGTTCCCTGTTTTAGCTGACAGGAGTGGCACCCGGTGTGGTCTTCTGCTGCTGTAGCCCATCTGCCTTAAGGCCTGGGGTGAAAGTGGCTAGAATTTCTTGCCGGAACTCTCCGGCGTGAAGGTCGCCACAGAGCCAGAAATTTTGTTTTTTTTTTTATTTTCATTTTGGCGGAAGGGGGTCAAACCTCCTAATACTACTGAAATGCAAAGAAAACTGTTTTGGCACAGTTATTTCTATAGCACATAAAAACTGATTTTGATTCAAAATGGTATTTTTTCAATGATTTGCAAAATAAAAGTTAACAAACACAGCAATAACCCCATCCTCCATCTCCTAATTTTTATTTTCCCTCATTTCCTCACATACTAAAGGCCAAATCTCAATTTTAACTACTTAAGAACATAGGATGTATATTAAAATTGAAGTTAATGTAAACATTTACTTTTGATATTTTTAACAATAAAGATATAAGTAAAAGACATTCAGAAAAATAAGTACAAATGACTTAAATTATGCAGAGTGAAATGGATCATAAGGAAATGAATAAGTAGCCTAACATAAATGAATATAAGTCCAAAGTGCACATTGACAGCTAAGATGTTCTGAACCTCCACATCAAAGCAAATAAAACTAAATATGATAAATAAGCCTCCTCAACTCTTTCCTTGTTCTTAACGATTTGATTCACTTTCTATTGCATTGCCATATATATTTTTTGTCGCATCAATTCAACAAACTTTTTTTTTTTTTACTGTTCCAGAAAACATGCACATTTCAACCAATCAGAGCTAACTATCTCTGCTGATCACATGTCAGTATGTCAGCCAATTGAACGGATAAATTAGTCCGGGCATTTTGCTTTGCTGTGTGCATTTGCCCATTAACATGACTCATAATCGTCAGACTCAGATAACTGCAGAAACTGGGGAAACCTCCATGCCGTCGGTGGAATAAAATAAATAATAAATATCAGTGGAAACGGATTATGCTACACAAGCACTTTATTATGCTTGTTGTCAAAACTTGTGTATGTAAATCTGATGTTGGTAGATTGTTTTCTTCCTGGAGATAAAAATGCATGTGTGGCAGCTTAGTACTTTTTTTTTTTTACATAGCGTTTTGACAGTTGCCGTCATATTTTCAGAATCAAAGCACTGTGTACCACTACAGCTGAAACTTGTACCGGAACTGCGTTCCTGCCCTGAATCTTATACCGGAACTGCGTTCCTGACCGTTCTAGCCCACTTTCACCCCTGCTTAAGGCTAGACATGTTCTGCTTCATCTCCTGCATACTTCGGTTGTAACGTATAGTTATTATCTGGGTCTTTCTGTGTTTTTTTCTTTAATGGGATTTCTTCGGCGAGCCGCGCAGCCCAAACCGCTTGACCGATCGGCACAGTTCAAGTATCGACACGTCCGGAATTTTTGCGCGACGCAGGGAATTTTTCAAAGGGCTCCGAAAAATTTTGTGTTCCACCGCAAACAGCAATTTTCCGGGAAATAAAAATCAATTTTCAAAATGTATCTAGTTTGAATAACTGTTGCCTTTAGATAAGCTTGAACCATTCTATGCTGATCTCTGGCATCTATAAGATATTTTCGCTCTCTGAACTGCCACTCACATGATATTTTCTCTTTTCTGGACCATTTTCTGTAAACCCTAGAGTTGGTTGTGTATGTGAATCCCAGTAGGTTAGCATTTTCTTACATACTCAGACCATGCCACGTTCAAAGTCACTTATATCACCTTTCTTCCCCATTATGATGCTCTGGTTGCTGCCATGTGATCGGCTTAATAAGTACAGCTCATAAAGTGGCTGATGAGTGAATTTTATCGTTATTACAGCCTACGGGCTTCTAGTGGAACAGCAACCAGCTGAGATGGATCGTGATCGACGATCTTGGGTGCCAAACACATTTTTATTACTGGGAGTGCGGGGGGGACAGATTGTAATTATGACTGAGAACCCTTACAAAGGTATGATTGCCTAATATATTAAATATAAAATGGATTCATACCTGGATTTGAAATCGAGACACACAAATGATGTGGCAGGTCATATCTGGTCATAAAAGGGGGAGCAGCATTAGTCGTTTTTCTATGTCACCGCCTAGTTTTTATCTTTTTTCTTTTTTTCTTTTTTTTTTTTTTAAAGAGGTAATTATTTTCTAATGAAAAGTAACTACTGTACGTGCAGGTGGTTAATGTTGTCTCTACTTCTTGTTGTTAATGTTGGCAACACTGACAGTGGTGTTGCGCTTAAATGGATGGATGGTGGATGGTCAAACGCATAGCTTTCACACATGCACTGAACTAAACATCTTGGAATTGAAAGATTAAAATATTTTTGCTGAATTTCACACACACACAAAATCGGAAAACTTATCCCAAACTGGTTACCAGTCAGTTGTAGGGGACTGGGAGAGGAAAACAACAATCACACCCCCACTGAGTGAGAATTGCCTCCACCAATGAACTAATTTTACGGATGGAACTTTTCTTTAAGTCGAATGACGGCAGCAACTGTTTAAAGTTTTCAATCATTTTTCTTCTGGAAAAAAATATATGTGATATTTCTGAATGTCAATGATTATCTCCTAGAGCATACAGTAGATTACCTATCTCACACCACAGACAAAGTTACTTGTTTCATTTTTATCAGTGTGTGAAAATTAGTGTCTGAAACCCTAAATGTCAGCTTGAGTCACAGGGCCTTTGAGATCAGAGAGCTAAGAGATAATGACTTTTTTCCGTCGTTATGGAGGCGGAGAATGCCCCCCCCCCCCCAAAAAAAATGATATCAATAATTTAAAAAAAAAATTTTTTTTTAATGAAATAAAGAATGAAGTGATATCATCGTTTCATCAATACATTTTCCTCGACACATACTGCACGTGAAGAGTTTCTGCATTCTGTCGCTATAAATGCCGCCTACAGTAGATAGATACAGTGCTCACTTAATTTGAATACAGCCTTTCCTTTCTTGATTAAATGCTTTAACTGAACTTCCCTCGCAGGCATAGTGATGCCTGTGTAAGATCTTCTTTGAAAATGACTACTATTCAATCAGTCTCACAAGACTGACTCACATCTTCTTGCTCTTGCAAGTTTTCTGCATCCAAATTCCTGAAGTGGCTGTTCAAATGCAACACTTGGATAATTGGCTTGTTTACTACGCGTAGTATATAGACCGGCAGCGGTGCCGCAAACAGAGTGGGTGACTGTGGCAGTGGCCTCCGGCCCTAAACGGAAAGGGGCCCAAGAGACAGTTGACATTCTGTCAATGACAAAACAATGGTCCTATTTAAACAAGGCAGCAACAAAATTTGACAATACGAGAGACCCTCATACACATTACGATGACGCGGTGGAATTTGGATATGTCCCTGATAAGGTCAACAATATGCAAGCATATTGGTAGTTATATTAATTTTATTTCATATGCCATTTATTTACTGTAATTGGAGGATCCTGCTTTTCCATAGTCCTCGTTTCCATTGGAGGTGGCCTCCATGGTCATCTTAACTTTAATTGTTGGTACACATTATTACAGTGTATTACAAAAGTGAGTACATCCTTTGCATTTCTGCAGATATTTAAGTATATCTTTTCATGGGAAAACACTGAATAAATGACACTTTGACACAATGAAAAGTAGTCTCTGTGCAGCTTATATAATAGAGTTAATTTATTTTCCCCTCAAAATAACTCAATATATAGCCATTAATATCTAAACCCGTGGCAACAAAAGTGAGTACACCCCTATGAAAAAACTTACATGCCTAAATGTCCAAATTGAGTACTGTTTGTTATTTTCCCTCCAAAATGTCATGTGACATGTTAGAGGAGTGCTGTCAGCATTGCTGCAGAGATTGAAGAGGTGGGGGGTCAGCCTGTTAGTGCTCAGGCCACACGCCGCACTCTACATCAAATTGGTGTGCATGTCACCCCAGGAGGAAGCCTCTTTTGAAGACGTTTCACAAGAAAGCCCGGTCTCATCAGACCGTAGGACATGGTTCCAGTAATCCATGTGCTTTGTTGACATGTCTTTCTTTGACAGGGCTTTCTTGTCTGTTGTGTGCTTTGCATGGAAACCTCCCTTCCGATGCCTTCAAGAGTGTGCGCTGGCAGCTACAGTTGTGGTCAAAATTTTACATACACTTGTGAAGAACATAATGTCATGGCTCTCTTGAGTTTCCAGTTATTACTACAACTCTGATTTTTCTCCGATAGAGTGATTGGAACAGATACTTCTTTGTCACAAAAAACATTCATGAAGTTTGGTTCTTTTATGACTTCATTATGGGTTAACAGAAAAAGTGATCAAATCTGCTGGGTCAAAAATATACATACAGCAACACGAATTAGCAATTTTGACTTCTCCGAGGCCATTTAAATAGGGCTCATTGGATGCAAACGCCCACAAACGCTACAATGGGAAAGTCAAAGGAGCTCAGCATGGATCTTAAAAAGCGAATCATTGACTTGAACAACACAGGAAAGTCACTTGGAGCCATTTCAAAGCAGCTGCAGGTCCCAAGAGCAACAGTGCAAACAATTGTTTGTAAGTATAAAGTGCATGGCACTGTTTTGCCACTGCCACGATCAGGAAGAAAACGCAAGCTATCACCTGCTGCTGAGAGAAAATTGGTCAGGAGGGTGAAGATTCAACCGAGAATCACCAAAAAGCAGATCTGCCAAGAATTAGAAGCTGCTGGAACACAGGTGTCAGTGTCCACAGTGTTTTGCATCTCCATGGACTGAGAGGCTGCCATGCAAGAAGGAAGCCCTTGCTCCAAAAGCGGCACCTTAAGGCTCGACTGAAGTTTGCTGCTGATCACATGGACAAAGATAAGACCTTCTGGAGGAATGTTCTGTGGTCAGATGAAACAAAAATCGAGCTGTTTGGCCACCATGCCCAGCAATATGTTTGGAGGAGAAAAGGTGAGGCCTTTAACCCAAAGTACACCATGCCTACCGTCAAGCACGGTGGTGGTAGTATTATGCCAATGGAACTGGTGCTTTACAGAGAGTAAATGGGATAATGAAGAAGGAGGATTACCTTCAAATTCTTCAAGATAACCTAAAGTCATCAGCCCGAGGATTGGGTCTTGGGCGCAGTTGGGTGTTCCAACAGGACAATGACCCCAAACACACATCAAAAGTGGTAATGAAATGGCTAAATCAGGCTAGAATTAAGGTTTTCGAATGGCCTTCCCAAAGTCCTGACTTAAACCCCATTGAGAACTTGTGGACAATGCTGAAGAAACAAGTCCATGTCAGAAAGCCATCAAATTTAACTGAACTGCACCAATTCTGTCAAGAGGAGTGGTCAAAGATTCAACCAGAAGCTTGCCAGAGGCTTGTGGCTGCGACATTGCCATGGGATCGGTCTAATTTCTGGATTTTCGAGTGAGTAAAAAACACGGATTTGGATTACTATTACTATCTTTTATGTTGACTATTGTTCGTGGGAGTTTTCCCCAAATCATACTAAATAATTAAAGCACTATGGCACGCTACAGTGACGACAGTGACTCTGACGTGGACCTCACAACAATGTTTTAGTTCGTCAGGGAACGCATGTTTGCTTACTGCTGAGCTCCCGAGTGAAGAGTGGTCAAGGTGGAAATATTATTTTTCGTGAATAAATGTGCAGAGTGGAAGCTTCTCCCTTTTTGGTACTTTTATACACGTATCCTAGCTACCACGCGTTACAATATACAAGACATGGATTACACAAGGTATGCTCTTTGGCCTGTACTGTATTTAAAGCACACGACAGCTCTGGATGCTAACAATCTACATAATTATATTGGGATAAGTTTGAAAACGCAATATGGTTACCTTGAATATCTCGTAATAAAACCGGACAGCATACACTCTCGCTCCCAACCGGAGTTCCCAACAGGACTCTCTCGCATCACCAGTTTTACCCAACTTTTGTCTTATCAGGTATTTGCTGCACGCATTTTTCCCTGAAGCTCGTCTTGTGAACGATCGACAGTGCTGTCCTGCTCTTCACTTTTCAGATCTGGTTCAAATAGGAAGGGTACAACTGACGACATGTTGGGAAAGCTAACGAGTGACACGCTGGAATTTCGGCAACGGGACCAGTGACGTCACGCACTGCGACGTAACAAGAATGGCGATCTATCATTTAAAATAATTTTACAAACTTTATTAAAACAAAAACATTAAGAGGGGTTTTAATATGAAATTATTATAACTCATACTAACATTTATCTTTTAAGAATGACTTGTCTTAAAAATAGAGGATCCCTTTAAAACCTCATATCACATCGTATCACTAGTGCACATCAAAAAGGCAGTCTCTCATTTCTTTGAGAGAGTTGCAGATGTTTTTGTGCATCCATGCAAATGATTTTGTGCAATTCTCTGCTGTTTCCCACATCATCAGTTGCATCTGTCATGATGGTCAAAGCAATTGAGGAAAACTGTGATGTCTGGGGGAAATTGTGGTGATTTCCATACATTTGTTTTCTGTACCCCTAATCCTTTTTAGTTTTGCAGGTAGACTGACTTTGGCCCTGAGGTAGAGTAAACATTGGGCTGGTAAACATATAAGACAGCTTTTCACTTTTATACCTATGGCCAGTTTAGAGCCTTTGGTTCACCTAACATGCATAATTTAGGAATATGAGAGGAAAGGAGCAAAAACCCAACAAACCTGGTGCATTCTGCACTGAAGTTCCATAACCGAGAGATGAACCCAAGGACCTCCACACTATAAGGAAAAATGTTAACCACTCGGGGTAGTTTTTTTTTTTTTTTTTTTTTTTTAAATGAAGATAAGTTTTTATGAAATAAATGCGGGAAAAAAATATAAACAACCACCGGTGTGTCGCCATACAAGGTCCGGTGTTTGGTCCAAATTGACCGAATCATTTAGTTGCCAAATTCAGGAGGAAATCTTTGTTCATAATCATATCATTGAAATTTACTTGATACCTCAAAAGCTATTCATCTGCATAAAGGATATGCAGAATGTTTGGTCTATTTTGGTTATCCGTTGCTAGAACCCAAAAAGGAGCAGCTGGCTTTTAAAGAAGTCCTCTTTTAGCAGCTCAGCAGTAGGGTGCAGGAGGGTTCGCCTCCGTGGCCTCTAAAATATGAATATCCCTGTCAAAACCATTACTTTCAAACAGTCTCAGAGTAGATTTCCGTGGCTCCATCACTCCTGTAGTGCGCTCGATGCCGACAGTCTTTTTCTGCTGTTGAAAGCAGAAGTATGTTTCGTATGCTGACAAGCGTCTTTTAAATAAATCAAATTTACATTTCGAATATTGTCGTCATCCACAAGACAAGAACGTTATAACATTTCAGTAAAACTAAACCACCAAAGTCATTCATTGGATGAAATGTTTCCGCAAAATGTTTTAGCTTCAAACTATATCATTGTAAAAACATATGATGTGAATATGATAGCCAACATAGTTTATTCAGAACCACTTCAAATAGTAACAGCAATCTTTTGCCCCTTTATTAATCAGCTGGACATTATCAATATATCTGAAATAAGAAATAAAAATAAAAGATTACAGCTTTTAAATTATATAAAAGAGAAATCCCGAATGAGTATCAACAAAATTTTAAGCAATCATAAATATACAGTATTGTCTTGCTTGCAAGGCTATAAGCAATAGATAATATAGAAAAATCAGTGAATGGTGAGGATCATTTGCATGGATGTACCAATACATTTGCAACTCCTTTAAAAAAAAAAAAAAAAAACAAGAAACTCCTTTTTTTTATTTGCACAAGTGACACAATGTTATGAAGGTTGAACAAGTAGTTTTGAGAATTTCAATTCTGAAGGAAAAAAATATATAGAACAAGGTATATATATTACACAATCTTAATGATTTGTATGTGGACGGCAGGTGCTCATAGGGTTGTTGTTTTTTTTTTCTAAAAAAGATATAGGCGCTACAAAGGGAAAATATAGGGTTGTTGGTTTTTTTTTTTCTAAAAAAAAGATATAGGCGCTACAAAGGGAAAATCTTAGTAAAGTGATATTGTCACACAATGAAAAGAGCAAACATTTGTTTTGAGCTGAGGCTAAGTGAGCTCTTGCAAAAGTGTTGGTGATGTGAGGGTTTTGTACAGTGAGATTACAGGTGTTGTTGTAACACTGATATCGAAAAAGGTGGAAAAAAAATGTTTATGCCCCATTGAACAGTGTTTTCAATAAGTAACGCGTTACTGACAACACTGAGGAGGCTAACATTGAAGATGCAAAAGAGATACCATAAACAGCTGCATTTGTTCACTGGAAATACATCCATTACTTCATATTTCTGTCCAGTAAAGATGACAAAAATACCTCCCTGCATTTCGAACTTTGCGCTGGCTCAAAAAGATTGTCGACCGCTAAAAACTCCACATCCAATTCAAGAAACTGCTTGGAATTACAGCACAACGCGACAAAACTGGGAACAAAGCCTACAGGTAACGAGACAGCCAGCACTTCTACAATTTATAACCAGCCTTAGGCGCAATTTGACTTTTTGGGGCAAAACATGTTGATGACCCTGACCGTGAAACAAAAGTCAAAAGTTTGGACGCACCTCATTATTTGTGTGTTTTATATATTTACACTACTATTTAAATTGTAAATTCTCACTGAAGATGTCAAAACTATGAATGAATATGTGGAACTTGATAGGAACTTGAAAACAGGTTTTATATTCTACATTCTTCAAAGTACCCACCCTTGAGGTGTGTCCAAACATTTTGCCTGTACTGTATGTACTGTACTATAGATAGATAGATAGATAGATAGATAGATAGATAGATAGATAGATAGATAGAGAGAGAGAGAGAGAGAGAGAGAGAGAGAGAGAGAGAGAGAGAGAGAGAGAGAGAGAGAGAGAGAGAGAGAGAGAGAGAGAGAAGAGAGATTTATATAGATATATATAGATATATAGATCTTGACACTGTTTGTGTTCAATCCTTGGTTCAAGTTCAGTTGTTGTTGGTAGCTTTAGAAAGCTTAGGTTTAAAGAAATTCTAAATATCCATCTTGCCTCCTGAGGAGTAGTTTTGGCTAAGCAAAGCAAAGGACAGTCTCTAAAGTGCTAGTCACATGATATGTACAAAAAATAATTTTTACACGGCATTTTATTGGGGAAGGTCAGAATTTTTGACATTAGGCTTAATCTTAGAGTTAGCGGGGGTTCAATTAGTCGTTGGATTTGATTTGAACAAATTCTGTGCAGTTTGTCACTTACTTGTTAGTTTCAGGGCTCCAGAGTGGCTAAGCTAGCACGAGTCAATGGTGGTGAAATCACCTCCATCGACTAATTAAATCCCTGCTAACTCGAAGATTTAGCTTATGTGGAAAATTCAATTACATGCGATGACATTTTTCTGTTGTCATTCTTTTGTTGAGGCAGCAAAGAGAGAAAAATTGGTCAAAAGTAACTGATAGATTACTTTTAATGTAACTTTGTTACTTTGATAATAAAGTAATCAGTAAAGTGGATTAGTTTTTTGAGGCGTAGGATTAGTATTTTAGGCGTAATCAGTAATTAGTAATTAAATTACTTTTTCACGTAATCTGTGACAACACTACCAATGAAACATTCCAGGATTTTGCTGTGAACAAAATGTAGTATTTCTTATTGAATTCTTCCTACAGTGAGAGTGCAACAACTGCAATCTTACTTTGAACTTCAGGCAAAGCACACAAACTAGGCCGACAATCAAAAAAAAAAAAAAACAAGGTGCTCTCTCTCTCTCTCTCTCATTCTGTCGCTTTCCCTTTCAAGACAATCAACAGTGACACACGCGTTACCCTCTCGTGCCCTTCCCTTCAGCACAATGGAGTGGACTCATGTATGAGGGTTCACCAAACCATTTATAGAAAATGTGTTCTTACACATTAAGTGCACGAAACAAATGAAAACAATAAACAAAATAAGAAAGAACACTTTTTTCGGATGACGATGAGGCTATGTGTTTTAGGTTTTTTTTTCTTTTTTTTTGTACTGCTCACACAATAAAAAAAATTTGCTCCAAAATGTCCCAGCAAGATGTCTGCTATCCGCGTTTGTGAAAATGCCACAATCAGAATCTGACCACACAAGCAATTTATGGTGGGTCCATGGTTTGTTACCATGGTGAGCGTGAACTCACCCTGCGAAATTACCGTCGCCTCTATCAAATTCATGGAAGCGCATAAACTCATTGAAGCACGTGTTCATTAACTACATGGTGCATGCAGACACGGAAAAAAACAAAAGTGTCTAAAGTGACAATTGAATGAATGGTCATTATGTAGGTGAACACAGAGAGGCACCTTTTGCAGAAATAGGCAGAAACAAAATATTTTCTTGCTTGTTTGATTTCACATATATTGGCTTGACAGGTAATCGAGTGATGCAACAATTAGTGCCATAATACTGGCACATCAATACACTACAGGTTGTTTGTGCCGTTTGATATTAAAATTCCTTGCAGATAATTATTCCCAAACAAACTCCAGAGAGCAATCTTGCATCTTTTCCTTCAGATCCCTTTCAAAGCGTTCATTTTGCTCATTTGTCAGCATGTTCCTCCAGTCACCAACTTTACCTGGAAGACGAAAGCAACCGTAACTGGGCATTGGTCATACAGTGTTTTATAACAAAGGTATATATGCACTGTACTGTGTTATTGTGGGATACTGTATTAGAAAATTAATATTTTCCTCCAAACATTTAGACATTTAGTTCTGGTCATGTTTTCCTGTAACTTTTAGAATGCACACATGATTTTGACCAATGTCTTGGCAATTACTTGTTTCTTTGATAAGATCAAAACCTGTATAGACTTCGATTCCCTTTGAAAGCAAGTGATATTTGTTTCATCTCATATGTCATGTACTTTGTTTACTATGTAAGAGAGCTAAATAGCCAAGCAATGTTTCTGTATTCACGTTTTCATGTGGTCAAGACACTGACAAGTCTGTCTCCATTATTGTGTCATTTGGAGCTCCAGATTAAATATCCAAAAGACTGGTTTTCTGCTGGACGGTTCTTTGAAAAAAACTGCCAAATTGCCAAAACAGTACTGTTATGTCCCAACGTTTATTGACTCATGGCAAACATTTCATGTAATACAAAAAGGAGACATGATAAAATGGCACATATTTGCAATTGGAAAACTTTAAAAGGATAGAAAACACCCTAACCATGTGCAACCTGGTCGAAAGAATCTTTTTTGATAAAGTGCAAAGACACAGAGTTATTTTTTCTTCCTGAAGTCTAGTGGTCAAGCAAAATGAAAATTATGATATCGATAATATTTCCCGTAATTAGGCGAAATTTCTAATCACATTTCTAATGGAGTAATATTTTAGCCAATCAAATGCGAGTATTTAAGACTTTCCCAACTTCTTGTCACAAGTGTTGTACTGTTAGCGGATTACTTTCTTTCAGTAAGGAGCAATCTAACGCATTCATTTTTCCATTTTTTTTGTTTGTCTGTGCTTTACTATTTTGTGATTGTCTCTTAATGTATGTAGAATGAAGAATACTTTAGCCCTGTACTAAGAGGAACATTTTGAATAGAAAATTTTGCTCTTGTGTTTTATGGAGGTAGACTTGTGTCTTTATTATTCAATCAAAAAAAAAAGTTGCTTCAATCAAATAAAAAGTTGCTTCAATCAAAATATATACTTTCAATCGAAGAAAACGTCACTTCAATCAAAAAAAATGTGTTTGAATGCAAAAATAAATTTGAAACTCAAAAAAATATATTTGAAAACTATTTTTCTTTGATTGAATTTTATTTTTTGATCAAAGTCAAGTTTTTTTTTAATTGAAACACCATTTTTGATTGAAGTCATGTAATTTTCCGTTTGGACCACATTTTGGCTAGGACATTTGTGTCTTTATTATTCAATCAAAAAATAAATTGCTTCAAACAAAAAAAATATATATTTTCAAAAGAAAAATTACTTCAATCAAATTTTTTTTTTTTAATCAATCGTAGAAAAAAAGGTTTGAATGTGAAAAAATATTTGAGAGTCAGAAATTCGCATTTGAACACTATATTTTTCATTCAAACTGTTTTCTTTGATTGAAGCAATCCTTTTTGTGTTTGAGCCATATTAGGGGTAGGACATTTGTGTCAAAATCATTCAATCGCAATAAAAGTTGCTTTAATCAAAAAACTATTTTTAATCAAAGAAAAAAATCATTTGCAAAAACTTTTTTTTTTTAAATATATTTTTTATTTTGAAATATATATATATTTTTTTTTATTGAAGTGTCACTTTTTTTGAAAAGCAAAAAGTTTTAAACTCTTTTTTTTTTTCAAAGTGGAAAAAGTTTTGAACACACTTTTTTTTTTGAAGTGGAAAAAGTTTTGAAGGCACTTTTTTTCGATTGAATCATTTTGACACAAAGATTCAACTTCAACGCTAGTTCCGGTGTGTTTGATTGGCAGGTGGCTACGCCAATGACATAAAAGTATGAAGCACGCATAATGGCCACCAGGGCTCCATCCAGCCATCGGAGTCTGTTGGAGTCTAAGCCGAATATAGGGCACCGGTACGGGCGTGTGACATCGGCATTTCACCGGAGTACCCGCAACGGTACGGTGCCCTGTCGTGGCACATTGGTCGGATATCACCTCCCAGGCGCTGAGCCCGGCTGTCGAGTGGACGCCCCGCGAATGACACGGCACTCATTCAAAGCTGAAGCGATGGGGCTGCCGGCGTGGACGCCGGCGACTCGCCGATAGTCCACTCGCTTACTGGGCAGGCTAGTGTCGGGCCACTCGCCAACCACTCCCGTACTGGCGCGTCGCGGACACTCCGGCTGGAACCAATTGCCAACCGTCACGTCAGGGCAGCGGGTGAAGTTCACCGTGTTAAATCACATTAAGCAACAGGGCACCGTACTCCGGTGAAATACCTTTTAGTGTAAATATCCCATAATACAGTGAGGAAAGCTGCGGCTTATATTCTTTTCGTGTCAAATTTGATGGGTGGCGGCTTATAGTTAGGTGCGCCTTATAGTCCGAAATATACGGTAAATGTGAACGATGGATCATCTTCTGTGGACGTCGAAAAGACCAATTTAGCGCTAGCAAGGTGAATGGCTTCACCTTCATTTGTAGAAAAATTTTGTTGGAGACCATGGTCCTACAGATGACAATCTTGAGCCATAGCCTACCTGAAAGAGGTAAGCCATTTTGATATTTTTACTTATTGTTTAGCTTGGCGTTTTGCCGTGCTGCTTCTGCCTGACAATAAATGGCCTGAAAAAAAATGGTATCTGACTGCCACTGTTGTTCTGACCTGTGTTGCCAACAGTCAGATTCCCTCACACATCAATTGTGATACAAACAATCTTTTTATTTAGTTGTTGAGAATTGGGAATTAAGAATTTGTTGTTGAGAAGTCAGGCCTCACCTACAGTAACATGTTTGAGAAGTTATTACCAGTAGGAGTTAGCAGAGTTTTTGTAAGGTTTTGTAAAGAATTTTGGTTTATTGTTGCACTCTGAACGTATTGTCAGGCGCAACAGAAAGCACCAACTCCACGGCCATTCGCAAGCACTCCAACGTCAAAAAAGGGAAAGTGGTGGACTCGGCAAATACTGTTCTCGGCGCACCAAACATCTTGTTGGATCTCGATATGATGTCACATCTCAATGTTACTGACACAGAAGAAAATAAAAGTGTTCAAAGATATTTTTTGATGATGAAGTGTAAAATGATATATAGTATTACAGCAAGCAATGTTACACTATTTTGATATATGAATATTTGTTCTATCAAACAACAAATCGGGAGTATTAATAAATTGATCCTCTTAATATACACTTTTAGAACAACCTCATGTTTAATAACATCAGAATAATTTTTTTCAAGGTATCCACCCTTTGCTCTTATTACTTTTTTGCACACTTTTGGCACTCTCTCAATGAGCTTCAAGATGTAGACATCTTGAAAAGGTATTAAATGGTGTTATACCTGTTTAGTGCTTTTTCTACCTCTCAAGGTACTCAAAGCGCTTTACACTATATTGCCATCTACCTACTGGTGACACAGCATCAGGAGCAATGCGGGGTTCAGTATCTTGCTCAAGGATACTTAGGCGAGTTCATCAGGGTGGAGAATCGAACCCACAACCTCTGGGTTGGGGGACAACTACTCCACCACTGAGCCACGCCATCCCCATTATATTTAATTAATAATTAATTAAGTAATTAAGTACTAATGCCTTATCTGGGTAATAAGTGGAATTTTCTGCCTTTCCAATTGGGTTGGGACCAATGTTCTCTCTAAGCTGCGCGCATGTGCAATACCGCATTGCTTGCACATACTTAGCGCACGAGAAAATCTATGCAGCGTTCTAAATAAAATTCAACCGAAACGTATTCTAGCGTCGCTACTACTGTCGGCGAAGCAGTAATGTGTCAGCACGACACTCCTATCGGTGCGTTGGATACGGCAATGCGACACTCCTATTGGTGCGTTCGATACGGTAACGCGACGCTCCCATTGGTAGGTTACTACACCGCGATTGTATATAGCTGTGAGGTGCATGTCCTGGGTGGGTGCGCAGAAAAATAAAGAGTGAAAAGTGAGCTAGACTCTGGTGCTAATTTACTGAAGCAACGTTCCGCTGCCAATCTTTGCAAAGGCGACAATATCAATTAATATAATATAATCAAGTAAATTAGACCAACAAAATTGTTTTCTGTACCATTTTGCAACGTAACAATGGAGAACAGGTGTCTAGCCAATAATACGACAAAGTTCACTTCACTTAGGCTACAGTTGATCTATGTGCCCTACCCATATTTGCCATGCTGGTTACCTAGCTAATAACAGTGCAGCGGAGTTGAGAGACACAAATGCTTGCCCCTTGTCATGGCGAAAGAAACGGGAAGCTACTACACTGATCAAGCAAAAAGCAGCTCATCAAGTAAAAAACATGCAGTTCTTTAAAGATAGAATGGCTGTCAGAGAATGTACAAATAGAAGAACAAGCGGTGAAACTGAGTGAGATCATAGACTTCATTGCCTGTTGACGGGACACTTCGTCATTCTTTGCATCACGCCTTATCAGAGAGGGCCGAGCTTCATTCAGTATAGTCAGGCGAAGACGGCACACACTCATGTCTAAACTGGATTAGCGCTTGGATTTTTGAAGAACTACAAAAGCTATACTGCACACAGGATTGTCTCAGGAGTGATTTGTTCGAGGATTCAAGATAAATATTATATTTTTTGTACCATGCATGCATTTTGAAATGTTGTGAAAAACATCAATGTGAGAATGGGAACCGCTATGGCATTGGCGTCATTCTTCGACATATATACGTAAAATAGATGCGTAACTGCCCGTTTTTTTAACAATATGAATCGAGACAGTTTTATGTCCATATCTACAAAGAATTCAGTGATTGAAGCATTTATTCACAGGAATTTTCTTCTTTCTTTACACATGGAGGCGGCTAATTTTCGTAACTGACTAGCCTCATAGTTGGCAATGTTTACGCTAAATAAATGCTACCTGCACTTTTTTTTTTGCTTTTAACCAAGAATCGAGACTGTTTTACATCCATATCTATAAAGAATTCAGGTATTTACGCATTTATTCACAAGAATTTTCGCCAGAAAAGCTCTGTTTATGTCAGTCGGCCGCTAGTCTCATTCGCTAACAGAGTAGCATTGTACTTCGACATATATACGTAAAATAAACGCTTACTGCATGGTTTCTTTACATTTAACCAAGAATCGAGACTGTTTTACGTCCATATAAATGAAGAATTCGGGGATTTAAGCATTTATTCACAAGAATTTTCGCCAGAAAAGCTCTGTTTACGTCAGGCGGCCGCTAGCCTCATTCACTAACAGTATATAGTGTATAATGATAATAAAGGGCTATTCTATTCTATAATAAGTAGTGATTGTATAACTAATTTATTAATAATCTATTTACATATTAGTTATAATTGATTCTGCATGTTTTCCTCAAGTATTACGTGTCTGATGTTAAATTGAGTGATTTATTAGCAGTTGAAAGCTTGCAGTAAATAAAATAAAAAATAAAGTTGCTATTTTGGTCAAAAACATATATGATATGTTAAATATTGCCATTGATCCTGACAATATTGGTGATTATCTCTGCATTTGGTGATTTTCGTGCATCTAGTGTAAAATCTGAGAGTTTTATAGCCATTATAGCCAAGCTGTGTTATACTTATATAAAAAATAATTCATCGGGATTTTATAAAGGAACGACTTTGAATTTTTTCATGCCACTGCTCATGGAGACTCATATATGGCTAAGATAGGTGCCTGTATTGGTTTTAGGTCGGTAGCAGCTTTGGTTTTGAAAATATTTGAATTTAAAGTTTTTGAAAATGGGCCCCCTACGAATCAGCCCCATTTCCCGTGTCATGTCAATAGGTTATGAAATCTATAGTGAGATTTTTTCTGTTTTCTTTTCTTTCTTTTTTAATTTCAAAACGTGTCCTGTATAGATGCTTGGACCCAGAGAATAGGAATCTTGAGTGCCCTTATCGTCTGAACAGTTTTAATGAGAGAGTTTGATATACTCCAATTGTGGTTGTTTGTTATGTTTTATATCAAAATTATATGAAAAGAAAACTAATGAAAGTTGCTGCTGTAATTGTATTCTTTTAATAACCCATTTTACTTGCTATGATCCAAGGTTTTGAACAGGCGGTATACTGGCGTGTGGCCACAGCATACACATCTGATGTTGCTCACAGTGGTCCTCAGTGTGCTCAGGAAGCTTGTGTGATTGCTCAGACACATGAAAAATTAGAGGGAACATTGGTTGGGCCCATCATTTGTATTGCATTGAATGATGTGTGTCCAAACCTTTGGCCTGTACTGTATGTGTACATACTAGTATATACATCTTGACTCTGTTCGTGTTCAATCCTCGGTTCACGCTCAGTTGTTGTTGAAGCTTTTAAAAACTTAGGTTTAAACAATTCTAAATATTCATCTTGCCTCCTCAAGTGTAGTTTTGGCTAAGCAAAGCAAAGGATCATCTCTAAGGTGCTCGTCACATGATCTGTTCGAAAAATAATTTGGGCCGATTATGAAATACTTTCAAGGATTCTTGTTCATTTAGTTCATTTTTGTTTTTTATACTTTTATAGACAGCATTTTACCGGCTAGGTCTTTATTTTAAAGGGGAAGTTCAGAATTTTTGACATTAGGTGTTGAGGCAGCAAAGCAGAAAAATTGGTAAAAAGTAACTAATAAATTACTTTTAAAGTATTTTAGTTACTTTGATAATAAAGTAATCAGTAAAGTAACTAGTTTACTTTTTTAAGGCATAATCAATAATCAGTGATTAAATTACTTTTTCAAGTAATCTGTGACAACACTGCTAGTCATGCATTGGCTTCCCACAGTAGAATGTGCAGCTATTGAAGAATTGACCTAGGAAGTGAAGTGGACTCAGATGGAAAAAAAAAAAAGGGACAGTGACATATTGAACAGTTACAGAAACATTTTAGAGTACGTCCCTGTTTTCTGATTGACTTTTTACCTGTTTCAAGGGTATCAGTGATTTTGTGCATGGTGTGACTCACGTTCATCACACAACGGTTGCGCTAATAAATCACTGTCATTTTTTTTTTTTTTGTGCTTAAACATCGGGTCTAAGAAATGCACGATTAGCATACTTCAATAGTCTTTCAAATGAAGGCCATTTATACTCGGCGTTGTCAATTGCCTTACCTATTCACACTGTTTTTGCTGAAAGGTTTGAAGCAATGAAAGCACTACTTTGAATCTTCTAAATTAAGAGGTTTCTGGAGGGGAATGGCTGCATTTTGATAAAAAATAAAATGTAATGTTATGAAAATTTACTGTGAACAAAAAATGGTAGACATTGTTTTTTTACCTGGTAAAAGACAGGAGTCTTCTTTGATTTAGATGGATTCGGTCTACGTACTGTATATGTAATTGACAAAGACAATAAAATACAAGATTGGCTTCTCTGTAAACGTTTTGTCAAAGTAATTGCCATAGCACACTGGTTGGAAATCCCTGCAACATGAGCCTCACCTCTCCTCATGAAGCAGCCCTTGCTGTGGTCCATAATCTCAGGAGGAATGTCAGTGTAGTTGACCATCTTGTTGTCTTTCATGCTGCTGAAGCTACAGTGCCTCAGACAGCTGTTCACTTCATCCTCCGCCAGAGGACGCTGGAGGAAAGAGGTCACCTTCACAATTGCAGCTTCAAAATCCTAAAAGAAAGGAGCAAAAGTTAGGTTGGCACATTTCATATCAAGAGAAAAACATACTTTCGATTACCACATGTTTATATCATCACTCTATGTTGATCCTTTGTGAATTACCATTGACATCTCTTCATAGGTCACATGTAGCAGATTTGTCATAGCTCCTGTCTGTCCTGTCGTCCATCCCTTGAAATGGTCAAACCAGGAGCCGAAATGCACTGGAGCAGGTTAAAATGTATGAATTAATTTCTCATGAGCTAGGGGAAAAACTTATATACAGTATGATATGGTTGCATACCCGTGCCCTCCAGAAAGGCGTTCAAAAACTCTTGGAAAGAACTAAAATTCGGCAGGAAATTGGCCATTTTGTGGAAGTGGTAAAAAGACACCGCCACATCTTTTGGGTTTCTGCTCACATAAATCACCTGTGAGAAGGAAAAACATCACAGTTTTCGGTACGTTTCAAAGCAGCGTTAAAAGTGCCAAACATACAGTACCTTGACATTTGAGCCTCGGAGAGCCCCGGCAAGCAGGTTGTGAGGCAGGTGAGTAGTAATGATTCGAGGTTGTCTTAAAGCATCCAGAAGCGTTGCGCTGTAATGGTGCTCTAGCCACGGAGCACGCACCCAATTTGGGACTTTTTGGGACTCAAATGGGTCCCCGCGGTTGAGGATCAGGGTTAGCAGTTGTTGCATCCATGTGGTTCCTGAAGGGAGCAGGAGGGAGTAAAATATTCTACCAAATTAAAAAAGCAATGTGCAAAATGACACTTTTAAATATAAATGTATGCATGAAAGTGAAAAGGTTTTTATCATCTGAAAGCCCTGTTAATATTTGAGACGACTCCTGACTTGTTGGAAAAAAGATTGCAAATGGCCAAAAGTACAAAAAAACCCACAGGCATATTTTGTGTCATATACAGTACATATAAAATAATAATAATAAAAATCTGTATAAAAAAGATAAACAAGACCAATGCACAAGTCATTGTTTTCTTACCTGATTTTGGATAGGATACAATGAGAATGTCTGTATCATGAAAAGGAAATTCGAGAGCAAGTTGCAAAGACTCCTGCGTGTGCAGGTGTCCAGGAAAAGTGATTCCATGAAATGTTTCTATCACTTCCAACCTGGACATATCTAACATCAGTGAATGATTCCCACAATTCTTGGTCAGTCTCAGCTCGCTCCTTATTTCCTTGTATGCTTTCACCTCTCTCTACTTCTGTGACTGGGTGAGGATAGGCTCACAAATTTGGTTCACTCTAACAAGGAAGTGAAAGTATGCACACAGAACTGTAACAAAGCATTGGCATTTGAAACGGAACAAGAATGGTAGCAATTCTGAATATGACTATATTTTTTATTTATCATATATATATTTAATATATGATGTATTCAGACAATCAGTCACTGAGTATGGTTCAAATGTTTATTGTCATTTAGAAAATGTTCTGTAACAACAAACTGTCAAGAAAAAAGTTCAATAAACTTGCAATGTAAATGCCTGTGCACAAACGTTGAAAAGCACATGCACTCATACAGTATATAGGCCACAATTGCTGCACTTTTTTTATGCTGGTGTGTGTAACTGGCAGCCATTTTGGGTAGGATGACCAGCGGTTGGAAAAGTACATATAGCACACAATCGGCATTTGGCACATTATTTTTTTAGAACTCCCCGATACCAGTGATTTCATTTTAGTACCGTATCAGTACCGATGATTATACCGGTATCGGTGCATCACTAGTATATTGTAAGAGCTTAAATGCTACTGTATGTCCATATGAAACATTCCAATTAGAACTACAGTGGAATATTACTGGTATGTGAAGACCACAGATTATAGATTCAGATTATCACTCATTCCAAAATTATAAACCTAACAGAATGTAACAGAACTACTGAGAGTAGTTGAAGTGTGAAATCAAATTCAAGAAGGAGAGGCTGACATTCATGTATCTAAAACTGACCCAACCAACCAAAAAAAAAAAAAAGAAGAAAAAACACCAATGATGATGAATGAACAAACAAATTGTCAAACGAGAACTGTTGAAGCAAAACATTGAAATCTGTTCTAAAAACACCTATACAGTCTGTTCAGACAGTCAGGCTGCATAAATTAAAATATGCAGCCTCTTGTAAAAATTGGCATACCTGTCATGTGGTAAGGGGAGGTGGTATTCACTGGTGTACGTTTAATACAGAGGAATGGTAAACCGTTGTTTTTTTGTCTTCATAAGGTATATCTTTACAGGGACTCTTAAAGGGACATACATCCATTGTGATCATTCAACCTTGTTTATTAGGAGAGAGCAGGGAACAGGAAGGGGTTATGCATGGGAAAAAGCAGAAACAACAAGAAGAAATACATTAAACACCTACTCTAACTATGAATATGTTGGTGCTATCGTTAGCTAGTTGTATTTCCGGTTGACACCATGTGGGAGGCCTGATAACCAAGGAAAGAGAGAGGGTGGGGGGTCTGAGAGATATGTGATTGGGAGGAGTGAAGTGTACCTAAATCAGCCATGTGGTCGAGAACCCAGTATTTGTCTGAATCCCTTGCGAGTGTGAGTATGTTGGCATCCTATTCTATGCTGTCTCATCGCTAATCCTGACACCGAGGTTTTCTATCTCAGTGTGTCTAATTTCACCTAGTCATGCATGAGTCTCATGTAACGTGACAGTCTTGCAGACGACTGGATATGTCACGTGAGCGCCACCCAAGGTCCATGCCCCTTCCCCAACCAATGAGGGAGGGGGGTGAGCCAGCACAGCCAACCCTTCTCCCGTAGCCGGAACGGCACATCGCGGGACCCCCAACGGCCCACCAAGCCCATGGCAGTGCTGGGCCCTGCGCCAGAGCAAGCAACATCCAGCCGACCCACCGGCATCCAGCCAGCAACCCGCGCCGGAGCAAAAGCAAAATGAAAAGGAAAGCCGGGATGACACGAGACAAGAGTAGGACAAAACCGGTGTTCTGCCAAAATGTGCTACGTCGGCAAAACGTCTACAAGACGCGAATTTGACACCCAAAGTACTACCGTGCACTTTCCATGCGCTTTCAGCTCGTTTTGTTTAGATGCATACAGACAGAACAGACTAAAGATTACTTAAGAAAGTACTTAAATGTAATAATATCAAATAAGGGTGGTTTAAATACGCTACGTGACTAATGTAGTCAACGATCAGCTTTAAAGGGAACCTTGGACTTATAGACTCTAGTGAGCCACTATTGCTCTCTTTTACTAAGATATGTTATTAGAAACACATAAAATATTGCCATTGATTTAAAAATCTATAATATTTAGTACGTTTTGACCTACGGAAGGCACCATATTTTAAGCACACGATGGACGCTCGGGTAATGACGTAAATTATCACTGTCACTCGACGAATATGACCGGGTTACTGCAATTCCTTCTACGTGGCGAGACATCTAACATATGCGCTCATCGGTTAAAAGCGGCGAGTACTTACTATTTGTGTTTTATTTGAGTCTTATTACCTTTTCATTGCCTCAAAATACTTTTAGCATTTGTTTCCCTCTCATAATTTTTAAGCATTGTGTTACTAAGTTTCCTACTGTAGCATAACCAAATGAAATTATGTACTTAGGGAGAGTGTTCTATGCTTTTAAGCAAGTGACCGTTTTTAAGTAAAACAGTAAGACAAAAAAAGACGAAAAAGGCGAAGGATTACTCTGCTGATGAAAAGAGCAGAATAGTCTGATGCATAAAATATTAAAACAAATCTAAACATTTCAAAACTTTTTAAAGAAAGTTTTTCCATCAGATAAACGGCATTGTTGTCATCACCGTAGTTATGGCAGTTGATATCATTTGTTGGCAGGGGTGAAAGTGGCTAGAATTTCTGGCTGGAACTCCCCGACGTGAAGGTCGCCGCGGAGCCAGAAATTTTATTCATCTATTTATTTATTTATTTATTTTTGAGGGGGGGGGATCAAACCTCTTAAACTACTAAAATGCAAAGAAAACTGTTTTAGCACAGTTATTTCTATAACGCATACAAAAACGGATTTTCATTCAAAATTGTATTTTTTCAATGATTTGCAAGATAAAAGTTAACAAAAACAGCAATAACCCCAACCTCCATCTCCTAATTTTTATTTTCCCTCATTTCCTCACATACTAAATGCCAAATTTCAGTTTTAACTGCTTAAGAACATTGGATGTATATTAAAATTGAAGTTAATGTTCACATTTACTATTTTTGTTTTGTTTTTTTATAACAAAAATATAAGTAACACACATTCAGAAAAATAAGTACAAATGACTTATATAATAGAGAATGAAAGGTAAGGTAATTTGAAGATCGCGCAATCATTAACTTTTTGAAATCATAATGAAATGAATAAGTAGCCTAACATAGATGGACAAATATAAGTCCAAAGTGCACATTGATAGCAAAAATGTTCTGAACCTCCTCATAAGAGCAAATAAAACTAAATATGATAAATAAGCCTCCTCAACTCTTTCTTTGCTCTTAAAGATTTGATCCATTTTATGTTGCATTGTCCTTTTTTGTCGCATCTATTCAACAACCTTATTTATTCATTTAATTTTTTTTTTTTTTTTTTTTTGCTGTTCGAGAAAACATGCACATTTGAACCAATCAGAGCTAACTATCTCCGCTGATCACATGTCAGTATGTCAGCCAATTGAAGGGATAAATGAGTCCAGGCGTTTTGCTTTGCTGCGTGCATTCGCACATTGACGTGACTCATCGTCAGACTCAGATAACTGCAGCAGCTGGGGAAACCTCCATGCCGTCCGTGGAATAAAATAAATAATAAATATAGGTGGAAACGGATTACGCTACACAAGCACTGTATTATGCTTGTAGTTAACACTTGTGTATGTAAATCTGATGTTGGTATATATATTTTTTTTCTTGGAGATGAAATGCATGTGTGGCAGCTTAGCATTTTTTTTTTTTTTACATAGCATTTTGACAGTTGCCGTCATATTTTCGGAATCAAAGCACTGTTTACGGGAACAGCATTACGGCACTGAATCTTATACCGGAACTGCGCTCCTGACCGTTCTGGCCCACTTTCACCCCTGATTTATTGGTAGATGATAAAAAATGACATTCACAATAAATCACATTGATAATTTATGGGCCATCCGTCCACCACGACGTGTAGTGGTTGGTAGGCAATTCCAGGTTCAAGCCTATAAACAATTTAGAATGCTCAATTACTCTACCGCACATGCTTTAAAGATTGTACAAACCGGATTCGGTTAAAGTTGGGAAATTATGTAAAATGTAAATTAAAAACAAAAATACAATGATTTGAAAATCCTTTTCAACCTATATTCAATTGAATACACTACAAAGACAACATATTTAATGCTCAAACTCATAAACTTTATTTTATTTTTCAAATAATAATTAACTTAGAATTTCATGGCTGCAACACGTCCAATAGAAGTTGGGAAAGGGCATGTTTACCACTTCGTTACATTACCTTTCCTTTTAATAACACTCAATAAACGTTTTGAAAGAGAGGAGACTAATTCTCTTAGCTTCGCATGTGGAATTCTTTCCCATTCTTGCTTGATGACAAGAATGGGACAAGACAGTCCGGGGTCTTCTCTGTCGTATTTTATGCTTTGTAATGTGCCACACGTTTTCAATAGGAGACAGGTCTGGACTGCAAGCGGGCCAGGGGAGAAGGACTCTTTTACTTCGAAGCCACGCTGTTGTAACACGTGCAGAATGTGGTTTGGCATTATCTTGCTGAAATGGCGGTGTCCATGAAAAAGACGTCGCTTGGATGGCAGAATATTTTGCTCCAAAATCTGTATGTACTTTTCAGCATTTATGTTGCCGTCACAGAAATGGAAGTCACCCATGCCATGGGAACTAATGCACCCCCATACCATCACAGATGCTGGCTTTTGAAGTTTGCGTTGATAACAGTCCGGATGGTCCGCTTCCTCTTTGGTCTGGAGGACACGACGTCCAGCGTTTCCAAAAACAATTTGAAAAGTGGACTCATCAGACCACAAAATACTTTTCCATTGAGCATCAGTCCATTTTACATGAGCTTGGGCCCAGAGAACCCGGCAGCGTTTCTGGATGTTGTTCATAAACGGCTTTTGCTTTGCATGGTAGAGTTTTAACCCGCACTTACTGATGTAGTGACGAACTGTATTTAATGACAGTGGTTTTCTGAAGTTTTCCTGAGCCCATTTGGTGATATCCTTTACGCAATCATGTCGGTTTTTAAAGCAGTGCCGTCTGAGGGATCGAAGGTCACGGTCATTAAGTCTTGGTTTCCAGCCGTGGCGCTTACGTGCATTGATTTCACCAGATTCTCTGAACCTTTTGATGATATTATGGACCGTAGATGTTGAAATTCCTAAATTCCTTGCAATTTTGCTTTGAGAAACGCTGTTCTTAAACTGTTCAACTATTTTCTTACGTAGTTGTGGACAAAGTGGTGAACCTCGCCCAATCCTTGCTTGTGAATAACTGAGCATGTTTGGGGAAGCTCCTTTTATGGTACCACCTGTTCCCAATTAGCCTGATCACATGTGGGATGTTCCAAATAAGTGTTTGATGAGCTTTTCTCAGCTTTCTCAGTATTTTTTGCCACCTTTCCCAACTTCTACTGGATGTGTTGCAGCCATGAAATTCTAAGTTAATTATTATTTGGCAAAAAACAATTAAGTTTATCAGTTTGAACATTAAATATGTTGTCTTTGTAGCGTATTCAATCGAATATGGGTTGAGAAGGATTTTCAAATCGTTGTATTTTGTTTTTATTTACATTTGATATAATTTCCCAAATTCAACCGAATCCGGTTTGTAATTTGGAAAGCAAATTATTCATGCATTTATTCATCTTCTATATCGCTTTACCCAGAGAAAGCCCTCATGCACATGGGGAGGATTTGCAAATTGCTAACAGGAAGTGCCACAGCCCGATATGATCTAAGAACAGTGACGCTGACGTGCCAGGCAATCATACACCTTTGGAAGATAAGTAGCTCAGCGTAGAACAGCTCTGAATTGAATTTTTACAGTCAATCCTATTTTGTGACAACCAATGAAATTACCTTTATGTCACCTATCTGGCTACCCAAGCATATTCCAAATTAGAAAAGTGTCAGGTGAGTGATTAAAAGTTAACATGTGCAGAAGTAGTGCTAGGTACTATGGGCCAGGAATGTCCTGCTGGTTGTTTGCGTTTGACTCTTCCGTCTGTCCATTTGTAAGCAAATGAGGGTCATTATTTCCCTAAACACTTGGTTACAACTATGACCACACTTATCTGTTTGAAGTAAATCAGAAGAGTTGCTTTTGAAGATTCTTTATGATCCCAGCTTCGCTACAACATTGACCAACATCTATTGCTTTATAGCTGTAGAAAGGGCCACATAGTTAAACTGCTGTGCAGTTTATGACAAACAAAGCTATAATGAGAAACATGACAGAGGAGTGGCTTTGCATTTAGGTTATACTTCTATAACAAGGATAGACAGAGATTTACCATTTGCTACAGAGGAACCAAACAGTTCTTAAGAACAGTCTCTTGCGTGGTATTTACTTAGTTGGCAGGGAGTCCAAGGTTGGGAGCAAATTTAAGCATAAGTCAGAAACTGCAAAATGTTGTTAGGTCTGTCTTTGCTGATGTTTTTTACATGCCGGTGTGTCTCCTCGGACGAGGACTTGAGCAGAGCTCTGAAGCTGATGTCTGAGACGCCGCTCATCGACGGGTGAATTCTTTTAAGTACAATGCTGGACTACATCTTGGTCTTAACTTGATGAGAAACCTCTTGTATTAGATGCTCTTCTGTACAATTTTTTGCATCAGTGAGGCGTGGAAAGATGTTTTCCCCCTTTTATCTTTCAGCCACAATGATCTGCCTTGGCAAATGCGCATACAGTTCAACAACCAGCTCAATAAAGTGGACCTAAACACCCTGGAAAACATGCACACCAACATACCAAAGATAAAGACGGGTCGTCTGGGAGCCCAGGTACCTATATACAGTATTGTTAGCTTCATTTCATTCTGTACATCTGCAAGATTGAATGACAACTTCTGCTGGCCATAAAAAGATGATTAACACTCACATTATCAAACACAAAATATAAAAGAAATATTTTGAGTTCACCTTTTCTTTTTAGATGGTGAACACAACAGAGCGTGTTGTCTAAGGCTGCCACAAACCATTATTTTTTTATAGTCAACCCATCACCACATATTTACGAATATAGCTGTTAATATTGGAAATAAAAACTAATAAAAAGACAAAATGGACAATGTAAAAAAAATCAAGATTTCTTGTTTTGATTCATGACAGAAGAGAACAGAAAGCTGAGAATATTTATTTGTATGAGGCTCAAAGAAGAGGATTACACCAATTTTCACGTAAAAAAAAGAAATGTTTCCGAACATCTAATCGACTATTAAAATAGTTTCGTTTGAAAATCCATCAGCTGTAATATTGATCAGTTGTAATTTAGTTGAGGCAAGGCCAGGCAAGGCAAATTTATTTATATAGCACAATTCAACACAAGGCAATTCAAAGTGCTTTACAGCACATGAAAATCATAAAAATCACATTAAAATCAATAGAACGTAAAAACAAAGACAATTGAAATAGGAAATAAAATTATGCATAAAAATCGCATTTAATCACGAATAGAATTTAAAAAAAATAAATACAAAAATAAAACAAATACTACTACTACTGCTAATAATTGAAATCAGCAATGGAAAATCAGCAATGGAGATGAGCCCAAAAGTAATAGAAAGCAAATACATTCACATGTATAGACAGTTATGGATATGCAGTGTTAAACAAAAGCGTTTTTAGCCCTGATTTAAAGGAGCTAACAGTTTGAGCATACTTCAGACCTTCAGGTAACTTGTTCCAGAGGTGAGGAGCATAATAACTAAATGCTGCTTCACCCTGCTTGGTTCTTGTTCTTGGAACATACAGGAGACCGGTTCCAGACGGCCTTAGGGGTCTAGATGTTTCATAGGAATCTAACAAATCATGCATATATTTTGGTCCAAGGCCATTAAGTGTTTTGTAGACGAGCAGTAGTATTTTATAGCCAATCCTTTGACTCAATGGAAGCCAATTTCAAAACCGGTGTAATGTGGTCCAGTTTCCTTGTATTTGTGAGGACTCTGGCTGCAGCATTCTGTACTAGCTGCAGCTTCCTGACTGATTTTTTATCAAGACCTGTAAATATACCGTTGCAGTAGTCCAATCTGCTGAAAATGAATGCATGCATAAGTTTTTCCATGTCTTGTTGAGTCAGAAGCCCCTTAATTCTGGCTATATTTTTTAGGTGGTAATAAGCAGAGTTGTTGAGTAGACACGGCAGCCCGAGTGGTTTGTGAGAATATTTCCCATATGTGATGATTACTCCGCTGTTGTTATTGACTCCAGATGTGTTCTTTGGTGGATGAACGATTTAAGCATTAGTGTTAAACCTATGGCCCGCGGGGCGAAGTCGGCCCGCTAAAGGTTTCAAACTGGCCTGTTAGGTTGTTGATTCTGACAGACACGTTTTAGTTCATTACTAGGCAGGGAGACAAGTACCGTATTTTTCGGACTATAAGTCGCAGTTTTTTTCAGAGTTTGGCTGGGGGTGCGACTTATACTCAGGAGCGACTTATGTGTGAAATTATTAACACATTATGATATCATTTCACATGTTGTTTTGGTGTTTTGGAGTGACACTGAAGGTTTGGTAAACTTGTTAGCATGTTATTTATGCTATAGTTATCTTAATAACTTAATAGCTATGGCCACGTTCGTGTTCTGCCTTTGGAAATGTGTGTTCAATTGTATTATTGACTTTTTTATATTGAAATGCATGCTTTTAGTTTGTGGCGCTTTCACGCCCACGTGGGGGCGCACTTGCACTTGTTTACGTGAAGAAGAGCGCTCACACGCCAGAAGACGACCGACAGCTACGTAGCTCTGACTGAGTGGTCGAGTTTGTGAGAGAGAAACACGACTGCGAACTTACGTTCATTGTTTATGCTTGTAAAATATCTCTACAGAGGCAACGCCTGTGTGTATCATCTTTTCTGTTGTTACTGTGTGTTTTCCACCCACGATCGGACACTTAGAACCAGTTGTGTGCTTGTTTGAACGATGCTCTAACGCATGTTAACCGTTTGTGTCATGTCATTGCTGTAAAAGCACCTAATTATCATTTATTTACGTCGATGCGAACCTGTTTGGTATCAAGGACGAAATTGATTCAGCAAATTATACGGACGTCCAGCATCGTCATTTGGGAGTTTAGCCCGTTGAAAAGCCAGGACCGAGCCGTAGCGTCCTGGTGAGGACAGTATGTTCGCATTTCGTTGTTCATGCACTGTACACTTATTCAGCATGTTTTCTCTATTGTATTTTTATATTAAATTGCCTTTCAAGATGACATGTATGTTCTATGTGTTGGATTTTATCAAGTAAATTTCCCCCAAAAATGCGACTTATACTTTGGTGCGACTTGTATATGTTTTTTTTTCTCTTCGTTGGGCATTTTATGGCTGGTGCGACTTATACTCAGGTGCGACTTGTAGTCCGAAAAATACGGTACTTTCATTCTGGAAAGTTCCCACTTTAATTTTTTGGGTGTAGGGATGTGCCGATAACTGGTTTCAAGGTATACAGTGGTATGAAAACGTCACGGTTTCACAACAGCAAAAAATTTTCATCGAAAATTGGCTAATAAATACAGGGAGAACTCCCTCGCTTGCAGCTGCAAGGCTCAACCCTCCCCCACTGGTTGTTGCTCAGTGTCAGTGAGTCGGTTGTGCTACACGATGGCTGGAGGAGCTGAAACTCCTGAACTTTTTCCTCCGATCAAGAAAACAAAATCGCTGGTATGGGAATACTTCGGCTACAGAAAAGTTACAGACAGCCGCGGCTTAGAGGAGGAGGGCCAACCAACATGTAAAACGTGTTTGCAGAGGGTGGCTGCTGAAGAGACAAAACCTCTGATATGATTTTGCATTCATACAAATTAAAGGTTAGTAAAAACGATAATGGTAAATGGTGTCATATAGCGCTTTTCCACCTTTCAAGGTGCTCAAAGCACTTTACACTATCTCGCCATCACCAGTAGTTGCTCATGAAAGTTTCCCTACAGCTACAAGTATTAACTCCAGCATGTTTAGTCTGTCTAGCAGTGGTAAAGCGTGTTATTTTCTCTCTGCCAACTGTGTTCAGAAAGAGAGTGTGTGTATAATGTAAACATGATACAAGTTATACACATGTGCTTTTTATGGAAAATGATTCAATTATTTTTGTTGTGATGATAATGTTAAGCTGTGGCTTTATGCTCGCCTACAAGACTGAATTTATTTTAATTTTATTTAGAATATTTCTTATTTTTGAAATTTATTTTAACTCATCATTATACTTATGTTCCAATTTGCTCATATGTTTTGAAAAATCAAAATACTGTTCAATGGGGGAAAAAAATCTTTTACCTAGATATTTAAAAGTAATACATTTTACTTTTTCTTAATTAATATAAAGTTTGAAGAAAATTAAAAAATTCTGTACCTCGGCAATATTACAGTCTTTTATTTCCCTGAAAAAATAAACAGCCAGCAATATGCATATACTCAGCAAGTTTTTAAAAAGCCCATCGTCATCAATATTTTGAGTTCCCTGTGTTTTTCCACATGCTCGATTTTATTGGTTTTGACAGGAGATCAGCTCTGGTTTTCCAGTGGAGGAAAAAAAGTGCCATTTCTTAACATGCTAGTCTTTCAGTTTTTTTTCATCTTCCTTCCTTTTCAGTTCTGGTCAGCTTATGTGCCATGTGAAACTCAGTACAAAGACGCAGTCCGTCAAACTCTGGAACAGATTGATGTGATTCACAGGATGTGTCAGAAATACCCCGACGTATTCATGTTCGCCAAAAGTAGCCGAGGTCAGGTGACAGTTTGGAATGGTTTTCTTTAATATCTGCTCACGGTTGAAATACCAAGTGGTCTCTTAATATTTTGGGCAGACATCAAGGACGCGTTTGCCCGAAATAAGACGGCCAGCTTGATTGGTGTGGAAGGGGGTCACTCTATTGACAGCAGTCTCGGCACACTGCGTACAATGTACCAGTTGGGGGTCCGCTACCTTACACTTACTCATTCCTGCAACACACCCTGGTAAGACTTGTACACATGCATGTACGCCTCCAACCATAGTCCCACCCTTGACACAATTTAATATTGTGCTGAGGAAGGGAAGGGAAATTCCTGCAAACTGCAGCTGAAGTCCCAAACGTATCAAATTTACTGGAAGAACCTGTTGGTGCTGAATTCTCTTTTGACACTTCCTTGATGAAAAAACTGTATATGTGGGATAGGACCGCTGCTGGTGCTGGTATTTCTAGAAGAGAGCAAAACTAAGGGGCAGTTTACACGGCAAATGACTGTGTTGAGGAGTGGTCTCGCGTGCATATTTTGTTGTCAAAGACGGAAGGCGAAGACAAAAAATTCTGAATCCTGCCTCCAAAGTGGAAGAATTCGATTGAGGGGGGATTGCTCCGCATGCAAATCAAAGGCTTCCGCGGCGCAAGACCGCACCGATAACCTCAGCACTCATACACGTCACATTGGGCGTGCACAGCAGTGCTACTAAACATTAAAAACAAGAAATATGGCGGAATGTCGGCTTTGATTTACTGATTTAATAATATTTTTAAAATAAATATGTTGAATGTTTCCATTTTTGTGCCTTTTTGAACAAAAGAAAAATGCCATTGCTTCGAGTGGGCAGGCATATTATTTTCCGAGCTGAGGAACTTTGGTGGGGTCAAAGTGCATCCTTCGCTGTCGCCTTGTAAATCTGCACTGCCTCCTAGGGCCTGGCATTAATACTACATTGTTTTCATGCAGAATTGCGACATTGTTCGAATGGAGACGGGCCCATATAGATGCAAATTTGAAGTTTTCTTATTCTCGGAGAGTCACCATGTAAACGGCCCCTAGAACCAAAACACGACAAAACTACTAGCATACTGTTCACCATTTGTCGTTGATCAACAGCCACTACAAAGTGAAGTCATCCCAGATAGCAGACAGGCGTTGAAATGATGTTGAATCAACATTCCAGTGTCAATCTTATATCGTTAAATCAACATAAAAAAACTCGAATAATGTTGTCCCAACGTTGAAATCCTTACAAAACCTAAATGCCATTTCGATTATTAATAACATTGGAACAATGCTGAATCAATGTTAAGTTTTCCTTCATTTTCAACCATGATGCTATTAATGCTTTCAAAGTTGCCCATATTTGGAGGTCCTGCTTTATTTACAGACAGAAGAAACAGCTAGGCTGACTATAAATAAAGTATTATACATGAACGATAAAAAAAAATTAAAAAAAATAAATAATAATAATTTAAAGATAAATAAATAATAAAATAAAAACTTGGCTAGATTGGCTAAATAGAAAACTTCATTAACCTGGGTTATGGCTTATTTCTAATTCAAGCCTCCTCCTCAGTCTCACGAGCTTTGCTGCAAACTTTGCCACCAACGTGGTCTGGGACATAATGTAGCCACTTCTGCACAACAACAGCAAATGCATATTCTGACGTGGCCATCCCAATCTTCCTCTTCAGTGAATCTGAAAAAACAGCATTCACAGTTAATTCATATCATGGAATTCAAGCAAGTGTCACGGGTTAGTTTAACATACTTCAGTATTTTGTGGTGAAGTGAGTTTCTCAAGCAATTCCAAACCAAATTAAGGCTACATATGGGAACGGAGCTAGCTTGTTAGCTAGCTACGATGGAAAAATAACCACACAGTCTTTGTGTTCAATAAATTAATTTAGACAAGGCTCTATTGTGTCATATTCAGTGATTTTAGCGCTTTGATTGGAAAAAGAATTACGTTTGCCTGAAACAAGTTTTACTTAGCTAACATCCAAGCCAAGTAGGTCTTCGCTTTAATGCCAATAGCAGCAAATGCACCTTTTCTTACAATTTCGGCAACTTTGTCACGTTGTGTCAGGCAAACCGTTTCTGTACAACTTTGATGACAAATGCGTTGCTGATAAAGGCTCTAAAGAAAAGCAACAGGCTTACCTTTAAATATAGCTATCCTTAAATGAGGAGTTTCCAGTGCAGTTCGTTTGAGGTGATAAGCTGTCTACCCGCGCAACCATGAACACAACTGTTTTTTGACTAAAACTCCCGCTCATCCATAATTCGATGACTTTTCAATCATATTTCCCGGTCAATCAAAAATCAACTATTTGTCAACAATATTTCATCAACTATAAAACCATGTTAACCCAACCATCGTCTGACACACCATCGAACAATGTTGTTTCAACGTCACTGTCAGGTATCATCGGTATTTGCAATGTTGATTCAACATTATTTATTGTCGAAAATTTCAATGTCAACCATACTGATGATTTTGATCAAAAATCAAAGTTTATTCAACATCTGTCTGCTATCTGGGATAAGTTCCATGTCTCAGGTCCTGAAAAATATTCAATTGGAAATATTTTTCAAATAAAATTTAATTTGTAGATTGAAATATTTATAACAACAACCTAATATATTAATACGTTTTTCTTGTCAGGGCTGATAATTGGCTTGTGGACACTGGATCAGAACCATCTGAACACAATGGCCTGTCACCTTTTGGCAAGGTCAGTCTACATGTTCATAAAAATATCAAGTGTGAGGTATGATTTCAACTTTTCAAACTCCCAATCTACTGAGCATGATGAGGTGACAAATGTGTAGTCAGCTGTCTGTCTTGTAGTTAGGTGGCAATAGCCTTTTGGGCCATATTTTGAGCAACATTTCGAATACAGCTGCGGTAGCCTTCAACTTACGGACAACCTTAATGAGGACAAAAGCTATAGCAAAAAAAATGGATGAATGCACATGTGTTGGGCATTAAAAATTCAGTCATCTTACTCTACCTTCAGCAAGTGATTGCGGAAATGAACCGTATGGGGATGCTGATCGACTTGTCCCATGTGACCGTGAGAGTGATGCATCAGGTGCTGGACATGTCCAAGGCACCTGTCATCTTCAGCCACTCGTCCGCTTTTGCTGTCTGCCCACATAAAAGGAACGTGCCGGATGAAGTTCTCAAGAGAGTGGTGAGTGTGGAAGACCGTGTCACACGCTCTAGAGATGAACTAGATCGGAGATTGGGAGGTTTAGCCGTTCTCTTTCAACAACTGTAACCTCACTGGTAGTTTTCTAATGAAGCGAAATTTCCCCAAGACACACAAAAATCAAATATTATGAAAGTCTTTCCAGAACAGTTGAGGGGTATCTCAATAAAGACATGCATTTGTGATCTAGTGAGTATATTATATAGTAGTAGTAGTAGTATACAGTAGTGTATTTTATTTGCCATTGCTTTTCTCTTTATATACATGACATTAGATGACAAAGATTTCTTTCTGTTCAGCAAAGCAGCACACAAGTGTGGCAGTAGATTCTATTTTCTCGGTCTTTTGTGTGTGTATTTTCATTTTTACTATCATGTGACATCCCTTATGTGTCTGTGCAGAATGAAACTGGTGGAATTGTAATGATCAACTTCTACAACGACTATGTGACCTGCTCCCAAACTGCCACCGTTGCCAATGTTGCAGGTTAATTATTGACATACAATAACAATAAGATTTAGGGATATGGAAAGCTGTTTGAGTCAATGCACTAGCACCGCACTCTGTGTCCTATCAAGCAATATAATTCACTGCACAAGGAGTACAACTAGTGTTACTTTTGGCAGCAAGTATGATCTTAAAGTGCACGTGACACCATAAAAATAAATAGCATTATTATTGTAATTTAAATCATATTTTGGGACGATTTAAACCACAGATGACGAGAAATTAGTCTTTAAATCTGCTGTTCGGCTCCTCCTGTCATTATAGCACTCTGGCGCATCCATCCGGGTGGTGAAGTCAGAGAATGAGCGATTTCAAAGGATTTATGTTTTGAGCCCATAGGAAGAGGAAGTGTTTTTCAGCGATTCTGGTTCAAGTGTGGATCTTTCAAGCGATATTATCGATCCCGACGAAGTATGTGACATACATGTTATATACAGCCATATATGTCTGAGTCGTATTTGGAGGAGAAGGAAGATTCAGAATGAGAAAAAGGCCAACAAACACGAGGCTGATGACTAGAGCAGACTGCAAAATGTCAATGTTTTTTTATCTCTCTACGCCAATATTTTTACAGGTTATTCTTTGTATCTAAGTATTTTTCCCCAATTGCGAAATAAATTGTATGGCCATGACATATTACAGTCTTGTGCTAAATGGAATTTGAAATATCAAAAATGCATATATTCAGTACAACAGGGCTAAATTACTGCATAATGGTCAGAACTGCCGACTTCCGAACAGTATTTTATGCCACCAGCGTCAGTCCAGCTCTTGTCATTTTCCTGCAGGGACTCGGAGACTAAGAGCTCGGCTACATGCTAACCCGAATCGAGCATTTCTTCCAAGTCTCTTCCTTGCCTTTCGAACACAAAAAAATCACATACAATATGAAATATTAAAAATGCATTTATTCAGTATGACAGGGCTAAATTACTGCATAATGGTCAAAACTACCGACTTCTTAAACCTCCCGAACAGTATCTTACGCCATGGAGTTCGGCTCTGGTCATTTTCCTGCGGGGACTCAGAGACTAAGAGCTAGGCTACATGCTAACCCAA
Organism: Corythoichthys intestinalis; assembly: GCF_030265065.1. Lineage (NCBI taxonomy): Eukaryota > Metazoa > Chordata > Actinopteri > Syngnathiformes > Syngnathidae > Corythoichthys > Corythoichthys intestinalis. The sequence continues at coordinate 55,097,236 of NC_080395.1, read as the reverse complement.
ACCAAGCAGTTCTTCCAAGTCTCTTCCTTGCCTTTCGAACACCAAAAACCACACAAAACTACCCCAACTCATGTCACACACTGCGGCGGGGGTGATCGCCTTCACCGATCAGCCAGCCCCCGCTGGCAAGGAAGTTTCGGCTCGTCGTTCCCCTGGTCAAGCCCCGACAGGCAGGCAGTGCTCGTTGACGTTGACACAGCAGGGGAATGAACGCCCAAAATGGCACATTCTCGGTGGACAAACCGGCCGACGTTGGAGCGCATAGCTGCCCCAGCCCAAGACGAGTAAAGCGTCCTCTAGGCGGACACGTGAAGAGGGCCGAGGGGGGGTGGAAGTCTCGACACAATCGAGAACTGGAGACGAGAGCGGGGGCTGCCCGGGCCCAAGCCGAGGAAAATGCTGTATAGGTGGGCATGTGCAGAGGACCGAAGGGGGTGGAACCGTGGAAGTCTCAACACAATCGAGAACGGGAGACGAGAGCACGTGGCTGCCCGAGCACGGGCGCTCCCACCTACATTGGCCGGCGACCATGGTGTGCGACAAGCCGCAGGTCGTCGGCCGAGGGAGGTGATCACACCTGTCTTCTTGAAGGACAGGGAGCATTGTCACCCTCAAAATGAAAGCCACCTCCTTATTAAAACGTGTGCCATGATCCCAGTATTTGACACAATATAAAACACGTAGCTTACTGACTTCCTCGTCCATCCAATGGTCCCTCGGTTGTCGGACTTGTTTTGCCCATTCTTCGCGGTGAACAGGATCTTTTGGAAATCTAAAAAAGGAAACCTTGAAAGGCTCACACTTATCTCCCTGGTGTAGCAAGAAAAGCCTGCAGCACATTGGGCTGGCGTGATGGCAAAAATAAACAAATTAAACAGCAAAATCAGCTGAATCCGCAGTTTTGCATACAATAGTATGGCTGTATAGTGATGATGATGATGTCACCCTATTACGTCACATCAACCTTCTTCCTCAATCCGAGACTTTGGCCGGAAGTCTCTCATTTTTGTAGCGCGGGATTCAAAAATTTGAATTTGATTCGCTCGCTTCTGCACACATCCAAGCAGTCCACTTCATTCAGGATCTTAAAATACTACTACTGTAAAATGAAATGTTTGTTTTGTGTCACAGGCACTTTAAGTGAACTAATGCACTACTGTTGGTGCAGAATTATCTTACTGGGGTGATGTAAAAAGATTGCCATAGAGGTCAAATGCTTAGACAGCTTTCTATATTGTTTTATTCTTTACGACAATGTGCGACTAAATGTTTGCTTTTACTTCAGATCATTTTGACCACATAAGGAAAGTGGCTGGAGCTGGCATCATTGGTTTCGGTGGTGACTATGATGGCGTCGAAAGGTAATCCTGGAACACTAGCAGTCAATTTATGTGATAAAGCAATGTGATGATCAATGAAATCTGTTATCCTGTCTGAGCCAGAGTTCCAGAGGGTCTGGAGGACGTGTCAAAGGTCCCCAATCTGGTGGCTGAGCTGCTTAGACGAGGGTGGTCTGATCAGGAGGTCAAGGCTGCTTTGGGAGACAACTTGCTTCGTGTCTTCCAAAAAGTGGAGGAGGTGAGCGCCACAGATGCACACAAACATATGCCACTATTTTGAAATCTCCAAGTTCAGTGCAAACATCCCTCTTTTATGGCGCTGGTGTGCTGGAGCCGGGCTGACTTTGAGCAAGAAATAGGATAAACTCTGAGTGGTGGCCAGCCAATCATAGGGCATACAGTATATGCTATGAACAATCAGCCACATCCGTATGACTACCTTTAGAACAGGTTTATGGAACAGGGTTGATTGAAAACTCATGCAGGCAAGTGGAGAATATGCAAAATTCCCACAGTAGCAACTGTGACAGCTAACGACTCTAGTACTCCTCTGTGCTGGCCCATGCAAAACATCCCATGTAAAAATGCAGTGCTGTGCACTTTACTGATGGATGATGGCTTCATAAAAGTCTAAGCAAGTCATAGGAAGTACCACCTTGCTTGTTAAACTCTTGTGTAACACCAGTGGCTCTTAGAGAAATATCCAAGGAGTAAAAGGCTGTAAACTTTATATTGTATTAGGGTAATAAAAAGGCAAACATAAAATAGGTTATAAAGCAGATGTCTTGGCAGATGTTAGATTACCATATTGAAATTGCAATTTGAGAGTTTTTAAATGGAAAAAATGATATTATCTTGATTAATATGTCTCCCTTGCAGTCAAGTGGTCCTGGATTTGAATCTCACGTACTTCCCGCTTGTTAGGGTATTCTCTGGGTACACTTTATTTGACTCACATTCCAAAAACATGCTTGTTCGCTTGATTCAAGAATGGAATTTGTCTGTGCGTGTAATCAGGGGCAGGTAAATGATTCCACAAAGGGGTGCAGTGGATGGTGGTTTTTATTCCAACCGATCAAGAGGGAACCTTCTCACCAATCAGGAGTTTTACAAGTATAATCATTTGATTGCAGTCAGGTGATGCTTGCTTCAGCACAAACCTCATTGGTTAAACTATCTGTGCTGGATCAGTTGAAACAAAAACATGATGGTTTTCCTGCCCCTGGTGTAAAAAGTGGATTGCCTTGCAATTGACCTATTTTTTCATGTTTGTCAGATCGCAGAAAGTCTTAGAAAGCTGAGCCCGGATGATGTTCCCATCCCATATGATGAGGTGAAGAACCCGTGTAGGACAAGTACTGGTTACTCCAGAGGTGGAATTTCTCCCTCACCACTCAGCCTTGCGGCTCTCCTAATAACACTGGCTCTTCAGAAACTCATCTGAGTGTTGCATATGGATTTTTCCAAAGTCAGTGAATATATAAATATATATAATGTCAAATGTAAATGTTGCTAAATTGAATAGTATATACAAAAAAAAATCAACTCATCTGGCTTACTCTTTCCTCGCAAGATGCTATCATAAAGAAACCAAAATTTCTGAAAATGGTGTGATGTGACCAAGTGAAATGGCTGTATTTTGAAGACATGAGCGTCATCTAGTGGAGAATGACACCACTCACAAATGTTTCTTTAGAAAAAGTTCTATTCTCACACACACACACACACACCCACACCCACATAAAAAAAAAAAACAATTTCAACTTTCTCTTGCTACTCTCACAAGGCCAGTCAGCACTATGAATACAGTGTTGTGAGATATAGGCTTTTAGGAAATGCAGCATGAAAATCAACATATTCATTTTCAATACGAGACAGACAAAATCAGGGGGAGAGGATCTGAGACTGGTCCGATTCTAAGCCTGAAAGATGAACGAGGTATCATCCCAAGACATATGCCCTCACTCGTCATATGGAATGACGAAGCAAGTACAGTCCAAATTCGAAATACAAACATCATTTCAAGCCATTTGATCCTATGTAAACAACATTGAACAGTGAAACCTTTGATAGACAACGTTAAAGGAAACTATACCTCCTTAGAGCTTGAAAGAAAGGAAAATGCAGTATGCCTGACTTTCATCAGTGTGTGTCGATTGGCACAATCATGCGGTCACCAACAATTCAAGACAACCATTAAACTGGCCCAGTTTCCAAAACCATTTGAACCACATCGGCAGTCTTATTGGTTCAACATAACTGTTTTTTGGGAAACAAAGTCAGGCTGCGACGCTGGTGAGTCACACTGTCAGGCTTAATGAAAAGTGCATGAGTTGCTCGCAAATGGACAAAGTGCTGCAGCTCACATGACCAACAGCACGAACATGGTCAAGTGTGCTTCAGCTGAGAGAATCATTGTTGACACACAAATTGTTTCCATGTATGTGGCCTTCTCACACAGAACAGCCATAGCAAATACGAGATGTCAAATGTATTGTTTTCCCCCCAGAAAACCAAAGCTGTGTTATTTTTAGTTCAATGATTTGCTCCGACTGTACAGTATATATTAAGCAGGCACAGAGATGGCTTCAAGTGTTATACAGAAGTTGACAGGGGCGTCTTTAAAGATGACCACTCAGTTTTAAGGCCCTTCCCTCAGTGGTTCACTTTCCTGTCCCTGTGCTTCACTATCAGACCGTAGACGAGTTCGAACTGCGATTCTGTAAGGCACGCTTTCTCTGGTCAACATTTTCCTGGTGGCAGTGACAAGTCGAGAGTAGTTGTCAGGGTTGTACTCCGACAGCTGCGGTCGAGAGCGCAGTAATGGGAGGTCGACCCGGTCCACCTGGGATGGGAAAAGCGGCGGCCGGCGCTGGCTCTCGCCTTCCTTCAGCGAGTCCGGAAGCGGCTTGCGCTTGCTCTCTGGCAGGAGCATGATGCACAGCACGGAGAGGACAGCGAAAGAGGCAAAGATCACGTGATGGAGGAAGTAGCCCCCGTTGTTCTGGAGCTCCATCAGAGAAGAGGCGGCCATGCCGACACAGCCCGCTGCCAGTACGAGACCGAGACAACCGCCTCTGATATAAAAAAAAAAAGTAGCAATTCAACAGCATTGACTTACATTAAAATATAAGAATAATCACATAAAATGCTAAAGTGTCAAACAGTGTTTTTTTTCGTCAACAATGATGATAACGAAAATATTTTGTCAACGGACAGTTTTTCCATGACGATCTTTAGATAATGAGCTGAAAACGTGTTTGGGGAAACTAAAACGTTCAATAGTTTCCATCGCATGTTCACAATGCATGACATTTTACGTGTAGTTAGCCTGCATCGTAACAGTGTCTGGTTGTGTCACTCTTGACGTGCTACACGCCTCCCACTTCCCGAATCACCAGTGTGTCGTCTCCAGTCTCCGTGAAGGCTTCCACACATGGTAAGATTTGTTTTCTTAGAGAGAATATGCAATGTTGGTTTAGCCTTTATACGTCTGTGTTGAGTGATCATCACATCACATTTAAATGTAACTCGTAGCGTTAGCATAGCATAGCATTCGCATTAACATTAGACTAATGATAACGGCTAAACTCTCGGACAACTTTTTTTGAATACAGTTCGTAGCATCCAGGTGGATATAATTAATTGGGAATAATGTACAGTTTTCATGCTGAGTGTGTATTATCACCAAGTTGGCGTTGTCCTTGTAGATGCTACAATATGTGCTCGTCTGTCAATGTTCATTCGAAATAGTTGAAAACGTTTATTTTTCTGAGTAAATGTTTGAAATTTTAGAGATGAAAGCATTTTTACTAAACGTCGACTAAAACTAGACAAAGACAGTTTGAGATGACTACAAAATGACTATGATTAACAAGTATTATCAACCAAAAGACTAAGACAAAAATTAAAAGGACTGCCAAAAACAACACTTGTTGCACATGCACACACCATCTATTTTACTCTCTTTCACTGTGTAAAATAAATGCAGGAAAAAAAAAGCTGATTAATAGAACAACATTAGCTGTGGCCAAGTCACGCATGGCACTGACTGCACATTAGGAAAAGGTCATGGCAATCGTCAGATAATGTAGCAGGTAGGGGTGTGACAAAATATTGAAATGGTGATACTGTGTATCGTGATACTTTGTAACCCAAAAGGTTATCGATATGCACCTGCCAAGAATCGAGATATCGTTTTAAAAAGGTGTCAATGTTAAAAAAAGGAACCAACAAGTTTCTATCAAAATCATCAACTATAATAGTGTCTCAGTTAACTCTATGGCTGCCATTTATGGCGCTCGACGCCCCATCCGTTTAGACTGGGAGGGTCGAACGAACGTTCATTCATTCGAAACCAGAGCATTCACAGTCACTCTTTCAGATTTCCAGGGCATTTACAAGTCAATTTCTGTTCATTTTAGTGCATTTGCAGGTCGCTTCCCGTTGAGTTTGAGTTGCTGCCTATTCAAATGGGAGATTCCTGGGCCACTTCCTGTTCCGTAACCCAAAATCAACAGGAAGTGACTCATAAAATGCCCCGAAATCAACAGGAAGTGACTCAAAATCAATAAAGTAATGATCTGAATTCCTCCAAAATTACCTCTTTGCCTAGCATTGGCTGCCACTGATGGCCATAGACGTTCAATCCGTTTGAAGTGGGAGGGATGGCAGCGAATGAACGAAAGTTCATTCGCTGCCACCCTCCCAGTTCAAATGGATTGGATGTCTACTAGTGGTAAACTCATTCCAATTCACAACAGAAGCTTGTTTTTCTGTTCATTTGTCATTTTGTAGAATATCTTAGTTTGATTTCCTGACCAATGTATCGATAATCGTTGTATCGCCATATCGTGAGATCATCGTTATCGTGAGCTTTGTATCGCAAATCGTATCGTATCGTGAGGTACCAAGAGGTTCCCACTCCTAGTAGCAGGACCCATTTTGATTGCTTTTTCCTCAAGTGTAGTTTGAGGAAGACTCACCGCACGACAGTTGGCATCACCTCACAAGCAAAGAAGACGCTGAGCATAGCAAGTGCTTGCGAAAACAGCAGTCCCACAATAGAAATCACCAGGACCAAGCCTCCTTGCAGGTCTGAAAACAAAAGACTCCTTATTTACCTGGGAAATCTGTGGCAAAGGTAATAAATAAATGTACAGTACATACACTGAGCGAGTGCCAGAAGAAGCAGCGAAGACAGTCCGGTGATGATGGCGAAGAACAGAAGCATTCCACGGCGACCGAAACGATTGACGGTGGCGCAGATGATGATGCAAGCCAGAGTTCCTGTGGCGATTCTGACGAAATAGCTGAAGTAGAAGTTGTTGGAAGATGTGTGCAGGTTTCTGGTGAAGCAGTACTGGATGCCTGTTCCAATCAAGCTACAAAGAAAGGAAGATCCCCTGAGAAATCCAAGCTGTAAGCACCCAGCTAAAAGCACAATTTGCATTTCTAGTGCATGACTTCCTTTCATCAATCAGTCAAACACCAAACTTACAGAGTGAAGCTAAGGATGAGGCAGTTCTTCCAGATAACTCGAGTCCGACGGAGCTCCAAAATGGAATAATACTTCGGCTCACAATCTTCATCAAATACTGATTCAATCTCTAGGGGCAGAAAAAAAGTACAAACAATTCACTCCCTGGCCACGAGAACAATGTGATATGATCCATAACAAGAGCTGGATCGAAAATTCTGTTATTACAACAGTAGTGCTGCAACGATTAATTGATTAACTCGAGTAACTCAATTAGAAAAAAGATTAGAATCATATTTTGCTGCTGGGAGTATTCGTTTAATTAAAGTGGCGTTATGATGGTTTGTTTTGAAAGTGTTTGCATTTAGTTTTATTGATTTGGGTGGATAACCTGCCCGCTAGTGGCAACTGTGAATATGACATAGCTCATTTCACATGGCTGAATCCAGCTGCTCCCAGTTAAGACCAACATAAGTTTTTGATTGAGCTAATGGTTTTTTAATGCATTTGTAATTTAGTTTATAGGTATACTTACCCATTTTTGTGGGGTTATGTGTTTGAAACATTTGTTAAGAGCATTGTAAAAAAAATAATAATAATAATAAAAAAATAATAATAATATTAATAATAATTTTATAGCACTTAAGCTAGAAGATTTTTGCTATGTAAGTTACCCAATCATTCTTTTCTTGTACTTAAATCCTCATTTATTTTAATATCATTCAGTCCGAGAGATATTACTTTCTAACTTCATGCGCTACGATTTGAGTCTAGAAGTGAGTCAAACTCTAGGTACAAAGTTGTTGAAGAACATCAATACAGGTAGTCTCCGGGTTACGAACGGTTCTGTTACTAGGCTGGCGATGTAACCCAAATTTCCATGCAAGTTGGAATTAACCCATTAAGTACCCCAAAATAACTATCCAAAAAACCCCAAAAGTATTGTATAGTGATCCCTTGCTACTTCGCACCCTCAGCCCATCGCAGATTTTTTCTCAATTAAAAAATAAAAATAAATAAATACAGATGAGCTGTCCCGATCACGTAGTCTCACTCTCCCTTCTGCTCCTTTTCTTGGTCAGGCAGTCCACTGGAGTTGCTTATTAAAGTTAACGATGATTGACAGACAGTAAGGTTTGAGCTTGCCAGAGATGACTGGAAGCCGAAACTTCAAAGCGGTGCATGCGTTAATCATTGCGTAACCTGTTAAACAGTTGCTGTGGCAACTCATTGTGTGTAAGTGAGCAGCTTGAGGGGATTTGAGTGGACTCTGTCAATGAAGCATTTAATAGTGACAAGCATTTTTCTACTTTATCCTTGTTTGTTAAATTAAATATGTCTTATAAGTATCTCTTTCCAATGCTAAATTTGAATAAATACGTTGAACACACACAAAAACAAATAAAAAAATTGAGGGGGGGGTGCTACGCGGTTTTTCACATATCGCGGAGAGTTCTGGTCCCCATTAACCGCGAAAAATGAGGGATCAATATATTTTTTTTAATGATGGAGGATACACTGGCCTCTTGTGGAAGAGTTGGGTCAGGCTGGACTGTTGCCTTATGACTGAGGAGCAGACTCTTGTCTGACATGAACAAAGGACAGCTGCGCTCTGGTTTGGCCCACATAAAGCTGTAAGTTGTTTCAGCTAATATATGTTTGTATATGGATTTGTAGTTACAGGCATGAAAATGGGTCAGGGGTTAAAAAGGTGAGAAAGGTGTGGAGGAAATATGTTCCGCCGTTCTGCCAAAATGTCCGCCGTCGGCAAAACGTCCTACATGTGGCGAATTTGACCATTTTAATTTTTCACATAAGGCTTAATATTCGAGTTAACGGGGGTTTAATTAGTTGAAGGAGTTGATTTCAACCACCATTGACTCGCGCTAGCTTAGCCACGCCGGAGCCCTGAAACTAACAAATAACTGTCAAACTGCACAGAATTTGTTCAAATCATTTCCAACGACTAATTAAACCCCGACTAACTCAAAGATTAAGCCTAATGTAAAAAATTCTGAACTTCCCCTTTAAAATAAAGACCATTGAATATGGCCCTTAAAATGTTGTCTATAAAAGTTTTAGAGCAATAAAACAAACAACACAAATGAATAAAATGAACAGGAATCCTTCAAAGTATTTCATAATGGGTCCAAATTATTTTTCGAACAGATCATGTGACTATAGAACCTTAGAGACAGCCGTTTGCATTGCTTAGCCAAAACTACAGCTGAGGAGGCAAGATGGATATTTAGAATTTCTTTAAACCTAAGCTTTCAAAACCCTCAACAACAACTGAGCTTGAACCGAGGATTGAGCACGAGCAGTATCAAAAAGTCCTGGCTGTCGTGTTACCTGTTGTGCTGTAATTCCAAGTGGTGCTTGAATTGGATGCTTATAGCAGTGGACAGTCTTTTTGAGCCAGCGCAAAGTTTGCAGCGCACGGAGATATTTTTGTTATCTTTACTGGACAAAAATGTGAAGTAATGGCTGTGTTTCCAGTGTGCAAATGCAGCCGTTTGTAGTATATCTCCTGCCTATTTCATTGCATCCTGGTGAGGTAGCAAGGCTATGTTGTTTTGGCCGCAAACTCCCAGCGCTCACGCATCATGGTAATACACGTGACCCTTTTTGTTCCATCCCCGATTAAAAATGTGACATGTGATGTCACTCCCATGACTACAGTATTCTTCATTCTACACACATTATGGGGCAATAACAAAATAGTAACGCACAGGCATCAAGGAAAGTAATTTTACTCAGATGACTGATTTAGAAAAATGAACGCGTTAGATTGTTCTTTACTGAAAGAAAGTAATCAGATTAGTTACGCATTACGATACCGCGTTATTGACAACACTGCTTTTATATTACCGTTAAATACACAAGCTTGACGCTACCTTAACGGGAGCTATTTTTTCACCGGACGCTCCGGCAGTGTTCAACGCAAGCTGCAACGAACGGCAGTAACTTTGTCATACCACAAAATATGAAAACGAAAACCATTACTCACTAAATTCAATATGCTGGCAAATGCATTCATCTAAAAACAATTGGGAGTGATACTTTACCTCCTCCAGCGAATGTGAATTTGTGCTTAGTACAAGATCATCTGTCGCAATTAGCGATCTTTGACGCTCTTTTTTTTTTTTTTTCCTCCCCGCATACAAACTTGTTTCTCTCTCAGCGGCTGTGATTAACCTCAATGAAGTTGCTGTCCTAGCTAAGCCTTGCCTATCATTCGTCTTTGTAAGTTTTTAGTAACTTTGTGTATTGAATTTGAAAGGAAAATGTGTGTTTTGTTTTTGACGAACTTTTTCATGAAGCTAAACTGTTGAAGCTACTCACATGTGGAAAAATACGAGTGTACAACGTTTTAAATGTATTCATTTGGTATATTTCAGTTACCACGATTTGAGAGATCAATAAATTGAATAATTTACGCCTTGCGATTGGAGTGCTTGTTTTTGGGTTTGCTGGAATAGCGTCACTGACACACGCACAATCAAACAGGGGAAGGGGTAAGCGCTGCCGCGCCAAGCTAATTCTGGCTGCATTTTCGACACATGAAAAATAACGAATACGTACTACTGTATGACGGAAAATTTTAGTGGTTTTGTAACCGCGACGTTTTCATAGCATGGTAATCCGTGAAGGTAACTGGCACATGCCTACAAACGACCCCCCCCCCCCCCCCTTAAAAAAATTTTCTCCTCGGATCTACACGATTCACGTAGGTCATCCTTTTTGACTTCAAAACGGCGAATTTCGCCGAAAGGTGAGAGATTTTCATGCCTGTAGTTAAGATTACGGCTAAAATTTGTGGAGTTACGTGTGAGCGATTTGCTATGAAAATTGTAAATACATTAGCATTCGTAGCATTTAAGATAGCTGACTTTTGTTAGGCAAATTAGGCTAATTTAGTCTAATAAATCTACATATTGATCAGATTAGATGGACGTTTGAACACCAATTGTTTTGTGTCAAGTGTTTTATTGTTAAAATGTATGTCGTTTTAAATGTGTACATGTGTGCCTTACAGCTTTACAAATTGTCAAAAGTGAAGGAAGTAAAAAGCTTCAGAAGGCACATTTGTCTGATCTCTGTAAAGCTGAACAACTTCACGTTTAGTGAGGACCACATCATGTTGAAAAAGTAAAGTAAAAAATAAGATACTGTGAGGTACAATAAGGTACTGTTTATGGGACTGGGGGAAAAAAAATAAATAAAAAAGACTGGAGACAAGATGACGGGCGAGACTCCGGCATCGTAAATTCGAAATCACGCAAGTCGTAACCCGGGGACTACCTGTAAACTGAATATACCATTACTTGGAAAATGTGACTAGTGTATTGTATTTGCATTAAAAATACATTTTAGTTTGCTAGCAGAACATCCCCTTTGTCGGGTCATTTTTGTATTTTGGCTTTGTCAAGTTGTCAAGAACCAGAGCTGATGGAGATAACTTGTTGCAGTTTCGGTTGCTCCAAAAGGAAAAAAATGGCTGCAAGTGGGAGTGCTCACCTGACAGCAACATTTCACCAGGGAAGAGCTCATCTGGCAAACACACGCCATTTCGAGTGGAGAATTCCTGCAGGCTCCTTTTCACCAAAGGGATCTGAGCTGTGGACAACAGCCAACGAGGAGACTCGGGAAACAATGGAGCACAGCTGAACAGGAAAATTGTGCTTCAATATATTGTGTTCACGGAGAGCATGGTCAACAAATAACACATGTAATCTGGATATCACATTTAGATACCATTTGTGACAGAATGAAAAATAAAATGTGACTTATTTTGCTGTAAGAACAGCTGTATTAAATGTTTTCCCAGTTATTGAGAGTAGAAATTCTGTTCAGAAAAATTGTCTTACAATTCCTCCAAAACACTGTTGTCCATGTATGACTCACCACCAATAGGAAATGAGCAGAAGCAGCGGTAATGTGGAAACAGCCTGCAAAACCGGCCAATCGCGACACAGAACAGCAACACCTGGCAACAGTAGCTCTGCAAAGATGGCAAAGAAGCCACTGACCATGGCAACCATAAGACGATGGGGAGGGTCGCACAGCTCCAACCCTGGGAGATCAGATCACAACAAAAATAAAACCTTCAATTCATCATTGGAATATCTTTCTTCAACACGAAAAATAAAGAACGTGTTTTTATACCAAGCTCTACTAACAGGAACTAATACACATCGAAGCGCTAAGAGGTTTTGCATATACTTTTATGGTGTATTTCTTGTCGTTTTGTTTGGCTTATGCAGCTAGATGCAGAAGGTACCTGACTTCTGAGTTCAAATATTGTGGCAGTGATTTTTTTCCCACACTGTAAGATGTGCTTAATGCTTTTGCACACTAACAGTATTTAAATGCAATTATGTGTGTTTAAAACTAGGTGTTATGATTGTTTTCTCTATTCACTTATGCTTTTTAGTGTTTACACAATGGAAAGAGTAAAGTTTCTGTTTTCAGTAAATGTCACCATAATGTTTCATTCTGGTTTCTGTTCTCAGTAAATGATACAATCTCGATAAAACAAAACTTACGCATGTGCAATGAATGCTCTCCAACTCCTTAATAAAAGGCTGGCGCTCCTCAGGGGGGGGTTTAGATAAGCTTGTTGCGAGCTACTCGCTCCGCATCAACCTTCTCTCCTGACGGCCGTTAGCGTAAAAGCCTTATCACTGTCTCCGATCTGATCCTTGTCTTCGTCCTCCTCTAGGTCTTTATTATTTTGCTAGATACAAGTAAGTTTAGACCTAACACACACCCATTCCACTCAGATGTTTGTGTTTGTACAAGGGGCGTCACCAATCCGAACATGTGATGGTTATTCGGGCCTGATCATGTCATTTTCAGAAGGTCGGAATAGAGAAATAAAAGATCGGGTTTGAAAAATTGATTTATTTTATTTAAGAATAATCTCGGGGGCTGCCATTGACTGTGATCGACATCCAATCCATTCTGACAGGGAAGTATGGCATCGATAGAACGATGGTAGTGACACATGTCTGTAATTGTCAGTGGCAGTGAATGAGTCAAGGGCTTCAAGATACAAAATACAGTACGTTTTATGCCATTTATATTGAAATTACTGAAACTTAGCAGTGCAAAGAAAAAATATCCAGTGACAAAAAAAAGTCAAGAAAATCAAGACAGTTCAAATCACACTGGATGACACATTTTTTGTGCTGCACAACTGATTTGCAAAAAAAAAAAAAAAAAAAAAAAAGGATTTTTATTTACCGTATTTTTCGGACTATAAGTCGCAGTTTTTTTATCATAGTTTGGCTGGGGGTGCGACTTATACTCTGAATCGACTTGTGTGCGAAATTATTAACACATTATTATATCATTTCACATGTTATTTTGGTGTTTTGGAGTGACTCTGATGGTTTGGTAAACATGTTAGCATGTTCTTTATGCTATAGTTATCTGACTAACTCTCAATAGCTATGTTACGTTAACATACCGACCACGTTCGCATTTCGTTGTTCATGCATCATGTAACATTATCATACTGTGCACTTATTCAGCATGTTGTTCTCTATTGTATTTTTATTTTAAAGTGCCTTTCAAAATGACATATCTGTTCTATGTGTTGGATTTTATCAAGTTAATTTCCCCCCAAAATGCGATTTATACTCCAGTGCGATTTACAGTGCCCTCCATAATTATTGGCACCCCTGAAAAAGATGTGTTTTTCAGCTTCTAATATATTTTTTTTAATTCAAATAATATGGGACCTTAATGGAAAAAAAAGAGAAAAATCCAACCTTCAATACAAGTGCATTCATTCAGTGGGGAAAAAAAATCCCACATTAAGAAAAAATAATTTGACATCAAATAATTGACCAAAAAGCTCAATCTTGGTCTCATCTGACCAAAGCACACGATCCCAGTTGAAGCCTGGGACCGTGTGTATTTTTGTGTGAGACCAAGATTGAGCTTATTGGGAACAAACACTCTAAGTGGGTCTGGCGTGCCACGAAAGATGCGAATGCTGAAAAGCACCTCATACCCACTGTGAAGTATGGGGGTGGGTCAGTGATGCTGTGGGGCTGTTTCGCTTCCAAAGGCCCAAGGAACCTTGCTAGGGTGCATGGCATCATGAATGCTTTGAAATACCAGGACATTTTAAATCAAAATCTGTTGCCCTCAGCCCAAAACCTGAAGATGGGTCGTCACTGGATCTTTCAGCAAGACAATGACTCTAAACCAGGGGTGTCCAAACTTTTTGCAAAGGGGGCCAGATTTGGTGCGGTAAAAATGTGGGGGGCCGACCTTGGCTGACCTCCTTTACGTACAACAATATATTTAAGCTAATTTTAACAAGCCATTCAGTGTGTCACATTTGCTTTATTATTTTTTTTAATTGAATAATTTCAACAATCTTACAACTAGCCTTTGTGGCGTTCTCTTTCGACTCTCGGGCTCTTGCGAAATACTGCTGCTGTGATATTAAACTAGCTTCAAGTTGCTTCAATTTCTCGCTGCGAATCTTCCCTGTAATCTTGCCGTACATGTCAGCGTGTCTTGTTTGGTAATATCAGCTAACATTGAAATCTTTAAAAACAGTGACTGTCTCTTTGCAAATGAGGCAGACACAGTTATTGCGTATTTTAGTGAAGAAATAGTCCAATTTCCACCTATCCTTGATGCGTCGGCCGTTACAGTCAACTTTCGTTTTTTTGTTGTTGATTGTTGCCATTTTAGAAAATGGAAGTACAGTGGTACCTCTACATACGAAGTTAATCCGTTCCAGGACCTTATTTGTAAGTCGAAATGGTCGTATGTCGAGCAGGATTTTCCCATAGGAATACATTATAATTCCATTAATTCGTTCCACAGCCCAAAAACCTGCACTAAATCCTTAAAAAATACTGCTGGTGCTATTACAAATGGCAATTATACGTAGCAAAACAAATAAATTCTAAATCAAAATTGGAATAATATAATAAAAAGAATAATAATAATTCCTGTAATAGTGTAACGAATCGGGTTCTAATAAGGCGGACATTTTTTTGTGTACCTGAACGCACCGCGGGGCTGACGTGCCTGGATCGGTGAGCTTTGAATGTTCTCTTGAGAACATCGTCAATTACGGCAGACAGCAGGCGTTTTGTGTTGAATAAGTTGTGAAACAAATGATGAAAACGTGGCGAAGCTGGCGATTTCTTTGGAGATGTTACCACAATAAGAATTGTCAGTTTAATTTATAAAGACTGGCGAACGATGGTCGGAGGAGGACCGTGGAGATGTATTGTTGAGCCATTTCACGGATGCCCACCCCACGCTCATATTTTGGGGCTATTTTTCTGTCATTTGCATCTTCATTTAGAAGGTAAGCATCAACTTTTTCCTTGTTTCACCACCTGTACCAACCTTTTCTGAAACCTGTGTTGATTTGTCACACAAGAAAATCCGCCGTGCATTCGTCTGCGGTGCTGCCATTGTCGTCGTATTTCGAGCATGTCGTCGGATGTAGAAACAAATGGCGAGTCAAATTTTACGTCGGATGTCGAAAAGTTCGTGTGTCGAAGCGATCGTATGTAGAGGTACCACTGTAATGGGTCATGTTGCTTAGCTCTTCAATACCTGCGACATGAAGCAATTATCAGAGAATCCCAAAATTTGAAAAATAAGGTCCTAATGAAACCAATTTTTCAAATTTGTAAAAAGCAAAGTCAAAATTAATATGTGTAATAAGCGCTCTAATATCTATAACCCGTGCTAAATCATGTTTTTTTTTCTCATAGAACCTGCAAATGCATGTGTTGACTTGCATCCATCGTTTTTTTTTTTTTTTTTTTTTTTTCAAAAAAGAAATGTCGAAATTCTAAATTAGTCTCAAAATCATGAAATTTTAGGTGTATCAAATGTGATACATTTGGCAATAAAGGGTTAAAGTGCTGCTGCCTTTTAGTGGGTAAATGAGGAGCAGCATTTCGTGTGTAAGCTACTTCATATGCTGGTTGCAGTACTTCTGACCAATTTTTTAAGTCTGTGTACGGGCCAGACATTATTGATTTTATGACAGAGGCTGGGGGCCAGATGAAATTTGACCAGGGGCCGCATTTGGCCCCCGGGCCGGACTTTGGACATGTCTGCTCTAAACATATGGCCAAATCTACACAGAAATGGTTCACCAGACACAAAATCAAGCTCCTCCCATGGCCATCTCAGTCCCCAGGCCTTGTTTTGTTGGCAAAACGGGGTTGTACAAAGTATTAACACCAGAGGTGCTAATAATTGTGACACACATTATTTGATGTCAAATAATTTTTTCTTTATGTAGGATTTTTTCCCCACTGAGTGAATGCACTTGTATTGAAGGTTGGATTTTTCTTTTTTTCCATTAAGGTCCCATATTATTTGAATAAAAAAATATATATTAGAAGCTAAAAAACACATCTTTTTCAGGGGTGCCAATAATTATGGAGGGCACTGTATATTTGCCTGGTATACCAGACTCACCGCTGTTCCAGCGATTGAGTCTGGCGACCGTCCGGCGGATCAAATTCCGAGGGCGAAGCAAGCCACAGCAAACAGCGGAGTGGACCAATCAGCGACGGGCAGACGTGACGTTGTTAAAGCAACAAGTAATTAGCGTGAGCGGAGAATGGAGAAGTTTATTCAACATGGCTAGCGCGAGCCATGTTGACTGTTGTCAATGACTTATTTTGATGTGTTTTTGGTCATTTAAAACTGGTTTTACCGCGGATTGGAACATATTCTCGGCTCTCCCGTTCGCCATCTGTGTTGTTGTAGACACGACTTTCGGCGCGCAAGAGTGACGTTACTCGTTAAGAACACGTCACGCGAATAAACGAATCTGATTGGACGATCGATTTTGTACCTTGCTCGAGAGGCCGTTAATGGGCTGGGTCCCAGACTATTTCTCACAGTGTTTGAAAAATACAGGGAGAATAGTCTGGCTGTGCCAGGCAAACTGTATATGTTTTTTCCTCTTCGTTGGGCATATTATGGCTGTTGCAACTTATACTCAGGTGCGACTTATGGTCTGAAAAAAAAAGTTTATTATTTTTTTTTAACTTAATTGAAACCACTTATATGGCTATAATGTTGGGATAGCTTTGTTCAAATTGGGGGTGCGGGGGAGACATTTTGACATATTTCTGTAATACATTTCTGAGGTTTCGGATTAGGACGCTATCTGCAGATCTTCAAAATCAGGTGACTTCGGACTCGCATACAAAAATATGTTACCAGGACATCCCTAGTTTGTACAATCCCACATTTGTGAGATTTGGTTATGTGTGTGTTGTGCAACACAAAATAAATCAGGGCAAGTTATAATTCCACTTAGCCAATATTTATCTCAGAAATATTTAAATGAAGCAAATGTTTCAGTTTAGCTCAATCACTAACAATACAGTACATGTTCCTAACTTCCTACCTGTACAAACCATGTTCAATAAGCTAGAAAACACATCTAGGAAATACAGGTTTGTTCATTTATGTAATCTTGTGCTGCTGTCCAAGAACAAAGAGAATTTGAAGCTCCCTTCCTGCTTATGTTCTGGCTTTAGTGGTGGCCCTGCTATTGTTTCCACATCTCTGTGGACAATCAACATCCGCAGGACATCAGCCAGATACGCATTTTTCCCGCTGCCTAACACAACATGAGAATAAAGACTGAAGTCTAGACTCACTCTACCACTGACCTTGTAGGAATGGGGAGAGTATGTGTAAGAGTATGTCAAAAACAGAGGTGGGTGTGGATTTTAAAAAAGCGCCACGTCAAAGCATGACCCTTTGCCCCGCTCTCTCCGATAAGAATGCGTGTGTATGGACTAAAACATTTGGTAGACTATGTATAAGATGCCTGCAAGCCAGAGACATCTAAGAATGCTGATGGAATTCCCTGAAAGACAGAAATATTACAAACATGCCTTTGTGTGTGAACTCGGCTGCTAAATTACGTCTATTGTACACGTACATGCAATTGTGTGAGCTCATGTATTTAAAGTCAAGGCAAATTAACCTTAAGGAAAAATTCATAGAACATAATCGATAGATTGTGTAAGAAATACTCTTTATACATCGTTTATGGTACTGTTTCAGAAAGTTCGGTTTAATCGAATGCAAAAAAAATATTCTTATGAACTCCAATTATATAATAATAATCATATATTAAGAAAATATATATTTTCTGACCTTCCAGTGAAGAAAGGCAGCTCACAAGTGACCGCAATTAAATATCTAAATGAATACCTTTGACAGTATGAAAACTGCACATTGTTTTTAAACCACAGGGATCATATTTATGGAGGACCACGAGTGCAAAAATTAAATAAATACACAAATACATTTTTAAATATGTCATTAAAATGCTAGATTTCAATGTCTATTTTTTTTTATTTCAATATTTATTTAAATATTTCAATATATATTTATACATTTCAATTTTTACTTCTTTATTTCAACATTTAAATAATTTTTTCAACATTTATTTAACTATTTCAATATTTATTTTAATTTGTATTTATTTCAATTTTTATTTTTATATTTCATTTTTTATTTATTTCAACTTTTGTTTAATTACTTCAACATTTATTCAAATATTTCAACATTTATTTCCATTTTTATTTATTTATGTTTTTATTCCAATATATATGGCGGAAAAGACTTGAAGTTCCGCTCTTCAACCCCCAATTTGGCCAAATTTCAAAATTTTCCTATACAGTGGGGCAAATAAGTATTTAGTCAACCACTAATTGTGCAAGTTCTCCCACTTGAAAATATTAGAGAGGCCTGTAATTGTCAACATGGGTAAACCTCAACCATGAGAGACAGAATGGAAAAAAACAAACAAACAGAAAATCACATTGTTTTATTTTCAAATACTGTACTGTATTTGCAAATAATGGTGGAAAATCGGTATTTAGTCAATACCAAAAGTTCATCTCAGTACTTTGTTATGTACCCTTCGCTGGCAATAACGGCGGCCAAAGGTTTTCTGTAACTCTTCACAAACTTTTCACACACTGTTGCTGGTATTTTGGTCCATTACTCCATGCAGATCTCCTCTAGAGCAGTGATGTTTTGGGGCTGTCGTTGAGCAACATGGACTTTCAAATCCCTCTACAGATTTTCTTTGGGGTTGAGATCTGGAGACTGGCTAGGCCACTCCAGGACCTTGAAATGCTTCTTACAAAGCTACTCCTTTGTTGCCCTGGCTGTGTGTTTGGGATCATTGTCATGCTGAAAGACCCAGCCACGTCTCATCTTCAATGCCCTTGCTGATGGAAGGAGATTTTCACTCAAAATCTCTCGATACATGGTCCCATTCATTCTTTCCTTTACACAGATTAGTCGTCCTGGTCCCTTTGCAGAAAAACAGCCCCAAAGCATGATGTTTCCACCCACAGTGGGTATGGTGCAATTCAGTATACTTTTCCCTCCAAACACGAGAACCTGCGTTTCTACCAAAAAGTTTTATTTAGGTTTCATCTGACCATAACACATTCTCCCAGTCCTCTTCTGGATCATCCAAATGCTCTCTAGCGAACCGCAGACGGGCCTGGACGTGTTCTTTCTTCAGCAGTGGGACATGTCTGGCAATGCAGGATTTGAGTCCCTGGCGGCGCATTGTGTTACTGATAGTAGCCTTTGTTACTGTGGTCCCAGCTCTCTGTAGGTCATTCACTAGGTCCCCCCGTGTGGTTCTGGGATTTTTGCTCACTGTTCTTGTTATCATTTTGACACCACGGGAGATCTTGCATGGAGCCCCAGATCGAGGGAGATTATCAGTGGTCTTGTATGTCTTCCATTTTATAATAATTGCTCCCACAGTTGATTTCTTTACACCAAGCGTTTTACCTATTGCAGATTCAGTCTTCCCAGCCTGGTGCAGGTCTACAATTTTGTCTCTGGTGTCCTTCAACAGCTCTTTGGTCTTGGCCATAGTGGAGTTTGGAGTGTGACTGACCGAGTTGTGGACAGGTGTCTTTTATACCGATAATGAGTTAAAACAGGTGCCATTAATACAGGTAACGAGGGGGACCACGTTAGACCTCGTTAGAAGTTAGACCTCTTTGACAGCCAGAAATCTTGCTTGTTTGTAGGTGACCAAATACTTTTTTTCCACTCTAATTTGGAAATAAATTCTTTAAAAATCAAACAATGTGATTTTTCCACATTCTGTCTCTCATGGTTGAGGTTTACCCATGTTGAAAATTACAGGCCTCTCTAATCTTTTCAAGTAGGAGAACTTGCACAATTGGTGGTTGACTAAATACTTATTTGCCCCACTGTATGCATGTGTGCTAAATCATTGGAAAGCTTAAAATCTCAATTTTCTGGGGCAAGAAAAAGTTTGAGCAGGAGGGCATTAAAAAAAAAAAATTTAAAAAGCAAAACCCTTAACGGAGGTGAGAGCACACGAGAACAGAATTAAAGACGCCACGATTTTAACGAGATATTATTGCGTACTTACCCTGTTTTGATCCAAAAATTCCATGTAGCATGTATCACCGAGTGACAAGACACAGCTGTGAATGGCCACAGCCGGATTTTGGGGGGATTTCATGGATGAAACATGGTAATATAACAACAGTCGTGATGCAGAAATCGCAGCTGTCGAGTGGTGGAGATTTTCATTTTCATACATTTACCCTTTTAAATGTTTTTTTCCCCATTTTTCTTTGTTTGGATCAATTATTTATCATCTAAAATATTGGGGAAAATGCGACAGTAACGAAAAAAATACAATTAAGTGATAGTTATGAGGGAGATATCAGTGACTTTTTTACAGACGCAAATTTCTTCATTGTGACGTAATTTGTTTAAAAGTTTAAAATATGTGAGTGAATAATTTTTTAAAGTCGTTTTTTGTTTTTAAATTAAATTTTAGACATCAATTATTGATTCTAAGCTAAACATGACAGACATTTCGAATAATAAATACGATTACCCTTGTTTTTATGGCTGGATTGGAACAAAAGCGGTTGCACGACGTCTGTAAACGGGGGTTTCCAGGGTAAAACGGACACATTAAAAATAGTTTAGGGACTCAATGTGCCATGAATCTGCTACGGCAGCAAATAGACATATTGCTCTATCAGACACAACAGTTCTTTTGTCTTGAAATACAGCAGTTTATTTTAAAGAGGGGTGCAAGAGCAGAAACTGACTTTTTATTTATCTCAACATGTATTTATTTCATTTTGCACTCATTCCCCTTGTACCACATGGGGAAAAAAAAAAAAAAAAAAAACGGATAAAATTTTAATTTTTTATAATAAATAAATTATTTTATCTGTCATTGGCTCATCAAACTACATGGCTTTGGAGTCAAGCTAGAGCTCCTTCCTTCGCAACATGGCAGTGATTGCTAAGGTTCTGCATGAGCTCTCTCTCACGATAAACCGCTGTTTTGGAAGCCACATGCTCAGGGTCCGAATTTCCAGCATCAACGTCTTCTGCTAAGCTTAACATGTCTGTTATTAAATCCCAAGGAAGCTCATCTGCTGACGTGCCAACATAACTCGATTAAACTTTCCACGTATCACTAAGCAAGTCATCTCATGGAACTTACTTGCTACGTATGAAGATAAAAGGATCCCAGCTAGCATGATGCCCTGTGAGAGACGTAGCAGCAGAAACACGACAGCACTGTTGGACATACACACAGCCACACCAAACAGACTCGACAAACTAACAGACATGAGAAAACCCCTTCGACGACCGAGCCTGAAAAATATGGAAAAATCAAACCGTTGAATTCAGTCAATATCACACAAAAGAAGCACTAACGCAATCATGAGCATTTACCAATCGCACAATGAGCCGATGAAGACGTATCCTACAATCCATCCAGTCATGAAGCAAATGTGTTGAAGGGGAATTTTCCAGTAGTCATTGCAGACCAGGTTCCACTGTACACAAAAAGAAAACAACATAATTAATTGCGAGATAACAATGTTCATATAGATCAGGGTTCGCTAAATCCGGACCTCGGTGCCACTTTTCCTGTCGTGTTTTCCACGTCTCTCTCCCCTAACACACCTGAATCAAATGATTATGTCATCAGCAACCTCTCCAAAAGCCTGATAATGATCCTGATTACTTTGGATTTAGTGAACCCTGATATAAATGAAAGTGAGACTATATTTCAGGACGTGGAGGGGGAAAAAAAATTCTGCTGTGAGAATCTTTGTAAGAAAAAACAAAACAAAATGAAAGTATAGTTGACATTTGAAATCATTACACATTTCCACTAACATGAATTAACTGCCCACAGCATGTCTCACTACACTTTAGCTTCATTGGACACTATAACAGGCTTCCTGTAAAGTCACTACCACTGATAAAGGGTCTGCGTGAAGGCCGGAATGTAGATCATGCTGAGCCTAATTGAATCAAGATGCCTGCTGACGGGCGGCATTATTACATTAGAACAAAGTAGTGTTCAAAATAGAGCCTGTCAAGACATTCTTTTCCATTCATCCTTTAGCCTCCAATCTATTCTACAGATATTTTTCAATTCTGTTAATTGGTAGACACACATCATTTAGACTTCACAAGCTGCTTACAGCTCAGTCGGTCAATATTCAATGGTTTTCCACGCTCCAAAACATGTATGTATTGCACATTGACCTACCTTGAGTACAGTTCAGTTTAATGTAGTATATTATTATAACTACTATTATTTATATAATAGCCATAGAACACCTTTTAAACACACTTGTGATTTTAATAAATAAAAGAGGGAATTTTATCAAGCCAAAGGGACTGGATGGTAGAAAAGTATCAAATACAAATGGCAAGCATGTTAGGCAAAGACATCATCATGTGACTACTAGAATCATCTCTGAGTGGCACAGCAGTAGAACTCTGTAATGCTGGACAAAAGTACTTGGAGTCCTGACTCATTCATTTGAGTCTGTTGATTTACCATGATGTTCAGTGCCATTTCCCTCCTTCTTCATCGTAAATGTGGTCCTCATTTTAGACAAGTGCGTATAATATGCAAAACACACAAGCAGGGTTTTTCTATTATATGCTGTGGGAAATTTAATGCCAAATGTATGCATTATAATGCTTCCTTGTTTTATTAGACACTGTCTAGGTCAGGTGAAAGTGTAAATGCAGATTGGTAACAATTCTTCCCATTTGTTTGAAAAACGAATAAACAAATAAATAAAAGCGAAAAAATGTGCTATATTTCATTTCAAACTGTAGGAATAAAGACTTCATAGTAAAATGACACACATTTCAGTGCGTTGTTTGTAAATGGGTAGAAAAACATTTCATGAGCATTGACGTGATTAATTCATCTTCTGTGTTGCTTATCCGGTTTAACAATGCGGAAGTGAAATATGATATGATCCAGGATTTGTTCACATAATTTAAAGATTTGTTGCCCATATTCCATTTTTTTAACAATTTCAGTTTGTGAACACCACTGGATTTGACCAACATTTAGGACAATCAGGCTCATCTCTTCATAGGTACAGACAGTGCCAGGAGACTTAACAAATACTATAACATTTTGAAATAATAAATAAATACAGTGGTACCTTTGCTTACGAAACAAAGTGGCTCTGGAAGTTGTTTCTTAAACTGAAAATTCCGTAAGTAGAGACGCGTTTTCCATGTAAATGCCCCAGTCCATCCCAAGCCCTACAAAATTACGATATCAATCTTTTATAAAGCATATAAAATGCATTAAAACATGTAACAAATACATGTTACAATTAGATAATAGCACAATAAACCTAAAATGATAGCTGTGCAATATTAAACAAATAAAAATTTAAAAAAAAGAATAAAAGTTAATACACCTATGTAAAGCTGTTGGAACACCTCATTGCCAGAGGGCCGAATGAAGAGGACACTTGGCTACACACTTACACATGCAGTAGAGGTCCCGCTTAGCCAGTTGGATGCCAGGAAGATGCTAGGCAATAGCCAATGGCAGAGCAGCTATAGTTATGTTACGTTCAGTAATCTCTGGCAGCTGAAAGTAGCGGTCCATTTGTTCATACTAGTGATGCACGATA
This sequence comes from Corythoichthys intestinalis, assembly GCF_030265065.1. Taxonomy (NCBI): domain Eukaryota; kingdom Metazoa; phylum Chordata; class Actinopteri; order Syngnathiformes; family Syngnathidae; genus Corythoichthys; species Corythoichthys intestinalis. Next base: position 55,073,384 of record NC_080395.1, on the reverse strand, counting down.
ATGCATTTTTCAGCCGATACCGATAACCGATAATTTCCTCCTCGTTCCAACCGATAACTGATAATGTCAAGCCGATAATTTTATTAAAGATTTATGTAAAATTTTAAAGTATACACAAGAGAAAATATTGCTGTGCAAAAATAATATTGCTCTTTTTTTTCCAACATCAAATGTGAACAAGTAGTAGTAGTAGTAGTAGTAGTAGTAAATTCCAACATCGAAATAAAGACAGATTGTCTGACATTGTGTAATGGTAAACTTTTGGCAACAATTACTTACAGAGTAAATACATAAGCTGCACAAAAATGGCTTTAAAAGTATGCCATTCCTAAAGTATAACATTACTACACAGCAAAAACACAGCTCCTTAAGACTAGTTAAAGTCCCTTGTTTTCAGTGTAAATCTATTGGAAATAAGTGAAATTAACTGCCAGCACTTCAAGTATATTTCACTCAGATTTCTTGAAGAAAAATGGCCTGCTGAAAATAAGCTTAACAGCCTTTTTTAAGCAATAAATGAATATACATAATCCTTAAAAAAAAAAAAAAAAAAAAAAAAAAAAAAAAAAAACTTGTCAGAAATATTCTTTATTCAAGAATATGTATGGTTCAAAACATTATTTGAAAGCAATTTTTTCTTGATTTAGGTGAAAAATTACCTAATTTTTTTTTAGATGTTTGGGCTTAATAAGAACAAATGGCAATATTTAGTTCAAGTAAGTGGAATAATCTGGCGCATTCATCTGTTAACTAGTCTTCAACACTCAAACAAGATGGGGAAAATTATTTGACGAGATTTAAGAAGAATGATCTGATTAAGACGTCATAAATTTAAAGCGTACTGAATGCATTACTGACTGGATGACTTCTTTGTGTGGTTTGGTGCATGTTACAATTATCAACTAACCACTGTGCCGTCATGATAAACATGGTTTGTTGACATCACCTGTGTAAATGTCCGTGGTCCGCGGTAACTGATGTGATCGGCATGTCTTTCACGAAGAATCGTGGTCGTATAAACTGCATTATTTTTTCATCCAGGGGTTTGGCTATCGGGTCATTTCGGGAATTTCCTCCCGCCTGTGCCCTTCAGTCCGCCCGGCTGCCAAATTAGCACCCGCGCCAGGCCTCTGTCTTGAACTGGAGTGGCGGCGGCAGCTAAGTTCGTACCGGATATCCGCCCGCCCCTGCCGGCTCGCTGCGGCGCATGGCTCTGCTCTCATGCTCTACCCGGCTAGGGCGAGGCGGCGGCGGTGGTCTGCCGGTCCGGCGGACTCCGTCGGAAGACAGCTACTTGTCAACTATCGATCTCGTGAGGTGTTTAGCCATAGATGGGAGTTTACCACTCGCTTTGGGCTGCATTCCCAAACACCCCGACTCCCGGAGGACCGCAGCGTCTCTGTATCGTCACAAGCCCCGTAGCTTCCTTTATAGTTTATTTGTTAACAATAGCTTTAGCATTCGGGCTAGCAGCAGCCTCGTATTCGTTCCAAAAATCATTGTGATGCAGTTTTAAATGGCTGCTGGGTTAGTGCTAGTGGTGTTCAATGAGGACGCTTTCTTTACGCCTTGAGGAACTGTTTTGTAAATGGCGAGAGCGTCGTTTATTTCATTTCACACACGGGAAAAGCAACGCACGCCAGTGAGAGCGCCTCAACAGTCAACACTGATGTGTAACACCGCCTCCTCTATGACGCCGTACTCCTAAACCCCTCCTCCCACAGGGGCTTCAGAGAGGGGAGGGGTTGAGCAGGCGGCAGTGAAGAAGTGGAGAAAACTGCTTGGTTGCGCACATTTGGAGGCTAAATCAAGTATATAATTATCGGATTGCATTATCGGTTGATTTTTTTATTATCTGTATTATCTGTGTGACGTCATAATTGCCATTATCGGCCGATAATTATCGGTAGCCGATATTATCGTGTATCTTTAGTTCATACTGTACTTTTGCCTTTCGAATCCTGAAATTTCTTTCGTCACAAGAGGCAACATTTGCCCCATTGAGGCGTAACGTAACCTGGAAGCTCTGTATGTAGAGACATTCGTAAGTAGAGGTACCACTGTATGTTTGCAATGTGGTTAAAAAGTGTTTTCAAGTGTTTGAGAGTTACTTCAAAAGTATTTGAATTGTGTTTAACGGATGTAGGAGTGGTGAGACTATAAAAAAAACTTGTTTTCGATCTGGTATCTGTATAGTTTTTACCAACTACATGAGGTTTTGGAACATCCACTGCAATAAAAGTCAGATGTTTTTGAGCTACTTTCCCCCCCCACACGCTTCATGAGTGTCTATAAAAGCAGAGTTAATTTATTCAAGTTATTCATTTCCTCTTTAAAAATCAAAAACAAAACAATGCTTATTTTTGTTTTGAATTAATAACAGACTGGTTAAGATGGAGACAAAGTACAGCCTGGGCACTACTATGATCTGAAAAATCAAGAGTGTAACAAACAGGCCAAAAGGTCAAAAAACAAGGCTATTTACATTACTGTACGTTTTGCGTGTTCCAACTTGGCATATGATAAAAGAAAAAAAGAGCTTAAAAACAGTCAAACAATGTGATGATGTTGCACTCACAGTCTTGCACTTTTATTTGGCAGATAATGCTAAAGGTTTGACTCAATCTCAATTTCTGTACAAGCAGCTTTTTCCCCACTCCTGGTTTCCAACAAAGCATTCCAGCACCTTGGGAAGGAACACGGATGGCTATACTTCCTTGTTCCACCTGGCCATTAAGAATGATAGTATTGGTTCAACCCATTAAAGTACAAACAAAAAAGAAAACATTTACAACAAAGGATCCTTGTTTTGCTTGTCCATTCTCCATCAGCTACAAGACATTTTAATCAGTATTTGCAGACTTGGGTGGAACATTATTTGCATATTACACAGCCAGACAAGGGCCAACTTCAAAGTAAACTTATTACAAGGGACAAGCGCACCCATACAAACATTGTTTTCACCTTTTTGCAGCTGTAACCATTTTCTCCCTGGAACAAAGAGATTTTTTTAAGTGTCTACCTGAATGTTTGCCTTGTTTGAACTGATGTTCCTAATATTCAGTACTTTTAATGTACTAGTGACAATTAAGATAAGTCTTCTCATAGTTTGAGAGGTTCACGGGATTGATTCAGTTATTGATTCAATAACTTTAGGCCTTTGGAAATCACTCTTACAAACACAAAATGCAGAAATTTTCCACTGAATGAGCATACTTCATCCATTTGTTCTTTCCTGGGAAACCGACCTGGCTTTGGCCATGTACAAGATACATGGCAAGCCAGTATGGTCTTCTGTTGTTTCAATTGGATTTCCACTACGGTCCAATATCGACTGACCAATCACAGTACACAAGGCAGGACTTTGTGACAGGTCATGAACGATAGGATAACAAATCTTTTTTTTACACTTCCGGACATTTTGGAAGGTGTTGTGCGTTCTTGTCTTCTTTTCCGTATATGTGATGAGGAGTACACATGTGCCGATTACCAGTTTCATGGTATACCGTGGTATGAAAACGTCAAGGTTTCAAAACCGCAAAAGTTTTCCGTCATATCGTCCTTAGGTATTGGCTATTTTTTGTGTCCCAAAACTGCAGGGAGAAATCCCTCGCTTGCATCTGTATGGCTCAACCCTCCCCCACTGGTTGTTGCTCAGTGTCAGGGAGTCAGCTGTGCGACACGATGGCTGGAGGAGGTGAAACTCCTGAACTTTTTCCCCCAATACAGAAAACTTAAAGACGGCCGCGGCTTAGAGGAGGAGGGCCAACTGACATGTAAAACATGTTTGCGGAGGGTGGCTGCCAAGGAGGCAATACCTCCAACATGATTTCGCATTTATACAAAATTAAAGGTTAGTAAAGACTGCCATGAACGTTTTCCACCAGCTATGAGAGTTGACTCCAGCGTGTTTAGTGTGTCTAGCGGTCTCTCTGGCAACTCTCTGTGTTGAGAAACAGAGTGTGTGTATAATGTAAACATGATACGAGTCATACACACGTGCTTTTTATGGAATTTTTTTTTTTTTTTTTTTAATAAGTAGGCTGCTGGACAGGACTCGATGTTACTTTTTTAGGCGCCCCACTTTTGCTTGTACAACACAGTCTCATTTGAAGCGCAAGAGAATACCAAACTTTGCACATGCGCTCTGACTTTCTGTCAGACAGAGTCAAAGGCAGATCGAACACCGCAAATCTTTTGAACAGACTTTTACTTTTTTCATTAACAAGTACTGTACACTAAGCCTGTCGCGATATGCAATAAGTCAATTTATCACACGGTATATAAAAAAAAGGGCGGTCATTTTCCTGGTTGCGATTTATTGCTGCGTTCATGTGTGCGCCCATACATTTGCGTGTGTTTGTATGTGTGCACTCGGCACACGTGCGTGTTGATTACATATGACACTCCAGTTCCTTTCACAGATGTTTGTGATTCATCAACAAGCCATAGAATTAGAGTTAAAACATACAAAACACGGAATCACAGATAGATTTGATATCTTATAGACATATTATATTTATTATTATAATATTTTAGCCTGCTATAAAACATTGGCAGTCTTCTCCAAAACACATAACTGCAGTTAAAACGTGACACTTTAAACATGAAAACTCGCTGGTTTACAGCATTTGCAAACACTGCGAAAAAAGAACAAACTGTATTAGCGACACCACTTCCATGACAAATACAGAAGTTTTCTTTATGGAGTGTATAGCTTACGGTTAGCGGCTCAGCAAACGTACGGTGAGCATTTCAAAATAAAAGCACGTCATGCTGAAATACAGATTTCTGTAGTTAATCTCAAATACTTCAGATTCTACACTAAGAATAGCTTTTAAACGACACCCCTTATAAAAAATCTGATTGGCAAAGAATAATTTGGCTACAAATTTGTTAAGGTGCACTTTGTAGGACAGGATGACAGTCATTTTGGATGAAATAAACACTTTTGATGGGCTCTAATTAGCATTGGGTTTCTCACCTATTTCATATTCTGCACTTCACTAGCTTTCAAATAACTCGTTGTGCATTTTGTTTGTGTGCGTGTGTTTTTTTTTTTTTTTTAAATATGTATTATTTTTAATGTAGTAGTGTTTTATTTAAGAATAACAATTTATTGCATTTAAATGGGTGATTAATTAGAATGTATTGTCACTGCATTAGTGGTTGAATTGGTTAAAAAAAAAAAAAAAAAGAAAATAATATCAGCGGCACGGTGGCTGAGTGGTTAGCACGTCTGCCTCACAGTTCTAAGATCAAGGGCTTCGGCCTTCCTGTGTGGAGTTTGCATGTTCCCCCCCTGCCTGTGTGGGTTTCCTCCAGGAACTCCTGTTTCCTCCCACATCCCAAAAACATGCATGGTAGGCTGATTGAACACTCTAAATTGTCCGTAGATATGAGTGTGTGCGTGAATGGTTGTATGTCTCCTTGTGCCCTGTAATTGGCTGGCAACCAGTTCAGGGTGTCCCCTGCCTACTGCCCGTAGTTAGCTGGGATAGGCTCCAACACCTCCGCGACCCTCGTGAGGAAAAGGGGCATGGAAAATGAATGAATGAATGAACAATAATATCGGATATTAACAATAATTTATGAGACAATATATAGTCTACAGCGTTTCCCACCAATGAACGAGACTGTGAAAAAAGGATAATGATCAGATGCGTCAGTCAGCCGATTACACAGCTGTAGCCCACTCCACTCTACGACCCGCGCGAGCGAGAGCACGCGCGTGCACACACACAGACACACGCGCCAACAGGTCGCGCTCATTGACGGGACTACTAGCCTGGTACACCAGACTCATAGCTGTGCTATCCTATGAGAGTATGAGTCTGGCCACCATTCAGCAGAAAAAAATTTCTAGGGCAGAGCCAGCCACAGCAAATAGACAGTGGAGCGGGCCAATCAGCGACGGGCTGACGCGACGTCGGTTAAGCGACAAGAAACTAGCGAGAGACATTTCAACATATTCAACATGGCTAGCGCGAGACAGACTGTTGGTTTTAGCGACTCGATGTGTTTTTGGTCATGTAAAACCGAATTTACCGCGGATTGGAACATATTGCCGCTGAGTCTGGTGTACCAGGCGACGGGACTACTGTCTGCTGCATTCTGCTGCATTTGGCGCGATCCGGCGACACCACATACAGCAATTTATATTATATTCAGTGGTCTCAAAATGCCCTAAAGAGATACACCAGGCCTGAAAATGTACACACACACACCCTACCCCGAGGGTCAGAGACCCTCCCACCAGTCTCCTAAAATCCTGTGGGAAACACTGGTCTACTAACATTTGTCATCGGGACAGGAAAATAGACCATGTACTCTTAAATTTTCACACACAAAAACAGAGGTTATTGAGACTGCATGCCATGATTGTTTGACAACTACAAATTGTCTACAACCGAAAATGTGAGTCTACATCACATACGTGCTTCTGCGATTTGTTCAGGTTCAATCACTGCTGGTTAGCCCCACCTCTACCATCGATTTTGGAATCCAGCTCAAACCACAAGAGACGAGACTGACTTAAAAGCGACTGGGCAACAAAGGGAAAATACAGGTCCAGAGGTGACAACACTTGAAAACAATGACATAACAAGTGAACATGTGAATTCCCCAACAGCAGCAAAGTCGGAGCAAATATTGACACACATCACAGGCCCATAAGATATCCAGCTTAAGGTCCATGTACGTGTAAGATCTTTATCCTCACCAGTAAAACAATTCAGCCCTTTGGAAACCCAACTAGGACTAGTTGAACAACTGTTTAATAACCAAATTTTTACCCCACTATTACAGTTTTGCACAATAGTAGGGCAACATTGACATATTAGTTAGGAGAACTACATGTTGCAAAGGAATGAAGCACTGGGTGACATCTTAATGCTTTTTGAATTTGTATTGAATCACAGGGTGTTAATGACAACAATTTGTAGACAGCCCGGAGGGACCACACAGAATCTCACTAGCTTTGTTCGTCTTCTCGGTTGGGGTTCATGGATGGATCAGTAGGAAATTTGGTAGTTGTATTCGATGGACGTATACACAGCGATCTTCAGAGGCCGCACAATACTTTTTTTTTTTTTGGTATTAGGGTTGATTACTTAATTGCAGAATTATTGTTGCCTGTAGGTTTGGAGTTTGCCAGTAGAGGGCATGCAGACTCTTTGGGTGTGCTTATCAGGTTCTCACGGCTGATGCTACTTTTAGGGCGAAGGGTGGTCGTACTTCGTTTGAACTTTTTTTGGTAGTACTGTTTCTTGCGAAATAGCGCACCATTACGCTCGATAGTAAATTATGTTGTCCTACTAAAGAAAGCAACAAAAAAAACAGTAAAAACATCTTAACTCATTAAATGCTATTGACAGTGCAAGACATTCAATCCATGTTGACAGGGAAAGACTGGCAGAGAGCACTCGCTGGCACCCCTCCACACCAAAATGGATTGGACGTCAATGTCGTCAATGGCACTGAAACGTGCATTCAGAACCGGTCCTCCAAGGCAATGAGTAAATCGAACTATAATTCGCTGTAATCTTTTTGTCCGTCTTTTTGGCTTTATTCGAAGAATAATGAAGTTATCATACTTGGTTGGGGAGCGCATCTAAAATGTAAACTTTAAAAACAATTCTAAATAAAATAAAATTTAAAAATTTTGAAAAAAGAAAATTGTAGGAAATAAAAAAAGAATAAAGACAAAAAGTGTGGCCTGTGTGTATTTTGCACTGGGAATTTTATTTATTTGTTTCATAAATCTTTTGTAACCTCACATAGTTCAACTCTTTGGTTGCCATTAACAGCACAAGATGCTCAATCCATTTTAACAAGTATTGGCTGGCGTCAGTAGGTGTTTTCAATATCAATTTCCCTTTTTATTTTATTTTTTAACTTTTTTTTTTATCTTTAACTAACTAAAACAACACATACTCTGTCACCTGGGCTGGCAGGGAATGAGTTAAGCTAATGTTAACTTTTGAATGGATTTCCACCGTAGCAATCACTGTTCCCTGAAGGGGCTAAATCAGGGGTCGGCAACCCAAAATGTTGAAAGAGACATATTGGACCAAGAAAAATAAACAAAAACAAAATACAAATATGTTTGTAGGCGCCAAAAATGAAAAGCCTTATAACGAAGGCAACACATACTGTATGTATCTATATATTAGCTATATTAGCCTACTATCAAAATGACTAAGTTGGCTACAAATACTAGTATATAATGAGCCTTAATGATTTTTTTTTTCTTTCCCTGCAGTACATCCTAGAGAATGACAAACCACGTGACAACTCTGTTGAACCTCGCCGCCTGAAGTTTAACTTCATTACAATATTAATGAATTAGAATGTTTGTGTCATGTTTGTCCTCTGACAGAAACCATATAAAAAATAAAATAGATTTTCCTCCCCAATCTTTTTTTCATTTTCAGATATTTTTCAAAACGCTCTAGGCAGCCACTTGGGCAGCGCTATAGAGCCGCAAGCAGTTCTAGAGCCGCAGGTTGCTGACCCCTGGGCTTAATCAGGGGTCGGCAATCCAAAATGTTGAAACAACCATATCGAACCAAAAAATACAAAACAAAACAAAACAAAATATGTCTGGAGCTAGCTGCCAAAAATTAAAAGGCAACACATACTGTATGTATCTATATTAGCCTACTATCAAAATGACTAAGTTGGCTACAAATACATAATGATCCTTCATGACTGAATGTTTATTTCCCTGCAGTGCATCTTATGGAGAATGATGCACCACGAGTATACTCTGTTGCATGATGCCGCCTGAAGTTTAACTTCATTACAATATAAATGAATTAGAAGGATGTTTGTGTCATGTTTGTCTGACTACACAAACCATATTAAAACAAAATATATTTCCCTCTGCCACTTTTTCCATTTTCAAACATTTTTTAAAAAAAAGCTCCAGGCAGCCACTAGGACAGCGCTAAAGAGCTGCATGCGGTTCTAGAGCTGCATGCGGCTCTAGAGGGGCGGGTTTCAGACCCCCGGGCGAAATGAATCCGATGTCTATCGTTGTCAATGGGTTCAGTACTATGACATTTAAAAAATAATGTCGAGTGATAATGGGCACCATAACTAGAATGTGTTTCTGTTTGTATTTATTTTAATTGTTAAGGTTTTTGTTAATTTATATTGTATTCATGGAAATATATATATACAAAATTACTAATAATAATACATTTCATTGAAAGTCACTATTGGGGAACAAAAAAATACACAATTGCTCTGCTTAATAGATATGGGGCGCCGTTTGTAAAGCAGCGCAAGCTGAAAATATGAAAACATTTTCTCACATTTAGCGCCACACAGTGTTTAAAATATGGTGTAAAAATTTTAGAGTCACTTTTTTTTGCACATTTACTAGTATAAAATTATTTAGCAACTTAAATATTTATTGTTAATGATAAGTATTATACCTGAATGTTTAAATTCAGGACTAAATATTTAATTGAAATCTTAAATGTAAATTTTAAATATATATCTTAAATGTATATCCTAAATAGTAGCACTGTCTCGACTAGTCGACATAGTCGACATCATCGATGACGTAAATCCGTCGACGAGCACAACATCCCGTCGACGGTTAATGAAGGGTTAAAAAAATATATGCGTGGATAGTTCAGAATGTCGGACTCTCTGTATGCAAGCGGGGAAAGCGGCACAAAGCCAAAAAAGCGCACCAGAGTGTCCAAAACATTGACTTATTTCAGAGAAACAAAGGAGGGTACACTCTTGTATCCTGTCTCTTCAATGCTAAGCTTGGCTGCACGTCGGGCGTGAATAAACACCTAAAGCGCCGTCACCCAGTTTGTAAGTCCATCTAACTAACAAACGACATGTTTTATTGAAGTTGTTAAGCCTGTCCATTTATCGCACGGCAAATTAAAATTAGGGCGGTAATTTTCATGGCAGTGTTTTATGCTGCGCGCGCGCGTGCGTGCATACATTGGTGCGTGCGTGCTGATGGCATATGACACTCCAGTTCCTTTCTCTTATCAACACGCTGTAGAATTAAAGTTTAGACGTACAAAATAAGAAAACATCTATATTAAACACTGTAACGTTAGCGCTGCTACACTGAGGTGAATGGGGGGGGGGGCAACTTTAGCCTGCTATAAAACATTGGCAGTCGCCTCGTGAAAGCAAACTTGCGGTTAAAAGGTGACACTTCAAACATGAAAAATCGCTGGTTAACAGCATTTGCAAACGGAAAAAAAAAAAATCGATCACTGACACAACATGCAATGACAAAAAGTGCTTTTTTTGCAGAGTGTTAAGCTGAAGTTAGCTGTTTAGCAAACGTACTTCCAGGGAACATTTCAAAATAAAAGCATGTATGTCCTGTTCCTCATAAATAACCATTTCTGGAGTTAATCCCACATCCTTCAGAATTCAGATTCCACACTAAGAATACCTTTAAAATGACACCCTTTATGAAAAATCTGATTGGCAATGAATATAATTATTATAATACTATTATAAATAGTACTATAATATTAATGTGAGGTGTTTTTTAAAGAATTGTTTTGAATCATGTTGGAAAGGCGAAGTCAGTGTTCTGAATCTGTTTATATTCCATTATTTTGCACTAGTTAATTCTATCAGCATTTGAACTCATTGTTTATTTGTGATTTATTATTAATTACGTTTTTCTTTGTACTTTAATAATTTTAGGGTTACAAAATGTTTTTGTGAATTGATAAGCGTCACCAAAAATTTAATTGCTAAATTAGTAAAAAAAAAAATCTTTTTTTTTTTTTTTTTTATTATTAGATTAGCCGACTAATCGTAAAAATAGTCGGCTGACTAATCAGGAGAAAATTAGTCGTTTGGGACAGCCCTCATCCTAAATATAAATCTTAAATATAAATATTAAATATAAATCTTAAATCTAAACCTTAAATCTATGTATTACATTTAAATGTTAAATATAAGTCTCACATATATATCTTAAATCAAAATCTTAAATATACACTCACCGGCCACTTTATTAGGTACACCTGTCCAACTGCTCGTTAACACTTAATTTCTAATCAGCCAATCACATGGCGGCAACTCAGTGCATTTAGGCATGTAGACAACATGGTTTAAGACAATCTCCAGCTGTTCAAACCGAGCATCAGTATGGGGAAGAAAGGTGATTTGAGTTACTTTGAACGTGGCATGGTTGTTGGTGCCAGAAGGGCTGGTCTGAGTATTTCAGAAACTGCTGATCTACTGGGATTTTCACGCACAACCATCTCTAGGGTTTACAGAGAATGGTCCGAAAAAGAAAAAATATCCAGTGAGCGGCAGTTCCGTGGGCGGAAATGCCTTTTTGATGCCAGAGGTCAGAGGAGAATGGCCAGACTGGTCCGAGCTGATAGAAAGGCAACAGTGACTCAAATAACCACCCATTACAACCAAGGTAGGCAGAAGAGCATCTCTGAACGCACAGTAAGTCGAACTTTGAGGCAGATGGGCTACAGCAGCAGAAGACCACGCCGGGTGCCACTCCTTTCAGCTAAGAACAGGAAACAGGCTACAATTTGCACAAGCTCATCGAAATTGGACAATATAAGATTGGAAAAACGTTGCCTGGTCTGATGAGTCTCGATTTCTGCTGCGACATTCGGATGGTAGGGTCAGACTTTGGCATCAACAACATGAAAGCATGGATCCATCCTGCCTTGTATTAACGGTTCAGGCAGCTGGTGGTGGTGTAATGGTGTGGAGAATATTTTTGGGCACTCTTTGGGCCACTTGGTACCAATTGAGCATCGTTGGAACGCCACAGCCTACCTGAGTATTGTTGCTGACCATGTCCATCCCTTTAAGACCACAATGTACCCAACTTCTGATGGCTACCTTCAGCAGGATAATGCGCCATGTCATAAAGCTGGAATCATCTCAGACTGGTTTCTTGAACATGACAATGAGTTCACTGTACTCAAATGGTCTCCACAGTCACCAGATCTCAATTCAATAGAGCATCTTTGGGAGGTGGTGGAACGGGAGATTCGCATCATGGATATGCAGCCGACAAATCTGCACCAACTGTGTGATGCCATCATGTCAATATGGACCAAACTCTCTGAGGAATGCTTCCAGCACCTTGTTGAATCGATGCCACGAAGAATTGAGGCAGTTCTACAGGAAAGAGGGGGTCCAACCCGTTACTAGCATGGTGTACCTAATAAAGTGGCCGGTGAGTGTATATCTTAAATGTAAATCTTAAATGTAAATCCTAAATATATAAATCTTAAATATAAATCCTAAATCTAAATACTAAATTTAAATATTAAATCTGGAAACGGTTTAAACTAAAAAACTGGAGAAGGTCAGTCTGTGGTTGTTTACGTTGCTTGTAAAAGAATAAAACCTACTCAGTGGTGGCAGTCGGCTCTTGGAAATGGACCATTGTGATAGTAACAATATTTAGGTGAAATACACATTTTGGAGAAACTTAATATTTTGTCTTTTTCGTGTCACTTTTACATACTTGAGCCCAGTAAAGTTTATTAATAGCTATTAATAGCCACGAGGGGTCTCTGTTGGACTGGAGAGCAATGTTGATTAACCCTTTAACACCGAGCGTGTCGGCAGCGACGCGTTTACGCATATCGTCTTTGAAGCTTCGTCACGCTGTAATTACGTCACCCACGTGCCGCTGGTTGGTCTCATTTGAAAGTGCGGAAGTTGATGTCCACACCAGTTTTTATTTGAAGTCAATCAACCAAGAAAAACGGGAGATAATCTCATTTGAATTTTATATTTTTATTGCACTCATAAACATCCATTAAAACGCTGCATGGACCATGTATCTATCTCCATATTTCCATAATTTATTGTCCTTTTTCAAAACCAAAAGCAGCACAAAAGACTACATATCTCTAAGAGCCGTTGTGATGTCAAGAAGGATGAAACGAATGTGATCATTTTTAATAAATTTCCGAGCGAGGCGCCAACTAATGAAAGGGAGGCGTGCGGAGCAAGCAACGGCCGGTTGGTTTGAGCGAGCGACTTTGAAACGTGCAAAATTAAATTTAAAACTACATTTAGCGCAAGCTAATGTATTATTTCATGAACTCAAGGAAGAAGATGAGGCGTATTTTTCGTTGTTTTCTTTGGATGAGTCGCCGTCTCGGTGAGTAGAAGTGACAGCAGCGCACAAACGGCGAAAGAGTAGGCTGTGTGACATTGTGTGTGACGCAGCTCCGTGACCTGTTCAAGAAGAAGCTTTATTGAGTGTGCAAAAAAAAAAAAAAAAAATTATTGGGTCGCATGCCTGAAAATTTTGAATTGAACTGAACTACTTGTCAATATTTTTTAAAATACTTTTTTTCAGTGTTATATATATTTTTTCTTCATTATAATCTTTTCAATTTTATGTAGATGTGTGTTTGAGAAGCTTGATTGCATGTACGTATATACCAGGGGTGTCCAAACGTTTTGCAAAGGGGGCCAGATTTGGTGAGGTAAAAATGTGGGGGGCCGACCTTGGCTGACGTCCTTTACGTAGAACAATATATTTAAGCAAATTTTAGCAACCTATTCTGTGTGTCACATTTGCTTTATTATTGTTTTTTAATTAATAATTTCAACAATCTCACAACTAGCCTTTGTGGCGTTCTCTTTTGACTCTCGGGCTCTTGCGAAATACTGCTGCTGTAAAATTAAACTAGCTTCAAGTTGCTTCAATTTCTCGCTACGTATCTTCCCTGTAATCTTGTCGTACATGTCAGCGTGTCTTGTTTGGTAATATCGCCTCACATTGAACTCTTTAAAAACAGCGACTGTCTCTTTGAAAATGAGACAGACACAGTTGTTGCGTATTTTAGTGAAGAAATAGTCCAATTTCCACCTATCGTTGAAGCGTCGCAGTGAACTTTCTTTTTTTTTTTTGTTGATTGTCGCCATTTTAGAAAATTGGGAGTAAAGGGTCACATGGGGTAATGTTGCTTACAGTGTTGCTGCCTTTTAGTGGGAAAATGAAAAGCAGCATTTAGTGTGTAAGCTACTTCATATGCTGGTCGCAGTACTGCTGACCAATTTATTAAGCCTGTGTGGGGGCCAGACGTTATTGATTTTATGACAGAGGCTGGGGGCCGGATGAAATTTGACCAAGGGCCGCATTTGGCCCACGGGCCGGACTTTGGACATGTCTGGTATATACTTTTGATAAGGGGATTGGTGCAACACCTAACTTCACAAAGAGATATCCTCCAAACCCGTTGTGTGTTAGATAATATATATAATCTTTTTTCTCACTATTTTGCACTGTATATAACCTGTTTTGACCATAGTATGTGTAAAGGCCAAAAACGCCTATGACCATACCTGCTGTTTGTGTTGAATTGTCAAACATAAAACTATTCAATCTTACTTTTTTCTATTGAATGTTTATCCTAACAAGTTGAATAAATATTATCAAGCTTCAAAACGGTTGGTCGAGCATGTTTGATTGTCAATGGGACATCAACATTACAAATTTTGAAAAAAGACTGGGATTTTTTGGTCTTTTTGGGTCCAAAATGTGGATCATAATTGGTCAGTGAAGAAAACAACAGTTTGGACATGAAGTTCAAGGTGTCCTGAAAAAAGGGACCCAACTTGGCCATTGTAAACATTTTTTTCTTTGAAATATGAAGGCAACATCAAATGCATACAAATTCGGCCAAAATAGGCTTAGGTGTTAAAGGGTTAAATTAAGGATATAAATTTAAGATCTTCATTTAAGTTATATATTTGAGATTTAGATTTAACATTTAGATTTAAGATGTAGATTTAAGGTTTAGATTCCCTGTCCCCTGCCTACTGCCCGTAGTTAGCTGGGATAGGCTCCAGCACCTCCGCGACCCTCGTGAGGAAAAGCGGCATGGAAAATGAATGAATGAATGAATTTAAGGTTTAGATTTAAAATTTATATTTAGGATATAAATTTAAGATTTACATTTAAGATTTAAATTAAATATTCTGTCATGGATTAAAACATTCAGGTCTTATATCTAACAATTAACATTTAAGTTGCTAAAAAATGTTATAAATGTGGGGGGGAAAAAAGTGACTAAAATTTTCACACCACCTTTTAAACGCTGTGTTGCGCTAAATGTGAGAAAATGTCACTTTCAGCATGTGCTGCTTTACAAACGACGCCCCATAAATAGATACTGTATAGAGAGGTGCATTATTGTACTGGATGTGGACTTTTAGCAGCTGTTTACCTCGGTGACGAAGTTGCTCTGGAGCCCCGGCAACCGAGCGTACTCCCAACCGTCGGTGCAGCCCACCTTCTGCCGTGGTACAAGTTCAGAAAAGTCCGACGAGTTCGGCGGGTACTTGTAAAGCTCGCAACGGCTCGGGCCGGTGCCGTCGACCCAAGGGACGGTCAGGTTCAGGTAAGCCGACTTGGAGAAGTTGGCGAGGAGGAATGCGGAGGGAAGGAGCCGAGGGTCCGGTTTGCAGTGGTACGCGTCCGGGATGGCGGTGTAAAAGATGTCGCTGAACAGGTTGAACATGACGGCGAAGCTGGGGAACCAGCTGAACGCCACCACCGTTCGGTTGTAACGTCCGTAGCCGCCGCTGTGGGGAAAGACCTTGGCCTCGTAATCCATTCGGAGACGCTTGGCGCTCAACTCGCACGCGCCGTTCACCACACCACAGCTGGTCTGAACACAACTCTGCCTCTGCCCGAAGTAGAAACCTCGCCGAGGAGGCCACTGACGTCACAGTCAGGGCCTTACTTCGTCGCACCACCTGTGCTCAAAAACATCCGTGACTGTCACTGACTGACACTATTACACATACCACAAACGCGTTTTCTAGCATTATTCAAACACTGACGACAAACTATGGCAGTATGTGTGTACTGTACTTCACACTACTAAATGTAATTGCCACATAGTTGTAATATACTCACAATACAGTACTATACTACATTAAATGTGATAGCCAGATACATG
Source organism: Corythoichthys intestinalis (assembly GCF_030265065.1). Taxonomy (NCBI): domain Eukaryota; kingdom Metazoa; phylum Chordata; class Actinopteri; order Syngnathiformes; family Syngnathidae; genus Corythoichthys; species Corythoichthys intestinalis. The sequence goes on along the minus strand of NC_080395.1, from coordinate 55,057,416 downwards.
TTTGTCAGGTGACAATTCTATTTTTCATTAATTAATCATATGTATAGAATAAAAAATAAATGAAATGAAGACATAGAAATACACTTTGGTTATGGTCCCTAAAAATATTTATTTTACTGTTATTATTATTATAAATTTCATTGTTTAGCTCAGTGCCATTGACAACAATTTCTTTTAACCCTTTCAGGGAGAGTGGTCACAATAGTGGACAGCTATGTAAAAATTATTAGCTCAACTCATTCACTGCCAGGTCACAAAGTAGTAAAAGAGGGAATCTGATATTGAAAACACCCATTGACAGCAACAGAAAACCAAAACAATTCAGCTGGGAAGGGCTGGAAGTGATCGTTCGATTGCTTCAATATCAATATCAATCAATAACAGCCAAGGGGTGAAGACATGTGAAGTCACAAGGGATTTTTAAAAAAAATAAAAAATTAAATAAAATTCCAAGAGCAAAATACGCACGAGTAACACCTATTTGAGTTTGTCTATTGGTTTTTTATTTTTCAATATAATCTTTTTTTAAAATACTGTTTTGAAATTTTTGAATTACTTATTCATGCCATTTTTTAATCTGCGATTTAATATTTTTTTTAGATATTAATATTTGATTCCCCCCAAATGGATCCTTTAATTGATCTATTTAAAGTTATATATTAAATACAGTGGTACCTCGACATACAATCACTTCGACATACGATCCTTTCGACATCAGATGTAAAATTTGACTTGTCATTAGTCTCGACATGTTCAAAATAAGATTTATGACAGCGTTGCAATTTCGTTACTTTCTCGCAAGATGGACACAAGACGGATTTTCTTGTGAGAGAAGTTAACTTGGGTCCCAAAAAGGTTCGTGCAGGTGGAGGGGAAAAAAGAAAGGTGATGCTTACCATTGAAATGAAGAAAATGATACAAAAATATGAACGTGGTGTGCGCGTTAGTCAATTGGCACGGCAATACAGCCGGAATATGTCTATGATCTGGAGGACGACTGTCATTATTATTACAATAACGTTGGCAAGGAAGTCAACAGCTTTGTCAGGTTTTTCATCATCTTTTTCAGAACTTGTGCAACACAACACGGCTCCTGTCTGCCATAGCCAACGCCAACAGCAACATAACATGAAAAAATACAACGCACCTCTCACTCTGCACACCTCTCTCACACCTTGCATTCAGGAACAGCATGCAAAAAACAACCGCCACATTGGAACCCGGTTCATTACATTTTTACATTATTATTCTGACTTGTATTTATAATTTTTTTTGTTATTAGTAATTGGCATTTGCACTTGTACCTGCAGCATGTATTAAGGATTTAGCATAGTTTTTTTGGCATTGGAACAAATAAATCGAATTATAACGTACCGTATTCTTATAGGAAAATCCCGCTCGACATACGACCATTTTGACTTACAAACCAGGTCCTGGAATGAATTAAAATTTGTATGTAAAGGTAGCACTGTCCTGCCATATATGTATGTATATATGTATGGCGGAAAACACAGACAAGGCTGAAAAAGCAGTTTCTGCTCTTGTACCCCTCTTTATAATAAACTGCTGTATTTTAGGCCAACAGAACTGTTGTGTTTGATAGAACAATATGTCTATATGCTGCTATAACAGATTCATGGCGCAGTAAGCCCCTGAACTATTTTTAATTTGTCCGTTTTACCCTGGAAAGCCCTGTATACAGACGTCGCGCAACCGCTTTTGTTTCAACCTAGCCATAAAAAATAAGGTAAGTAATCGTATTTATTATTCAAAACGTCATTTTTAACTTAGAATCATTGATGTCTAATATTTTTTAATTACTTAAAAAATTATTCACTCGCATATTTTAAACTTTTAAACAAATTACGTCACAATAAAAAAAATTGGCGTCTGTAAAAAAAAGTCACGGCTATCTACCTGATAACTATCACTTAATTGTATTTTTTTCATTCCTGTGGCATTTTCCCCAATATTTTAGATGATAATCGATCCAGACAAAGAAGAAAAAAAAAAAAACGTTTAAAAGGGTAAATATATGAAAATGAAAATCTCGACCACTCCTCGATGTCTGCGATTTCTGCATCGCAACCCTTGTTATATTACCATGTTTCACCCACAACCCCCCCCCCCCCCCCCAAAATACAGCTTTGGCCATTCACAGCTGTGTCTTGACACTCAGTGATACATACTACATGAGTTTTTGGATCGAAAAGAGGTCAGTACGCGTTAATATCTCCTTAAAATCATGGCGTCTTTAATTGTGCTCTCACCTCCAATTAGGGTTTTGCTGTTCAATTTTTTTTTTTTTTTTTTAAATGACCTGCAGTTCAAAATTTTTCTTCCCCCAGAAAATTGAGATTTTAAGCTTTCCAGTGATGTATCACACATGCATATAGGACAATTTTGAAATTCGGCCAAATTGGGGATAGAGCGAAACTTCAAGTCACCTGTGCGTTTTCCGCCATATAAATATATATATATATATATATATATATATATATATATATATATATATATATATATATATATTTTAAATGTTTTATTGCCCGTACAAAATACATGCAGGCAACAGTAATACATACTTGTTGGTAAATACTAACACACACACGTTTTTTTAGAATTATGATTTTTTTTTTTTTTAATTACTTTTATTACTTTATTAAAAAAAAAAAAAAAAAAAAAAAATATATATATAATATATTGCTTATTGCCCGTCAAGAAATACATGTGGCCAACACCAATACTAAATTTGGATGTCACATGGGGGCCGCAAGCTTGAAACTTGTCTATATGAATGGAATAAAAACATTAAGGAAAAAAAAACCCACACAATTTGGTTATGAAAGTATTAAACTATGACCAATGCCTGTGAATGGCTCATCTTTAAGTGACATTAACGGTGCTTTATGTCAAATCCAGTTTGGCCAAGGCCAGTATTTCAAAAGTCAAAATGGACTGGACATCTAACAGCATCAATGGTAGTCAAAATGAGATAAATACTGGTTATGCGGTCAATAGTTGTGGTCTTTCATGTGACACGGCGGCTCTAAACATACTAAAACACGTAAAACATTGTTTATAAATCAGTCAAAAATTCACTCTCATGATTTTAGACTACTCCCTGAGTCCCAAAACAAATATAGTCAATGACTTGGCTGGGGGATTTCTTTGAGGCTATTAGATTTCCACAAAAGCTAAAGCTGGCAGTTATGTCAGAACAGCTATTTTAAACATACGGTCAGCACACGGTCTAATTTCTTTTCCATGATCAGTTGCACATGGCGAACACAAAACAAATGATCATAGTTTTAATATTTCAAAATTTTATTAACGAACATAATCTCTGAGGAACAACAGCAGTTCTCGCGCTCTCTGTACATGCAACTGTAGAAAATAACAATTTTGAGTTTTTATTTTTCAGTTTTAGTCTTATACCCACCCATCCTCATGGTTCTTGCTTTTTTGTCTTTTCAGGAAATCATAAACAGCTAAAAGGTGAAAGTACTGGATTTCTATTACAGCACTGACGATATCATCGACAAGCCCTCAAATTTACCCACCCTCCCCTTAGCTGCTCCAACAATATGTACACAAACTTCATGGTACAAAAAAAAAAATAAAATAAAGTTACATTATTACATCAGATTCACCTGCGACGAGCGTAGTCTGCTCATTTCCATTAGAAGCCCACATTCTACACAACTTTTCAGACTAGTACAAAGAAGAGGGTGCAAAACGTCCTGGGAGGTTTTATTTACACAGCTATTTACAGTATGTCTCTTTCACGCATCACAAGGAGGAAAATTTACACAGCGGAGACCAACTTCAACCAAAACATACCACAGGTGCCAGAGAAAAAAAAAAAAAGATAATAAATACGTTATTTCTCGCCATTGAAAGAGTAGTTCTCCATGCTTTGTATTAGTCATTGTCCGTTCGAAAAAAGGAACAAAGAAACAGCTACAGTCTGGGTTTGATTTGAAAAAAAAAAAAAAAAAAAAAAAAAAAAAAAAAAAAAAACTAGAAAAGGCTTGAAATCGTGACACTATAGAATGAAAAAATAGCAATTATGTAAATCTAAATCCATTGAGAAAACCTAAAGAAATCTAAATTATGAATGAATGTGAGGAGAGTAGAGGTAATCTGTTGCTGACTGAGGTGGTGTCAGGCTAACATCTGTATCACCACGGCCAAGTGCTCTACTGTGCATCGGACGACTGATGTGTGTGCACTCAAAAGATGCAGGACTCACGCGGTCAAACTGGAAAAAAATATCAACCTGAATTACTCTATTGCTCTGTGTAGCGACGTGCGGGAGGAAAGGTTTCCAATGAATTGCACAGTGCGCGACTGTGGAACCCATCACCATTTCAAGCCTTTGTCGTTCAAATCAGTGATTGATTACATGTGTAAAAACCAAAGGCTGACAACGAAAGTAAAACACAGAGGATGTCTTGTAAACAATATTGAGGGTATCAGCGGATAGGGCATAGTAACGGGTTTACATTCTGCTTGATAAGCAATGTGATTGACATGCCACTGGTGTTAGACACAAAAACACCTAGGTGATACATTACACAGAGTTAAAAAGACAACACACACACAAGAACTCCATGACCAAAACACAACCTCAACTGGAAAGAACCCAACACAAACCAAGAACACCAAAACTAAGGGGGAGGTTAAAAAAAACATATGAATGTCAATGTGTACCATCCTGAAAGTAACTAAACGTCTAGCCACTTTGTCTGCACAGTGTAATAGCACTCGACTACACATCCATAACACACCAATGACATGTTTGACTGACAGTATGCAGAAGGCCTTTGAGTGTATGTGGAGCACTAGTGGATTGGGATAACATTTTTGGACTTTTTTACAGTGCGATTTGAGTGCTTTTCTGAAAATAATCCCACAGCTAAGAGGAAGCAACCAAATTGTAAAAATAATATTGCTAAAACCCTCTTTGGCTGGACTTATTGTATCAGAACCGCTATTTTTTTGTACTTGAGAAAAGAGATCCAATCGCCTGATGGGTGTGATAAATATACTAAAGGCCACATCCTGCACAAGAGTACTTAGTGTTCTACCTTACTGATGCCAACCAGTGGGTAAGCGTTGCAAGGTGTAGGCGGAGGAGTAATGAGGAAGAGAAGCGACACAAAAATTTTCAAAGGTCAATAAGGAATGACCTCTGCAGACTCACTCTTAATTTGGACACAGAATAAGATGACCTTGATGGTTTCAGACGACAATAGTGGACGAGTAGAACATATTTCAGGCCAATTATTGAAAATTAAAATACAAATAAAACTGGAAACAATTAAACATAACCACAATGGTTCATTCCACGAGTGACATCACAATTTAAACAATAAATATCTATGTGACTTTGCCTAACAATGAGTACATTAGTTTCACTTGAAAAGGCATTTTCTTGGTTTGAGATTTCTCCGATATAATTGTGTAGTAAAGCAGTGAGTAATATTCCTCTATTCGTTAAATAAGTCCTCATCTAGTCTGCTACATGTGTGGAAAAGTGTGGGTTGGCCTTTGGGGGCCTGTTAAATCCAAAAGTGGTGTCTGTCAGCCATTTGTGTAAGTTATGGTGATGTCACTCTAGGTGATAGTGATAGGTAGGACTAAACAACATTGCCTTTCCAATACTGACAGATTTGAGTACATATTTGGCCCAAAGATATGAGGGAGGGAAAGTGCTGCCCAAAAGTGAACTGTACATAAAAAGATACTTTTTATTTCTTTTATGGTTTTCTTTACACTTACTTGAGTGATATTACAGTACATAAGTTATTTACAACTGTGCAGTAATGTGTGGCAAAATAAATTATCTAGAAGGCAGCAAGAATACATTGGTTAACGAATATAAAAACTGTACATAATTTACGGAATACAACTTTTTTTCTGTTTTCTTTCATTTGTTTTTTTCCATTAAACTAATATTGGCTCTGTAGTGTTTCAAGTCACTTCCTCAGAAACAATGAAATGCCCAAGTAAAGAAATAGACAAAAACAATATTCTTTTCCCCCTCGCCTAACAACCCACATTTTCTCAATAGTTTCTTTGAACATCAACATTCGTTATGTTTCTTGTTGTTGTCCTGTGGTGCACGGGCAGTCTGAGGCTTTCTGATGCTTTTGTGGAGCAAGCGAGGTGGCCGACAACACTCCTGTCTGACCTCAGGGACTCGCCGCGCTCTTCCTGGTCTCTTTTTCATGGCTGCACCGACAGTTACTTTTGCCGCCTTTCGATCCGTCGCAGACCCGACCGACCACACTGTTAAGTGTGGTGCAGTTTTCATGGCGTGTGCAGCCTAAATCGACCAGCACCGGCATCTTGACTCCTCTGTCGCTTGTAGTCCTCTGGCAGTGGATTCTCATAAGATCCAGACATTGCACCGTGGCTTTCTTGACATCCTCTGGGGAAGCACTGACATGTGCGCCCCTGGCCGCAACAGGGGAGGATCCTTTTCAGTTCCTCTCATTGGTACACAGGCACCAACGCTGTTGGGAAAGCTTCACTTTGACACTGCTCCCCAGTTTTAGTTCTTATGAAGCAAAGCCCCAAAAATGAATGCAGAAAATATATCTCTATCCCTTGTCTTGTCACAGGTGAGCACAAGGGGAGTTATGGGCCAGTGCTGTGGAAAGCAAAAAAACAAAAACAAAAATGGTTTTTGCTTTTCATGCTCTGATCAAAAAGGAGTAAAAACTTTTGAGAATGAAAGTGCAAGTTTAGTATTTTCTTTCCCCCCAGTAAAAACAAGTTTTCCTTCTTCAAGGAACGGAACCAAGAGCATTTTTTTAATCTGCACTTCTCCACTGTACTTGCTTTGCTTTCTGAAGGCCTTTCTCAAATTTGCTAGCCCTTTCCATTTGTTCTGTTCGACAAATTCTCTCAGAGAAGAGAATTCGGATAAAGTTAGCTTCTTTATCACTGAGCCAAGAGGTGTCACGCTGGCAGAAGGACAAAGTCATCGTTGACATCGACCATGGGAACGTAGAAGGACGGCACTTCGTTGACACAGAGGGACTTGTGCCCGGCAGGATCCAATTCCTGAACCTTTAACTGCCATTCCATCCTTTGCACTGCATTGAGGGCCGCTGCTTCGTGCTGTTGCCTCATCAACAGACATGTCTGGAAGAGAGAGAAAATGTACATCAGTCAGACTAGCAATAACTTGAAAAAAGTACACTTATGAGCTTAATTATTTCCGTAAACCAACCTCGTTGCTAAAGTCAACCCATTTCCAATTAACTTTCTTCTGAATGAGAGGAAATGTCATATGTTTCACCATTTAGACACAGCCCACCTTATTATTCTGACAAAAACATTCAGTGAGCCCGACCGAACCCACGTGACAAGCATTTGTTGTGTTGATTGAAAATGTTGCTCCAATTTTTTGTCCTTTTGTGTTTTCTTAGCTGTACTGTGTCGTGGTGTAATGTCCGGGGTGCCGTGGAAAATCATCCACTTTCACCTAATTGATGTAAAAACATTTTTTGGACAATGAATCCGCAAATGCACAAAATCTGGTGTTAGTGCTGTCCAATGGTTGGTCGTCATGCAATACTCTTCCATATCAGTAGGTGTCAATAGGTAGCTAACCACTATTTAGTCATGTGTGGAGGTGGGAATCTTGGGGCACCTAATGATTCGATTACGATTCAGAGGCTACGATTCGATTATTAATGCACCCCCCCTCTCCAGCTATCAGCTGCTTTTAATGTTTCGTACATCAGTTACAAAAAAATGTACAAAACTCCTCTCAGGCTTAAATAAACTACTATTTCAGTGTCAAGTTAACAGTTCAAAACAGTAAATATAACACAGGGTGTTCATAAATGTTTGACCCCATTTCGTAGGCCAATAATTTTGACAACTTTCGTTGGAATGACCTCAAATTTTCACAGCTTGTGTAGAATTTTAAAAAGTTTTTGTGGTTAATGTTTGGCATTTATATCTTTTCAGGTTAAGAAATGCCATTAACTTCAAAAGAAAAGGCATTTGGCGTGTTAGAGTATGCTCGGACTCAGTCACCGAAGACAGTGCACAAATTTTGCAAAGAAGGCACCAACTACAAAACAAATTAGGACTTGGCACAGAAAATTTTGTGAAATTTCAGCGAGTTTGGCACGAGATCGAATACCGACTCGACGTGTGCAGAGTCACAGGCGGCGCTCGTATTGAACATTTATGAAAAGATCCATCAAGTAGTTTCCGAGATATGGGCATTTAGAATGGGGTCAACCATTTTGGAACACCCTGTACTCAAGTCCCCATTCTGTATCATCAGTTTTAAATTACATTCAATTAATTTAATGTTGTGAATCAACCGTTAAAGTTCTTTTAAAAAATTGCTCCCGGTATTCCATAATTTCCCTAATGTCTACTTTCGACATGTGAAAGTTTTAAAATTGTTTCATTATTTAAAGATAGATTTAAGTCAAGACTTTGCTGATTTCGGAGTATTTTAGATAAAAAGTTAATTAGGTTCGCTCAGAAGGTACGCCACAACAGCCTTCCAGAGAAGTCTATTGCTTTAAGATGACGGCCGTTTATAAATGCCGGCGAGTTTGTCATTTCGCATCTAGTTTTCTATACATGTGCTAACGCCGCCGAGTCTGTCATTTCGCATCTAGTTCTATATACATAAGATATCTACCGTAGCATTACTTGGACGTAGTTTGTGGCTGTCAGCCGCAGCCAGGTATGATTAGTTTTTAATCTGACGGCATGAGTTGAGCCAGAGCCATGAATTGAGCAATGTCATTACCCGGGTAATGGCAAGCATTATGTTGACTCTCTGTCCTGAAGACCGTGCTGACCGTGTTTTAGTTCCGCTTTACCTGGCATTAAACAATCGGAATTTGGATGTTTGTGAATCGTTCTCGAATCTTCCACGGCCGAATCAGAATAATCTAAGAATCGGAAATTTCGCACACCTCCAGTCATACATAAACGATAAAGCGGTAAGGGGCAAGCGGCTCTCGTTGGTGCTAGCAGCTAGTTTGTTAAACTATACTGTGACAGAGACGGTAAAAGGTTTTGAAAAGGAAATATGGTAACTCAGAACTAGACAAAATTCACTGAACGGCCGTCAAAAGGTAGCAAAGACTGTTTTCTCTCGGAGTGTCTCTGGAGTAAGGCAATAAGCAAAAGCTATCTTTCATTGGGATTTCGCCAGAATGTAAAGAAGAACTAAACCTAGTGTGATTAACTTTCAATGGGGATGCAGTGATACCTACTCCAATACAGAAGCCTCGGTGTCACAATGAGTTTGTAAAAATATGATTATAAAATGTGTTTTGTGTTTGATTGATTCCTATGCAATACATTACTTTATATTGTTAGGACCGTCTACAGAAATTAATTTATACATATTTTTTTTGCTGGTGGCGTGCCTTGGGATGTTTAGTGGAAAAAAAAAAGGGCCGCGGCTCAAAAATGGTTGAAGAACTGTACATTGTGTACATACTGTACAGTGTGCCTTATTTACACTGCATGTACAGTACTTAATACAACATTGTTTGGCAATAATACAGTCCTTCAGGCTTTCATTGACTACTTTATATGACCATGTACTGTGGCCAACCATACCCCAAAAAAACACTAACTCCAAAATCAAAATCACATTTAAAAGCTATTTCCAGATACTAATCAACAGTTTAATTTGCTGTCATCAATTTAAAATGTATAATATGGTGCCAGTTCCGGCATTAGAAGCTAGCGGCTAAGGTTAAAGCCACTAGCCAGTGGATACCAACATGGCTCTCCAGTGAGAATGACATGTCACTTATTATTAGTTTCTTCTTATATCACAAATATATCACGTAGTATTGTTTAGAGTTCCATGTTTGCAACAGTAATGACACAATTCCTTCGTGCAAAGTAAAAAACTGTTTTTGTTTCTTTTTAAATTTACATTGTAATCATTTGTTTTGTCTATATAAAGCAGCCATCAGCCAGGAGTGGCTATAAACACAAGTCACCTGTACTTTGACAGTGGATACACGCACAAAAAAAAACTGCCTGTTCCCACTTTGAAAATGTTTTAAATTGGGCCACTCCTATCTCAAAGTAACACTGAAAATATAGCATCACGAAATGTTTACCTTCATACGGTCATATTTATCGTCGACATCCTGAATCCAAGAGATGAACTGTCGTGCGTTGAAACGATCTCTCACCGATTTGTTCTCATCACCCTGAGCAAAGACACCATGACAAGACAGCAAATTAAAACAGGATCATGTATCTTTCAGTGCATCTGAGAGAGTGAACATTTCCTACCTGGCTTTCTGATGGCATATTGTATACTTCAGAGTCTAAAAGCATGGTGCAGGCACTAAATGGGACAGCCTGATTGGCTATTGTCCTCGCAGCTCGGCAGTGGACTCTCAACACTTCCTGCTCACATGAAACAATGAGCTTCTCCTGTGAAGATAAAGCAAGAGAACATGATCAAAAAACGGTAAATTCAGTTGCACTGCTTTCAAGTACAGACGTAAACCTTCCACTTAAGATTCCCTATATGTGTGTATTTTGCTGTCTTAGTAAAAGCATGGTGGGAAACAACAGCCCACACATACAGCAATATGACAAATCATTGCAATGTAGAGACGAGGCTTTTTTCTTACTCGTTCTATGCTGTGCTGTAACCGGAGCTTCCCTCTCACTGCCTCCTGTTGTCTGAAGAGATCTTTCAGAGGCTCGGACAATGATGGTGGTGGGGCAATCTGTTGAAATTGCACAAACCATTTAACTCCTCTGCAACAACTGACATATTAGACAAGAGATCATTTTCACTAAAACAAACTTATCCTGTGAAACTTTGACAGTGTTGAGAATAAGGCCTTCAAACTATGGTCTTTTGACATTGTTAAAGGTGACCCTTTGATTATCATTAGGTTCCCTTCCACAGTTCCCAAAAATGCATGGTAAGTTGATTCCAAATTGTCCACATGTATCAATGCACGCGTGAATGGTTGCTTGTCTCATTGTGCCCTGTGATTGGTTGGCTACCGATTCGGGGTGTACCATGCCTACTGCCCATAGTTGGCTGAGATTGGCTCCAGCCCCCCCGCAAGGATAAGTGGCACGAAATTTGAATGAATAAAAACATGTTAGAACCTTTAATGCCATTTTATCAAGCTTGAAGGACAACCTTGACTGAAAATGCTCAGAATGTTCCTTTTAAAGCTATTTTAGGTTTGCTTTTTTGCTAGCCTTTCCAGCTGGATTCTTATTAATATGCAACGGACTCATGGGATCAAAATGGAATATTTGTTCACATTTAAATTCTGTGGTCTGATTGCCTCTTGGCAAAGAAGTGTGTTAGCAGGCAAGTTTTTGGATTAAAAACTTGTGGTTCCATTGGTGAGTGGGTGCGTAGGAAGCAAAGAATGGGCAGGTACTGGCACAATGAAGCCGAATGTGAACTTTGAAATGTCCTATATGTATGACTTACAACAGAGATGACAAACTTCAACCAGGTCAAACATTTATTCGGACCCATTTTATGGATGAAAACAGAAAATAAAAAGTTACGGCAATCTATTTTAACTTACCACTGGGATATGAAGCTTGCTGAGGGGCTTCCCATCCAACAGATATGAGCCAGTATACGTCACATACTCAGCATAGCACTGTGGGGCCTGTGGGGTGATGTAGCACAATATTTTCCTCTTTTCCTCTATCTTTTTTCTAATCTGCAGATAATCGAAATAGGGGTTGGAACGGTCACTGTGGTAAGGCTCAATGTCATCCAACTTTATGGCATTGACAACTACAGCCAACGTTTGCTGGATCATTTCCCGGGTCTGTTGCATGGCCGTGTTTACCAGCTGCACTTGCAACTGTTGCCCGGTCGAACGCGGAAACTTCCTTTTTCGTGGGTGCTGGGTCTGAGAATCATCATCTTCTACCGGTAGTGGACGCCCTTTACTTGTTTTGCTCAGTACCACTGTAGGTGACGTGGTCAAAGAACTAGGTACAGAAAGAGTCAGAGTTGAATTCGATGCAGGAGTTGAGATGCTAAGAAGAGAGTCTTTGTCTTTCTTTAGTGATGAGAAGGCCAGCACTGAAGTCGGAGTTGGTGTTCTCGTAGGAATAGCATTAATGGTGACTACTGGACTAATTGTCACAGAAAGGGAAGATGTTGAAATCATGCTTGGGGAAGGAACTAGGGCAGAAGCATTGTTTTTGGCCCGGTTGCGTGTCATTCTCTGAGGGATTTCATCTACCTTTTTGGAAATATCTGTCAACACTGTGCTTTGGGGTGCTGGTATTGGCTTTTGTGTTGTCTCTTGAGCATCTGAATGCTCCTGTGAACTGGGAGGAGTAAATGGCACTGGGAGAAGTGGAACAGGATCTTGCGATAAAGATTCTGTTGAGGGATCTGATATTTCCTCCTTTCTCTCCTCTGACTTGTCAACTGACACACTGTCATTTGGTAACTGCAAGGACTCAGCCATGGGGTGAATCTGGATGTGATGTAGGTGGCTGCTCTCAGATTTCACAGATGAAAACAAGATATCGGGATCAGACTCATCCAAGGCCCCATACTGCATTTTAGTCTCCAACATGATGCTCTGTTGCGGAAAAGTCAGGGGGCTATTGACTGGAACACTCTGGGGTTCAGGGTCCAACTCTTGCTGAAAGTTGTCATGAGATGATGGTACAACTAAGTCTTGCCCAGTGGGTTCACCCAGCCTTTGATCTTCACTAGTGCACCTAGTGTCCATGAGACTTGAATGGTCGACTTGCATTAAATCCGGATCATCAACATCCATAATTGTATGTCTAATATGAGATTGTACGGTCTTGTTGAGGTCACAAAAATCTGAGTCTCGATGCTCAGCTTCTTCGGACTTTTCCGGGAGAGGGAGGTCAGGCAAGGAAAATGGTCCAAGGTCATCTAGCTCATCTGCATCAGTAGAAAATGGATCTGCCCAGGGCACAACTGGCTCAGGCGCAATAGCTGGAGTCAGGTGTCCGTCAGCAGTAGGGCAGAAGGTATGAGTGGTCTGGCTAGCACCTGGCTCGTCACATGCGGTCTCTGTGTCCATCTCGTGCGTAACCTCAAGATTAGATTTGTTGCAGTCTTGGAAAAAAGACTCAAGTCTTGTGGAGGATGAGGAAGTATTTAAATAACCGTTTTCCACATCCAGAGCATTGTCAGGTCTCTCTGGTGAAGGAATGTCAGCCACAGCCTCCTTCTGCTCATCAAAATCCTCAGGGTCTTCTTCCTTGTGCCACCTATTCCAGGTAGCATACGGAGGAGTTACAGATGGGTGTCCAGACAAGTGCTGCAGATCGCCGTCTGAATGAGAGTAAGGACTGGTTATTTTGGACACTGCAGCTTCTATCTCCCCATATGTTCGATGGGGAGATTTAAGGTCTACGTCATTGCTCCAACTCATGCTGTGATCATAGCAGTTTTCTCCATGGTTGGGTTCAGACTGCGGTGGAGAGAAATGATGGTCCACTGGATCTTGTTGATCTGGTGACTCAACATGCCAGCTCTTTCTCATAGGGTCCTCAACTTGAGCGGGGAAAGAAGATGATTCCTGTGTTTGCTGTGTCTCACCCTCAGCACATTGATCATCACTTGTTCTTACATCAAAATCAAGGTCTTCACCTTCATCATCCTCTTCATCTTCTTCATCCCTCTCCTCCATGACTGAAGGAAGATCTGAGAGGACCAGGTTAGGCTCACTGTGGTGATGTTCAGATATGTCATCAATGTCCAGTGGAGGCAATGCTGCAGGAGCTGGCGTTGGTGGTGCAGCAATTTCAAAGCAGGGCTCCTGTGGATCTGGCCTGTGAACTGGTGTGGATGGCTTCGGCAAGTAACTATTGTAAACACTATCAGAAAGATGATCATTACTCTCTGTGCAATTGAGCATTGGTGTTGCCAGATCCGGGGTTGGCTGGATCGGCTCCTGCCGAGGAGACATCAACCTAATCGGAGAGAAATAGGGCGAGGGCAAGCGCTCTAGTCTATCCACAGTGGCCAATTTGTCTTCAATAGAGTGTGAAGCGGCCGTAGGATCAAATTCGGCTGATGGATCACTATGGTGTCTCAAGAACTTGTCAGCCTCAATTTTAAACTCTTCTTCTAGAGGCCTGCGAACGTCAGAGGAAGCAGAACGGCTGATAAGTGGCAACTGTAGATTCTTTGCCGGGGTTGGACACGTGCCTTCCTGAAAACCTTGGGAGTACCTGCTGGTGGACAATAAAAAGAAAGAACATCAGAAGATAATTAAAGATAAGTTAACAAAAGATAAACAAAGTGACCAAATACCTTTCAAAGAAGGATGGTGAACACGCATTCATGGACATGGTCATTGCTGATGAGTTCTGACAATCCAGCCCATCAAGCATAATATCGGGGTAATCTTCCGCACTACAAGATGGTGTCCGTGGAGTCTGCATTACTTCCTCATAACTGGGACAGGATATGACAGATGTTGGTGTGGGTACACCAGTGGGCCTGTTATGTTCTGATCTGGGAGAAGCTGGGAGGTTCTCTTTCATTTGATGGCCAGGCAGCCAGTCTTTTGAGTTGTGACTGTTGTCTGTAGGTTGTTGAAACTTTCTGCTTGGGGACAGAATTTGAGCTGGTTGACTAATTTCCTTTGACTTTTTCTCTTTGAGCCCAGATTCTAGGCTGTTTGATTTCTTAGAGGATAGCTCACCACGGTTCTTCCTCACTTCTTCAGTGGACTTGGCTTTTTCCTTAAGTTTGGTGTCGCCTGACTTAGGTCTCAGTTTCTCCATTTGTTTCATTCTTTCTTTATGTCTTTTATGACGCTCTTCAATTTCTTGGTCCTTCAAACTCAACATCTGGCCAAAACTAGTCATTTGATAATCACCATCCACCAGTAGTTTTTCTCGTGGACGGTTATCTTTCCGTCCTGTGTCTTTGGACTGATTGAGCTTTTCATTTTCATCTTTAATTTTGGGCTTAGTGTGATCTAACCTGGTGTCTTTTTCCAATATATCCCGATTCCTTTCTTTCTTAATGTCAAATTTAGGACTTTCTTCTCTTGATCTTTCTTTTAAAATGGTGATCTGAGGGCTATCTTTCAATCCTGACTTCAAGCCATCAATATGCCTGTTTCTCTCATCCTTTATTTTATCTTTATGTTTTTCTTTTTTCTTTTTGTCCTTCATTCTGTCACTGATGACGGCTGTTGCTTTATCCTTTTTGGACATTTCCTTTTCAAATTCTAAGGTCTTATCAAAATCGTCTTCACCTTCCCCTTTACTGCCATAAGGGAAGGTATAAGGGTCTGCCTCGAGAGGCATCGGCTCTTTCTCAAACGGTAAACTTTCCCTGCGACTGTACATGTCTCTGATTTCTTCAGTTTTATCACGTTTCTCTCCTTTATCCTTCTTGACCCTTTCCTTGTCTTTGTCGTGGCTTTTCTTGGAAGAGGAGGAGGAAGAATGTCGATGTCTTTCTTTCTCTCTGAATTTATCCTGGGGTGTCGATATAGAAAGACAGTCCCTCCTGTCATCAGTTATATCTGCAAGGCTGAGAGAGTCGTAATAACTTGTAAGGACGGGTTCTTGACCTCTGTCAGTGAAACTGTCCAGAGAAATATCACTGTTCTTGTCGTTGGAGTCATCCTTGTAGTCGTTCATAGCTTCTTCTTCCAATTTTTCCAGAAGGGACTTTTCATTTTCACCACTGCCCTTAGACAGTTTTCTTTCTTTGGGGTTATCCATCTTGTCTTTGTATTTGCTTTTTGTTTTATCCTCACTGTTATCCCTTTTCTCCAAGAGCTTTTGTTTATTTTTCTTCTCTTGGTTTGAATCCATTGACATTCTGTCTTTTCTTTCCTTATGTTTTACTTCAACAGATTCTTTCTTGTCCTTGTTGTGTTTCTCAAGGGAGCCCTTGCGCTCTTTACCTGTGTCAAATATGGCCTTTTCCTTCTTCTTCTCTTTATGTTCTTTGTCTTTAGCCTTTTCGGCATTGTGTTTAGTCTCAGATGACATTTTCCTTACTTTGTCCAATGTGAAGTGATCCAGATCATCCTGTTCAGGAGATAAGTCCTTTCTGATAGAATCGGAAACATGAGAAATAGACCCATTGTAACTGTCTTCATCATCACTTTCATCAGTAAAAATGTCAGCTATCTTGTACCATGTTTTTTCTCTTTTCTCTGGCTTTTTTTCCTCTTTCTTCACCTCCAAGAAATCCTTCTCTCTGTCAGTGTGTTTGTCTTGGAAGGCCTTTTCTTTTTTGTCTTTCGTTTGTTCGGATGACATCTTTCGATCTTTGCCATGAGAGTCCTTGTGTTTGTCTTTTGCATTCTCTTTCTTGTCTTTGGTTGTCCGATCAAGTTCCTTTTCCTTGGCAATTTTTTCTGCTGAGATTTTATCACCCTTCTCCTTCTCCTGATCAGCACCTCGATCTTTAATTTTCTCTTTATGCTTCTCTGTTTTTGATTTCTCTCGCTTTTCTATTCCTTCAAACTTTTTGTCTTTCTCTTTACCAGACTGGTTTCTTTCGCGGATGTCACCTGATTTACTAACAACATCAATTTCTTTGAAGAAAGTGTCATTGACATACTCTTCTCTAATCATCTCTTGTTTAGTTTTTGTTTCTTTTCTCTCCTTAATGAAGTCATACGAGTCTTTGCGATCTCGGCTGTTGTCCAGTGAATCTTTGTCTTTTTTGTCTTTACTTATTTCCGAGATTTCTTTCCGTTTTTTATCTTTTTCAACAGAGTGACTTGAGTTTAGTTTTTGTTTTTCTGACCAGTCTTTTTTCTTTTCACCTGTCTTTTCTGAAAAATCTTTATCTTTCTTTTTTGACTGGACATCTTTTTCCGGTCTTTTCTCACTATGATCTGATTTCTTGTCTTTTATTTTGTCTTTCCTCCTCGTTTCTTCCTTGACTGTTTCAACGATAAGTTTAACAGAATTATTGGCTTTGTATTCCTTGTATTCTTTAACTGGCGCATCCCAGCTATCGTCTCCATAGAGGGAAGAGTCTGAGGACATCTCTGAACCCCATCTGTCATGATGGTCATCTGAGGCACTGAGCTTTGTGTCATCCATGTTGAGGAAACGGTTGTTGACATCATAGCTTTCATACTCTGACTCCTCCTTCAGAATTTTGTCCTTTTTACATTTCTCCTCCTTGGTATTTTTTTCCTTATCAACTTTTAGATGCTTTTCCTCTTTTTGCTCACTCTTCTTATCTGGTCTCGACTTCTCCTTGGATTTTTTCTTTTTCTCTTCTTTATGGTTTTTTTGTTTCTCTTCCTTGGGTTTTTCCTTAACGGATTTCACTGGCTTTTCTCGCTCTTCCTTATTAGTTTTGTCTTTGGCGGAGTCCTTTGTTTTCTTATTTTTTTCCTTGTCTGCTGTTCTATGCAGGTCTTTGCCTGATGACCAGTTGTCTTCAGACTTGCTTTTTGAGAGCCTTTCTTCCTTTTTTGAATGGTCTTTTTCGTGTTTTGATAATTTGATTTTGCCTTCAGTTTGCTGTTCTGACTCGACAATTACGGACTTTTGCCTTGAGTCATCAAAATCAAATGAATAGCTTTTCACAAATTTTTCATTCATGTCTTGATTAAGCACAAGACTAGGAGCTTTATCCTTTTCTTTACTTTTGTGCTTGTGCTTCACCTTATGCTTCTTGAGCACTTTACCGTCAATGTCAGTTTTGGAGGCTGTACTGTCTGTATTGGCATTTTTGTAGATGTCAGAATTTTTCTTATCCATTGTGTTATTGTGTAAATTGTTATTCTTCTTCTTGTTTTCTTGTCCTTTTCTCTTAACTTGTTTGACTGACTCAACACTAGACTCGCCAGAGGAATAGTCAGACTCACTGGACAGTCTTGTTCTCACAGAATCAGACAGAGAACTTACTTCAGACCATGTTGGGGATGACACAGTCTTCCAGCCATCAGTCCTCCACTGTTTTGGGTGTTGTTCCGCTAATGATGGTGCTTGTTTCTGACAGTTTAAGTTTACATGCGAGGAGGACGATGTATTGAAGACAGTGGATTCTTTTACAATCAATGAAGAATCCTTTATGCAGTTTGATCCTTTATCATCTTCACTTTCCATATCACCACAATCTGAATCAGACGTACATAGTTTGTCATTGATTTTACCAAACCTGACTTCCTTGCCAAGATTGTTTTTGCTCTCCTTCTTTCTCTTCTTTTTGACTTTATTTTTATCTTTTAGTTGTTTGGAACTCTGATTTCCAGAGTCTCTTGTCTTGGCATTTGTTTGAAGGGCTAGCTGTCGTGGCGTGGGTGCTGGTGTGAAACACAGCGTCCTATCATCCTCATCTGAACTGTTACTGTCCGAGATGATACGCCTGACGGCTTTCTTTGGTGTGAGTGAGTTGCTTTTGGAATAGGTTTTGACCTCCATCTTGGGTATTGAGATGAAGCTGTTGGCCTTGCTGACTGTGTCTTTACGAAAGTCTTTCTTCAAGAGGTGCTTGTCGTCCACAGGAGGGATTCGCTCCTCCTCATCATCTTCATCAAATTCATATTCATCTTTGACGGGAGTGACAGCTGATTTCGGCTGGTCTAGTGTTTTCCCTTTTAACTTCAAGCCTTTCTCAAACTCCGAGTCTGTATTATTGCCATCAACAGAGCTAGATGGGGCGCATGAGGGTGCGTCCTCCTCTTCTGAAGATTCTATATGGAGAAAAAAAAAGTGAAGAAGATGTTAAATTGCAAAAAAAAAACCCACTAATGGTTTTTCCATTATTAACATAATATGGGTTTTTCAGGACTGATATCGATATTAGTAGTTAGAGGGGCCGATAACAAATTTTTGGGCCCAATATTCATTTGCAGTAAAAGTGTAAAATTTGGCATAAAAAAAAAAAAAAAAATCCAAACACTGAACTTCATTGAAATGCCTAAAGCAGGGGTCCCCAAACTTTTTCCTGTGCGGGCCACATAACTTTTCACTTCTCTGATGAGGGGCCGGGGTCAGTTTGTAACAGAAAAAGTGTGACGATTGCAGGAGTGTCTAAATGCCAAAATGTATTGTTTTTCAGACAGCCACAATCAAATAACCCTTTCTGGATTCTTCACGGAACAAAAGTAAAAAAAAAAAAAATGATATGATATAATAATAATAAATAATAATAATAACAACTCTATTAATTAAATAGATAATAACCAAATATCCCTCTCTGGGTTCTTCACAGAAAAAAGCCAGGAAATAAATAACACTATTAAAAAAGAAAAATAAATATCAAAATGCTCTCTGGTATTGTTCAGGGGGCCGGACCAAATGTGGAGGCGGGCCGTAGTTTGGGGACCCCTGGCCTAAAGCATGTTTATTGAATCACATTTATTCTTCCTGCCTTCGACGGGGGCGGACGTGTTTTTTCTCCCTGCTGCTGTTGCTTGCTGCTTTTTTTTGTATTTCCTCTGTGGATCAACCGCGCTGGTCTCTCATACAAAAATGGATCTGATTAGTTGGTCTATCGGCGCAATTGACAAGATTTTTTTTCAACAAGACACGGTGCACCAGGAGAGCAGTCTTGCATGGACGGCACCTTCGCTGCTGGTTACATGAGAGATTCATAGGATGACTGGAAACCACTGTGTCTTACTGTCCTGTCCGTTGGATATTGAGGATATTTGGCTGTTTGGTGTGACGGTTGTGGGCTTCCTTCTGCTCGCCTTAGGAGGTGCCCTGCTCTACCGAAAAGTTTCCAAGATGGCAGCTTTCAAGGAAATCAACAAATTGACTACGGATCAAACGGTGGGATTCAAGGCATTGGAAGATCGCATCGAAGCTCGGACCGAGAACTGGCTCTGTGGACTCACGGTTCGGTCCGAGGAAGGATGAAGAAAAGTGGACACTATCTTGCGCCAGGTGATGGAACTGTCGGGGCAGGTGACTGAACTGTTGAGGCAGACCGCGACTATTGGGAATGACTTAAGGGACCTGAGATCTAGCCTACGCCATGAGGAGCACAAATTTGACTGACGACCAACCGTATTTGGACATATTAAATTACTTATCTGGCTTAATTTGACTATAATTTTCCTTTCCTTTCCCGAACACCCTTATCTTCCCCCACCCCTCCCTTCTCCTGGGGCGAGCTGCGCAGATGTCCCTATCTTTTGTCCTTTATTTCTTCCCAAGGCCGGTCGCAGGGCTCTGCGACACTTATTTTGTCTAGACACATACACTTGCGCACACACACACTCACACACAACCTCCCCCATTCAGTCTGCCACCGCCTTTTTCTCACTCTCACTGATTTCCCCCCTCCCTCCAGCCATGACTGGTAGTTCTTTTTTTTTTTCCGTACAAAAAAATCCCTGCGCGTGACCTGTGCATTGTGTCATACCCATGCTATGTTGTATTATATATGTGTGTCTACTTGTAACTTGCTCTGTAATTTCTGAAGAAGAGAGAAGTGGCGGCACGGAACAAAGTCTGCAGCGGCCCGATGCTCACTCATCAAACAGAATTTCGTTACATATGTTGTCATCTTGTAAGAGCTGGTGTCAAAGACAAATAAATCTCTGAATCTAAAAACAGAATATAATAGCTAATAATAGGGGGTGACGTGGTTCAGTGGTATAGTAGTCATTCCCCAACCCAAAATTGTGGGTTCGATTCTCCGCCCTGATGACCTCGCCCAAGTATCCTTGAGCAAGATACTCCTGGTATTGCGTCGCCAGTAGGTAGATGAGAATATAGTGTTAAGCACTCTGAGGGCCTTAAGAGACAGGAAAGGCGCAATACTAGTGTAACTCCATTTACCATTACCATTTAACCATTTAGAGGACGGGGTGAATACTAGTGCAGGAGAGAGAGGCGCGGCTGCGTCTGAGCCAAAATAACCCAGTTTTAAATTGATTTTTTTAATACCGGCCAGTCAGATTAAAAATAAGGCCGATAACGACATAAGTCATCTCTATTAAAAACGACATACCTGACGAACTCTCTTCACTTGAGGTGTATGTGCCTTTCCCCAGCAACAAATTCAGCATGGTTGGAGAGTTGGCCACATTCAAAGGCGTTTCACCTCTTCGGTTGCTCTGACGTGGGTCCCCCCCATACCGTAAAAGTAGCTTAACCACCTGGGAAAATAACAAGAACAACCTGATTTAGATTAAAAAAATAAGGAAACCATTTTTTTTGCAACATTGCCTCCAGTAATTTCTGGGATCAAACAATTATACATGTGGTCCTAATATATGTTTAATGATCAAGGAAACCTGGTCTCATGAATTTATAAAACAATATTGAGATCTAGCCAAGTATTCAATTGAGTTAGGTTAAAAAAACTTCACCTTAAAATGTCCATTATTGGATGCATCGTGGAGAGGGGTGTCATCATCTAGACCCTTGGTGTTGACCTCTGCTCCGGCTGCCAGCAGCTGCTTGGCCACATCATAATATCCCCTGTTACAAGCCTCATGCAGTGCGGTCCAGCCTAAATACAGCGGGGTAAAAAGTATTTGTCATTAGGCATTCTAAATCGTCAGAGTAATAAACTGTTAGTAATTGAGCCAAAAGAAAAAAAAATCATACAGACAGACTCACCAGCAAAGTCTTTAACATTCACATCTGCTCCCTCGTTGATGAGTTCCTTAATGCGGCGTACCTCACCACGGATTGCTGCTCTGTGCAGCCGAGTCTCTCCTCTCTCATTTCTTTTATTCACTTTATCTTTGGTTTTAGATGCAGAGTTTGGCGTTCCCTTCTGACCTAGACTGGACTGTGACTGGTGCTTTGGTGTTGTATCTGTTGATAAGAAAACAAAACACTTCATTCTCTCCTTTAAATTGATTATTGCGTCTTAATTATAAGTAAAAAAGTTTCCAATATTTACTCAACGCTATACTGTCATTAGTCTTTTGGCCAGTGGAGGGCGTCCTGACTCAAATAATGGTTTTGACAGTGGTTTTATCACTAATTTTGTATCATGTTAAAAATAAATAAAAATAAAATGGTAAAAAAGAGCTATCACCATGATGATCAAAATTAAAATATTTTAGCGTAGTAGGCCCACAGGAGGCCAACGTGTTCTTGCAAAACTATGTACAGTATTTATTAGCAAAAAGTATTAAATAGTGTTGCTACTGTAATATTGCACAATTTGAACACAAAAAAATACACTTAAATAAATGTTTTGCAAGAATCACTTCACTTACATACATACGTACACTCCCCTACACATACACTGTAATGTGATGCAGAGCTTAACATTAAATTTGCTGTTTTTTTCCCTGCATAGTGGCAATAAATATGGCTGGCTGACACAGAAGATTTTGGCTCTAGCTGGCTGTCAATCTCAGAGAAATAATTCCATATTGACGCATTAGGACACCTCTCGGTTAGGATAAAAATCAGACTTTGAAATCTGCGTAATATTACGGGTGAGTGGAAAATGATAGTTTTCACCCCGGAAATGCACCTCCACCAACTGTGACGAACACCGAACGTATCCTTGCAAAACGTTTACTCGATGCTGAGGGGAAATGTCGAAGAAAACTATATATATCACTGCATCATTGTTTCAACTATCACACATTATTTAGTTTGGACAGCTAGTCCAACAATTTTTTTTCTTTAAATAGTCAGGGACATGCCTGACGACATGTATCAAATCAATTTAGGTAACAGTGTATCATGCATTTCCTTTTCCCAACAGTATTTGAAGAATGAGTATGTCATTTCGAAACACTAAATTCATGTGACTACGTATGCAAATCAGATACTGACTATGTATATTCTCTCACTATCTCACTCTATGAAACTAACATGTCTGCAGTAAATATTCCATTAATAAGGTAGAAATAAAGAAGACCCATTGGCTGCCCTCCCAAATCTAACTACATTCGACATATCTCCTATGCCTCTTTCCTAGTTTGCAACAGAAGACGTGGTCTCCATGATAAGCACGCACCTGGACTGTTGATGGACTCCTCAGCAGTCATTTGCATGAGCAGGGCCACCTGCTGCCGCTCAGAGAGGGGGTACCCTGCCCGGATGCCGGGCATCCCCATTCCAAACGGCAAGCCTGCCTTCCGGGTGTTTGTGGGCTCTTTTTTAATGCGCTTCCTCTCTGGACCTGGTTTCTCTGTGGTTAAAAAAGAAAAAAAAAGTAGAAGTACATTTAATTTTTGTGGCTAAACAAAGAGCCGATGAATAAGAAAACGTGTTAGCAGACGTGAGTGAACATGAAACTATTACAGACAAACTGATAGAAATTGAGACGATCGTTGTTGCAAAATTTTCATTCGGTTTTCTCGGAAAAGTAGTTGTGAAAGATGCAAAAACAAGGAAGAGGATGTGACTCTGATATTGAAGATACAGTCAAAAGATTGGGGTAGGCCACCAAGTCAATTTTGGGTTTTCCATGAAAGGTCACATTTTTATTCAAATGAATTGCAAAATGAAGTATTATTCAAAATACCCTCTACCTTGAAGAGCACCCTGAAGAGTGCTTGATGCCATCTGTCAAACATAATGGTGGTAGTAACGTTATTGTTTTGGGCTGCTTCAGTGCTTATGAATTGGAAGCTTTGTACAGGGTTGAAGGCATTTTTAATAAGGAAGGCTATCCCTTTATTTTGCAACATCATGCCATACCCTGTGATAGCGCTTGATTGGAGCTAATTTCATCCTACAACAGTACGATGACCCAAAGCACACTTCCAAATTATGCAATAACTATTCAGGGAAGAGGCAAGGAGCTGGTATTCCATCTGTAATGGCGCGGCCAGTGCAATCACTGGATGTCAACACCATTAAACTGTTGTGGGAGAACCTTCACCGTATGGTACGCAAGAAGAGCCCATCAAGCGAATCAAATTTATGGGCGGGGCTCCTGGAAACGTTGAAAATGAAATGAATTTTCTCAAGATTACTGCAATAAACTAACAGAATCCCAAAGGTCTCCAATGATGTCATTGCTGCAAATGGAGCAATCCATTGCTAAAACCAAAGTTAGAAGTAGAGCTGAAACGAATACTCGAGCAACTCGAGTAACTCGAGTTTAAAAACTCATCCGAGTAATTTTATTCACCTCGAGTAATCGTTTATTTTGACAGCTCTAAGCATCACGTTTTGCTCAGACTACTTTTAATGCGGGACAACGCGCTGATGTCACGTGCGTAGAGGAAGAAGCAAAAAAAAAAAAAAACAAACAAAAAAAACTTACTGCAGCCGACAGCTGCTACAAACGACAACGATGTTGCTAAATACTAGCCCACACAATGCTATGTTGGTAGCAGGTAGCATCTGATGTGTCTCATAGAGATCACATGTATGTTGAACTAGATGCGCCATGACAGACTCGGCCGTGTCTGGGCAGCGTTAGTAAACAGCCGCCATCTTAAAGCAGTAGAGCGCTAAGCGCTAATACAGAGCGCTAAGCGCTAATAAATAAGATTAACGTTACTGTCACTAGCTCGCGTAACGTTAGCCCTGCGGAGGGCTAGGTTTCTATTAATTATGACCACTGTCGATGCGTGGCTAACGTGTCTTACATACAGGCTTTAACATAACATAGCGTTGTGGAGTGATGAGGGTGTAAAATAAAAACTTAATAATGTTAACTATCAATTTTAGCTCAGTAGTCATTGCTGGATAAAATACCCACGTAGCACTGGTCTCTAATGTGCTCCAATACAGCCTGTATCATACATTTATTTTGAACACTGCAAAAACTCAAAATCCTATCAGGACTTACAGTTTAGACTAACTTAAAACTTAACTAGAACTTAAAAATGGCTTGACACAAATATAAATTCAATTGAAACACGTGGGAAAAAATCCTAACTTTTAAGTGATGTGTGTTATCAAGCGTAACGGCATTTTTAGGTGTATATATATATATATATATATATATATATATATATATATATATATATATATATATATACATATTAAAATAAGATCTAAAAAGTTTTTTGAGTGAAAGCAGTGAATTAGTCTTTTTTTATTCTAGTTACATCTGAGATGCAATTGTTGGCCGTTTTCAACAATATACATCGAAAATAAAGACATTGATTGACTGAAAATGGTTCAAGATTAGATGAAATGTCTCATGTATATTTATAATTGCCCTTCACCTAAAAATATATTTGTTTTATCCGATTACTCGATTAATCGATAGAATTTTCAGTCAATTACTCGATTACTAAAATATTCGATAGCTGCAGCCCTAGTTAGAAGGAAAAAAAAATTCAGATAAAATCATTATTTCTAACTTTGTCAATGTCTTGATGGTATTTTCAATTATTTTTGCAATTCATCTAAATAAAAAAAAAAAGTGTGCCTTGCAGCTATTCGAAAGCATATTGCCCAAGCTGGACCACGCACAGTGATTTTCAGCAGAAAATTGACTTTGATCACTACAATTGTGAGATTTAACTTGTTACGCATTTCATCGCTTGATTAGAGCAAAGACACATACTGAAAATGTATAAATGACCATTAAAAATTTGAAGTGCAAAATGACCATAAGAAACATGTTTTGTCTGTGATTAAAAAAAGGAGAAGAATCAAAACACAGTTTAGATTCCGCTAGCTCCTTAGAAAGGGACGCCTCAACACTCCACCAGGCTGTGTTGTTTATGTTTTCAAGCCAATCAGTTCAAGTCAGGAAGAGGGTGTGACTTGGCAGAACCACAGTTATTACAAAATAGTTGGTTCACATTCAATTGGACACAGCCTTGCCAAGGTCACCAAATGCCTGCCTGCCAGTCTGACCGGAGACAAAAAGGCAGCTGCTCTACAAAGGCACACCCAGCAATTATTTTCAGCAACATACCATCTGATGACCCTTAGATAGGCTACAGCTAGTCACAGTGATTGCAATATCTGCTATTTAAATATATAATCCGTCACAAAAAGAAGTATGATCTGACCCCAAAGTCAGAAACACTTTCAGTATCTAGTCATCTATAAAAATGCCAGCGAATTTCACATTTTCAGGCTCTTCTTGTTGCACCACAGTAATATTGCCCATGGATAAATACTGAAGTATCCAGGCAACATATTCACACTTCAGATGGGTTAAGGGTTTTTGAAATGGAAAAAATACCAGTCACAAGTTAAAACACTAATGAACTTTCAAGAACATCTGTGAACACTTTCAGTTCATGTGTCCCCACCCCCCTTTGATAAATCCTCACATGCTCGCCGCAGCATTTGCCATTTAGACACATTCCATCTGCCAAGACTTGAACAGGGGGAACCACAGAAGCAGTCAAAACATGTTATGGGAGCAGCGGAACAGAGAAAGTGCTACCCTAGCACTTTCAGAGTATGTTTACAAGCTGCTAACAAAAAGTCGTTGAACTTACTTGAATGCACCAGAAACAGAGGACATCTTACCATACTGGCATGAAACAGTTTTTTAATTCCCAAACTCAAATGAGTGTTTAATTTCTGCTTATATTCTATTCACTCAAAATAACCAATTTAGTCAAGAATATAGTAAAGAATAGGAGTGGGAACCTCTTGGTACCTCACGATACGATACGATTTGCAATACAAAGCTCACGATAACGACAATCTGACGATATGGCGATACAACGGTTATTGATACATTGGTCAGGAAATCATTCTAGGATATTCTACAAACAACTAATAAACAATTAAAGCAAGCTTCTGCTGTGAGTTGGAATGAGTTTATCACTAGTAGATGTCCCATCCATTCGAACTGGGAGGGCCATCCCTCCCACTTTAAATGGATTGAACGTCTATGGCCGTCAGTGGCAGCCAATGATAGGCAATGAGGTAATTTTGCACCTTTTAAGGTTATTTACTTGCTGATTTTCAGTTACTTCCTGTTGATTCTGGGAGGATTTATGGGTCTCTTCCTGTTTATTTTGAGTTACAGAACAGGAATTGACCTGGGAATCACCCAAATGAATAGGCAGTGACTAAAACTCAACAGGAAATCAACTGTAAATGCCCTAAAATGAACAGCAAGTGACCTGTAAATTCCCAGAAAATCTGACAGAATGACTGAATGCTCTGGTTTCGAATGAACGAACGTTCCCATTCTAAATGGATTGGGCGTCGAGCACCGTCAATGTAGCGTTAGAGTTAACTGAGACAACATTGTGGTGGAAGATTTTGGTAGCACCTTCTTGGTTCATTTTTTTTTTTTTTTTTAAAGACATTGACACCTTTTTAAAACGGTATCTCGATTCTTGGAAGGAGCATATCGATAACTTTTTGGGATACAAAGTATCACGATATATATCCATTTCGATATTTTGTCACACCCATAGTAAAGAATGTGTTCAATTAAAGTTTGAGTTAGCCATTTTCAAGCTGCTTGCAAGATTTGAAATGTAGCCGCACTCCACTCTTCACTGCCCTTCCCTTTCGCTGACTAAAGTCAACATTTTAGCAACTTAAAGAGCATACGACACCAGAAAAAAAGTCTTAAATGGCATTATTATGTGAATTAGAATCATATTTTGAGATGATTCGACTATATACAACAATTTAGCAAAGCGCAGATGACGAGAAATTAGTCTTTTAATCTGCCGGTTAGCCACGCCTACAATTATAGGGCTTTAGCGTCCCCAACAGGTGGATGACGTCAGCGGTAGACTAGGCTCATCGGTTTTACTATTAAGCCCATTGAGGGGGAATTGTTCAGAACGAGGAAAACGAGACGAAGAGAGCTGCAAAATGTCATTGTTTCAGTCTCTCTACTCCCAATATTTTTACAGGATATTCTTTTTATCCAAGTATTTTCCCCAATAGCTATATAAATGGCTTGAGAAGGACCAGTCAGCCCGTCGAGGGGGAACTATTCACAATGAGGAAAACGCGACGAAGAGAGCGGCAAAATGTCATTGTTTCTGTCTCTTTACTTCAATATTTTTACAGGATATTCTTTTTATCCAAGTATTTTTCCCCAATAGCTATATAAATGGCTTGAGATGGACCAGTCAGCCCGTCGAGGGGGAACTATTCACAATGAGGAAAACGCGACGAAGAGAGCGGCAAAATGTCATTGTTTCTGTCTCTTTACTTCAATATTTTTACAGGATTTTCTTTTTACCCAAGTACTTTCCCCAATTGCTAAATAAATGGCTTGGTCATGACAAATAACTTGTGCTAAATGGAATATAAAATAATAAAAATCCATTTATTCAAGACGACATGGCAAAATTACTCCATAATGGTCAAAACAGTCGACTTTACCTTTACTGTCACACCTGCCGAACGATATTTTATGACACCTAAATCGGACATATGTCATTTCCCTTCCCCGGCTTCGGAGAATGTAAACAGACCAGAAGGAGTGACAGCTAGCCGACATGCTAACCCGAACCGAGGGATGTTTCAAAGTCTTCGAAGTGGAAAATCACACATAACTAGCCTGGATTATTTGACATGACGACCCGGTTGTCGAGTTTCTTTGCGGATCGGTAAACCGCCCGGCGGAGAGCAATTTACAGTTCGTTCCCTGGAGGAGGGTGGCTGGAATTGTTGTGTAGCTAACGTGCTAACAGCTAACTGCTAATGAGCGTGAGGATAGCTTTTTACATGCCTATCAATGATCAAACGTAAGTAGTCCTTTATTTAAAGGAATTTTATAGTGTTTACTTTGTAATCACTGTATTCGTATTTGACATAATACAAAACAAGATGTTTACTCACTTCCTTGTAAGTCCAATGGTCCCACAGTAAATATCCACGGTGAATGGGAACCTTTTGAAACTCCAAAAAGGCGCATACGCCTCTCCCGCATACAGAATGATTTTTCTGCAGCCGTTTGGCTGGCGTGATGCAAAAAATAAAAGTATTAATCCGCAAAATCAGCTGAATCCTTCGTCCTCATACACAACAGTACACTGTAGCGTGAAGAGGACGTCTTCTACCGTACACGTCACAGCGCCCTCCTCCTCAATGCGAGACCGAAGCCGGAAGTCACTCATTTCCCTGGCGCGGGATTAAAAAAACTAAATAAATATAGCAATCGCTTCCACACACATCCAAGCGGTCCATATCATTCAGGAGCATAAAATACCGCGTGTATTATGAAATAAACATGCTTTTTCGTGTCACAAGCACTTTAAGGTTCAACCTGCAACCTGTTTTTTGTGAATGGTCACATGAGGTTTGCAATGTTCTCCAGGTTATGGTTATGGTTCTCATGGTTAAGCTGTTAAATTCCATCACCAATATATGACTCACTGAGCACGATGAAGACTGATGAATGTTTAATTCTTATTTAAAGGCAGCAATATTAACTGCCACTGACAAGTTAACTTGTTAAATGCACTTTTCACAGTGTATGAATTAATGTTTGCCATAATATAGTATGAATTGGAGTGGATTACAGATGAAAATTGTAAGCACGGCAGAGAAGTTCAAGCAAATGGAAATTCTTCCAGGCAAAGGACCCCCCCCCCCCCCCCACACACACACAAAATTCTGGACAGTACTGTAGTCACGTGAACAAATGAAAAGCGGCCATGGGTTGAGTGAGTTTGAAACAGAAACGTTAGAGGAGTGGTTGCCTTTTGGATCGACTTTAATGACAATTCACCCGGACTGTCAGTTCCGTTCTCTTAATTTATTATATTCAAAATTTGTTGTCAATTCCAATGTGTGTGTATTCCTGCAACCAAAATGGCTGTAGTTCTCTTAAGGCAACAATATGAATAGAACATTTTAAATTGTTGGGTCCCTTGAGTGCCTTTCTAGTGCCAACCCAAATTTATAAATAAAAAAATAAATATTTTGTATTCATTTTAAAAAATGTGTCTAAATGAGCTCCTCTCTACTTAAGAATTTACATAATTCATACCCCCACGGCATGTTTCTCAGTCAATTTCTTCAAAGCAAGGCTGCACAAGGTTACAACTTTGAGGCAGCGGTTGAAGCACTATCATGCCAAAGCAGAAAAGCATGCAGAGCTGCATTAATGGCACAGGTAAGTAAAACTAAGGTGCGATAGCTTCTGATAGTAAGCAAAACGTATCAAGTTTGTGTTTGCATATGTGTCCATGCACCACATATACAGTGAATTGTTGTTTCCACATATTAACAAGGTTCCATGGCCTCTACGCAAAAGGTAGGTTCTTTTCTGCAAGTAGAAGACAACCGGCGTGAAATACTGATGCCACACAACTAAGGCTGCAAAAACTAATCGATTATTATAATGATGAATAAATTAGTTGCCAATGAATTTGATCATCGATTTTTGCCGGCAGCTATGAGCAGTCACGTTTGGGTCCTTGTTTGTGTGTAATGTGAGGCTGCGCGTAATGTGAGGCTGCGCGTGCGCAACGGTGATTAGATCAGGAGAGTGAGAGTTCACTGCTACACTCAGGTTGGGTTGCTGAATCAATAATATTATAACGTGTCGAGTTAGATTATCTTTTGTGTGTTCTTTGTTGATGAGACGTTGCTACTCAACACTGAGTGCTAAGCTAGTTAACAATTATGCTAATCAGTGTCTTAAGCATCAGTTTGTATTGTGTTTTGGAGAAGCATATTAGCACTTGTGTTAATGTGGATAGTAAAGTCACATTTCTTTTTATCAAGAAATCACACACATAAACCTAGTCATATGACAGTT
Organism: Corythoichthys intestinalis; assembly: GCF_030265065.1. NCBI lineage: Eukaryota > Metazoa > Chordata > Actinopteri > Syngnathiformes > Syngnathidae > Corythoichthys > Corythoichthys intestinalis. The sequence continues at coordinate 55,026,809 of NC_080395.1, read as the reverse complement.
TAGTCTCCTTTCAACACAAACTCCCATTCAAATGGTAACAAGAGTGTGTGCATTGAAATTTGATTTTGATGGCATTTATGAACAACTGTTTGATAAAGATAACTTACTCATTATAGACTGCTTCCACATTATTTGTTGTGTTTTTCAATAAATATAAGTAATTGACACAATTTATATCAGCCCTTTTCCCACAATTAAAAAAATGTCAATCAACAGCACTTTTATTTGAATAAACATGACTTTTTGCTTATTTGTGTACTGAGAAATGCTTTATACTTAGAACCTTTATTAAAAACTATCAAGGTTTATGTACTTAAAACAATCGTTGTTGACTACAGTTAAGTTAGGAATCTTTAATAAAGTATTATTTTTGAAGGAAATAGTCATTCATTTTGTCTTCATTGTTACTTACAACATGCCTAAAACAACTTCCAAGTTAAATTATTAATGTAATTGAAAAAAAAAAAAAAAGGACATTTATCCGATAAATCGATTATTTAATCGTCCGTCTAATTGATTATAAAAATAATAGTTATTAGCAGCCATATACACAACGAGAAGGAGTGGACAATCATACTTTGACAGGAATGCACAGGCAAGATCCAGCACACTGTCAAAACCGGTACTCTGTACTGTAAATTGAGTGAGATGAAAGATGCTCACTTGCATAACAACAACATTATTATCGAAAGAAAGACAATAAGGTGTAGAATTGATATATTTGGGAGAAAAGCAAACCACTGGAATGTTCTTGAGAAACCTTAGAATTTTTTTAATTTGTGAAGAAATGCATGCTATCAGTCTTAACTGTGTAAGAGGAAATGTTTCAAGCTTTCAGGGTGTAAGTTATAATCAGTTATATCAGTCATAAGTATTTTACAGTTAAAATTATGCACTTGACACTTTAAGCTTCACTTTGGAAAAAAAAAGACAAAAAAAAAGAACTCAAGAAAAGAAAGAAGAGCATTGGACTAGCTGGGATTGTCCCAGTGCTGGTCGGTGTATTAGTGCAAGTGCTCTTCCTTCAAAATAGTCCCAGGATTAGCTTCCGTGGAATATGCACCTTTTCTATAGAATATGGGCCCCTTACAGAAATGTAGGTATATGTTATGACTGAGAAATTGAGGGAAGCTTTTCATTTTCAGGCCATAGAACTGATTACAACAGACTTTTGTGGTTGTCTTGGAGGTTTTGCCTTCGTCTGCATGGACAACCAGTACAGCCCAGTTGGGACCGATTCAATGCCACAAGAATGAAGTGACTTTAATGGAAGAGAAAATTCACAGCCACATTCAGAATAACATGCATAACATAAATATTAACATAATATTTTATTATAATTAAATAACTTGGAAATGTGATTCCAGATTTATCATATTTTTATTCTCTTCATTGTATTAAAACAAATGTATAAGGTCCAGTATGTAATGTTTCAAATTTTATTGGCAAGGTATTTTATGATACAACAATGTTGACCACCCTATGTAAAAGGTGTACTGTATTCCCTAGATCTACTTCCATAGGACATTTGTGACCCAAATATTTAATATGCGTTATAGTACTACGGTCAATTTTCGATGGCGTAGGATTATGGAGCACCGTAAGTAAAATTTGTATCATATTACATTGTTCCATTTCACTTTTTCCAAAATGTATTAGCACTTAGCTTTATCATTCTCAATTATTACCGTTTAACAGTTAATATCTAAACAAATTATAAATCACTAACTATTGTATTTTCCTGTACACGTTCCTATGTTATAAATTAGTTGTAATTTATTCTGAAATCATTATGCTGGGGGGGGGGTGTCTATATTATACTATTATATGTGAGGACCATATTCTGCTGCGGTTGGGGGAGGTGGGGCAAAAAAAAAAAAAAAAAAAAAAACGTACACAAAAACTGGCACACCTAGACACCACTCACTTGGTGACGTGAAAAACCGCCTTAACCAGCTTGACCACATACTTCCATGTTGTTTGACCGTGGTGCTTGAGTGAGACAATGCTTGGGGAACTCATTGCAAAAACAGGAAGTAAAGGCAGAAGAGACAGGAAATGGCTAACAGGATGTTTATGTCAATGTTTTGCACTGACTAAGAGACTCATGCATATACATAATATACATCGAACCATGTCGTAAATAATACTGCAGGTTTTATCAGAGCAAGTGCCTGGGGAAAAGAAAAATAGGACAAATGTTTGGATGTCACAGGCTTCTAAGACTATGTCAGCAGGAGGAATGAATTTTATACAGGATATTTCACACCTAACACCATACCTGGCTACACTGATGTTTAAGAAGCACTTAAAACCCCCCACTGCTGCAAGGTAAACTCATATTTGCACAGACTACACATGCACAAAAAGGAGCCAGCCTTAGATGTTACGTCAAAGTGAGCGTGGTTTACCTCTAAACCGGAAATTCATTTGCCAGCAGGAATTTCCCAAAAGAATGCGGAAGCTCATTTCTGACAGTGACTTGGAGAGGAAACACAACAAGGACAATGGCTTTGGAAGTGAAACGATATTTCTTTGTGGACGGATGAAGAAGTGTTGTTGCTGAAAGTAACAAATGACTACAGATGTTGACGAGCATTTTCAAATGTAAAATAAGGTGTAACAAAGTCACACCTGTATCGTTCACCTCCATTGTTTATAATGTGGTATTACCACACAAAATATGGTTATGGGTACTGTTTGCCTCCATTGTTTATAATGTGGTAATTCCACACTAAAAATGGCGACGGCGGACGTCAATGGATAAAGAGTTGGTGTTGTTACTGAAAGTGATAAATGACTACAGTTTGCAGAAACTTTCAGATGTAACATAAGGAGGAACAAAGTCACATACAGTATACTGTTCGTAGACATGTAGACAAGTGGTAGATATGTGGAACAATGTGTGGGCTGTAGATCCATAGGGATGGGAATCGAGAACCAGTTCCATGCGTTTCAATTGCATGGAATCGTTTGGCAGTTTATCTAACGATTCTCTTACAGATTGCAAGCAGCACGAATTACATCACGTAACTAGGCCTGCAAGCAGGACTGAACGGGCCCTCGCAATCAAGCGCAACTCGGACAGTGTGCAGGTCAGGGTGGTGGCAGATCGTCCTCTCTAATCATCTCATTAGAACCTAACATGATAGAAAGTTGCCTCTTTACATTCACACACCTAAGAGATAAAAACCCCTATTGGACAGAGTACTACAAAAAAGGAGCGAATAAAGGGTCGTCACGGCAACAGACAGAGACATGTGGACATGGGCCGTAAAATAAGTATTTCAAAAGGTCTTGAAACTACAATGACCAACCTGAAAAGAACTGGACATATATTTGAAAAATGAGTGACTTTCTATTGCCACTAGTTGGCGCTATAGGGTTGATGCAAATGACCCCTATAGGACCCTTTGGAGTATGACTCAACAAGCACGAGATGTTTGGCGCAGATATGTTGTAGATGTTATGACTGTTCAAAACTTGTGGTGAGACGAAAATGCTTCAGTCATTTTCACTTCTCCTGTTGGACTCTTCTGCTTCAACCAAACCTCAGTATTTTTCATCAGGCACCTGAACACATCTTATGGCTCCCCTGATGCAGGTTTCAGGTGAATATATTTTTTTTCCTTGGAGGAGGAGGCTGTTTAATAAAAAAAGGCATTTCTTGTTCCCACTAGGGGGGCGCTAGGGTAATGTTTCAATGCACTCGTGTTAAGGGTGGGATCCCGCACAAGTCAAGAGACTTTTTGGAGCAGTTTTGCACAAGGTATCGACTCCCCAAATTTCATTGCTCTACATTAAAAAAACCTAATAGAAAACGCCTTTTTGAAAAATTCAAGGGGGCGCCACTGAGTCATTTTGTTACATTTCTTTGTAATGTTGCAAGATTATCGAAATCCATGCAAAGCCGCATGTATGTGCAACATTTAGTGAGTTTTCGTGCATGTTCACGCCTCCAAATGTAAACTATACTACAAATGGATAAAAATTTCACATTCGATCCAAAATACCCGATTTTCTGTTGGATTTGGAAAATGGGTGCAAGAGACTTTTTGGAACAGTTTTGCATAAGGTATGGACTCCCCAAATTTCATTGCTCTACATTGAAAAAACCCAATAGACCCTACCCACATGACGTCACAACTCCGCTCTCCTGAATGGTACCGCCCAATTGTCCGTCAAAACATAGTGTTAACCTGTTACGGCTACGTACATTCCTCCTATTTACGGCGTGTTTTTCTGCTCCTTAACATTAATAATCAAAATGGTGAAGGCGTGTGTGGCTGTTGGTTGCACTAACAGAGAAGATGGAAGGAGAGACTTGAAGTTTTACCGTATTCCGAGGGATCCAAAGAGGAGAGCGAAATGGACGGCTGCAATTCGACGTGAAAACTGGGCACCAAAAAATCACCACAGACTATGTAGTAGTCATTTTATATCCGGTAAGATGCATTTAAGATATACTTAGAGGGTTTTGGGCTGACAAATAACCACAATTAAGATCATTGCTAGGCTAATCGCCGACAACATATACGTATGTATGTAGTGAGAGTGCTATCGCTAAACCATATAAACATTAAAAGCCTTAACTCCATTGACAAACGACATGAAATACATTAGACTTGACAGTGGATGATAGCAATAACAAAAGATTTTGAATTGAAAATTTCGTAACTCACCTTTCCAAGCACAAGATAGATTCCTGCCGAATTTTCGTGGACGAGGACCTGTTTCACCCAACCAGCAACGAAGTATTTATAAGCCTCCAAGCTCTTGAAGTTTTTCAAATTTTCGTGAGAATAGGCTGATTTTGTGTGGACAAGATAATTGTAAATATCAACGTAGCAGATGTCAGGCAGACAGGGCGAAGACAGTGGGTCGAAAAACATCGATTTGAGCATCAAATATGGATCTGGCGACTGTATAGAACGAAGCTTTTCCACATAACGCCTTTTATGCAACACATCCAGTGAGTTTACGGCATCAGAAAGCACCGGGTCTTCCATGAAATGCATTTTAAATTCCTCGATCAATTGAAACCAATGCTAATAAAGAGACAAAATGACGGACAAGTGGGCGGAACCATACAGCGAGCACGTGGTTTTGTGACGTCGGTGGGTAGGGTCTATAGGAAAGGCCTTTTCTAAAACTCCTTTCTGTCGCCACTAGTTGGCACTGTAGAGTTGATGCAAATGACTTTTACAAGACCCTTCAGGGTATGACTCTCAACAAGCATGGGAAGTTTGGCGCAGATATGTTGTATATCTGCTGAGTTATGACTGTTCAAAGTTTTTTGCGAGACAAATTGTTGACGGTCATTTTCACTTTCCTGTTTGGACCCCTCCGCTTCAACGAAACCTCAATATTTTTCATCAGGCACCTGAACAGAGGTCTTAAGGCTCCCCTGATGCAGGTTTTAGGTCAACAGATTTTTTTCCCTTGGAGGAGGAACCTGTCTCGTAAAAAAAGGCATTTCCTGTTCTCATTAGGGGGCGCTAGGCCTAATGCGTAATATTTCAATGCACTCGTGTTAAGGGTGGGATACCGCACATACATGCCAGATATGAAAAAGATTGAACGTTGTGTCAAGGAACTATTAGTCATTTACTGAATTTGTCATTTTGCCGAAAAAATGGCCGACTTTGGCACCACGCCCAGGTCAGACCCATGAATTAAAACACACCATTTTAAAAACTTAAGATCTCATACGTCTCCTGAACAGTCTCACCAATTTTGAAGATGATCCAACCAACTCCCTCGGCGAAAAGGTCTCCAATGTGCACCCTGTAAATCGATAAAAATTTCATATTCGATCCAAAATAACCGATTTCCTGTTGGGTTTGGAATATGAGTGTAAATGCTTTTTTTGGAGCGGTTTTGGACAAGGTATATAGACTCCCCAAATTTCATCGCTCTACGCTGACAGACCCTAATGTATTAGGCCAATTTTAAAATTTCAAGGGGGCGCCACTGAGCCATTTTGTTATATTTTTTTGCAATGTTGCAAAATTATCGAAATTTACAATTTTCCGCACGTATGTGCAAATTTTGGTGACTTTTCGTGCATGTTCAAGCCTCCAAATTGGCCGTTTTCATTTGCCCTGAAAAAAAAAAAAATAATAATAATCCTTTGCAAAACAATAGGGCCTTCGCACGCTTAGTGCTTGGGCCCTAATCACGCATGTTACAAGTGAGACTACGTGATTGTTCAGAGAGTGACCACTCACTAAATATACTCTTGAGAACCGTCGCCGAGTGATATTGCATTCATTTTCACAGGCAAGGTCATTATTCATGAGACTACTTAAAGAAATGGTGATTTTTCAAAAAAAAAAAAAAAAAAAAAAAAAAATGGGTTTATCGTATTCCTTGTCGAATACTCTATAAGAACAATATATCATATGCATCTAAATTAATCCTAAACCATTTTACTAGCAATTTTAATACTCATTTCGGTCAGTAGTCCACCAATCTGTGTTTTTTTCTGAATAATTTGAATTTGAGGGGTCGTAGAGCCAATCTGACTACTGATTTCACACAAAAGTATATACCTCCGCATCCGATGGTGGTATTTTTGTGTTGCAACGACTAAAGGAAGTGGATGTTTCAAATTACTTCCAGAAATGCACCTGACGACTACAGCCAATCAGCGTATTTTCGCCCGTAATTCGAGGAAGGATGGTCCCATTGGTCCCAAACCACTTTTATTCTACTCAGTATCAAAAGGCCTTTCCATAGAGCACCCCAACTATGTCTTGGAAGTTAACAAATCCAAGTTAACAGAGGATTGTGCTAAAATTCCTCTTATATTGTATGAGATCCAACCATCCTTATGTAATCACACCAACCTAATTATAAACTTGTTAATATTTGGGACAACAAAAGAGATACTCTGCCCCTGCTGTCTGGACTAGATAAACACTTTCTGTGTGTGCAGGCTTTCTCCATCCCATCTGAGAGGGTATTCTCCACTGCTGGAGACACCATAAGTCCAGAAAGATCACGAATCCTACCTGAAAAGGCAGACATGCGTATTTTTCTGCAAAAGAATTGTTACTTTTGCACATTTGCACTACTTACTGTTCTGTTGTATTTGACAGTGTTTATCATTCTTTATTATTATTTTTGAGTACTCATATGTCCTTTTAAAAAGGATTTTTTATTTCGATTAGAAAAATGCTTCAGTAAAATGTTATATATTATTTTCTATTTGCCACAGTTACATATTGCCACAGTTAACATCCAGGCTTTCGGCCTCTTTTGACCTCATTGTGAGTGTGTAAGATTGTGACTTCTGATTAAACAATCTAGATGCCAATCAAAACGTTTGTTCCTCTTTTTCCCCAAATTACAATCGATAAGAGAATCGATAAAGAATCAAATCGTTAAGCAATATCGATAATTGAATCGGAATCTTAAAAATTCTATCAATTCCAATCCCGAAAGATCAGTATATAGTACCTTCTTAAAAACGCAATGTTTCAGCTCAAACCTTCCCTCAGTAGATAGAAACTTGGACATTGTTACACCATCATCAAGTCTCCTATACTCATCAAAACCTAGCAAACTAAATAGAAAACAGTTTTCAGCATTAAACAAGGTTGGTGACCTTAAAGAGCAGAGGACACAGACACTGTTGAGGAAAACTCTTCTCCAGCAACATTTAGGGCCCATTTACACAGACATGCTCCGACCGAATCAACAAAACCTTTATCTCCTCGTCATTTGTGTTCATTCAGTCATTCAACATTGTCCCACTGGCGGATTCTATCTGCCTGTTGTTGGCTTTCAAAACTCGACATTCATACAAAAAATAGTTAATGTGCTGTGGAAAGTCAGCGAGTGCCGCTGCAGTGGAAAGGAAAGAGCAAGCGGGATGGGGAGGAGAGGGGAACTCCCGGGAGATGATGTTGTTAGCCCATGCTACGACCAAGCATCGAGCAGTGGCCGAACGAACGTGTGAAGAACACTGTCTCAAAGTGCCAATAAAAAATTACTGCACAAGTTACAACTATGAAGCATGAGAAAACTGATATAGATCTTGAGCAAAAATGTTAATAACATTAAATATAAGGACAGTATGCGTGGTATTGTGTGCATATACAAACAATTTTTCATTCTTGACTGGAATGGAAAGCTTTTTCCAAGTGTAATTACAGAACATAAAGCAAAGTAGCTACTCAGCCAAAGATGATGATGAAGGCAGTCACCAAAGCCTCTGAGCTGGAACATTATTAACAAACTGACTCCTGAAGCTCTGAAATCCCAAAGTCAAACAAGCACAAGGAGTAGTCCTTTATTTTGTAATTAAAGAAAACACCCTTACGGAAGCTGGGCCTGGTATACCTAGTATACACAAATCTCCTGTTGTGCTCTTCACCTATCAAATTCTGATTACTTTAAGATACTCTCGATCAGTCAAGCACGGACAAGCGGTTTTGGTAAAGTTAACCCCTTCAGACCTGAGTATGCTGCTGAAGGACATGACACGTTTGCGTCTCTAAACCAATAAATACACTGAATTTAGTTGCTATTGCCACTTCTGGGAGATGATTGGATGGAACTTTACCCATCAAAATCAAATCATGAGGTTTATCCTGCCCTTTTTGCTTTTTTTGGTTAGGCTGAGACAAAACCTGAAAAACGCAAACATAAGTGCTCATTTCTTCTCAAAAACATTTCAACATTATATTAAAAATAAACAGTAAAAGTATGAAATATCCGAGACCAAAGAATTCCAATTTGTTCTGGTGTTTGAGTAGCGTAAAAATCATCGATTTTTTTTTTTTTTTTTGCCCAGCAGAAAAAAATGCAGGTCTGCAGGGGTTAATTTTATAGACAAAGTAGTTTTTAGTTCAGTAAAAAAAGGAAATGTTTATTAAAGTTCAGTTTCAAAAATGAATAAATTCAAACCCTGAAAAAAAAAAAAAAAAAAAAAAAAAAAAAAATCTACGGTACTATAAACCACTCAAAACATCAAGTTCTAAGTTCAATCAGTACTCCAAGGTTACAAGAAATTACACTAGAATTCCCTTTTGTCATTAAAGCCCATCCCCAGACCACAATGCAAGCATGAATATTACCATAATTTTCGCACTATAAGGCACACCCGACTATAAGCCCCATCCACCTAATGTGACACGAAAATGGCATTTATTCAGAGATAAGCCACATTGAACTATAAGCTGCAGCTGTCCTCACTGTATTATCGGATATTTACACCAAAAGATATTAACCGGTAATGCTTTATTTGACAGCGGCATCATACGACTGTCATAAGACCAAACGAACCGCCATGACACTTTGAACCAATTGGTTGCAAAGCTTGCTTCAATAAGCACTCATTTGGCCATCAGTGCTCCTTTGGGGGAGAGTCAGCCTCTTCTGCCATCTGCTGTCAACACTGTTGTCGTCCAACATGCCTCCTAGCATGCATTGCAGCGCTCCAGATGTAAATAACAATGAAAATTCATGGTCTGTGCTAAATATTTCTTCAGTTACTGTTCCAGTTGTTTCATTTGTTGTTACTGTATGTTATTTTGTAAGGTTTTATTTGACATTGGCACCATAAGACTGTCATTAGACAATCATAACTATGATATGACACTGTCATGAGCATTAATGACATATAACAGATGTCTAGAGCTGAAACGAATACTCGAGCAACTCGAGTAACTCGTTTAAAAACTGATCCGAGTGATTTTATTCACCTCGAGTAATCGTTTATTTTGACAGCTCTAAGCATCACGTTTTGCTCGGACTACTTTTAATGCGGGACAACGCGCTGATGTCATGTGCATAGAGGAAGAAGCAAAAAAAAAAAAAAAAAAAATGACGCCGACATTGCTGAATACTAGCCCGCACGATGCTACGTTGGTAGCAGGTAGCGTCTGATGAGTCTCATAGAGATCACATGTATGTTGAACTAGATGCGAAATGACAGACTCGGCCGCGTCTGGGCAGCATTAGTAAAACAGCCGCCATCTTAAAGCAGTAGAGCACTAAGCTCTAATAAAGAGGGCTAAGCGTTAATAAATAAGATTAACGTTACTATCACTAGCTCACGTAACGTTAGCCCTGCCGAGGGCTTGGTTTCTATTAATTATGACCACTGTCGATGCGTGGCTAACGTGTCTTACATACAGGCTTTAACATAATATAGCATTGTGGAGTGATGAGGTTGTAAAATAAAAACTCAATAATGCCAACTATCAATTTTAGCTCAGTAGTCATTGCTGGATAAAACACCAAGTAGCACTGGTCCCTAATGTGCGCCAATACAGCCTGTATCATACATTTATTTTGAACACTGCAAAAACTCAAAATCCTATCAGGACTTACAGTTTAGACTAGAGATGTCCCGATCCGATATTTGGATCGGATCGGACGCCGATATGGGCAAAAAAATGCGCATCGGTATCGGATCGGCCGACACGAAAAAATTCCGATCCAGACTTCTGATCCAGTTTTTTTCAAAGTTCGGTCCGGGTTTTCCAACACACTGATTTACGGAATCCATTCCAGTTTTTGCTTCGGTTTCCCTAAAATACGGTCCGCATTTTACGGCGCACCTTCAACACACTACATTACCGTCTCCAAATTTACCGAGAGACTATCGGTAAAAATGTCAGTTGTGTGGGATCATTTCACCTTAAAGGACGACAAAGACGAAGAGGCAGAGTGCAACATATGCCACAATAAAGTCAAGCGTGGTGGTAAAGTTGTTAGAAGTTTTCATACAACCAACCTAATCAAGCATTTAGCGAAATACCACCACAAACAATATGAGGAGTACGTTAAGAAAACCAAAGACAAAAAGAAAGGTCCTACGCAACTAACACTGGCAGAAACTTTTGCTATGCGTGACAAACTGGCACTCGACAGTCCCAAAGCCCAGGGAATAACAAGTCATCGCCGAAGAATTCATTCTGGATGTCGAGCCATTATCTCTCGTGAGTAAAGATGCACCATCCAACACTTAAAACCACGGTACAACATGGAAGATTCAAGAACGATTCACAAACATCCAAATTCTGATTATTGAAATCAAGTAAAGCGGAACTAATACACAGCGCGATCTTCGCGCAATGAGAAACGGACCGCATTGCGTCCCGAGAGTAAACATGCTTGTCATAGACCCGGGTAATGCCTGTTTTAAAATGTAAACTTGATACTGAAATAGTCGTTTATTTAAACCTGAGAGGCTTTTTATACAATTTTTGTAACTAATGCATGAAACATTAAAATCATCTAATAGCTTGGGGGGTTTGTGGGATTTTCCACTGACAGTTTACAATATTATTTGCACGTTTTACTGACTAACTATGCCATTTCTGTTCGTCATTTATAATGTTTTGTGTTTGTCACTGAATAAACAGGTCATTTCTTGTTACCAACCATTGTGTGTTATTCAAACTCACCTAATTCAGCTGGCTAGTTGTTAGGCCTGAACGATATTGGAAAAAACTATTGTTGCGATTTTTTTTAGGTTTGCAATATATTGCGATATTATATTGCGATATTAAAAAAAAAAAAGATCTATCTTTTTTAAAGAAATTTTCACTAAATGACTTGAATAGCTGTTTGGAAATACTTTACATAACACACCGTGACCACAGTGTATTCATATAATACCGTTTAATTTGTGAATGATGAAGATTTCTGTATGAAGGTATCCAGGAAGTCATGTCTGCACAAAATAGATCATTTATTGAATACAATATTTTACACTTCAACAGCAGCAAATACATTAAATGATAAATAAAAGAGCAGGTGCATTAGTCCCCTAAGTTTTTGACAAAATATAACAATAAATAAAAACTTCTGTAAAATAACAACAAAGTTGTCAACATATTTGAACAAAAATATTAAATATGACAAATAAAAGAGTTGTTCACAAACTATAACAAATAAAAACCTCAGTAAAACAACAAAGTTGTCAACATATTTGAACAAAAATATTAAATATGACAAAAGAGTTCACAAACTATAACAATACATAAAAACCTCAGTTAAACAACAAAGTTGTCAACATATTTGAACTTAAATATTAAATCTGACTTATAAAAGTGCAAGTGCATTAGTCCCCTGAGTTGTTTACACAAAATATAACAATATAAAACTGCAAAACGGCAACAAAGTTGTAAAAATATTTCAACAAAAATATTAAGTATCAAAACTTTATGTGCAGCTGTACTATATATAGTTATTTGAAAAATACGGTTTACAATAAATTTAAATATAAAAGAAACAAACTCAATTGAACTTGTAAATAATTGAACTGAATAACTGCAAATAACTGTGATGAATAACAGAACCATTTTAACTCCCAAATTTCCTGCCTTCCTGATAGCTGTCACATGACTAAAAAGAAAAGACATTCCTTCAGCTGTGTTATGTATTTGTCTGCATATCGTCCACCTTCCTTGCTCAGCAATTCTCAACTGGGTCTCATAGGTTTTTGGCCAAGACTATTAGTTTATCCACTATAGCAGGCTTGAGACAAGAACGTTGGCACTTAACAATGTTCCCACCTGTGCTAAAAAGCCTCTGATGGGGAGCTCGTAGCAGGAATGCATAGATACCTGCGTTTTAAATGGTCCCACATGTTTGACAGATTACTTCTTGTTGAGGCAACCATGGCGAGGCACTGTCGACAGGGCTGTTTTTTTGTCCCTTATAGTCTTGTTCTTGCCAAAATACTTCCAAAACTCCTTTTGGATACAGTCTTCCTTGCTCCTCCAACGTGTTGATTGCTTGCTTTCACTTTGAGAACGGGCCCTCCTCCCTCCGCTCTGCTGTTCGGCCCCTCCTCCCTCCACTCCGCTGTTGCAGGGGGAGGGGGAGGAGCCGATGACTTGCTGGAGAGAAAGAAAAGCTGTGCGCTTTTTTCCCCTCTCCTTCCTCAAAACAAACGTTTGTGGATTAAAAAAAATGAAATTAAAAAACTATCGCACGTCCTTGCGATGGGACTATTGCACATGCGCACATCGCGATGGCGATGTTTAAACGATATATCGTTCAGGCCTACTAGTTGTTATCAAGAGTACTAAAACCCTTTTCAACATGAGTCTGACAACTAAGTAAGGAGGCTAAATAACTTTAAACTTTAATACATGCTCAGATAGGCCAGTATCGGTATCGGATCGGAAGTGCAAAACAATATCGGTATCGGATCGGAAAAGCAAAAACCTCGGGACATCCCTAGTATAAGCTATTCAAAACAGCCACAAACACATGAATGAGGAATACATTCACTAAACTACCGTATTTTTCGGACTACAAGTCGCACCTGAGTATAAGTCGCACAGCCATAAAATGCCCAACGAAGAGAAAAAAACATATAAGTCGCATTGGAGTATAAGTCACATTTTGGGGGGAAATTTACTTGATAAAATCCAACACATAGAACAGATATGTCATCTTGAAAGGCAATTTAATATAGAAATACAATAGAGAACAACATGCTGAATAAATGTAGTGTACAGTGCATGAACAACGAAATGCGAATATACTGTCCTCACCAGGACGTTACGGCTCGGTCCTGGCTATACGGCGAACTCCGAAAAGACTCCCGTATAATTTGCTGAATCAATTTGGTCCTCGATAGCAAACAGGTTTGCATCAACGTAAATGAATGATAATTAGGTACTATTACAGGAATAACGTAACAGGTTAGCATGCATTCGCTAGCATTAGCACATCGCTCAAACAACCACACAACTGGCTTTAAGTGTCCGATCACAGGTGGAAAACACACAACAACAACAGAAAAGATGATACACGCAAGCGTTGCCTTTGTAGAGATATTTTTAAAGCATAAACAATGAACGTAGGTTCGCAGCCGTCTTTCTCTCTCGCTAACTCGCCCACTCACTCATTCAGAGCTACGTAGCTGTCCGTCTTCTTCTGGCTTGTGAGCGCTCTTCTTCACATAAACAAGTGCGAGTGCGCCCCCACATGGGCGTGAAAGCGCCACAAACTAAATGCATCCATTTTAATATAAAAAAGTCAATATTACAATTGAACATACATTGCCAAAGGCAGAACGCGAACGTGGCCATAGCTATTAAGAGTTATTCAGATAACTATAGCATAAGAACATGCTAACAAGTTCACAAAACCATCAGTGTCACTCCAAAACACCAAAGTAACATGTGAAATTATATCATAATGTGTTAAATATTTCACAGATAAGTCGCTCCTGAGTATAAGTCGCACCCCCAGCCAAAAAAAAAAAAAAAAAAAAAAAGGCGACTTATAGTCCGAAAAATACGGTAACAGAAATAAAAATACCATCTCACCTGAGTCGGAATCTTTCTGGTCTCCATTTGCTCCAGTAGTGAATGGCAGTTTCCTTTTGGATGTCTTCTCTTTCATCTCTTTAACGCCATCACTGCGATCCAATTTGGGAGTCTTGTTCGACAGCACTTTTTCCTGTCAATGACATAAATCAGATCATTGAATACAAGTGATGTGCACGACTAGTCGTTTAACCACCTACTCATAATTAAACGTTTCGTATTGTAGTAGTTGGTAAAACGCAGCATATTGAGACCCTTTCAGACATCTGCTGAACTCCCGTTAAGTCCCATGATTTAAATTGGTACCCCTTATGTCTGAAAGCAATTTCCCGGGTCTACTGACACATTAACCGGGTCGCGTCCCAGCATAATGTCTTGGACTCCACCGGGACGCAGTAGCATGAAAGCAGCCGGTTAATTCGCCGGTCACAGCGCGAAAGCTGATGAAGTAAATATCACGGCGGGCCGTTCGTCATTTCCTCTTTCTTCACAAAAGCGGTAAACAAACATCGCAATTATCAACATAGCAAACTGAAAAGATAGCAAAATTAAACTGGAAACATAAGTAAATTAATTTGCTACTGAATCTTAAAACCAAGGAAGAGACAGCCAATCATCCATCTTTGGAAATGTATGGTTTATTTTGTTGCCTTTGCCGATCAAAAATGATGTAATGTCCGGGTAATAAAATCCCGTCCTTCGTCCTCCAAAGTGAGTGAGTGAGCAAGCGAGCGTGCGTGCGTGCGTACGTACGTACGTATGTATGTATGGCAAAGTATTTCTCTTTCAATTGTTTACCTTTATTCAGTGTTTTTGTCATGTCAATAGAATTTAAATAAACAACTTGTCCTGAATGTCTGGGCTAAAATAGCTCGTAAATACACAAAACCTTTCCATTTTAAACTTTTTATTTAATATGTGGATTAAATAGAGTTTTCTTGCTTATAGACTAGTCGCAAATAAAAAAGGACAGTACTTATATATAGCGCATTTAAATACATTGTTACCATGCCCAAAGCGCTTTACATTAGCACATATTTACCCCTTCACGTACGGTGCTGCTGCCATGCAAATAAAATCCGACTAGTTGACAGAGAAATTAGTCGAAATTCCCATCCCTATTGAATACCACTAAGAACGAGGTTAATCTCGAATTATAATATAGAGTACATTGATTTGTCTAGTACAGAATATTATGATTGTGTGTATAGTATACCCCTTGACCATCAAAATCACCTTTCAAAAATTTGATTTTTTCCCCCTCTGTATCCATGTATGATATGTGCCCCTCCTGGTTTGCTGGCATCCATTCTCTACAGGATGACCCAAAAAAAAAGTTTACACTCAGTTGACTGCTTGTTTAAAAGCCACTGAAACATATCTAAATAGGTTGTCATGCTTAAGTGATTCATTAAGGTCACTCATTGCAGCTGGTAATCTCTCGTCTCTACAATTCCTGTAATTCTGCTGAAAATGAAGAAAACTTTAGCTGTACCTTAATTGCTGCGTGCCGGTCTGACACCTACTGAGATTGCAGCAAATCTGAGAATATCCAGATGTGCAGTCTACAAAGTTAAAAAGAAGCTGAAAGATACTGGAACAGCCTCACGAAAACCTGGGTCTGGAAAACCCGATCTATGCGGACCAAAAAGTTGATTGACAAGGTGATATGTGGCCACCCCAGAGTCCAGATCTCAATCCCCTGGATTATAGCATATGGGCAACTGTGGAGGACAGTGCCTGTAAGAAGCCACAAACTTCTGTGGCAGCCTTGGAGAGGTCCATTGTTAGATCTTGGGAAAAGATGACAGCATCCTACATAAAGAAGACCTGTCAAGCGTTCCGCAGGCGCCTGGAGGCTGTTGTGACACTTAAGGGAGGACACATTGAAAAATAGAGTGTACTGTACATGTTCTTTACAATAATGTATAATTTGTGATTAAATTCTAATTCTAAGATGAATAAACATGGCATTTAAGTTGTATTATGGCAGTGTAAACTTTTTTTTGGGTCACCCTGTAGAAAATAAAGGCACGGCATTACCTGCAGAGTAATTTGTGATTTATTAGGTTTTCAAAAAAATGCAATCTAATTTCCCATGAAGGGCTGACATTCCAAAGCCCATGAAAACATCAAGTCTGTGCGGGGCATGAAACTGGACCGTTTAAAATGTCCATATTCTCTAAATTACTTCGGTATGTAAGACAAAAGTGTGAATGGTTGTTTTTAATTGACTGATGACCAGTTGATGGTGTAGCTTACGTTTTACCCATACTGTTAGAGTAGGGATAATGTTTAGACTGTTCACAACATATTAAAGCAACACTAGGTAACTTATTAGTTTTGGTTGATTTTAGTGACGCAGGTGGACAAAAGCAGGAGTGTTTTGCCTTAAGGAAGACTGAGTTTCCCATGAGGACTAGCGCGAAGTGTAAAATCCTTTTTTAAAATGTTTTTATTTTTTATTTTTTAAACCTGTCCTGTTCAGCTGTTTGACACAGAGAATGGAAGTCTAAGTGCCCGGATTCTGAACAGTTTTAATGTTTCACATTGAGAGTCTGACATACTCCCATTGTGATCATTCAAAATACCTTTTTATTATGACAAAGCAGCGAACAGGAAGGGATTATGGGGGGACAGAAGAAAAGAAATACAAGAGAAGAAAGAAAAACACATACACAAACAACAACAAGAAATACATTGAACATCTAAACTAGTTACTAATATGCTGGTGCTATCGTCAGCGAGATGTATTTCCGGTTTACACCATGTGGGGGCCTATTGGCCAGTGAAAGAGGAGAATGGGGGTGGGGGTGTCTATAAGACTATAAGCTAAGTGATTGAAAGGGGTAGAGTGTACACAAATCAGTTCTGTGATCTAGAACCCAGTAATCGTGTGAATCTCTTATGAGTGTAAGCCCGTTGGCGACCAACCCTACGCCGCCGCATCGCCAATCCCGGCACCGGAACCCCCAACCCGAGTATGCCCTACCACATCCAGCAGCACGCAAGCCCCACCGGGCGCGCGACAGCCACGCAGACGGGCGGAGAAACCGCGCGGGCGCCAACCCAGGGCCACGGCCCCCACCCAGCCAGCCCGGGGAGGGAGGGCGGGCGGGGGTATGGGGGGCCACGCGCAGCCCATCCCTCCTCCCGCCGCCCAGCAAAGGAGCCACCGTCCCCCCCCCCGGGACCCAGGGTGGTCCCCCGGGCCACCCGCGCCACCCGCGCGCCCATCAACCGGCCTTCAGGGATGGCAGGAGGGGACGCATCACCAACCCGACGCCTACACCCACCCCCGACCGCCCACCCACCCGGGCCACGAGCCACAGCCCCCCAACCGGCACGGCACGCCACGGGACCCCCAGCGGCCCACCAAGCCCCAGGCAAGGCAGGGTCCCCCGCCGGTGCAGGCGACACCCCGCTGATACACCGGCGCCCAGCCAGCGACCCGCGACGGGGCGCAGGGCGGATGCCCAGCCAGAGAAGAGAGGGGAAGGCGGAGGCAGGAGAACGCCCAGGAACTGCCACGGGGCGATGCAAGATCGGAGACCCGACCCCCCAACCCACTCCCGCGGCCGGCAGCCGAGGCAGAGGGGAGGCCACACCCCGGGAGCCACGCCATATAGAAAAAGTGTGGGACCCACCTACCACCCTATTACTGTGGCTGCCAGGTTCCCGATTGGCAGCCATCACCCAGCACCGTGATGGGGGTGTGAGCGGAGGGCAGTGCAATGTATGCATTAAAATAGGAGAGCTTGGCTTGGGGCAGTGGGACCGCAGCATGGAGTTTCTGTCCAGCCGCCCGTCCCATCGCCCTTTGCCGGAGCTCTCCTGTGGAGTATGATGTGTGTGGTGCATTTAAAAAAGGTGCAGGGATGGCAGGGCCTGTGGTGAGGAGGCAGCTGTGAGATGGGTAGATTATTCCAGTGTGTCAAATCTTCACATATTTTTGCTAGGAGGGGTGTATGGTTTAGTTTAGTTAATTCTGTAAGTTTTGGTGAAATGTTGATTCCAAGATACTTTATATTCCCTATTGGAATATTGTGATTTTGATTTGCAGGATTCCATGAGTTTGTTGATAAGGGCATTATAATTGATTTTGACCAATTTATAGCATAATCTGATATTTGTGAAAATGTATTTATTAGTTCAAAAGTCTCATGTAGGGAGGATTCTGGTTTTTCTAGATATAAAAGTATATCGTCTGCGTATAAGTTAATTTTGTGTTCCGATGTGTGCGAGCAGATCCCTTTGATATTAGCGTTTTGTCTTATTGCAATTGCTAATGGTTCAATAAATAGAGCGAATAATAGGGGTGAGAGTGGACAGCCTTGTCAAGTTCCCCTTTGAAGACAGAAACTTTGTGAAATGACCCCGTTTGTGTTTACAGTGGCTTTTGGGGCATTGTAGAATATTTTTATCCAGCGGATAAATGGCTCACCGAAGCCAAATTTTTCCAAAACTTTGAAGAGAAAAAACCAGTTGACTTTGTCAAATGCTTTTTCTGCGTCCAAAGAGAGGATAATTGCTTTCTGTTTATAATTCTGTGCAATATTAATAAGATTTAACAAGTGTCTTATATTGTTTGTAGAGTTACGTTCTTTAATAAAGCCGGTCTGGTCTTTATGAATTATTGTGGGAAGAGTTTGTTCTAATCTAGTAGCTAAAGCCTTTGCAATAATTTTAATATCTGTATTCATTAAGGATATTGGTCTATAGTTTGCTGGTTGGGTTAGGTCTTTCCCTTCTTTTGGCAGTAGTTTGATTACTGCAGTGTTCATCTTGTCTCTAATTTGACCCTTGGCACTGATTTCTTGAACCATTCTATACAAAAGTGGTGCCAGCATATTCCAAAAGTGTTTAAAATATGATGTCGAGAACCCGTCGGGCCCCGGTGCGCGACCTATTGGCATGTCCTTTACGGCATTCCATAATTCAGCGAGGGTAAGTGGGGTATCTAGCAATTGTTGGCTTTCTAAAGTTATTTGGGGGATGTCAAGATTATTAACGAATAGGTCAATGTCTTCATTATGATCGTTTGTCCCCGAGTATAAGTTTTTGTAGTAGCTATAGAAAGTTTCGTTATTTTTTCTGGTGATTGTGTTATTATGCCGGCTGAATCTTGTATTGTTGTAATTAATGTTTTTTCTTTGTTACGTTCGAGTTGGTTTGCTAAATATTTCCCGGATTTGTTATTATGCTCAAAATTGGTATATCGAAGTGTAAAATCCTGATTTCCCGGTCGCCTGCAGATCGATGAAATGACGTTTCCGTTTCCAGCGGGTGTGTGAAGGATGAATAGTAATGAGGTAATGAATCCAGTTGCATCTGAACAATAGCATATGAAGAAGTTGAAACGTTTGATTTTGTACTGTATTCCCCCACCGCCCCCCCGACCTGGTTCATGCCAGCAATTGACAGCCGGGCCAATGTTTGTTCTTGAGTGTCCTTTTATGCTTTTAGCATCACAATGTCTTTTTTGTCTCTTCAGACAAAACTTTTTGTTTCTTTTGTTGCTCTGCCATCTTTGCAGAATTTGCACTAAAGCATTCACATCGACTTCCATCTTTATACTGAATGGGGTAAGAGGAAAGTGATTAATGCTGTAAAGCAGTCGGCACATTTGTAGTTTGTTTGTGTGGCAGGGTTTCTGCCACCCTCCTCAAAGTTAATTAGTGCCAGTGAAAGGGATACAGACTCCCTCAAGATATAAAAGGCATCATTCAACTAGTTGTCAGTTGACGTATCATCCCAAATGTTATGATTTTTTTTTTTTTTTTTTTTTAAGTTGAAAAGTTACCTATGATTGCTTTAAATCAGACACTGTGGAAAAACAATACGTAATATTTTAGGATGTATCAGATCAGTTAAAGACTGGAATTTTTGGGAGGGATCTGGATGACTGGGTTACTCTACACATGCACATAACCCCTTCATACAAATTCAGCACTTCTCTCATCCCACAGGGGATGTTTGATTTTTGTGCCAGCTCTTTGAACTCCTCCCCTTGCTCTACCTCAGTCATAAAATCATGATGTCATTATACAAAAGAGAACATTTTCAGCTTGTAAACAACATCTCTATTTACACTCAGCAATACTAAGCTTTAATGCTGAAAAATGTTTAACAATGACATGACATCAGAAGCTGTACAATAAGTTAAAAACAAAAAAAAGTACTGCACACACGAGGGACGCCTTTATAAGATATTTGTATTTTCAAAGCCATTTTTGTATGGTTATCTCAGATGTGCTTTCACACGGCATCCTTCCTGTTGATGTTTTAATTAATTAATTTATTTCTTTATTTTTTTATTTCACTGTTTTCCACTCGCCCTTGTGTGCTTCAGTCCCTCCCTCACTCCCTCCATGCCAGAGTCTGATGCAATCCTTTGCAGAGGGCTGTAAATCTACGCCTGCATAAACTGCACCTCTATGCCTTGTCTCTTATTGCTGCTGCTGCTTGTATCCAAACAGTCGGTACCCTTTGCTCTGAGGAAAATAACAAGACTGTATGTGTGTCAAACTAGAGAAATGCTTCCTACTCCTACTTCCTTCACTGCATACATTAAAGTGAGTGTTTGGCTGGTATGACCTTAATTTTCTTTTTTTTTTTTTTTCATAACTTGAATTAGAAGAACACTCAAACTTCATATTCAGTCCCAAAATGTGCATTATGTGTGTCATTTTTAATGTGTTATATGGGTGATTCTCATGAAGCAAACCTAAACTATCTCTTTGAAGATTTTAGTGATATAGTCATGAAAATCATCCCCTCCCCAGTTTTAGTTGAAATATTGCTACAGTTGTGGTCAAAAGTTTACATGCACTTGTGAAGAACATAATGTCATGGCTCTCTTGAGTTTCCAGTTATTTCTACAACTCTGATTTTTCTCTGATAGAGTGATTGGAACAGATACTCTTTGTCACAAAAAACATTCATGAAGTTTGGTTCTTTTATGACTTTATTATGGGTGAACAGAAAAAAGTGATCAAATCTGCTGGGTCAAAAATATACATACAGCAGCACTAATATTTGGTAACATGTCCCTTGGCCATTTTCACTTCAATTAGGCGCTTTTGGTAGCCATCCACAAGCTTCTGGCAAGCTTCTGGTTGAATCTTTGACCACTCCTCTTGACAGAATTGGTGCAGTTCAGTTAAATTTGATGGCTTTCTGACATGGACTTGTTTCTTCAGCATTGTCCACAAGTTCTCAATGGCGTTTAAGTCAGGACTTTGGGAAGGCCATTCGAAAACCTTAATTCTAGCCTAATTTAGCCATTCCATTACCACTTTTGATGTGTGTTTATGGTCATTGTCCTGTTGGAACACCCAACTGCGCCCAAGACCCAATCTTCGGGCTGATGACTTTAGGTTATCTTGAAGAATTTGAAGGTAATCCTCCTTCTTCATTATCCCATTTACTCTCTATAAAGCACCAGTTCCATTGGCAGCAAAACAGCCCCACAGCATAATACTACCACCACCGTGCTTGACGGTAGGGATGGTGTACTTGGGGTTAAAGGCCTCACCTTTTCTCCTCCAAACATATTGCTGGGCATTGTGGCCAAACAGCTTGATTTTTCTTTCGCCTGACCACAGAACTTTCCTCCAGAAGGTCTTATCTTTGTCCATGTGATCAGCAGCAAACTTCAGTCGAGCCTTAAGGTGCCGCTTTTGGAGCAAGGGCTTCCTTCTTGCACGGCAGCCTCTCAGTCCATAGAGATGCAAAACACGCTTGACTGTGGACACTGACACCTGTGTTCCAGCAGCTTCTAATTCTTGGCAGATCTTCTTTTTGGTGATTCTCGGTTGAATCTTCACCCTCCTGACCAATTTTCTCTCAGCAGCAGGTGATAGCTTGCATTTTCTTCCTGATCGTGGCAGTGACGAAACAGTGCCATGCACTTTATACTTACAAACAATTGTTTGCACTGTTGCTCTTGGGACCTACAGCTGCTTTGAAATGGCTCCAAATGACTTTCCTGACTTGTTCAAGTCAATGATTCGCTTTTTCAGATCCATGCTGAGCTCCTTTTGACTTTCCGATTGTAGCGTTTGTGGGCGTTTGCATCCAATGAGCCCTATTTAAATGGCCTCAGAGAAGTCACCAGCGCACCACTCATAATCACTCACAAGAAGTTAAGAGGCCATGCTATGAAGCTCATTTCACTGACACAACTTTCTAAGTCACCAAAATTGCTAATTCATGTTGCTGTATGTATATTTTTGACGCAGCAGATTTGATCACTTTTTCTGTTAACCCATAATAAAGTCATAAAAGAACCAAACTTCATGAATGGTTCTTGTGACAAAGAAGTATCTGTTCCAATCACTCTATCAGAGAAAAATCAGAGTTGTAGAAATAACTGGAAACTCAAGAGAGCCATGCCATTATGTTCTTCACAAGTGTACGTAAACTTTTGACCACAACTGTATGTCTATTATGTAGCCGAGTCCATGATTTGTTACCAAAATAGTATTTTGTATGTATTTTAACCGACGTATTTTGTATGTATTTTAACCGAGTTTACAGTCGTAAATTAATTACTGTAATGTGTCCATGAACGGCATTGAGTTTACGCTTCAATACAGGATTCAATCAATTAAAAAATATACGGTATGAACATGTTTAAATAAATATGATTTAGCAGATAATGATAAACTATCATGTTTTCTTAACAAGAATAAAAAATATACAAGGAATCCCGTGTCTAAGCAAGGAGCTTTCATTACTGCTGCACTGCGTTCATCTCGTCATAATCACAGTTGTTTTTTTGTTTTGTTTTGTTTGTTTTTTAATAAAGTTTTTATAACCCAAGCAATGCAAAAGATGGCTACAAGGTAAGATTGTTTGGCCTTTTTTTTATATTGTTAATGGTTTATTTTTCTATGTATGCCGACTTCCCCGCCACATGTGAGCATTACCATAATGTGTAATATTACATGTTTTGAGATATTAACAAATTAGATATTTACTGTAAATAAAATTAGGGAGCTCAAACTGTTGAAAAAAAATTAGTCATCATAGCATTCTGGTATTTTAAGATACCTTTGGTAAATGTCCTTCATTACAGTGATGTATACAGTAGCTTTCATGAGAATCACCCATATCCACTTCTTTGGAAAAGCGGTATGGAAGATGAGTGAATGAATGAATGTATTTATGCTCGTACTGATGCTCAGTGAACAACAGTGATCACTTATTTTTAAAGGCAACAGATTATTATTCAGTGTTTCCCCAACATTGAAGATTGTGGCACACCACCACACCAAAATAAAAGCCGCCATGCCTTGGAGATTATTATTATTTTTTTTTTAAGATTTAAAGATTTAACATGATGTCTAAATGAATTTATGAAGCTCATTTTACGCACTATTTGCCATAATTCGTCTGAAATAGCACGTCAAATACAAATTGTCTATTTAGATGTGTTATTTTGAAAAGCGCTTTAGTTTTGCGCCTGAGTGAGTACCTCGGCGCAGAGATGAAAATCGGGAGATAAATCCACAGAAAGGCTTCTGAAGTTAATGAATGTACTTCTGGTTTAAGCCTGTGAAAACGACATTAATATTGACATCGACGTAACTTCTTTATGGTGTGTCTTTGACCCGAATCGTCACATCCTAGCATAGCATTTGTCACTTGTAGTGATTTCAGATGAGTATTTTGAAGTACACTATTTTGGATAGGGAAAAGTTCCTGAGGACGAGGGTCCGCTTACAAAATGACTATTTAGACCGTCATGTTCCGAAATATTTAATTAGCCTCAGATGCTAATTCTCACGCTGCAGATGCCCGTCAGTTCCGAAGGTATTAGCTCTCACTTTCCGAGGATTAAAAATTATGAAATGGTTATGGCAAGCATTGTATTTTAATGTTGAAATAACGTTTACAAAAACTGAATAAGACAAGATCACAGCTGGAGACGCAGATGAGGTTGCCGCACAGTCTAGGGTAGGAGAAGTCTCAACTAAGCAATAAAGCAAACAGGGAATCTAGATGGGACCCAACATGGACAAAAATCGCAAAGTTCAAGCCGTGGCTGTACCACATTAATCAAGGTGAGTATTAAGAATCGTGCACCTATTATTTTTAATAAATATAATTGTATTAATTTACCTTAAATTTTGTTGAAAAAGATTCATTGTCTATAACCTGGCATATTCCTTATCCCAAAAATTACAAAACACTGAATCACTTTTTCATCACCTTTTGAATCATGAGTTGAACAATGGGGCTAATAATACCGTTAAGAACAGTTCAATGTATTGACTTAATCTTACGTTGAAAATCAACCAGATATTTTATTCTATACCCAGATAGAAATCCAGCTGCTGCTTGTGCTGCATTACTCCAGATTGTTGAATTGGCTTGCGGCAACCAGTAAAAATAGAAGCAATTGTGAATCTTCTTTGACTGCTGTAGCACAGACACAAGGATATGCAACACAAACGGGTCCTGTGCAACTATACACATTGATTATAATGCTTACAAAATCTATACGGCTAACGTTGGCCGTGACGCATGCAGTGTAGCTCAGCCTTTTGAGCATGGTGCTCTTATAGGCTTGTTAGCTGCCCACTTGTGGTGGCCAGTTTGAGCCAAACATATAGTAGATACCACTTAAGAGCCATAGAAGCCGAGAAGTGCGATTGTTCCTAAAGTATTTTCTAATTACCGAGAGATTTATTTATCTGATTCTAGTCTATTATTAATAGTAAAAAAAAGTCAATTAGTCAATTTGATGAGCCATCAGTTTTAAATATTTAAAAGTGTCTGGCCATGTAGTCACCTGAACCAGCTCGATGGCATATCATGCAGCGTTGCGAACAACCATTCTTCATAGCATCAGGGTGTATGTATGTGAGTTCAACTATAGCAAATACATGTTGATGATGCAGGTAATTTATTGAGCCCTGAAAGACTACATTGCTGTAAAGTTCGCGTTTCAATTTTTTACTGCTCCGGACGACTACAGTGTTCGTTTCCGTCGTACCCAATTCCAACTTTGTATTCCATGAACATAATAATGATCTTGTCACCTATTTTTTGGACAGACTGTGTGATCAGAGAAGTTTCAACGTCAATCGATAATAATAATAAAAAATACATTTTATTTATAACGCACTTTACATTTGGAAAAACAAATCTCAAATCACATTCATGGCAGTTTTCTAAATGTGAGGCACCCCGTGGGGATGTTGCAAAATGTATATGTTGAAAATAATAGATTTTTGAGGATTTTGAATCAATTTCAAATTGCAAAGATTCAAATTTCTGATTCTTCATTTGGACTTTTTACTGAAACTCTATAGAGATATTAATAGGATTCAAAGAGGTGACCTCATTTGAGTATGAGAAACAATAAGGACCAAAAAAAGCCATATTGTCTATGTGCATGTACCTGGCTTGATGTCCTAAATGCAAACCTGTAAAACTCATGCAGTAACAGATATGGTAAGATAATATATCAATCTGATGGCGCCTGTGATGCCACCTCCATTATTGATGAGCAGCGAAAATTGCCTGTATTATATATACACATTTGTAACTTTAGACATATAACATATTGGAATAAAAGTACACATGTCATCATTCAAAGGTACCACATAGAAATATTTTTAGCAATTTTAAACCCATGTATAACATGCTCCCTAACTTATTAATGTCCCGTCATATTACATTGAGGGCGGGTAATGGATGGATATTAGCCATTTTTCCCTTTTTTGGAAAAAAACAAACAAGCAAAAAACAGGGGGCTTGTTGTATTACCCCGCTTACCTTTTTCCCACCCTGCTTTTCGACCATGTCGGTGTTATGTGGGAAGTGGTCCAGTTGGGGGGTTTTAGAACCCCCACCTTTGGGCATCGTTCAGCTCTCCCCACGCCAAGCTTCATTCACGCTGCCATTGCATCGTCATCAACCGTCTGAAAGGGGGAAAAAAATGGAGCGTTGTCACCTGACCACAAGAGGTTTCATTTTTTGATATATGCCAGACATGGATGACAACTATTGGCAGTAGCACAAGCAACCATGCCTGAGGCTATTCAAACATTTGATAAACCAGGTGACTACTTTATATATTTGTGAGTACGGTAATCCGAATTATGTGCTTCATAGTTCAACGGCACAATAAATGTTTTTTTCCTCTCAAGGTACAGCAAGGCAATATTGTAATACATTATATAGTGATAATTTGTTAAAATTATGAATGTTAATTATTTTCAATTGGTATGTACAGTATTTCAGCAATTCAGGTTTACCGAAAATGTACCGTTACCAAGATGGTTCACGATGACAGACGTAATTTTGACCATGTCGGTAAATTATTTTAATGAAACGGAAAAAAAAATAATTTTCAGCCTGCTTTGACTATGTGTTGTTGAGCTATGCTCATTCCCCTTTAAAAAAGCACAGCCAGTGTGCTCACGTGTGAAGTCACGTGGCTATCAGAAAATCAACAAACAGAAGCATGTTGCTATCAGACAGTACGCTAACGCTACAAGTGAATGTGATGGAGTTGGATAATAGTGAAACAGCTACCGGTAGCCAGGCCAAAGGCATTTTGTATAACACCTATGCATTACTCACCAAGAGCTATGTATCACAACAAACCCTGATCTCAGTTACAGCTGACGAAATTGTTAATAGTTTCAGTTCCAGTAGTTTGACTGTTTTCCCCATTTGCCATTGCCCCAATTAAGACAAAAACTCACAAAGAAGTAACCCTGGGGAAATGCCGCACTGGTTAAAGCACAGAAGAGTCTGCAGACAAGCAGAGCGCAGATGGAGAAAACAAACTCCAGGTATATCATGAGAGCTATAATAAGTTTCAGAACTACAACCAAGAACTACAGATTGCAATGTAGTCAGATGTCAATAATAGAAACAGTAGTAATGCCACGCACACCATTTTCTGTTGCAGACAGACTGACAAATCCGCAACCATAAGTACCTTCGTAAATGGCATCGAAAAAGTCTTGTAACAATTTTCAGCATTCTTTACAAACAAAATATTACCAATAAGGAAAACTGTGTGCAGCTCCAGTTCAGCAGTAAATACACTCATGCCCGCCAATCCCGTCCCCCTATTCATTCATGGACATTTTAGTTTCTTGGACCACGCATCTCGCATCATTTAAAAAAAAAAATCTTTTCAATTGCATAGCACTGGACATACTGCAGATTCTTCTCTCCAAGCAGGAAAGCTTCCACAGGCTTTGAAAACTGCAGTAACAAATATTTTAAATAATAATAATAATCAGTATGTGATGACAATTAGTAACAATAGGCCAATATCAAATCTGACATTCCTGGAGAAAATAATTGAAAGGATTGCTTTGGAGCAAATTCATGATTTTAGGATGCAAAGCACTTTTTAAAAACTCATTTCAGTCAGTTTATGAAACTCTTAAATGAAATTGGTTGGAACGATGACACAGACAAATCATCTGTACTGGCATTGTTGGATATCAGTGCTGCATGTGACATGGTTGATCATAACATACTACTACTCAGCAGACAAACGGTGGGTAGACCCACTGACACCATGCTTCAGTGGTTGAAATTTTATTTACAAGATAGGGATTTCTTTGTGTTAATCAGAAACCATACAAACCAAAATCACATGTGGTGTTCCACAAGGCTCCATATTCATACTGTGTCCTCTCGCTCAGATTATGGAACATCACATCTCCTATCGTAACACACCTTTACATTTTAGTGTCCTAACATGAATATAGTCCCTTATCTCAATGAGTAAAGCATTTTCCGCATATCAAGGCGCACCTTCAACGAATGGCCTATTATAAAACAGTTTTCATATATAGGGGACGCACGGCATTATAAGGCGTAGCAGTAGTTAATGGGATTGCAGTTTGCATCCACTAGATGCAGTTGCGTTAAAGGTAATGTCATGACATGATTAACTAATATTGATACATATATAAGGCGCATTGGATTATAAGGCGCACTATAGGCGTTCAAGAAAATTGAAGGCTTTTAGGTGTACTTTAGGCTTTAGGTGATAGTGCGGAAAATGCAGTAAATACATTCCTCAAATCAAAGCATGGATCTGACAGAATTTTCTCCAGCTAATGCAGTAAAGACGGAGGTGATCATTTTTGGCCTATAAAAGGAAAGGTCAAATATCAGCACTCCCCTTGGCTCAATGTGACAGCTACAAAAGAAATCTTGCTGGAATTATAGACTCAGATTGCCATCAACAGTTTTAAAAAAAAAAAAAAAAAAACCTGCTTATTACCACTTTTAAAACATATTCAGAATTAAAGGGCTGCTGTCTAAACAAGACATTTATTTTTAGCAGATTGGTTCATAGTAGCCATGTCCCGATTATGTATTTTTGCAGCAGAGTCCGAGTCACCTGATTTTCTGCCGATACAGTCCCGATCATATACCGAAAAAAGTGTTTAAAAAAAAAAAAAAAGTTTACATGTTACTGTCCAACCATGCCGCCTTCATAATGTGAATTATTTTTAAACAAAAAAAAAAAAGTAGAAAAATGCTTGTCTTTATTAAATGCTTCATTGAGTGAGTCCACTTAATTCTGCTCGCGCTGCTGAGAAGTCGCTCACTTACACACATACGAAATGAGTTGCCACAGCACACTACCGCTAGAGTTTTACAAGCTCAACAATGATTGATGCATGCGACGTCTTTGAAGGTAGTGCTCCAAAGCTTCTCTGGCAAGATCGCTTCAACGCCTGTCAATCGTCGTTAACTTTAACAAGCAACTCCAGTGCACTGCCTGACCAAGAAAAGCAGCAGGAGGAAACTGATAGGCTGTACTAACATGAAGAAAGAAAAACACATTTTAGAAATTAAAAACCCGATCCTTTTTCCGATCCTATGCTTTGACAAAGTCATCAGTCATCTATCCAAAAATCACACTTACTGTTTGGATAATCCTTGATCATAAGCAGACCGGTTAAGGAAGCAGGCATCTTCGAAGTGTTTGCAGCAGAGAACACTACTCGATGATGGTGTGAAATTCATTCGCTTCGTGCGAATGAAAGATGTCCATTTACGTGCCCTGCTATCCTTTGGCCACTCATACAACTTTTCGTTTGAGTGAGAACAAAACATTGCCACACACCGCTGTGGCATCTTACCAAAAAGCAATGCAACAAACAATACTGTTCTATGGCGGACTTCCCTCGCACTTCTAGGTGTAACGTAATTTGCGAAGATTTCCGAATATTGCCGAAGAAAAGCATTTTCGTTGTCAAGGGCGTTGCTATGGGTTAAACAAAGAATCTGGAAGGGTTGCGTTAAAAAAAATAATGAAAATATGCTTATAACTGTTTAGCCATTGATATTATTCAAAAACATGGTTGGCCAACCTTACTTCACATTACTGCTTTAAGTAATCTGAAACTGAGTCGTTGTGTGTTCCAGGAACAAAAATCAAGGAGGGTGACCTGTTATTATGCTCCTCAACTGTGGGACAAATTATCTGAATATCTGAGGTGTGCTCTAAAAGCTAGTTCCTTTAAAGAGGGAACAAAAAACACTATTGTTTATTACAGCATATCCCAAACTGCTCTTACTATTCAAATCTGCAATGTATGACTTGTGCCGTTTCATATTTTGTTTTTAATCTTCTAATTTAAGTTTTTGTGTTTTTATTTCTATTTCTTAATTGTTTTGTTTTTTTCCTATTTTTAGTGTGAAGTAAAGCACAATGAACTACCTTGTGTTGAACTGTGATATACAAATAATTGCTTCTTGTCTAGATATTACTTTCCTTCATGCGGAGAGGTCTTCGGCTCCTCAGGGTCATGAATTAATAATGCATTCCATCACTCAGTCCCCTCCTCCACATCATGCTCTCTCTCTCTCTCTCTCTCGACTGCATTCAACTATAATCATCCTTGTGACTGAATGACTGAACAGATGAAACCATGGGTGTATGTATTTTTTCTCTGCTTGGAGACGTTGTCTCTCCTATCTTCACTGGCGCCGTTTCCATCTCGCCTACCCCCCACCCTCCTCTTCTTTCTGCTGTTATCCTATTCAAAGACTGCTATTTATACCACCCCCACTGCCATCACCAAGTCAGAATAGCCAGCCAACCAACACAGGATTAACAGCAACAGTTTAAACTACTCCCCTTTTGCTGGTACACAGTGAGAGACAGCAACAAGACAAATCATAGCACCGTCAGTCAACTTCCTGTTTACCAAATATTTGTTCCAGCTATACTGCAAAGGTAGGAATTTAGGAGCCGCAGTCAGAAAATATTATTGCTAAGTAGGGCTAGGTAGAGATATCAATTGATCGAACGCTGCAACATTCCCCTTCCCAATCCAACACGGACTCCTAAAATCATCTGAATGGATTCAACTCCTGACCAGATGGGGATGCTTTTCATGCCATTTGCATTGTATAGACAAAGGCTACACTTAAGATAAACACTATAACATGGCAAACAATTGGTGAAGGATCCATTACACCAACATGCCCGCACACAATACACCTTGATCAGTCAGTGGGGAAACAAGGAATTGCGCCCAAAATACCCTGGGCACAGGAGGCAGCCAGTCAGAGAGGGCTGCCTATCCTGTGACCATGAAAGCATGCCTATCACTCTGAAGGAACTTGGGAGCTTGCACAGTATCATCAAAAGGTATTTTCCTCCTTCTAAAATTCTAATATTGTTTGCATGATTTCCCCAAATTTAGTATTTAAGAACATCAAACAAATGTAAATACCAGGCAAAGATTATACTAGTAAACATAAAATGCATTTTTTTAAATGACCATCTACAAAAGGATCAAAAACTATTCAAAGCTATTTGGCCCGTGTAAAAGAGCAATTGCCTTTAAAACATCATCACTGGTTTGACCTCCGTCAGCTACACCAGAAACCAATGTTTTTCAATAACTAGCCAATGAGTCACATTTCTGTGGAATATTTGTTATTTCTGTGGATATATTGAAATATGGTTTATTGATTGATAAATCACAGTTTGTGGTAATACAGAAACATTACATTATACAGTAAAGATAGTATACAGACAATGAGAAATTCTGAAAGCTGCATCGCAACATAGCTCTCGTCTTGTGTATGTAACGGATGTTGCACGGTGTCTGCAGCACAGCAATTTGGGACACAAAGCACAGTTATTTCTCATGTTTATCAACTTGCAAATTATTATTTTCTCCTGATCGCTGATGGTTGAAAAAAAGCTGTGATGCAGGTAGATCGCTCTTGGTGAGCAACTGCTTGCAACGCACGTTGCATAGCTTCCAGAAGTGGACATGAAACAATTGAAGTTAATATCCTATTTTGTGCTAAGATTTATGAAATCTGGAATTGATATACTTCCTCGGTGTTGTGAGGAGTGGAGTGATTTAGAGACATAAAGAATATTAATGGTATTTAAAATTTCCCCAGCATTACAAAAATACACATATACTATAACACATCACTAAAGAACAAAATCGTGAGCTCACGCTTCATTCAGTCAATTTTGGCAAGGAGCACAAAATGATCCAGCCAAATTTTTAGTTATTCCATTTATTGGCTAACATGCTCAAATATGGCAAGCTCAAGTTTGTAACAGGCAGGTAAAGCTTTTAGCCCGATGAAAGCCAAATTATTGTTATATTCAAATGTGCATATCTTCTTTATCTGATGCCGTTTACTTATAACATTTGTATTTTATAGTACATGCAGCAGTTTTATGCTCCTGAATGAAACAGCCCGCTTGGCTGTGTGCGAATGTGATCATTATGTTTATTCAACTATTTCGCCATGAAAATGAGTGACTTCTGTCCGGAGTCTTAGTTTGACGAAGAAGCTGGAGTTGAAGTCAGTGGATGAACGCTTCACCATGCGGGCACATTACTTGTAGAGGTTTGCGAAATTTCCGATTCTTAGATTAGTCGCGATTCGGACGTGGAAGATTCGAGAACGATTAAAAAACATCCTTATTCTGATTATTGAAATATGTCAAGTAAAGCAAAACTAAAACACAGTCAGCGCAGTCTTCGGGACGCAATGAGGAACGGACCGAGAGTAAACATCATGTTTGTCATTACCCGGGTAATGACAATGCTCAACTCACGTCTCTGGCTTAACTCATGCCGCTAGATAAAAAAAACAATAATACCTGAGTGCTGCCGACAGCCGCTACAAAATACGTCCACATAATGCTATGTTAGATATCATATGTATGAAGAACTAGATGCGAAATGACAGACTCGGCGGCGTTAGCAGCACATGTACAGAAAACTCGATGCGAAATGACAGATTTGGCGGCGTGAGTAAACAGCCGCTATTTTAAAGCAGTAGACGTCCCTGGAAGACTTGTAGCAAACCTTCCAAGCGAACCTAATTAACTTTTTATCTAAAATACTCCTATATCTGCAAAATCATGACTTGAATCTATCTTTAAAACAGTTTTAAAACTTTCACATGTCGAAAGTAGACCGAAGGGAAATTATGGAATAATGGTAGCAATTTTACTTTAACAGTTGATTCACAACATTAAATTAATTGAATGTAGTTTAAAGGTGCTGGAACAGAAATAGTCGTTCATTTAGGCCCGAGATAATTTTTGTACAATTTTTGTAGCAAATGTAAGAAACATTAAAAGCAGATAATAGCTTCGGGGTCATCAACAATCGATTTATAATCGAATCGTAGCCTCTGAATTGTAATCGAATCGTTAGGTGCCCTCTAAGTACTTGTTCTTGAAGTTCTGTGGAATTTACAGTGTTTCCCTTTAATTTTTTGCGTCACGCCAGCCCTATGTGCTGGAGGCTTTTGTTGTTACGCGATGGAGAGTGCTGTGAACCTTTTTGGGTTTCAAAATCATGTTCACCGTGACGAATGGACAAAAAAAAAGTCCAATCGAGGGATCATTGGACGGAGGAGCAGGCAGTTAAATAGAATAAGCTATGTGTTTTATATTATGCCCAATACTGGGATCATATCACACGTTTTAACAAGGAGGTGGCTTGTGTTTTGTGGGTGACCATGCTTGCCGCCGGACGCCAGCCGGTGAAGGTGAGCATCGTGGGACTGCTCGCCTTCATCAGCCTGAGTCCATGGCGTGTGACTATCAGTTGGGCGCTCGTCCAGCTGGTGTATTCACCTAAAGTGCGCTATTTTTCGGCTTTGGGTCTCGTTGTTGAATGCCCGCCGAAATGCGCCATTTTTCGCACGGACGCTGGAGCCCTCGCTGAAGCCGCAGCAGATAATTATGATGGATCTTGTCATTCCTCTTCTGGGGCCTCGGCGACCACTCCCAACGGACGCATCAATGTTCGATTTATAACTGAATCATAGCCTCTGAATCATAATCGCAATCACAATCGAATCGTGAGGTTCCCCAATATTCCCACCTCTATTGCTGACTGATGCTAAATATAGCGGGCCTGTTCGTGGAGGATTTACTTCATCCAATTTAAGGGTTGCAATATTAATCAAAGTACTGTTTTTTGCCAATATCCATTAAAAACAAAACAAAACATTAGCTGGAACAGGAGAGGAATATTGCCATGCATACCTTTTTAATGCTTTGGGCATGACATTAGCAGCAACAGTTTCAGTCAATAAAATTATAACTGCACAAAATAGTGGCAATAGACAGAAAAGCAATCTTGCTCCCCCAGGCCTTTTCTTGATAGTTTCTCATGTCCATAAACACACACACGTATCATAGACACACACACGAGACCCCCCCCCCCCCCCCAAAGTTGCATTATCTCATCTTCAGGAGCCACTCCCTCTGCGGTCAGACGGAGGCCTGCAATTCAGCATATTGCAGCATGTACACCTCTCAGGTTTAGTAGCAGTCCAATTGCTCACTGCTTTAAAGACAAACAAAAACACACACACACAAAAAAAAGACAAAACAAAACAAAAAACAATGGCTGACCTTCAAAAGGTTATAAAAATTCTAAACTATTGCCCGAAAGTTCCTTAAATATCTAATATTTGTCTTTAAATAATGATTCGTGTGAAACTAAATAGCAAACCAGATTTCCAAGTGAAAAATGTACTTTCAGGTAGAGGTAAAAATATCAATCCATTCACTGCAATACATCCCCGGTCCCCTGAAATTCAAAACTAATTTGCCTCCCAGACAGCGGGGGGCGATTTGCACTATATAACTAGTTGAAGCGTGCAAAATTTCCGATTCTTCGATTATTTGCAATTCGGCCGTGGAAGACTTGAGAACGATTCACAATCATCCAAGTTCTGGTTATTTAATTATGCCAGGTAAAGCGGAACTAAAACACAGTCAGCGCGGCCTTTGGGACGCAATGAGGAACAGACCGAGAGTGAACATCCTGCCGCTAGTTAAAAAAAACAATAATACCTGACTGCGACAGCCGCTACAAACAATGCCCAGTTGCTACAAACTACGGCACATAATGCTAGGGTAGATATCACATGTATATAGAACTAGATGCGAAATGACAGACTTGTTGGCGTTAGTAAACAGCCGCAATCTTAAAGCAGTAGACTTCCCTGGAAGGCTCTGTTGTAGCGAACCTAATTAACTTTTTATCTAAAATACTCCTAAATCGGCAAAATCTTGACTTGAATCTATCTTTAAATGATGAAACAGTTTTAAAACTTTCATATGTTGAAAGTAGACAGAAGGGAAATTATGGAATAACCTGAGCAATTTTAACAGCCTGTGTATATATATATATGTATATATATTACTATTATCAAAGCCCCCCCCCCCCCCCACCCACTTTATTTTTAAAGACATTAAACCGACCTATCGGAAATGTTAAAATGCATCAAAAAGTTCAGAACATAAAACTATCCAGTGTAAAGAGAAGCAGCACTGTAGCATGCACGTTTGCTCAAAAGTCAAGATATCTAATTATCTACATTTATATCTGAGAAGTTTTAACTTCTATGACTATATTAAGTTAGCATAAAATCAATAATGAATTAACATTGGGATGAATAGTGTCGTCTGTGTTCTGTGTGGACTGCATCCCTTGTTCTGTTTGAATACAGCTGTTTTCACAGTATTTTCAATTGTTTTGCATGCATCACTCATGTACGGTTGGCAAATGGCCAATTCCCTTGCTTTTGTTTGTGGCTTATTCTTTCTCAAATGCAGTGGTATTCACTCCCTGTTCACCTACATCATAATTTATTAGTTGTCATTGTCATTAAATGTTTTAATTATGCACCATGTAATGTGGTTTAAAGTCTAGTCGTGCAGTCGTCTGCTTAGTAAAAAAGCAAAGTGGGATCTGTTACCACTTGCATATTAATCGGTATATTGGCAGTATAATGGTTTTGGCGTGATGCTCAAATCCTACAGCAACAATAAACATAAAATATAATGTATGAAACAAACATATGCATAAATACATACTGTACATACAGTATATACCTATAAGAAACATACAATAGCACAATAGAGCTTCAGCTCACCTGTTGAAAAGTAAACATAATGTAGAAATCCCACAAAAAAAACTGAAACCACCTAAAAATAAATATCTGGATGTGGTGGCTACCACTACCACCACAATTTAGCATTTCAAGATTTAGTTAATTATTTATGTGATATTTTTTTGGACATGTATTTTCTAATGGGTGCACACTTTAGTTAAAGTGATCCTCAATCTTTAAGAAAAGTAATTGTTAAAAGATAAATGTTGGTATGAGTAATAATAATTTGATTTAAAACCCCTCTTGATGTTTTTGTCTCAATAAAGTTTGTAAAATTATTTTAAGTGATAGGTCACCATTCTTGTTACGTCGCAGTGCGTGCCGTCAACGGGCCCGTTGCCGAACTTCTAGCGTGTCACTCGTTAGCTTTCCCAACATGTCGTCAGTTCTGCCCTTCCTATTTGAACCAGATCTGAAAAGTGAAGAGCAGAACAGCACTGTCGGTCGTTCACAAGACGAGCAGCAGGGCAAAATGCGGTGCAGCAAAAACCTGATAAGACAAAAGTTGGGCAAAACTGGTGATGCACTCGCAGCAAGTGCGTCTCAATGACAACGGAGCGAGAGAGTGTATGCTGTTGAGAGCAGATCTTCAAGGTAGACTATTGCGTTTTCAAACTTAGCCCAGTATAATTATGTAGATTTTTAGCGTCCAGAGCTGTCGTGTGCTTTACACACAGTACGGGCCAAACGTTTGAACACACCTTGTCGTTCGTGCATTTTTATTTTCATGACTATTGACATTATAAACTCTCAGTGAAGACCGAGCCCATGGAAATGTTCCAAACGCGATCAGGCCATTGAATAAAAAAAATAGAGATCCGAAAAGCCGCTGTGGGACCGACGAATCAAAAAAATAGATGAATCCGAAACCAATATTGCAGGGGGGACCAGCCGATCTAGAAAATAGACGGATCCCTTACTTGACTGAGGATCCAGGAAAAATGTTCGGGCGCCAGTTGTAACGTGTGGTAGGTAGGATACGTGCATAATAGTACCAAAAAGAGGAGAAGCTTTCACTTATGCACATTTATTCACAAAAAATAATTCCACCTTGACCACTCACGTCACTCCCCTCCCCTTGTTTCCATTTAACTGGAAATTGCATCCAGAAGCAGCAAATCGTGGCATTTTACTTCGCGAGTTTAGGCAGCAATACGCAATTGTTGTACACGCTACACTTTGGAAAAATCCCATTTACGTCATCACTGCGAGCCCGCAAAACATGGCGCCAACTATCGGTCAAAATATGTACTAAATATTATAAAATATTGCCATTGATTTAACATTTTATGTGTTTCTAACAACATATTTAATTACAAGAGAACAATTGTGGTTTATTACAGCCTACATGTATTTAAGGTAGAGGATCCCTTTAATATTTGTCTGAAAGCTTACTGGACTTTATTTGCCAATTTGAGGTATCGACCACAGCTGTGTAAGATCTGGCACCGACCATTCTGAAGGGGGGGATATTTAAGTTGATTTAATTATGACTGTTTGGAATAAAGTTTTCACTGTTTGTTTAAATGCACATTAGTTAATTATTGTTTGAATATACTGGACTGTCTCAGGAAATTAGAATACACAATATTCTAATTTTTTGAGACAGTCCTGTGTATATATACAGGACTGTCTCAGGAAATTAGAATACACAATATTCTAATTTCCTGAGACAGTCAGGAAATTAGAATATTTTGTATTCTAATTTCCTGAGACAGTCAGGAAATTAGAATATTGTGTATTCTAATTTCCTGAGACAGTCCTGTATATATACACAGGACTGTCTCAAAAAATTAGAATATTGTGTATTCTAATTTCCTGAGACAGTCCAGTATGTATATTTTCCATCTGTTGTCGTTTTATTAAGTTGACAATGTTTGGTTAATTTGTCATACCTCTTTCATGTGGTCGTTAGTCGAGTCCTCCCTGATTTAAACGGCCACCGAGATGTGTCTGGAGGTCAGTTGGGTTGATACCTTTTATATTAATAAATATAATTCATATAATAAAGTGTGCACCCATTAGAAAATGCATGTCCAAAAAAATATCATATAAATAATTAACTAAATCTTGAAACGTTAAATTGTGGTGGTAGTAGTAGCCACGACACTGAAACAGAAAAAAACAGTACCCTCATAGCCTGTATTCATCTTTTGTTGTCAGACCCAAATGTTTCCAATCTACAATCAGAATAGAAATGAAACACCCTTCACTATCTTTGGTAGAGAGGATACATGAAATTTGCGAATAAATCAGCAATCCACAATATATCGAAAAAGATATATCATCATCACGGCCTGTGTAATATTCATATTGCAAAAATGTGATAAATTAACACTACACACGCAGTCAGTTTTGAGCCACTTTCTCTTACTACTAAATGGTGTAGCGCAGGGGTCAGCAACCTTTTTGGTGTGAAGTGCCACTATCATATTTCTTGTCAATCAGTGTGCCACACCAAGATTAACGACGCACATCCAAATTTTTATATCCAACAGAGCTGTAATTTTACTCCAACGAAAACAACATGGACATATATTGAAATTCTATAACTACCATTCTTCTTTATCAATTATTTAAAAAATAAATGCATATTAGGGCTGTCCCAAACGACTAATTTCCTCCCGATTAGTCAGCCGACTATTTTTACGATTAGTCGACTAATATATATATATTTTTTTAACTACTTTAATAATGAAATTTTTGTTGAAGCTTATTTATTAATTCACAAAAACATTTTGGAACACCTAAATTCTTTTCTGTTCAACTTTTGTTTGTTTTAACCTGAAAATAGATTAAGTAGAGGGCACACTGAAATATTACCACAACTATTTTGAATAAGAGGCACACATACTCCCAGTAACAAAAATTAAGTATATAGTATTAATCTTATAGTATACTACCATATGTATATACACAATGATACTTTATAATATAAAGTAAGTAACATCAGTGCAGTCATGGATTACAGTAAGCAGGCCAGTGCTATTTCCATATATACTGTATTTTTATTATATTATGTATATACAGGATGTATGTATATATTTTCCCCAAGTGGGAGCTTCCGTGATCTTAATAAATTTAATAATAATTAAAAAAAAATATATTATATAATTATATATACATTAATTATTTCATTAAATAAAAATGCACGTTGATACGACGCACATAATGGTAACTTCCATTTTAAAAAATTGTTAGAAAGTTGTATGGACTTACAATCCGCTGGCTTGTTGTTTCTTGTTGTCTTCGAAAATTATACTTGGGTGACGGCGCTTCAAGGTGTTCATTCATAGCCGACTTGCTACGGTATGCGAGCTCAGTTTAGCAAAGAGTACACACAATGGCACCCTCCATATTTTCCTTGAAATTATTCCAGGCTCTGGCTATTCTGGTCCGCTTTTTTGTCTTTATGCCACTTTCACGTGCCACCAATTCTGCCCTTTTTGGTAATTGGCGGTGTTTTCAACTCCTCGCCGTAGTGAGGAGTGAACCT
Source organism: Corythoichthys intestinalis (assembly GCF_030265065.1). NCBI lineage: Eukaryota > Metazoa > Chordata > Actinopteri > Syngnathiformes > Syngnathidae > Corythoichthys > Corythoichthys intestinalis. The sequence continues at coordinate 54,987,542 of NC_080395.1, read as the reverse complement.
GTGATTCACTTGGCTCGTTGTCGTCGTTTCGGCCCGTTACCTCCTCACGAAGGCGGCGGCGTGCATAAAAACACCGAGATGCGTCGGATGGCTCTCTCTGGATACTTTTATTGACCAAAACAAAAATGTAGGGGTTGCAGCCACTGAACTCCACGCTACCCGCGCACTTTCCCAACTCACCGATCTCACTCCCTCTCTCTCGCTCGCCCACTTTCTTCCTCTTTGCTCAATCTGACAATGCCGGTCACATTGAAATAACAGCGGCCCCCTTGGGGGTGTTAGTAACAACCGCTTGCATCGCGAGCGCCCGCCATTCTAAACTTTATCCGCATGTAATTTTTTTCCTAACCCTTCATTACCCGTCGACGGTATGTTTTGCCCGTCGACCCATTTAAGTCATTGATGACATCGACAACGTCGACTAGTCGGGACAGCTCTAATGCATATTGTAGAAAATATCAAAACTTGAAAATAAGTGCAACAGTAATAACAGCAGCATCATCTTACGTAAACATATCACACACACACCCCAGCAAGAAAAGGTGAACAGGAGTGATTTTCCGTGCAGGTCTCTCACAGGACAGAGCGGGCTGTTTTAACCTTCAAAGTCAGAACCGAAGACTCTTACATTTTGTCTTGCTCACTAGCACCCTAAACAGTGAATTCTATGCACAATTCTAGATTTTATATTACAAATATAAAAGATGCCTACCTTAATGTGATCCCTGGCTCTTTTTTCCATGAATTTTCATGTTTTGTCTCATAGTTGCGTTTGACAATTGTTGTGTGACACACAACGCGCTTGAGGCATAATGCACACACAGAGCTAGCGGAAATAACTAGCCAAACAGTTGTTACCGGCATTCCCAAGGGGCCGCTGTCCCCGACAGTATGACCGGCTTACAAGTTAAGCATAGAAGAAGAAGTGGGCATCTGGGCGAGAAAAAGAGAGGCAGCAAAGCAAGGTGTTGAGACAGAGTTGCGTGGAGAGCGCAGTGAAAAGTGGCTGTGTCCCATGCTGGTTCTTATTTTGTTCATAAAAGTCTCCAGCAAAATGCCATCCAACGCGTCACTGTGTTTTTATACACATCGCCACCTCTCCGAAGTAAGCACCGGACGAATCGACAACAACGAGCCACGTTAATCGCCGGTCCACTACACACTACGGTGCGGAGTTGAAAGCACCGCAGTTACCAAAAAGTGCAGATTGGTAACACAGTGTACTTCTGCCAGCTCTCTGATTGGTTGGCTACGTGACATAAAGTAAAGTGGTCCGGACTGAGCGTGCAGAGAAAAAAATCCGACGAGCGCTGGAATCGAGAAATTGAGGAAGAGCTGGAAGTGTGATCAAAATCCATTATTGCTCGCATATAACGCCATAGGTAGTGGGGGTGGGAGGGGTGCTCCCGTAAAGCCCCTAAATAACAGGGCGAGCAAACTGAAAATGCCTGAATTTTAGGCTTAAAGGCGCTTTTTTTTTTTTTTTTTTTTTCTGCCATGTGCTCGCGTGTCACTGGTTAACCCTTCGCGTGCCAGTGCTGATACGCGTGTCATAGGTTGCCGACCCTTGGTGCAGAGTCTCAAAACTTGGCCACAGGTGCACTGTAAGCTTTGTTGAAAGGTTTTGGTGTTCATTTAAGTTTGACCAATCAGGATACACTAAATTTACATTGTTACTCCCACACTCCATTGAATACTGCTCTATTGACTAAAGCAATTTCAAAGTTTTTGACGTACACATAACCATGAATGAATTAGGTAACTGATGAACAGCAAGAATTCATAATTTTCTATCTTAACAGATTTACAATTGTTATGAGTGTAAATGTTTGTGCCACTACAGAGATTAACCACAATTACAGTGGGATCAGAATTCACCCAGCCTGTGGATTGCGCCATATTTGAAGAAGCGTATTTATATGATTAGATGAAATAGCATTATGAAATTCGACACCCATTTTGCATTGTTTTCCCATACTGTGCAGTAGAGCAGGGCGGTAAACCGAAAATTTACCGTCACCGAAATTCTTAACGATGACCGACGTAATTTTGACCATGTCGGTAAATTCGGTAAATTAATAAAACAAGAAAATATAGTCTTTTCATCCCGCTTTGATTCTGTGTTGTTCGTCTATGTTCATTCCCCTTTAAGAAAGCAGTGAATGTGCTTACGTAGGGAGTCACGTGATCATCAGGAAACCAATCAAACAAAAGGCCGGTAAGCTAACGCTAGCAGCTAACGCCACAAGCAAAACGTGATGGAGTGTGGCTTAAGGGAGGTTCACCAAACTTTCAACCGACATTTAGTAGACTCTTGGTGGCATCCAGACGGGCTTTCACCCGCTGTCCTCCTTTGTTCTCACGATTTCCGGAGATGGTGCTTTCAGTGCTTTCTACTGGTAGCGAGGCTAACGCTAGCTAGCGGCTAACGCTACATATGAACGTTATGGAGTCGGATAGCGGCTCTAACATTGTCGAAACGGCTGAACTTAATGAGTGGATTGGGCACGGACTGCATCTAGCAATTACTATGTGGCGTTATTTTGTATCTGTCTGTGTGTGATTCCTCTGATAGCTTTTGTGATGGTAAAGCATTCAGCATAAAGTAGAATCCAACGGCAAAACTTATAATGACCGAGAAATGGCCCCAGCTATTTTTATTGTGCGTGCATTTATTAAAAAATGCACTGTGGGGGCGGGGGGGGGGGGGACCCTTAAACCATAAAGTAAACACTTGTATTTAATAATTATGTCACAGCAGCCATTAACAATAAGTTGTCTTTTTGAAGTGTACTGTTCAAGCTGCAAGTCATTTGTGTTACAATTACATGTTTGCACAGGCATATTGATTTTGACAATGTACATTGTTCAAGTCATACACGCTGTTATAAATGTTCATACTTGAATTCTTATTGCTTACAATACATTTTTATAAACTTAATGTTTAGACTGCATGTACAATTGTTAAATACAGTATATCAAATTGAATGCTGGTAAATAAATCAACAAGAAATAGTTAATCTGTATTTCATGCATTGATTCAGATTTTCAAATTATATAACAGTCCGCTTGGGCGAATTTATCGGCATTTATCGTTATCGAGATAAATCTGCTCAATTTATCGTGATACATGTTTAAGGCCATATCGCCCAGCCCTACTGTGCAGCTCTAGAACAAACCATCAACACCAACTTTATCACAAAATATAATCTAAATGACATAGCTGAAAAGTGGAGTTGTTTGCTCCACCTTATGCCACTCCTATCTCATGACTGGCACTGCACACACACTCACGCACAGCAACACAACTCCAATATTCACTGACAGCTGAGCAGCACAGCAGCTGCATACAGGGACGGGGCTTGTTGATTTCCAGGCACATGTGCCCTGGTTGCTAATATTGTGTACATTTGCAAACCCTATTGTAAAATCCCATACACTTTCGACTGGCAGTAAACACATTTTCCAGTATAGATTGAGCTATGTTTAAGCCAAAAAATATTTTGTAAATTCATGCAGTCTACTTTAATGAATTGCAAACAGACATTCATTATGCTTTGTGTCGACACAATATAGTCAGAGTGCTAGATGTCTGTTTAAAAAAAAAAAATGGGCGGGAGGGGGGCTTAGTTCTATTATATAAAGCTTAGTTCCATTCTTGAACAGGGTTCCTACAGCTCAAGCCAAATTAAAAACTTTTAAAGTAACACTTCTGTCATTTTTATGTTTCGAAATAAATGAAATATTTTTTGAAAATAAATGCTGAAAATGTGAACAAAATGAGAACAAAAGTGTTGAATCTCTGAGTTGTAGCAGGAAACACTTTTGTCTGTTCACCTCCCTGGATTTTTTTTGGGTGGCCCTGAATCGTTAGTTGGATGAAATCACCTAGAACTCTTGCTTTTTGACCCCGATATAAGGTTTTGCGCATCATCACTGGCTAAGTTTACATGGGAAAAAATTCCTTAATGCGATCAGTATTCGCAGTAAAATTATGATAGGTCACACTGTTTGGATACTAAAAATATTAGGACTTGGACGTTCATGCATCAGAACCTCAGTCGGAACAAATTATTTTATGTATGCAGATTGATGCTGCATTCATGTAGAAACGTAATTATGGTAAATATTAGAGGTGCGCGAAATTTCCGGTTCTGAGATTATTTGCATTTCGGCTGTGGAAGATTCGAGAATGATTCACAAAACATCCAAATTCCGATTATTAAGATATGCCAAATAAAGCTGAACTAAAACACAGTCAACGCGGTCTTCAGGACGCAGTGAGGAACGGACTGAGAGCAAACATCATGCCACTAGATAAAAAACACAAAACAATAACAATAATACCTGACTGCGGCCGACAGCCGCTACAAACTATGCCCACATAATGCTATGGTAGATATCACATGTACATAGAACTAGATGCGAAAGCAGTAGACTTCTCTGGAAGGCTGTTGTACCAAACCTTCCGAGCGAACCTAATTAACTTCTAAAACACTCCTAATCTGCAAAATCTTGACTTGAATCTATCTTTAAATGATGAAACAGTTTTAAAACTTTCACATGTCGAAAGTAAACAGAAGTTTGTTATGTAATAACGGGAGCAATTCCAACAGAGGATGCGCTAGACTTTTTCGTTGTCTGTCATTTTGACTGACAGTGTCATAAAAATCCGGTCATAATCTATTTTTACCCGTCACTTACATTTTTAAAATGATAATAATGACATATTCAATAGTATTTAGTTTTCATTCATTTTTAATTAATATTCTGTCCGAACAAGCTTAACAAGAGGCAAACAGACAGCGGAGTGCACCAATCAGCGACGGGCAGACGTGCCGTTAGCAAAGCGACGAGGGAAGGACGAGGGACTTGCGCGTGGAAGTAAACATACGAGGAGAACGGAGTTTATTCAACATGGCGAGCGCGAGACAGACTGTTGTCAATGTCTCATGTCGATGTGTTTTAGCTCATTTAAAACTGAATTTACCGCGGATTGGAACATATTCTCGGCTCTCCCGCCATCCGTGTTGTTGTAGAGACGACTTTCGGCGTGCAAGAGTGACGTTGCTCGTGAAGAACACGTCACGCAAATAAACAAATCTGATTTGTCGATTGATTTTGTACCCACTCTGTGTCCCAGACTTTTCTCTCATTGTTTGAAAAATACAGGGAGTACAGTCTGGCCGTGCCAGGCAAACACTCAGCTGCCTTGACATTTTTCCGAGTAAGGCCAACGACGTCATGCATCAAGAGAGACAACAGCTAATTAATATGCTCACTTGCCACCCTGTGGTCTGGGGTCTGAATTGCAACCTGTCAAAATGACGGATGGACTTCATTTTTTTCCGTCACCGTTTTAAAAAACCGGTCAACGACGGAAAATATTCGGTTAACGCAACCCCTGAATTCCAAAAACTTTTAGTAGTTTATTTAAGCCTGAGAGTATTTTTGTACTATTTTTTAACTAATGTACGAAACATTAAAAGCAGCTAATAACTGGGGGGCATCAATAATCGATTTATAATCAAACTGTGGCCTCTGAATCGTGATTGTAATCGAATCGTTAGGTGCCCCAAGATTCCCACCTCTAGTAAATATGGTTAGAAGCTAGAAGATTTTTTATGATTTATCGTTATTTTGCACATTTTTTTACAGCATCATAACTGAATATACACAATTATAAAATCTTATTTTTTAAGCAAGTGTTCGCTAAAATGTTCAGTTACCATCAAAAACTTAGTTTGCATTTTAATGCATTCTGCTCTGATTGTTCTAGAAGAATTAATACGTCTAATTTTCCACGCAACAAACAAAAATGAAGTCCACGTCTGGTAATTTCTTTTTTGCTTCAACAGCAAAAGCACATGAACAAGATGAATTCCCAATGTGATAAGGTTTATCTTTCCCACAGCATGTGAAGGCATCAAGACCAAATATACCGGAAAGAGCAATAGTACAGGAAGCCGTACAGACTTCTGTGTAACAAAACATCGCTCTGTCTGTTTAGAAATTTAGGGTTAGCGTTATTTTGTGTATTTTTCCTGTTTTTCAACCATCAAGTCTTTCAACAATTTCAAGATCTTTTAATATCTGCAACTAGAGATGTCCCGATCCGATATTTGGATCGGATCGGACGCCGATATGGGCCAAAAAATGCGCATCGGTATCGGATCGGCCGACACGGGAAAAAATGCGATCCAGTTTTTTTGAAAACCCGGTCCGGGTTTTCCACCGCACCAATATACATAATCCATTCCAGTTTTTGCTTCGGTTTCCCTAAAACCCGGTCAGCATTTTACGGCACACCTTTAACACACTACATTACCGTCTCCCAATTTACCGAGAGACTTTATCGGTAAAAATGTCAGCTGTGAGGGATCATTTCACCTTAAAGGAAGACAAAGATGAAGAGCAGAGTGCAACATATGCCACAAAGTCAAGCGTGGTGGTAAAGCTGTAAGAAGTTTTAATACAACCAACCTAATCAAGCATTTAGCGACATACCACCACAAACAATATAAGGAGTATGTTAAGAAAACCGAATACAAAAAGAAAGGTCCTACGCAACTAACACTGGCAGAAACTTTTGCTATGCGTGACAAACTGGCACTCGACAGTCCCAAAGCCCAGGGAATAACAAGAGTCATTGCAAGAATTCATTGCAAGAAGAAGAATCAAGAATTAAATCTGGATGACAAGCCATTATCTCTCGTGAGTAAAGACGCACCATCCAACACAATATGCTGCATTCCAGAGAAGTGGGAAGTCGGATTTATCCCACTCAGATGGTACCAGTTCCGACCACAAAGCGTTCCAAGCAAATGTAAACAACAAAAATGGCTGATCGCGACGAGGTGTTTTTATTTTGGCCATCCAACGACATTTTGACCTCCAGCGAACCTGCCTTCCTATAAGCGATCAAATAGAGGAAAAACGACGGCTGCGTTACAGCCCACACTGTAAACTGCCTTTTTTTTTAGTTACATCCTTTGCTGATCGTCAATATAAAAACATAGCACAACAAAGATAATTCACTGTATGAGGAAAAAAATACATGGCGTCTCAAATAAACTTGATTTACTTCATTATTATGTTATCATTCGTGTTCTTGAGCGCCATTTTGTCCAGTGACGTCAGACTGAAACAACTTGGAAGTCGGGGTAGTTATTTTTTCTCCGACTTTACGACTTGGACTACCCAGTTCGAATGGTGTTCCAATGATATTTTCCTAGTCGGAGGTCGGAAAAGTCCGACATCCCACTTTTCTGGAACGCAGCATTAGAACCACGGTACAACATGCCCAGACGTCATTACATCCGTGAGCGATTCGACCCTGGAAGGTTCGAGAACGATTCACAAACATCCAAATTCCGATTATTGAAATATGTCAAGTAAAGCGAAACTAATACACAGCGAGGTCTACGGGACGCAATGAGAAACGGACCGCATTGCGTCCCGAGAGTAAACATGCTTGTCTAATAGATATCATATGTATGTAGAACTAGATGCACAATGACAGACTCGACAGCGTGAGCAACACATGCATTGAAAACTAGGTGAGTTAGTAAACAGACGTCATTTTAAAGCAGGAGACTTCCCTTGTAGGCTGTTGTAGTGAACCTTCCAAGCGAACCTAATTAACTTTTTATCTAAAATACTCCTAAATCGTCAAAATCTTGACTTGAATCTATCTTCAAAACAGTTTTAAAACTTTCACATGTCAAAAGTAGAAAGAAGGGAAATAATGGAATAACGGGAGCAATTTCAACAACTTTAACAGTTGATTCGCAAAATTTAATTAATTGAATGTAGTTTAAAGCTGCTGATACAGAATGGGGACTTGAGTAGTTTATTTACTGTTTGAAAATGTTAACTTGAAACTCGTTTGAAAGTCGTTTATTTAAACCTGAGAGGCTTTTTATACAATTTTTGTAACTAATGCACGAAACACTAAAAGCATCTAATAGCTTGGGGGATTTGTGGGATTTTCCACTGACAGTTTACGATATTATTTGCAGGTTTTACTGACTGACTATGCCATTTCTGTTTGTTATTTATAATCTTTTGTGTTTGTCACTGAATAAACCAACCATACCAACCATCGTGTGTTATTCAAACTCACCTAATTCAGCTGGCTAGTTGTTATCAAGAGTACTAAAACCCTTTTCAACATGAGTCTGACAACTAAGTAAGGAGGCTAAATAACTTTAAACTTTAATACATGCTCAGACAGGCCGGTATCGGTATCGGCCAGTATCGGTATCGGATCGGAAGTGCAAAACAATATCGGTATCGGATCGGAAGTGCAAAAACCTGGATCGGGACATCCCTATCTGCAACAACATGTTGGTCTCATATACAGATCAGTTTAGACTTGTGCAAACTGTGCCTACCCTGTCTTTTGCTCGCTGTGCTTCTACTTGCTTCCGGGAATATGAGGTCAAAGGTAAGGACGGTTGGATCTAAAATTTGGGAATAAAGTGTTCTCATAAGCACCGATCAGATTATCAATCGGCATAAGCCAATTCTCTCGTTCGAAACAGAATCTTCATCAGAATGGGCTGGATCGGGTCAGAATATTCCGAATGAGGTGTGTACATGAAGCATTTTTATTGTGGTCAGTCAGTTAATCTGAATAAAAGTATCCATGTAAACGTATCCATTGATATTGTTTCAAATCGGTACTGCAGTTTGGTATTAACTAAAAAAATAAATACAAATCAAAGATGTCCTTAATCCAATCTAGAGCTGAAACGAATATTCGAGCAACTCGAGTAACTCTAGTTGAAAAATGATCCGAGATTTTATTCACCTCGAGGAATCGTTTAATTTTAACAGCTCTAAGCATCACATTTTGCCCGGACTACTTTTAATGCAGGACAACGCGCTGACGTCACGTGCGTAAAGGAAGAAGCAATAAAAATAAAAATAAAAAACCTTACTGCAGCCGACAGCCGCTAAAAACTACGCCGACGTTGCTAAAAACTAGCCAGCACGATGCTACGGTGGTAGCAAGTACCGTCTGATGCGTCTCATAAGAGATCACGTGTATGTTGAACTAGATGCGAAATGACAGCGGGGTTAGTAAACAGCCGTCATCTTAAAGCAGTAGACTTCTTAGCGCTAATAAATAAAATTAACGTTACCATCACTCGCTCACGTAACGTTAGCCCTTCGGAGGGATAGGTTTCTATTAATTCTGACCACTGTCGATGCGTGGCTAACGTGTCTTACATACAGGCTTCATTTAATCTGTGAAAACATAGCACTGTAGAGTGATGAGGGTGTAAAATAAAAACTTTATAATGCTAACTGTCAATTTTAGCTCAGTAGGCATTGCTGGATAAAACACCAAGTAGCACTGGTCCCTAATGTGCTCCAATATAGCAGGTATCATATATTTATTTTGAACACTTCCAAAACTAAAAATCCTATCAGGACTTACAGTTTAGACTAACTTAAAACTAGAACTTAGAAATAGGAAATGGAAATTCAATTGAAACACGTGGGAAAAACACCTACCTTTTAAGTGATGTGTGTTATCAAGCATAATGGCATTGTTTGATAAGATATATATATTAATAAGATCTAAAAGTTTTTTGAGTGAAAGCAGTGAATTAGTCTTTTTTTTTTTTTTTTTTTCCTAGTTACATCTGAGATGCAATTGTTGGCTGTTTCCAACAATGTACATCAGGAAAAAAAAAGACATTGTTTGACTGAAAATGGTTCAATATTAGATGAAATGTCTTGTTTTCTCATGTATAATTGCTCTTTACCAATAATATATATGTTTTATCCAGAATTTTCAGTCGATTACTCGATTACTAAAATATTCGATAGCTGCAGCCCTAATCCAATCACGTGATTAGAAATCAGCCTGATCATATTTCAGAAGATCTGAATTGGATAAAAAAAAGCTGGGGGTTTTAAAATGATATCATTTAAGGATAATATTGTTCAAATAAAGAACAAAAAGTTTCCAATGTACTTTTTTACTATGTATACATCCGCATTGCTTTATTTCATTCTAAGAGACCATCAACCGTAAATGCATTCATGCTCAAATACAGACAATGTCATTCTCCCAACTCCCAAGCACTCCTGATACTATTTTGCAGCAGTAGAATGGCCAAAATAATTTGAAGTGACAGTTCTAAACATTTTCGGCAATTGTTTATTCAATGGATGGACTGTTCACTGAACTTTCAAATTACACATGAAAGATTCACTCAAATCCAAATATTTTTCTTCATGTTTCTGTCTTGTAGTACTTGTGGCAATGTGGGGAGAATGAACTACAGAGGGAAAGGAGGAGCAGAGAGCTCGCCTGTTTGGTGTGCAAATAGAGGCAGCCAGGCTCAGCTGCTGTATCCTGGCAACGAGAGCACAGCTCAGTCCCTGACCTGGGCCCATTCATTTCACTGCAGACCTGTGCAGACAAATAAAACCAAGGCTGACACATGGACACATGACAAAGCCTATGCAAGCACTGTGCATAGAACCTATAGAAAGAGGAAGACCAAGTGAACAGTGTCATAAAGCTGTGATTGACTATAAGAGCAATTATACTTTCAATATTTTTGCCACAGCAAGTCATTTTAAGCTATATACTAAGTGGATCAAAAATGACTGTCAGCTCTGTTATCTACTGATGCACTGGTGTAAGAGCTGTGTTTGGTTTTGACGTCCAAATGGAAATAAAGACAATCAAATCTTTTGGTGTCATTTTCTGTATGGAGCACAGTCATCTCTTTTTTCCCCCAATTGAATATGTGCTCAGTGCTTGTTGCCTGCTTGCTAGTGACCTCACTAAAATAGTGTCAGGCCCATATGAACAGAACATATATGAAGCAAGACTGCAGGAAAGGCAAGAGGCAATCTAGTGCTTCTGGCTTTTTCCTCTCCATCAATGCTCTGACTCATCCCCCCATTTCTTCACCCTCTCCTCTCTGAGTACTTTTCTCTCATCTGCCTTTTTCTCTATTCTGAACATCTCTCTCCACAGAAACATGTGAGCGCGCACACACACACACAATGAAAGGCTGTTGCCTAGCAACTCAGGGATGAGACAGATGCAGACCTCTCAGATAAGCTCGTGAAATAGCTGTGGATGAGGTGAGGAAACCTCTCAGAACAGTGCCCTGGCATAACAAACCGATAATTCAGTCATTTTCCAACCATTGAGTTAGATTTTGACCAACTCATTATGAGAGTTGTAATTCTCAAGAAATGTCAACATTGCCATTAAAACTTCGATGATGCCAGATGATCTGCTTTCTTGATTTTATCGATTGATTTAATCTGTAATTGGCCTTTTTTTTTTAACGGTAATTTTTTTTGCTGCTTCTGTGGTTCAAGCTGCATCCCTGTTTTTGGACGCTGCATGCACCAACAGCATTGCTGCTAACAGCTGAGTGGAGCTAATTTAGGAACAGTATTTACATTTGTATTTAGCAACTTCTGACCCCTCGAGTTGGTTATTTACTCTTTTAAAAGACCAATGACTCTTATGTTAAGGTTCAGTCAGCATGAGCTGAAACTTTTTCTCTTCATCTTTTGAATGTTGAGAAACGAGAATGTAACACAAGAGTCATCATGCTTAATATTGTGTTAATGTATGCTGCAAAAACAGTGATTTGGGCGTGATGGAATTGTTGAAGTTTCTTCCAAAATGATAAACTGCATCATACGTACAACTCTACGAGAGCTGCAGGGTGTGCTGTGTCAGTCATATGGAACACAAGAGTTCCAGACTGCGACCAAATGGTCGCATTTTGAGACTAAAATTAGAGCCACTACGAGTATTAGTTTCATCTACTGGCACATTCCCAACCAGTAACATTGCATCTTTGTTTTGTTTTTCTTTTGCTGACAAACTCCTTCACGGTTAAAGGGCAGGTGAAGACTTCAATTAATGAGCGTTTTACTCTGTTAAATTGTATTGATCATATGAAATGGGTATCATTTGCTGTCTCAAAACGAACATTAGTAAAAAAAAATTTGAATTGGCCGCGTAGTTTTTGAGTTACTGCCATAGCAATACCTTAGCAACAAGGGACGCGCCTCGCTGCCGACCTCTACCCGATGACGCAATTTCCCCAAGAAATGGAAAATTGCATGGAACTGGACCATTTCAAACCAGATCAGGGCCACATTTTTCCAGAATGTGGCAGCGGTCTAAACTGTCAAGTCTCCCAAATCGGAATTCATTCAGCAATTACGTCAGCAAAGAGCGAGAGCAGCACGCGAGACGGCAGCAATGTACAGCACATAGCTGTTCAATAGTGTTAGCGTTTACTACGCAGAAGGCTGGCTTGACCACAGTCATAAAAAACAACAATGAAGAAAAGGATAAGCCTGATAATGCTCGGTTTCTCTATGCCCCTAAATGAGCAAAATTTCAGTTGCTTACATGGGCGAGTCGGGGCAAACTGATGCACACACATAAGGCTTACATGTGCACGCACAATGCGTCATTATTTGTTTTGATGCTTCTACGTATGCGGGTCAGTTTGCTCAGCGTGAGTCAGACTGCGAATTAGTGGGCATGCTTAATGTGTAATGACCATAAAGGTGTTCTGTTCTGTTCTGTTCTGTTCTGTTCTATTCTATTCTACTTGAATGGGCTATAAGCAAAAAGGTGAAGGTGGGCAATGTGTGGAGCGAGTTATAATTTGGGTAGCGGGAAAATTTGACAGCACTTGCGAACAATGGCAAAAAGGACAATAAGCAACTTTTGAGTGCCCGAAAGGTGGGATAGCGCTATATAAGTATAACACCATTTACCATTACCATTTACTTTACGCCCGGCACTGTTTCAAAGGAGGGCGACGGGGGGTTAAGTCCAACTCAGGGGCTCGACACACGGGAGGCGATGAGCAATGGCGAAATGTGATAGTCTTTGCTGTTGAGCTTACAGCCAACGTGCGATGCAACTGCCACGGCAAGCTATAGTGACACACACAGGTTTCTGTGTCATTGGTTGTCTTTGGTTAGCTATGAATTTGGAGGGCATTTTAAAAGTTCCGGTCTTTTCTGTGAGCCAACAACTTCCCATACTGCTGCTTTTTAATTTATGTCCCGGAAATCATGCCCAGAGGTATCATAAAATATATGCTGGTTGCACACTGCTAAAATTATACCCTTCCACCATGTTGACAAAGTATGGCTTGTGGATGTCAATTTTCAGGTTGGCCAATGTCCTCGCAGGTGATTTGTTGATCAATAAATCCATTGCTGATTGGTTATTCTAAGCAGTATACTGGTTGATGTCAAAACGGATGGAGAATAAAATATAGATTCCCACATTTGTAGCTTTATGCATTTATTATGAAAGTTTTTATTGGAGAAGCAGTGAAAATTAGAGGAAAACTCTAATGTCTTGGACTATCATGTTGCATGTTGATTTACTGTGGGCACCCCTGAATCTTCTGCTTGCGTCCCTAAAAATTTAAGTTAGGGGCTACTGTGCTGCTAGTAAAAAGTGTCAGTCTGGAGCCCTGGAACATTTGGCCAATGAATTTGACAGTGCTTTTTCTGATGTCCGTTTTGGAATTGTTAGTTTACTGAGGGTCATGATTAAGCCGTTTTTAAATGTGACTTTTTCCAAGAGAGATGTTTTTTTTTTTTAATTTTTTTTACTGTTAGTCAAGGGCAATATACAAGACAACTATCGCAAGAGTGGTAAAGTGTTAGAATTGCTGTGCAAACAGTTAACATTTATACAAAGAGTTAACATTTATACTTTCTTTATTATAGTTAGTCACCAGATAGGATAACTTCAGTCTAGTTAGACTTTCCTCTGTCCTGGGCCATGTGGTGCCCATGTAGTAGTCTATGTATTCTATTCTATGTTGTATGTTGCTTTCCTGCCCCTCCCATCCTTTTGTCTTCCCCTGAATAAACAGGGTTGCCATCATAGCAACTGGGGGATCAGCTACCAACCTCCACAAAAGCTATATCGACTTCTTGCTTGTTATTTTTAGCCGAGCTAGGTGTACATAAACCTAGCTTCAAATCTAACAAAGCCAGATGGTTTAAATAAGTGATTAAATCATTAAGCACCTTGTGGCTTGAGTAGTAAAAGCCCCTGTGTTCAAAATTGACAAGAATAGTGTCAAAGATTCTGCATTGAGTGAATGTGAGATGATCAAGATTACTTAAGAATATAAAGGGTTAAAATGAGTGGGGGAAAACCTCAAGGGATGCAAGCGACAGGAACAGGCATATATACTTACTGGTCACTTTTATTTGGTACCAGGGCTACAACTAATTTTTTATAATTGATTAATCGGGCGATGAATTAAACGGTTAATCGGATAAATGTCACATTTTTCAATTACCTTCACTAATTTTGTTGTTTTAGTCATATGTATAAGAAACAATGAAGACAAAATGGATGACTAGTTCCATCAAAAATAATATTTTATAGACAAGTTTCCGAGGTACTTTCGGTTTACTTCCTTATGCCTGCCTACCACTTCCGTTTATGATTAGTTTTTTTACAATTGAAGTCAATGGCGCTGGAGTTGCGTCACTCACTAAAACCCCTTAAAAACCACAATTTGGAAATACCGCATCCTTCTGACATCTCGACATGGGAAGACAACATCAAGAAGTCGCCGAGGGTGACCACTACCAAAATATCAACAGATTTTATTGACTGTACGGCAGTCCATGGAAACGCCATCAGGAAGCTCTGAGGCATTCCAGTACTAGTTGCACACCCAAAAGTTGGATGTCCTCATTCACGAACACGGGATTTTTTTCTTCATGAAAGCGGATGTAGAACCAAGGCAGTGCCTCAATGCTCCGTACCACAAACCATGGGTGCTCGTAATATACAGGAGGGAAGGAGACGTCCAAACTGCAGGGTGTCCTGCGGGTGACGGCCGTTCGTGTCTGACGCTGTCTTATAAGGTATGTGCTCCAAAAATACGAAACATAAAATCTGCCGCATGAAAATGTTTGCCTTTGCTAATGATATTTACGATGATTGTAATTATGAAGTTTAATAACTTTTACTACAACTACTGCTGTTGCTAATCAGTACGTGTTGGATGGCACCGCATAAATCCAAGCGTTTTAAGTTTTTGTTCGTTTGTTTACAGCTGGAAGACGCTGTTAGGCAAGGGAAGACGACTTGCACGTTGATGGACATATATTGAGATTGTGCGTTCTACTTTGATGAAACTCCCGGGGGCAGCCAAGAGGCAGAGGCTGGGACAATGCTAGTGGAGCTGGAATTATCGAGGACAGCGAGAGAAAGCCCGTCTGAATCCCGCTGAGTGTCTCGTAATGTCGGGTGCAAGTTTGGCTCCCTTAAGCTCTGCTGTCTTGATAATACATTCGTCGTATGCTTAACCTTCTTTAATATTTTTCCAATCATTTTATCAATTGTGATTTATTGACCTGTTTTGCACATGCATCAATCGTTTTAAATAAAACAGTAAATGAAATCATGTTGTCCAAATGTTTTTTATTGCGATCATTATCTGCAATAAAAAAGAATGACATACTATTTTTTTTTTAGCTTCTAGTATTTACTTGTAACAACAAAATCTGTGTCAGCCCCTCTGCATTCGGCAAATGTAATATAATGTGTAATTTAATCTCATATTGGTTACTCAAGTGGCCGGTGTATCAATCTATACCTCATGTCAACACAGGCTGACAGGTTGTTATAGTTTTGTCCATGAATGATCAACGAAGTGATAAAAACATTCATACGATCTCATCTACGTCTCATCAACGTCGTGCTGAATCCATTTATGGAGATTCTGTGAGTTCCTCTGCTTTAACTTTGCAGTTTTACCTTTGATAAAACACTGCTTTCTTCAACTGTAATTTATGTTGTTTTTTTCTGAACCAGAAGTTCGAGGCAAGTTCGCCAAGATGGCGCTGCCCATATTCGCTCAGGAAACTTGTCTATTACAGCTTCCTGACTTAACTATAGTCTACGACTGCACTCTTTTAAGTACATAAAACTTGTATAAGTTTTTAATAAAGTTTCTGAGTATAAAACTAAGAATTTCTTAGTACACAAATCAGAAAAGTCCTGTTCATTCAAATAAAATTTAAAGTGCTGCTGATTGAATTTTTTTCTTTTGGGCAAAGCGCTGATATAAATTGTGTCAATGACCCATTTGTTTTCTTTAAACAAAATAAACAACAAAATCAAACGAGGAGGCGGCAGACCGTAATGACTCTTGGTTTTTTTTTTTTTTTTTTTTTTTTTTTTAATAAACCAAACAGTTGTTCATAATAAATACAATCCAAATCTACTTTCAAAGCACACTCGTTTGACAATTTACAGTTTGAATGAGAGTTTGTGTAGAAAGGAGATATAAGAAGATATACGATATAAGATATGAGATAATGAGATATACCTTATGACAAATAATAACTTTCTATCAGTAACTGGCTTAGTGCTGTGTGCTAAGAATAGAACACAATAGTAACATATCATCAACAAAGAATACAAACAATTGGCTTCATTTACTCTGATATTGTAATTTACTCACCTATGACTGAGGCACACTTGATCTAACAACAGACATGACTCTCGACAATCTAACTTCGTAATATTGATTCAGCAGCCCAACCTAAGAGTATCAGTGGATTCTCTTTCTCTTGCTCTAATCACTGGTGCGCGTGCATTACACACAAACAAGGACCTAAACGGGATAGCTCATAGCTGCCGGCAAAAATCGATTAACAAATTCGTTGCCAACTAATTTATTAACCAATTTTAATTGATTTCATCAATTAGTTTTTGCAGCCTTATTTGGTACACCTAGCTAGTACTGGGTTGGACTCCCTTGTGCATTCAGAACTACTTTAATCCGTAATGTCACAGATTCAACAAGGTACTGGAAACAACTCCTCAGAGTTCATTTTGACATGATGTAAACCCATGATATCTATATCTTGTGTCACTAAGGTGCTCGGTTGGATTGAGATCTGGTGACTGTGGACCACTTTAAATACAGTGAACTCATTGTCATGTTTAAAAAAAAAAAAAAAAAAAAAACAGTCCGAGATGATCCAAGCTTTAGGACATGGTGTGTTACCCTGCTTGAGGTAGCCATCAGATGACGGGTACAAGTAGGGATGCAACAATACTCGGTTTTATACTGAACGAACCGTTCGATACGCCCTCTTCGATTTAATCCGCAAAAATATTCGATGCAAATGAAAAGCTCCCAAAATGTATTTTCAAAATTTTTTCTTGTGTGCGCTCGCTAATAAGCCCGGAGTGCATCAAAAACTGAGGGCTTTGCTTTGAAAAACTCGAGCTCCTCCCCGCGAGCAGCCCTCCTCCTCTCCTTCCCCAAACTGCGTGGAAAGGGGAGTGAAGCACGCTGCATTTGTTTGTGGCTGAGGTAACAGACAGGACAATCATGGCTAGCAGGAAAAGACAGAAGTTTGAGGAGGCGGTTTCAACGTCGTCCGCTGTGTAGCAGCATTTTAGGTATGCCGATACGCTATCCCCTCTCGTACATATTTCACAAAGACTGCCTTCCCGGATATTTACAACGAAGTTCGCTAAAACATTGTTACTAACTTGGCTACTACGAACAACCTCGCTTTGACAACAGACAGCTGGATAGACATGAACAATGAGTGGCAAATTAAGAGTGCTGTACTTAAAACTCATCTTGTTTATGAAAGTCAATTGTCATATGCTGGTGTTGTGCAGTAATGAGCAGACGTGACTTGTGTGGCGTTTGTCAACTTTTTTCAATGCTTGCTCCGACAACACTCACGCACACACACTAAATATCATCAAATAGCAAACTACATGTGCTACGTTAGATCCCATGCAATTGGCTACGTGAGCCCAGAGTGATCATGGGACACGTAGTCCATATACTACATCAATGAATTATAAACCGCCATGACTGAATGGAATTTAAGCAGGACAAATTATTCTATACCAGTGACTATAGATAATACTGCAAATATTGTTAATTTAGTATGTGACACAGATGGACTCGGACCACAAATAGGACGTTTTGCTCATGTTGTAAACCTAGCTGCTAAGAGAGCTGTAGCAATCAACAGTGTGCCCCGCCTCACTTTACAAACAGTAAAGATTGTTCTCAGCAGTTTTATACAAAATTTCTTCACATCAGTAAGAAGTAACTAGTAAGCACACAAATATTATGCACTAAAATGCATGTTTATATGATGGCAATGTTATTTTTGGTTGTCAGCAAAAAAAAAAAAAAAACATCGAAACAAAACATACAAGTGTTTTTTTTTGTTTTTTTTTTCCCAGAGCATTAAATGTATTGAATCGAATCGAAAATCGTGTCCCCCGTATTGAAAATCGTACCGAACCGTGACTTAACTGTATCGTTGCATCCCTAGGTACACGGTGGTCATAGACATGGTCTATGATAGACATGGTCAGCAACAATACTAAGGTAGGATGTGGCGTTTCAGTTATGCTTACTTAGTAATAAGGGGCCCAAAGTCTTCCAAGAAAATATCCCCCACAACATTACACGAGGACCACCAGCCTGTACTGACGATAAAAGGCAGGAAGGGTCAATGAATTCACGTTGTTGACGCCAAACCCAACCATTGAAATCTCACAACAGAAATTGAAACCATCACACCAGGCAACATTTTTCAATTATATTATTGTCCAATTTTGGTATGCCTGTGCAAGTTGTAATCTGTTTCCTGTTCTTCACTGACAGGAGTGGCACCTGGTGTGGCTTTCTGCTCCTGTGGCCCATCTGCCTCAAGGATCGACGTGCTGTAACGTTCAGAGCTGCTCCTCAGCATATCTCTGTTGTAATAAGTTGTTGAGTTACTGTTGCCTTTCTATTAGCTCGAACCAGTCTGGCCATTCTCTTCTGACTTCTGGCATCAAGGCATTTTTGCCCACAGTTGCATCTGATTTTTTATTTATTTATTTATTTATCTATTGTTAGACCATTTTGTGAAATCGCTAGAGATGATTGTGCGTGAGAATCTTGGTAGATCATCAGTTTCTGAAGTACTGAGATCAGCCCGTCTGGCGCAAACAACTATTCCATGTTAAAAGTCATTTCAATCTTCCACCTTTCTTCCAATTCTTCCAAGGGGTGTAAATCACCTATTTCAAGGCAATACGATATTGATTCTTTGGAGAATACAATATTTGCTGAAATTACAATATCAGTAGTGATTTAATTTTATTATAGGGTCTTCGATGATTTAAGAGGATATGTACACACTTTAACACAATCATTTACATTTCACCTAAAGCCATAGGTTCTGCTGCTGAAATATTTCAGAAATTTGAGTAAAACGCACTCATTCAAAACATCACATATAAAAGATGATATTGATTGAAATTCAGTATTTTGATCGATTTTAATTTGATTGTGCTCGACCTATCGATATATTATTCCAGACCAATATATTGTTACACCCCTAATACTCACTGCGGGTTAATTATAATCCAGCCACCCTAAAAGATTTGCGATCCAATTTCCTCATGCAATGTGGAACATTACAAATCCTTTTTCCCCCCTAACTCTTATTCAGGCCTCATCTTTATGTAAATTGGATATGTATCTGATGCAACTGCACTATGAACGCTCATGTGGCGCTCAGCCGACCTATACATCACCAAAGGTAAAATATGACACAAATGTTTGACAAAATAGGCGGGTAGAAAAAGCAGTGAGGAAATAAAAAAACCCATAACAGTCAGTGGCATAATGAAGATATATATATACCGCATTGGCCCGAATATAAGACGGCCCTGATTATAAGACGACCCCCTCTTTTTCAAGACTCAAGTTTGAAAAAACTTCTTGAACACCAAATTAATTTTTATACAGAAAATAATTACAGCACATCCCAAACAAATGATTATAACAATATATTTGAGAGAAAAAGCGTGTTATTTTGCCTCATTCAAATCTTAATATCTGAACATTTAAATATGTAAAATATGTAAACCAAAGTGCAATCACATTCGTAAATGAATGGCTTCTGGTTTTTGAAATGTAAATAAACCAATCTATTGTGATAAAACAACAACATTGCAATAACTGCATTAACCATCAAAATGAAGTCTAACTGTAACTGTAGTCTTGAAACAAATCTCAACAAGGAAAAACATTGCAATAAAATAATGCAAACTGGTTAAACTTGAGAGTAGCTGAGATCCGTCATGACAGAACATCACTTCAATGATATCTGGCGCCATCTAGCGTCTTGAATGGGTATAATGTCTAGCCCGCAAATATAAGAAGACCCCCTCTTTTTCATTCTTATTTCAATGCAAAAAACGCTGTCTTATATTCGGCCCAATACGGTATATATATCTGAGTCAAGTGGTCACTTCAAGCACAAATTACCACACATGCGTCTATAATGAAACCTCCACGCGTCACCAAATTCGCTTGTATACTGTAAGTACTGCGCCATTCGAAATCATGTTTTGGAAAGTATTAAGAGTACCTTCCATTTTTCACTCTTTGTTATATTGCAGGTTTTTGCTAAAATCATTCGTGTTTTTTTTTTTTTTTTTAATTCAATATACACATACTCATACTATGACATTAATAAATCAAAAACAACAACAAAAAAAGAATTCAATTCAATAAACTTTATCCCTTGGGAGAATTCCCTCAAAACACATATTAAAAAAATATTATGAACGGTTAATTAAACACTGCAAATGATGAAACATATAATTTGCTAAAGAAATTCTATGTGAAAACAGCATCAATGTGACTCTAAACCTACCAGTACTACATTGTGTTATGCAAGATGCAAAGGGTGAGGGGCGATGAGCTGAATTGGCACATATGAAAACAGGGATACTAAGAGCAGACATTCAAACTGGCAAATTGATTACAATTTGGGGAGGTGGGAACCTACAACATAACTATGAAACCAAATATTTAAAACTGATCCTTATTAACTAAGCAGCTTTCACATAAGTGGGTGCAGCATAGTTGGGGTCCACACAGAATGTTAATGCTGTCCTGGTGCAGAGGGGTGGAGAGAGTCAGGCTCCCAGATGAATTATAAATCACTGGGCAGGGCAGGATGGAAAGATGGAGGAATGAAAGCCCAGTCACTGTAGAGCAAAGATAGCAGGGTTTGGCATGGTTCCTCATTAAAGAGGTGTCACAAAATACAGCAATGCCATACTAAGCCAGTCCAATTGGTAATGGTATGTGTGTGCAAATGCATTTTCTTCACATACAATTTCCCCACCAGTCACTACTACAGTATATCCGGTTGCACATTAAATTGTGATCAAATACAAGTGATGCTGGGCTCTACATGAACTGTCAATGGTGCATGATTTGGAAGCGCACTTTTTGGAAATCTTTAGTATGATCATGCAGGCTGCAGACTAGTTGTCTGGTATTGTGGACCTGCAACTACCACGGCTGAACGGTTAGAGTGACTTCAGCTAAGGAGACGAAAATGTTGCTTGCGCCTGGGCCTTCCTTACATTGATCCATCAATTTTCTCACACTTAACCGAGGTCAGGTCATGGCGGCAGCAGAGCCTGAAATCATCTTAGGACAATACTATTTTCCCAGAAATTATCAAGACAAACGATTGTATTTAAAATTGCCCCAATCCGATCACGTGATCAGAAATCAGGCAAGATTGCGAGGTCACTGACTCGATCTGAGCCGGATGTTGTCTCCAGATCAGGATTCTGATAAATGCGAGGTTATTTTCATAGCGCTTTATTTGAACAGGAGTTACGCCAAGGTACAGAGTGAGACTTCCCTACTCCACACAGTTAAGTGTGCAGCATGATATCACTTTGCTACAGTCACACTATTGGCTGAGCGAGCAAAACAAGGAAAAAGCTACTAATCATGCAAGTGTGCCGGGTTGTGTGGAGGTATTTTGAAGTAGAAAGAATTAACCCTGCGCTTGCAAAATGTGAGACATGCAAACTTGGAATTTCAACAGATGTCAAGGTAAATGCTGAATTTAATGCAACTAACCTGATGGGGTTCTCGAAAACAAACACGCTATTCAAAAAGGTGAGTTTAAAGAGGCAACGCAGTCGAAGTTGAGTGAACTTACTCTGCAGGACATTTTCAACTAGAAAGAAAACATGCTACATGACAGCCCGAAGGTGCAGGGAATTAAAGCCAAATGACAGCAATGAGCGACTTGCCAATTTGAAACTGTGGTCAAGCCGGCGAACACATGAATGTGCCTGCGGTCTGAACTGTCATGTCTGCCAAATCGGAATTCATGCAGCATTACGTTAGCAAAGAACAAGCGCGGTAGGTAGGACGGCAGCGATGTAGCTCTGCATTAGTGTTAGTGCCTACCTTGAACCTGGCTTTTAAACAGGCGGCGGGCTTGACCACAGTCATAAAAAAAATAAAATGAAGAAAAGGATAAGCCTAATAATGCTCGATTTACTTTCTGTTCGCCAAATGAGCAATATTTCAGTATTGCTTACATGGCCGAGTCGGGTCAAACTGACGCACACACATGTAAGGCTTATGTGCGTGTGCGTTCTATAAGTCCATATACATTTTGAATATAAGACTAAACAGGGATTATTGATGTCTGCTTTTTGTGTCTTTTTTTTGGAAATCAAAATATGATCAACTAGGAGTGGGAACCTCTTGGTACCCGATGATACGATACGATTGACGATACAAAGCTCACGATAATGATGATCTGACGATAAGGCGATACATCGATTATCGATACATTGGTCAGGAAATCATTCTAGGATATTCTACAAACAACTAATAAACAGAAAAAGAAGATTCTGCTGTGAATTGGAATGAGTTTATCACTAGTAGATGTCCAATCCATTTGAAGTGGGAGGGATGGCAACGAATGAACATTCGTTCATTCGCTGCCATCCCTCCCACTTCAAATGGATTGAACGTCTATGGCCGTCAGTGGTAGCCAATGCCAGGCAATGAGGTCATTTTGGGCCATTTAAGGTCATTTACCTGGGTATTTTATGGGTCTCACCCTGTTTATTTTGAGTTACAGAACAGGAAATGACCTGGGAATAACTCAAATGAATAGGCAGTGACTGAAACTCAACAGAAAATGACCTGCAAATGCCCTAAAATGAACCGCAAGTGACCTCTAAATGCCCTGAAAATCGGACAGAATGACTGTGAATGCTCTGGTTTCGAATGAATGAACGTTCCCAGTATAAATGGATCGGGCGTCATGCACCGTCAATGACACTATTATGGTGGAAGATTTTGGTAGGAACGTGTTGGTTCCTTTTTATTTATTTTTTTAGACATTGACACATTTTTAAAACGATATTTCGATTCTTGGTCGGAGCATATCGATAACCTTTTGGGATACAAAGTATCACGATATATCACCATTTCGATATTTTCTCACACCCCTATGATCAACCTAGAATGACATACAGCTAGAACGTGTAGTTATTTATTTTGATGCTTCTGCGCATGCGTGTCACTTTGCTCAGCGTGTATCGGACTGCAAATTAGTGCGCATACTTGAACGGGCTCAATTGCCAAAAGCAGTCTGAACGGGCAAGCCAAAAAAAACATATGACAAAAAAATCGGAATTGCGCATTAAGACTTGCAGTATGAACCTAGCCTAAGTGACATGATCTGGTCGTGCTTCAAGTAAATTTTACTCCAATTCTTGAAATAAGAACAATAGCTACCTGAAAATAAGTTTAACAGACTTATTTTAAGCAAAAAATTGTAAATTTATTTAAAAAAAGCTTGTTTGTCAGAAATGTTCTTAACTCAAGAATAGATACGGTTCAAAACATTTGAAAGCAATTTTTTCTGGATTTAGGTGACAAATGACCAACTTTTAGATGGATGGGCCAAAGAACCAATAGTAATATTTACCTAATATAACTGAAATAGTCTAACGTATTAATCTGTTAACTATTCTTTAACACTCAAAACAAGATGGAAAAAATTATTCAACTACATTTAAGAAAAACGATCATATTAAGACTTCAATTTGCAGTGTGGAAAGTTAGTATAAATTACAGATTTATTTTGCATTGATCATTTAACCTAACAATTACCGTAATTAGATTCATATTCGTGAGAAATGTAGCCCTGACCCCCATTCACCCTATCTGTTTGGTGTTATTAATGTCCCGTCCCCAGCAAAAAGTGTACATGCAGGTTATGCTGTGCTTTGAGCGCCTTGAAAGGTGGAAAAGCGCTATATACAGGGGTGCACATAAGTGGTCCGGATGCGCGCATGCGCACTGGACGCAGACAAACGCGCTGGCCCTCAACGGGTTCCATACGCTTTTGCGTACCGATGGCTGACCACTGTATTTGCGGCGGACACGAGAAAATCACTTCTCAAAATGTCAAAGAGGCAGGCCCCACTGAGTAATTATTTCCGTGTTCCCCTGCTCCCGTCAAAAGACAGACAGACGACAGAGATGTCACTGGAGCTACCGGGAAAAAAAGGACTTTTGCTGAAAAGTGGCTGCAGGAGGTACCATGGCTAGAAGCAAATGTTGCTCGCACGGAAATGTGGTGCAACATTTGCCGGGAGAATCCCAATGTCGTTAATAAGAGCAGCGCATTTTATGTAGGGTCAAAGAATTTTAGCCATCCAAACTTTGAATAGCACGAAAAAAAAACAGCATGTGGCAATTAAGCAAACTATCGATGTCACACAGGACCCCACTCGCCCTATGGACAAGTGGCGGAAAAAAGTTATTGAAGAACAGCGCCATGCACTGACAAACGTGTTTTTGCTCGCATTTCAC
Source organism: Corythoichthys intestinalis (assembly GCF_030265065.1). Classification (NCBI taxonomy): domain Eukaryota; kingdom Metazoa; phylum Chordata; class Actinopteri; order Syngnathiformes; family Syngnathidae; genus Corythoichthys; species Corythoichthys intestinalis. Next base: position 54,962,784 of record NC_080395.1, on the reverse strand, counting down.
AAAGCTAAACATGCACGTTCAATGAGCTCTTATGAGGAGGACATCCCACTTTTACAAAGGCTTGGAGTTAATGTGGGAGCCGCATGTGAATGCCCTTTATTTTGAATTAGTGCTTTTATGTTTATTTCTTTACATTTCACTTCAAAGTAATGGCACTTTTTTATGCCAGTTGATGTTAATCAAGCGTTAATTGTTTATATAATTAATTAAAGGTAATTGGCTCTAAGTAAAGCTTGTCATAATTTTATCGCATCAGGCGGGTCGGCTCTCAAACTCAATGAGGACCAAGTCACATCTCCAGGTCCTCCTCTGAGAACCTGGGCAAAAAAAATATGTGCACCCCTGGCTATACAAGTATAACACCATTTACCATTTATATTGTCCCTACCAATAATGAGACCAAACCTACGCCTTTGCTTCACTCTGATAAAATCAAATGACATCTGTACGGATAGATTATATGTTTGCTGAATACCTGAAAAGCTTGAATGACTACTTAAGAGTACAATGCCTATGTGCAATATGTAAAAATGATGTTATCTGTTAAGGAAAGACATAGCATTATCATTGATGCTGTCATGGGAAAATGCCTCAAGTCTATTTCAAGTGATGCTTGTGGACTTGTTAATAATCAGTAAGAACATGAAAACACAGGATGCAGCAAAGATGCCAAGCAAACCAGCAAGACTGCCATTTTCAACCATCAATATTCTGTCTCTCAAGATTCATTGTCAGTGTTACCTTTTTAGTTCTCAATCTCACAATGAAGACAGTAACTGCAGTGATTGTATTGGTTGAATGAATGTATGTATTGTAATTTCCTATATTTATTTTGTTTAGTTTATTTCATGTACAGTGGTACCGCTACTTAAGAATGTCTCTACAAACAGAATTTTCAGGTTATGACATCCTTCAAAGGACAATATTGCCTCTTGTTACAAAAGAAATTTCAAAATACAAGAGGCAAAAATACCGTATTTTTCAGACAATAAGTTGCACCTGAGTATAAGTCGCACCAGCCATAAAATGCCCAACGAAGAGAAAAAAACATACAAGTCGCAACGGAGTATAAGTTGCATTTTTGGGGGAAATTTACTTGATAAAATCCAACTCTTTGAACAGATATGTCATCTTGAAAGGCAATTTAAAAAAAAAAATACAATAGAGAACAACATGCTGAATAAGTGTACAGTTAATGTTACATGATGCATGAACAACGAAATGCGAACGTGGTCGGTATGTTAACGTAACATAGCTATTAAGAGTTATTCGGATAACGATAGCATAAAGAACATGCTAACAAGTTTACAAAACCATCAGTGTCACTCCAAAACACCAAAATAATATGTGAAATTATATAATAATGTGTTAATAATTGCACACATAAGTAGCTCCAGAGTACAAGTCACACCCCCTACTGAACAATGAAAAAAACTGACTTATAGTCCGAAAAATACGGTACTGTACAGTACTGTAAAAGATACGTACTTCATGCTTTCTGTTTTAAGTGTCGCACCATGATATCCTGCTGCCCTATTGGTCATAATCTTTCCCATCATGGTTCAGTAACGCGATTCTGCTCTCCTATTGGCCTACAGTTGATGACATTTCAATTTGGGTGTCGCAGTATGATGATGTGCACAGGCGCGACAGTGTTGTTGTTGTTGTTGTGATAGCGGACTCGACCTCTTTGCCAAAGGAGCATGAGTCTCCTCGCATTTTTGTCTCACAAGAGTTTTTGTTAAGCCCACACACGGTTCACTACTTTAGAAGCACATTAGAGCACAGGTCTCCTCGCATTTTTGTGTCATGAAGATTGAGATAGGCGACAGGCAACATCTTGAAAGAGATGGAAGACATCAAAGCAGTAAAATTTTCGCCTCACTCAAAACAAAAAACAAAAACAAAAAAATATATATATATTTATTTATATGTGATGAAAAACACTCAGGTGACTTGAAGTTCCACTCTTGAGACCCCCAATTTGGCCAAATGTCAAAATTGTCCTATATGCATGTGTGATACATCAGCTTAAAAAGCTTAAAATCTCTATTTTCTGAAGGAAGAACATTTTGAACAGCAGGGCATTTTTGACACCTTAAAAGTCGGTCAAAACAGACGAGTAAAAAATAGAGAATTTCAAAGGTCTGAAAAATGTCCAAGTTTATCATTTTAAAAAAGGTTTTGGACACCCATCCTGTTACAGGTTACGAGACGACTTCCAGAACCAATAAACCTTGTAAGTAGAGGTACCACTGTACTATTAACTTTGAAACAAGCCTCAACATTGCAAACATACAAATATTGACCGTGAGTTATGTTGATTGTGAGAGGCTGAGTATTCAGTGCTGCTAATTTGATGTTAATGTGCTTGATCAGTGAACAAAAAAAGTTTAACTACTCTGTAGTTTGTTTTCATTGTATATTATTTAAGAATGCCAATTAAAAAACAATGGGAAAATCAAAACAAAGTTGGGAAAAGAATCAAGTTTGGATGAAATTGCGGGTGGGGGAGTGATCTGCTTTAACACATTTCTCAGCCGTACGTCACATGACAAAGTACAACATAAAAAGTATAACGTTCGACGAAGTGTTTAAAAACTAGATAATGCTGAATTATTAACAGCCAGAATTATGTTCAGACATTTGTCTCAATCTGACTGAAACCTATCAGATTCAAAATCTCTTATCAACTGTTCTACAGTCATTTAAATAAATGTGTGACGTATGCAGAACAATGTAAACAGGACGTGATTTATCAAGATGGTCGGTCTATTAACTAAGGGTGTCAACAATAATCAATGCGGCGATGCATCCCGATGCGGGGCATGGACGATTCGATTCGATGCGGGCAACAAGCCGAATCGATTCAGCGCATTTTAAAATATATAAGTACGTTCAAAAATCTTCCCTGCGCAATTCCGGTGATGCTACGGATTTGGTTTCCCCATTTGTATTATTATTCTCATGTTTCATTTTTTACATACCGCATAACTCTGGTCAAGTTTCCCACCAACCTCGAAGAAGCCAAAATGTCTCCAGATGTCTACTTTCAATGTGTTAGGTGCATCAATAATCCTTCTTGCTCCCACTTTCTCCACTTCAGCCATTGTTATGTTATGTCCCATCTCTCTGCTCTCTCGATAAGAGATAATTCGGCCTAAAAATTCCAGCCCGACCCGACCCGGCCGCGTGTATTAAAGGCCGAGAGCCCGAAATTTTACGTTTTATTTGTAGACTCGAGCCCGAAACCCCCCCCGAAAATGTACATTTCATTTGTAGGCCCGAGCCCGTTTTATTTGTGAGGACTCAGCAGGAGGAGCAAATGCGGGGATGCAATGCGTGGTTGCGTTTAGGGCTGTCCCAAACGACTAATTTTCTCCCGATTAGTCAGCCGACTATTTTTACGATTAGTCGACTAATCTAATAATTAATTTTTTTTTTTTTTTTACTAATTTAGCAATGAAATTTTTGTTGACGCTTATCAATTCACAAAAAAACATATTGGAACACTCAAATTATTTATTAAAGTACAAATAAACACGTAAATAACAATAATAAATCACAAATAAACAATGAGTTCAAATGCTGATAGAATTAACTAGTGTAGCATCCCGATTGAAAAGATGGTCTCTTAAACTGATGGTTTACAACTTTTATTCCATCCTTGATGTAAACACAGTGTAAGAGCTACGGTGCACACAAATAAAGCAACACAATTAGAAATTAACAAAAACTTTTCACCTTTTTCCTTTTAAACCTTATTTATATATCAATGAATTGCCTATATGAATTGCCTTTACCTTATTACCTTATCATTGACAATCTCTCCCTTGAGTGCAATGACTGTATATACTGTATATATTTATGACCTTTTAACCTTATATAATTTTCTATACATTAAAATAAACCATAACATGAAATAAACCTTTCAATTAGCATTAAGAACAATACTAATAGCACTTATAGGCCCATTGTCAATGAAACATTATTATTTAGTAAGGCGACAGCACCCTCTGGTGTACAAAAAATGAAGAGAAAAAAAAATTACAAACTGCGTGAAGGCGCTTGAGTTGTTTATTCACGGCCGACGCGCAGCCAAGCTTGGCACTGAACAGACAGGACAGAAGAGTGTACTCTCCTTTGTTTCTTTGAAATAAGTCAATGTTTTGGACACTCTGGTGCGCTTTTTTTTGGCTTTGTGCCGCTTTCCCCGCTTGCAAACAGAGCATCCGACATTCTAACTTTCCACGCATATATTTTTTTAACCCTTCATTAACCGTCGACGGCATGTTGTGCTCGTCGACGGATTTACGTCATCGATGACGTCGACTATGTCGACTAGTCGGGACAGCTCTAGTTGCGTTGTGTCATCACAATTGTGACGATGCCTATGTGCATAATGATAAATTAAAAACCTGTCTTTCGTAACAAATTCTCCCAGATAAACAAGACTGTAAGATGCATATTCAATAAACATTTATATCGTTTATATTTGTGTGTCTGTTCTATCAGGTGGATAGTTCATGCTAATTTACTTGGCAAAATGCAGCAACAGACATTTATTTTAATTTCTTCGAGTTGGCAGAAAAAAACGCAAGTTTTCTTAATGTTTAAAAAGTCTACATATTTTTATGATCATTATAAATGCACGTACACAACGAAATTAGTGATGCACGATAATGCATTTTTCAGCCGATACCGATAACCGATAATTTCCTCCTCGTTCCAACCGATAACCGATAATGTCAAGCCGATAATTTTATTCAAGATTTATGTAAAATTTTAAAGTATACACAAGAGAAAATATTGCTGTGCAAAAATAATATTGCTCTTTTTTTTTCCAACATCAAATGTGAACAAGTAGTTGTAGTAGTAGTAAATTCCAACATCTAAATAAAGACAGATTGTCTGACATTGTGTAATGGTAAACTTTTGGCAACAATTACTTACAGAGTAAATACATAAGTTGCACAAAAATGGCTTTAAAAGTATGCCATTCCTAAAGTATAACATTACTACACAGCAAAAACACAGCTCCTTAAGACTAGTTAAAGTCCCTTGTTTTCAGTGTAAATCTATTGGAAATAAGTTAAATTAACTGCCAGCACTTCAAGTGTATTTCACTCAGATTTCTTGAAGAAAAATGGCTATCTGAAAATAAGATTAAAGCAATAAATTATTATAAATAATCCTAAAAAAAAAAAAAAAAAACTTGTCAGAAATGTTCTTTATTCAAGAATATGTATGGTTCAAAACATTATTTGAAAGCAATTTTTTTCTTGATTTAGGTGAAAATGACCTTATTTTTTTAGATGTTTGGGCTTAATAAGAACAAATTGCAATATTTAGTTCAAGTAAGTGGAATAATATGGCGCATTCAACTAGTCTTCAACACTCAAACAAGATGGGGAAAATTATTTTACTAGATTTAAGAAGAATGATCTGATTAAGACGTCATAAATTTAAAGCGTACTGAATGCATTACTGACTGGATGACTTCTTTGTGTCGTTTGGTGCATGTTACAATTATCAACTAACCACTGTGCCGTCATGATAAACATGGTTTGTTGACATCAGCTGTGTAAATGTCCGTGGTAAAACTGATGTGATCGGCATGTCTTTCACGAAGAATCGTGGTCGTATAAACTGCATTATTTTTTCATCCAGGGATTTGGCTATCGGGTCATTTCGGGAATTTCCTCCCGCCTGTGCCCTTCAGTCCGCCCGGCTGCCAAATTAGCACCCGCGCCAGGCCTCAGTCTTGAACCGGAGTGGCGGCGGCAGCTAAGTTCGTACCGGATATCCACCCGCCCTGGCCGGCTCGCTGCGGCGCATTCGGTGCATGGCTCTGCTCTCATCCTTTACCCGCCTAGGGCGAGGCGGCGGCGGCGGCCTGCCGGACCGGCGGGCTCCGTCGGAAGACAGCTACTTGTCAACTATCGATCTCGTGAGGTGTTTAGCCATAGATGGGAGTTTACCACTCGCTTTGGGCTGCATTCCCAAACACCCCGACTCCGGGAGGACCGCTGCGTCTCTGTATCGTCACAAGCCCCGTAGCTTCCTTTATAGTTTAGTTGTGCTAGCAGCAGCCTCATATTCGTTCCAAAAGTCATTGTGATGCAGTTTTAAATGGCTGCTGGGTTAGTGCTAGTGGTGTTCAATGAGGACGCTTTCTTTAGGCCTTGAGGAACTGTTTTGTAGATGGCGAGAGCATCGTTTATTTCATTTCACACACGGGAAAAGCAAAGCACGCTAGTGAGAGCGCCTCAACAGTGTCAACACTGATGTGTAACACCGCCTCCTCTATGACGCCGTACTCCTAAACCCCTCCTCCCACAGGGGCTTCAGAGAGGGGAGGGGTTGAGCAGGCGACAGTGAAGAAGTGGAGAAAACTGCTTGGCTGCGCACATTTGGAGGCTAAATCAAGTATATAATTATAGGATTGCATTATCGGTTGATTTTTTTATTATCTGTATTATCTGTGTGACGTCATAATTGCCATTATCGGCCGATAATTATCGGTAGCCGATATTATCGTGTATCTTTAAACGAAATAACGCTGGAAATTATGTTAAATATATTTCTGTTTGGGATATTATGCTCATATGGACGCGCCTCTCTGACGAGGAGAGAAAAAGCTACATATACAAAAATAAACGAAAAAACTTTTAAATAACATTCTTTATTTTAATGACTCGCATCAGAACACACAAAAGAACAAGCTGCCTTAAGGAGCACTGAAACAAAATAAATAATAACATTTTAAGGAACACCATGCACAAACTCCACGATGTCCTGCTTAGGACGAAGAGGTGCAGCCCTCGAAACAAATGATAATAACGATGTGTGACTAATATCATATTTTAGGCCAGTACAGTTTTTAAAATGCCTGCTCAGCGTGAAGGTGCCAGTCTTTCTGCTCTCGTACGAGAGCAAAGCGCGCGCCACATTTGTTGCATTCGGCAAGGCCGACACAGTCTTCAGTATGCATCTTCCACTATCAATTTAAATCCTTTCCACACACCATTTGTGGATTCTTGCCTTTTCAATCCCCTTGTCTTTAGTTTGCTTTTCGCCTCTGGGTGTTCTACATCGAAATTCGAAAAAGAAATACCAGGATGCAGAGTTGCAGACTCGCAGAGAGCACTAGAGCGCAAGGGGAAGATTAAAAAGGAGGGCGGGGCCACAGCGTTCATGTGCGCAACCAATGCACTGGCTCAGCTGCGGCTCATGTTTGGGATTAAAAAAGCACCTTCTGTTTTTTTCAATTTACTTATTTTATAACAAGTATTCCTTAGTTTAACATCCATACATCGTTTTAGTTACAAATATATATTTATTCTAAAAAAGTTAGCGAGTGAGAAGTCCGGCCCGACCCGACCCGCACGTAAATGATTGACATTTTGCGATAAAGATGCTGCTGCACTACAATATTTTCTTTGTCGTTTCCTTTAATATTTACTTGAATATTTTTATTGATGGGTCGTTGTGACTAAAATACAGTGACTGTTATTAATGATTTTGCACAGGAGTTCAGATGCTGCACTGTGTGAAAGGCTGCTACTGTGTGTAAAAAAAAAAAAAAGAAAGAAAAAAAAGCCCTGGTCTCATTCAAAGCACTAATTAAATGCAGTGATCTGTTTTTTGTTGTTGTTGTTTTTTTAATACATATATCTGAAAGTATACTATTTTAATTTTGCTTCAACCAGGAGTGACACAAGAGCCAATAAAAAGTTGTTTAATGTCTGACCGCTTGTGTTGCCTAATGATTCACGAAAAATATGCTTTGCTTTAGAATTTTAATGCATCCCAGGCTTTAATGCATCGCGATGCATTGCCAAATCGAACAGAATCAAATCGTGACCCTCTGAATCGAGGCCCTCCGCATCGTAATCGAATCGAATCGTGAGGGCAGTGCCGATGCACACCTCTACTATTAACTAAGTAACGTATTGTTTTTACTAGGGTTCAAGATATATTTTTGCCCCCGTGTTGACGATCTGTCAATACCAAGTACTGATCCCTCTCCCTAACTATCCCTACATGACATATGAGGGTTTGTGCAGCAATGTTTTAAAACATATATTATATATACTGTATATAAAGATATATAACTGGCCAGTATACAAGTAGTGGAAAACTAAATGTAATGATGTGAAAGGAAAATTTTAACATTTCATTCAAAACAGAACATAGATGACAGATCACAAGTTTAAACAGAGACAATGTATCATTTTATGGGAAAGGATATGTTCAAATTAATTTCATGGCTTCAATAAATTAAAAAAGAAGGGGACAGGTAGCAATAAGAGGCTGGAAAAGTCAATTGCACATATAATGAACAGCTGAAAGACCAATTAAAAAAAGACCAACCTGAACGAAGCATGTTTTGATACCACATAACTGCAATAAATTTGATACTACTACTACTACCAATGAACTTTGGCCAAAGTTGTAGAGTACCCCAAGTCCCGTACTCAGGCCTAATCTTTTATACTGTATGTATATATATATAAAATTAAAGAAAGACCATTTACATAGACCATTTAGAATACAAGATACAGTATCAAACTATCAACTAAAAAAAGAAAATATTTTTTCTCCCCTGTGGACACTATGAGGTTCCTGTATTTAATAGCAGCCATTAACTTATAGCAGTGTTCGTGAACATGCAGTAAGCACGTGCATATCCATGCAGATATCGACTGAACGTGTTGTGTAGCACAAGTAGCAAATGCAAAAAATTGAACAAAACTGACAGGTAGTCAGCATCATAGACAGCTGGAAGTTGGGTTTTGCAAATAAACCTGACAATATGAATATAAAGGAACTCAAATACATCACATATTCAACTGACTGTTTGGTAAGTACCAAGGACAAGCTTTGTCACCTTAATTACTGTGCGATTTCAGTGTTAAATGGATGCACAATGCACTGTGGGAAACCCAATGGCTTTGTTTACCACCATTAAGATTTTACCCGAAGCAGGAGGGCGGCCCCCATTGATTAGTTAGCAGCGGCTTGTCATCTGCAGTAGGTCCGACAATGCACAGGGGTCTCTTGATTTGAAAGCAAGTCGGCATGTACCTGTAAATGGCTTCAAAGAGAGGGGACGCCTGAGTAAATGTCTCCAGTGATGGGGGCCAGACCAAGAGTCCCACGGCCCTGAAGTGTGACAGCTCCAGTGAAGGGACGTGTGTGTTTAAGTACACAACAAGTGTTGCAGCAATGAGTGTTGTGTGAGGGTATTCGGCACATGTCTTCCCACATGTCACCGCAGGAATGTGATCAGCAACCAGACAACAGTTGAAAATATCAGTAAATCTAAGCGTTACTGGATAATGGAACAATCATCCTAATTAATTAATTAATTACTGATAGTTAAAGTGCGTACAGCAGGAGAAAAAGAGTCTTAAATAGCATTATGATGTGACTTAGAATCATATTTTGAGACAATTCGACCATATACAACAATTTAGCAAAGCGCAGATGACGAGAAATTAGTCTTAATATGCCGGTTAGCCACGCCTATCATTATAGGGCTCTAGCGTCCCCAACAGGTGGATGATTTCAGCTGTAGAATGGGCTCCTCGGTCTTACTATTCAGCCCATTGAGGGGGAATTAGTCAGAACGAGGAAAACGCGACGAAGAGAGCCGCAAAATGTCATTGTTTCAGTCTGTCTACCCCAATATTTTTACAGGATATTCTTTTTATCCAAGTATTTTTCCCCAATAGCTAAATAAATGGCATGGTCGTATAACAGTATAAATAACAGTCTTGTGCTAAATGGAATATGAAATAATAAAAATTAGGGCTGTCAACTGATTAAAATTTTTAAACGAGTTAATTACAGCTTAAAAATTAATTAATCGTAATTAATCGCAATTAATCGCAATTCAAACCATCTATAAAATATGCCATATTTTTCTGTAAATTATTGTTGGAATGGAAAGATAAGACACAAGATGGATATATACATTCAACATACAGTACATAAGGAATGTATTTGTTTATTATAACAATAAATCAACAAGATGGCATTAACATTATTAACATTCTGTTAAAGCGATCCATGGATAGCGGGACTTGTAGTTCTTTAATGTTAGTACAAGTTATGGAAATTTTATATTAAAACCCCTCTTAATGTTTTCGTTTTAATAAAATTTGTAAAATTTTCAATCAAAAAATAAACTAGTAGCCCGCCATTGTTGATGTCCATAATTACTTACACAATGTAATGAGTGCTGAAGCATATAAAATCAGTCGCACCCAAGCGCCAGCAGAGGGCAGCAAAACTCCATTAAACACAAGTGAGCGTTTCACTGTACTGTCATTTAAATCTGTCTGAGCGGGACATCTGCGTTAATTGCGTCAAATATTTTAACGTGATTAATTTGAAAAATTAATTAACGCCCGTTAACGCAATAATTTTGACAGCCCTAATAAAAATGCATTTATTCAGGACGACATGGCAAAATTACTCCATATTGGTCAAAACTGTCGACTTCACCTTTACTATCGCACCTCCCCACCGATATTTTATGCCACCTAAGTCGGGCTTATGTCATTTCCCTTCCCCGGCTTCGGAGAATGTAAACAAACCAAGAGGCGTGACAGGTAGCTGACATGCTAACCCAATCCGAGTGATGTTTCAAAAGTCTTCGAAGCGGAAAATCACACATAACTAGCCCGGATCATTTCACATGACGACTGGGTTGTCGACTGTCTTCACCGATCGGCAACCCGCCCGGCGGCGAACAAGTTAGAGCTCGTTGTTCCCCTGCTGAGGGCAGAGGGCTCGTTTGCTGGGAAGCAGCTGGACAATGACCGCTGGACAAACCGGCCGACGTCGGAGGAGCGTGTAGCCGCCAAATCGTTAACACAAATATGGCAAAATAATGCTTGACTGCACGGCGAAGTCGTAAACAGTGAGACTCATAGGAAGGCGGCTGCAGTTGTTATGCAGCTACCATGACACTATGTGGAGAGCTTTTTACATGCCCATAATAATAAAATCAAATTAAAAAAAAAAAAACTTTCATTTTTCATTGCATGTGGTGTCAGTAATGACTTTTTTTTCCAGTTTTTTCGTTTGCAAATGCTGTTGAGCAGCGATTTTTCATGTTTGAAGTGTCAAGTTTGTGTTTTGGAGAAGACTGCCAATGTTTTATAGCAGGCTAAAGTAAGTTGTTTTTTTCCCCGTTAGCCTCAATGTAGCAATGCTAACGTTTACAGTCTTTAATACAGATGTGTTTCCTTATTTTGTATGTCTGAACCAATAAACATCTGAAAAGAACTGGAGTCTCATATGCCATCAACACGCACACACAATGTATGCACGCACGCACGCGACGATAAAACGGAGCCGTGAAAATTACGGCCCTCATTTTTATTTTACCGTGCGATAGGCTCATTGCATATCACGACAGGATAAGCAACTCCAATAAAACATGTTGTTAGTTAGATCAGGGGTTTTCAACCCAGTCCTCAAGGCACACTGTGGGTCCTGGTTTTTGTTCCAGCCGATCCAGCAGAGACAGTTGAACCAATGAGGCTTCTGCTAAAACAAGCCACACCTGACTGCAATCAACTGATTGCACTTGTAAAACACCAGATTGGGGAAAAAGTGTTGTCATCTTGTTTGGTAAGAATGAAATCCTGCACCCACAGTGTGCCTTAGTGGAATAGGTTGGGAACCCCTGAGTTAGATGGACTTACAATCTGCCAGCTCCTGTCATCTTCCAAAATTACAACTGGGTGACGGCGCTTTAGGTGTTCATTCACGGCCGACATGCAGCCAAGCTTGGCATTGAAGAGACAGGACACAACAGTGTACCCTCCTTTGTTTCATTGAAATAAGTGAACGTTTTGGCCACTCTGGTGCGCTTTTTTGGCTCTGTGCCACTTTCCCCGCTTGCATACCAAGCGTCCGACATAAAAAAAAAAAAAAAAATCTCCCGAACCCCCCTTCCCCTAAAAATTTTTCTCCTCGGATCTACACAATTCACGTAGGTCACCCTTTTTGACTTCAAAACGGCGAATCTCGCCGAAAGGTGAGAGATTTTCATGCCTGATTTAAGATAATTATTTCCTTTATGACAAGCAGCGTTTTGGCAGCAATGTGGTCTGTCTCTTTAATGGTGCAAATCAGTGGACAACGGCTACATTGAGGCTCAGGAACGGGGCTAGATGATATAGTTTCATGAATGTGTAGCCTCCCAAAAACTGGCCTACTCAGGTTTCCTCTACAAAGCTTCCATTTTTACCATAGCACACCCAGGCCCCAGCCTCACCTAGCACCATCATATTGTAATATCTACAGTTGCTTGATGCTTGTCTTCTTATGTTACAGCATAATTGTTCATAATTCGTATAATGGTTGACCACCAGTAGGCCAACTTGATATTCTGTCAATTGTAAACAATCTTTGCACATGATATGACAACAGTGCAGTTCAAAGGGTTGTGGGCAGGGTTTACAAGGCATTATATTTTTTTCTTCAGTGCTCCTTATTTTGTCCAGCTGAGTGACTCACCAAAGAGTCCCAGAGAGATGAGGACAAAAGAACACATGCAGTACACTATGGGAGTTTGGGAGATAGCTCAGAATTCTCTATTCGTTGTCAAAGCCATGCTTTTACTTTACTGATCAACTTCAGCTAGAAGTTCAGACATAAGCTTCCAACTTTTCTACTTGTGTTTGAGTAAGTCTAAGCCTTTTTGCAATCTCACAGGTCATTGTCGATATCTCAGCCCGTCTTTATGAGAGTTACCAGCAGATGCGAATATTTGGTTTTAATTCGGTTTGAATGTGTGTTACAATAATATCTTCTTACCAGGGGTCGCGTTAACCGAATATTTTCCGTCATTGACCGATTTTTTAAAACGGTGACGGAAAAAACTGAAGTCCACCTGTCATTTTGACAGGTTGCAATTCACACCCCAGACCACAGGGTGGTGAGTGAGCATATTAATTAGCTATTGTCTCTCTTGATGCATGACGTCGTTGGCCTTACTCTGAAAAATGTCAAGGCAACTGAGTGTCCGAAGTTTCTTCAAAAAGCCCCAAAACGACAATGGTGTTGATAAAAGAGGTGAAAAAACAGGGACTGCACAAGCGGGCACGCAATTCAAGTCCATGCGCACCAGGAGGAAGGTGTAAGACTCCGTTCAGGCCACAGCAGGTGAAATGTTAATTTCATTGTTCCATATGTAGCCTTACTCACTGGGGCCACATTCAGCTGTTTTTGTCACTGCGGAGAAAAAGTTACATATTCATCTGCTTGATGTGTGATGGCATGGTGTGGATTCCCTGTTAAGCTTGTTCGGACAGAATATTAATTTAAAATGAATGAAAACTAAATACTTTTGAATATGTTGAAGCGGTATGCAATGTTAAGAGTCTTGTTAGCTCGAATTGCTGTGTCCAGCCGCTGTAGCTCTGCTGCTCTCTGTGAACTCTCTATTCAAGCCGGAACGCGTGCGGCTCTTAAGTGTCTCTGTCATGTGACTGTGTCGTAGCCGCTAACGCGCTCGGCCAAATGGACACACAAGTACGGAAGATGAATTATGCCAAACAAAGGGTCACCACAATGTCATTATCATCATTTTAAAAATTTAAGTGACGGGTAAAAATAGATTATGACCGGATTTTTATGACCCTGTCAGTCAAAATGACAGACAACGAAAAAGTCTAGCGCAACCTCTGCGTCTTACACCACGAGACAGGATCGTGACTCTTGAGTTTTTTCAATTATGATTTCAATACGCGTATCGTTATGGGTGCCAAGATATGTTAAGAATTGGAACAGATTAAAGACAACATTTGAGATGTCTGCTGGCCCACATACACAGTATTATCAGACAGAGTCTAAAGATGCACGATAATATCGGTTACCGATAATTATCGGCTGATAATGGCAATTATGACGTCACACAGATAATCCAGATTTAAAAAATTCACCCGATAATGCAATCCGATAATTATATACTTGATTTAGCCTCCAAATGTGCGCAACCGAATGACTTTTGTCCAATTCAGCACCGCTGCCTCCTCAAACCCCTCCCCTCTTTGAAGCCCCCGGGGGAGGAGAGGTTGCGGAGACGGAGTTAGACAACAGAAGCAGTTGGAGATCATGGCGGCTGTTAGCAGCGTGGCCGGATTTATCCGTGTGTGAAAAAAAACGACGTTCTTGCCATCTGCAAAGCATGCACTACAGAGGTTCCATGAGGCGGAAAAAACCATCTTCATTCAGCCCAAAACGGGTGGTAAACTCCAGCTAAGGCTGAACACCGGCACAAGATCGATAGTCAACGAGTAGCCGTCTTCCGAAGGAGCCCCCCGCTCTGGCTGGTCCAGCAGGCTGCCGCCGCCTCACAGAGCCCGATTCCTCGGCGGCGGGACCTCCAGCGAACACCTTGGTTTCTCGAGCGTTCCCTTACGGCGTGTGGGACACGAGGCGTGCGCCTCCGTCTGGAGCAGTGCCAGGTCCCGAATACGCCGCGGCGAGCCGGCCGGGGTGGGCGGATATCCGGTACAAACATAGCTAGCTGCCAGTTACTCCAGTTCAACTCATTGAGCACCACGGCCAGACAGAGGCCTGGCGCGGGTGCTAATTGTGGTGGCCTGACGGACTGAAGGGCACAGGCGGGAAGATATGCCGGACGAGAGACGTTTTTTTTTTACCGAAATGACCTGAGAGCCAAACCCCCGGATAAAAAAATAATGCAGTTTATACAACCACCGTTCTTCGTGAGAAACATGCTGATCACATCAGTTTCACCACGGACATTTGGACAAGTGATGTCAAGTAAGCATGCCTATCATGACGGCACAGTGGTTAGATGATAATTCAAACATGCACAAAACCACACTCACAAGAAGCCAGTCAGTCAGGAATGCTTTCAGAACGCTGTAAATTTATGACGTCTTAATCAGGTCATTCTTCTTAAATCTAGTCAAATAATTTTCCCCATCTTGTTTTGAGTGTTAAAGACTAGTTAACAGATGAATGTGCCAGATTATTCCACTTACTTGAAGTACGTAAATATTGCCATTTGTTCTTATTAAGCCCATACATCTAAAGCAAATTGGTCATTTTTCACCTAAATCAAGAAAACAATGCTTTCAAATATGTTTTGCACCATAACTTATTGAATAAAGAACATTTCTGACAGACACATTTTTTTTAGGATTGAGTATAATAATTTATTGCTTAAAATAAGGCTGTTAAGCTTATTTTCAGCTAGCTATTTTTCTTCATAAATTTGAGTGAAATACACTTGAAGCTCTGGCAGATAATTTCACTTATTTCCAATAGATTTACACTTAAAACTGACTAGTTTTAAAGAGGTGTGTTTTTGCAGTGTACTAGTAGTAATGTTATATATGTTAGGAATGGCTTACTTTTCAAGGCATTTTTGTGCAACTTAGGTATTTACTCTGTAGGTAATTGTTGCCAAAAGTTTACCATTACACAATGTCAGACAATCTGTCATTATTTAGATCTTGGAATTTACTACTTGTTCACTTTTGATGTTGAAAAACAGAGCAATAAATTATATTTTTGCAGAGTAGTATTTTTTCTTGTGTATACTTTAAAATTTACATAAATCTTCTAATAGAATTATTGGCTTGACATTATCGGTTATCGGTTGGAACAAGGAGGAAATTATCAGTTATCGGTATCAGTTGAAAAATGTATTATCGTGCATCACTAGGGAGGACAATAGCAAAAACGTTATAAAAAATGGAACCTTTACGAAGCTTTATGCTTCCTGGATTCTGGTCACATATGATGCATATCACCTATTAAACAATGTGAAAGTTCATTTCTAAATTAAACTAAAAATACATTGACGAAAATAAACTTTTAATCTGATTAAAGACACCAACAAATCTAACCCCGAAATCCCATAAAGTACGTGACCGCACAGCGTTACTCCGTTGCGGACTGTCTACGTGCAGGGTGCTTTGTCCGATGCCCACTGCATACGTCTCTCATCCGGTCCATACACCCGCAGACGCATGCACGAAACGGAGGAGAGCACGTTCTTTTTCCTGTTTGGTGCATGCTACAGGACAGGACTTGATCGGGCCGCAGGTTGATGGACCAGATAATAGAACCTGTACATATTTTAGTTTGATGGGCCGGAGAGGACTGACTCAAGCAGCTCCAGATCGGAGTTGCTCGTTGTATTGATTAAAACAGAAACATATTTTTTGCGTCACTTGGAACAGAGCAGACACGGACTGTATGGAATTTGGGGGTAAGTCGGCCAAATCACTTTTCTCTATGACAATGCTAAACCTTTGAGCAGCAAATTCTAAAAGCAATTTCAGAATCTCTGTATGAATACACAAATTCACATTTACTAAGTGAAGTGTATACTTTACAGCAGAGAAACAAATCCAATGCACATTTCTCTTACAACACGTAGAATGTGAAAGGGCTCCAGATATAGAAACTGTGCAGGCTTTTGAAGCATAAAGCAGTGAGTCACGATGACCTACATAGGCAGAGTGGAGTGTGTGTGAGAGAGAAAGGGGTGGGGTTACAAAAGAGCTCTTGCACATATCAGTTTGGCATTGCAAGCACCTTCACTCGAGAGGTCTGTGAGAGAAGGGAACTAAGGAAAATGTGTACGAGGCATGGTTGTAATAGAGAGGGAACACAAAAATAACCTAACACTGGTCAGCCCTAAAACTTGGGAGAATGTACTGCATATCTGGTAGGAAATAAAAACAGTCTCTGGTTTCACTGAATGCATTAGCACAGAGTAAATGTAAACATATTCAGTTCTCCTAATTCATGGAAGACTACCACAGGGACAGTCCAGCATAAAATAGAAAACAATCGGGATTCAAACAAATCATGCAAGTGATTATGTGGAGACTTGATAGAAGCCGAGTCATGATGACATCAAGGATGAAAACCGCTTTTAGACTAAGATCAAAACAATAGCCAGGAAGCAGACCTAAATGAACACCAAAGCAGCTAAAATTGTTCCCTAAATCCTCTTCAGCACAGCATCCTGTTTCTGTCTATATTGCTGACAATGGAACATTTCTGTACTAAGGAAAGGGTGAGAATTTAAGAATCGGTAACATTTACATGAAGGCACATGAGAAATGAAGGGGAAAATGTAGCACAGAAGGAACATCGTTCTTTAACTGGAGGAATTGATATTGCATTATTCAAATGATATACTGTTTTCAGTTGAGGTAGCGGCGGTATATTCTTGAGCTTAACCTTGGGTTTTGTGTCAAGAGAACATTATAGGTCCAGGCCTTCCTCTTTTTTGTTTTATGCATCATCACCATTTCATGCGACCATGGGAGCTCTGCCAAAGAGCTCTTAGACTGTACACTAAACGCCAATGAGGGTTCATTTATTTATTCACTTTTTTTTTTAAACATAATCTTCTATTCACTAGCATTTGCTAAGAAGGACACACACACACACACACTATATTAGGGCTGTCAAACGACTTACATTTTTAATCGAGTTATCACAGCTTAAAAATGAATTAATCGTAACTAATCGCAATTAATCGCAATTCAAACCATCTATAAAATATGACATATTTTCTGTAAATTATTGTTGGAATGGAAAGATAAGACACAAGACACAAGACGGATATATACATTCAACATAGTGAACTTAAGTACTGTATTTGTTTATTATAACAATAAATCAACAAGATGGCATTAACATTAACATTCTGTTAAAGCGATCCATGGATAGAAAGGCTTGTTCTTAAAAGATAAATCTTAGTACAAGTTATAGAAATTTTATATTAAAACCCTTCTTAATGTTTTCGTTTTAAAATAATAATTACACAATTCTCATGATGCTTAAGCCCATAAGATCAGTCGCACCAAAGCGCCAGCAGAGGGAGACAAAAAACACATGTAACAAGTGGCCATTACACAGTGTTGTCATTTTAATCTGTCTGAACGTGGCCATTACACAGTGTTGTCATTTTAATCTATTTGAACGGGGCATGTGCGTTAACTGCGTCAAATATTTTAACGTGATTAATTTAAAAAATTAATTACCGCCCATTAACGCGATAATTTTGACAGCCATAATATATATATATACATATATATATATACATATATATATATATATATATATATATATATACACATATATATATATATATATATACACATATATATATATATATATATATATACATATACACATATATCTTAGGGTTGCAGCTATCAAATATTTTAGTAATCGAGTAATCGACTGAAAATTCTATCGATTAATCGAGTAATCAGATAAAACATTTTTTTTTTAGGTAAAAAGCAATTATAACTAGGCCTGCAAGCAGGTCTGAACGGGCCCTCGCAATCTAGCGCAACTCGGACGTCCCGCAACTCGGACAGTGTGCAGGTCAGGGTGGGGGCAGATCCTCCTCTCTAATCATCTCATTAGAACCTAAGATGCTCGAAAGTCGCCTCTTTACATTCACACATCTAAGAGATAAAAACCCCTATTGGAGAGAGTACTACAAAAAAGGAGCCACTACTGAGCTGTGCAGCCAAGCCCTTATTCAAAACCAAAATTAATCTTCTAACTGGGCCAATTCGACCAAGTGTGCCAAATATTGTGGCTCTATAAGCTGCCTGAGTCTCTGAAAAAAAAAATTTCCTTTTAATGGCGAACAAAGAGACACGTGGACATGGGCCATAAATAAGTATTTCAAAAGGTCTTGAAACTACAATGACCAACCTGAAAAGAACTGGACATGTATTGGAAAAACGAGTGACGTTCTATTGCCACTAGTTGGCGCTGTAGGGTTGATGCAAATGACCCCTACAAGGCCCTTCAGGGTATGACTCTCAACAAGCACGGGAAGTTTGGCACAGATATGTTGTATATCTGCCGAGTTATGACTGTTCCAAATTTTTTGCTAAAAAAATTGTTGACAGTCATTTTCACTTTCCTGTTTGGACCCCTCCGCTTCAACGAAACCTCAATATTTTTCATCAGGCACCTGAAAACAGGTCTTAAGGCTCCCCTTATGCAGGTTTGAGGTAGATTGATTTTTTTCCCTTTAGAGGAGGAGTGTGTCCCGGAGAAAAGGGCATTTCCTGTTCCCACTAGGAGGCGCCAGGCACAAATCGTAAATTTTCAATCCAGTCCTGCTCAGGCTGGGATACCTCACACACATGCCAGATTTAAAATAGATTGAACGTTGTATGAGGGAGTTATCAGTAATTTTCCGAATTCGGTGTTTTGCCGAAAAAATGGCCGACTTTGGCACCCCGCCCAGGTCAGGCCCGTGAATGAAAACACAAAATTTTGATAACTTAAGATTTCATATGCCTCATGAACAGTCTCGCCAATTATGAGGATGATCAAACTAATTCCCTAGGTGCCAAGGTCTCTAATGTGCACACTGTAAATCGATAAAATTTCACATTCAATCCAAAATACCCGATTTCCTGTTGGGTTTGGAATACGCGTGCAATAGACTTTTTGGAGCAGTTTTGTGCAAGGTATCGACTCTCCGAATTTCATCCCTCTACGTTGAAAAAACCTAAATGGAGAGGCCTTTATGAAAAATTCAAGGGGGCGCCACTGAGCCATTTTGTTACATGTTTTCGTAACGTTGCAAGATTATTGAACGTTACGCAAAGCCGCATGTATGTGCAAATTTTGGTGAGTTTTGGTCAGGCCTCCAAATTGGCCGTTTTCATTTGCCCTGAGGGAAAAAAAAAATCCTTTGCAAAACAATAGGGCCTTCGCACGCTTAGTGCTCGGGCCCTAATAATAATTATAATAATAATCCTTTGCAAAACAATAGGGCCCGCTTAGTGCTCGGGCCCTAAATATACATGAGAAAAAAAGACATTTCATGTAATATTGAACAATTTTCAGTCAATCAATGTCTTTTTTTTCGATGTACATTGTTGAAAACAGCCAACAATTGCATCTCAGATGTGACTAGAAAAAAATTCACTGCTTTCACTCAAAAAACATCTAGATCTTATTTTTTTTTAAAAACATATTTCTTACCTAAAAATGTAATTACGCTTGATAACACACATCACTTGAAAGCTATGTGTTTTTCACACGTGTTTCAATTGAATTTCCATTTGTGTCAAGCTATTTTTAAGTTCTAGTTAAGTTTTAAGTTAGTCTAAACTGTACTGATAGGATTATGAGTTTTTGCAGTGTTTAAAATGTATAATACCTGCTGTATTGGAGCACATTAGGGACCAATGCTACTTGGTGTTTTATTCAGCAATGACTACTGAGCTAAAACTGACAGTTAGCTTTATTATGTTTTAATTTTGCACCCTCATCACTCTACAGCGCTGTGTTTTTACAGATTAAATAAAGCGTGTATGTAAGACACGTTAGCCACGCATCGACAGTGGTCATTATCAATAGAAACCTAGCCCTCCGAAGGGCTAACGTTACGTGAGCGAGTGACAGTAACGTTATATTAGCGCAGAGAAGTCTACTGAGAATTGGTAGGTTTAACTCTGTAAACATCTCCTTCGTACACGATTTCCATTCATTTCCTATTAGGGACAAGCTACTTAGCAACAGTAGCTAATGTCATAAATATTAATGAGCGGAAGTGACGTGTTGCTTGCGGTACGCCATTGTCACCTAACTTTAAAAGACTGGCGAAAGGAGATTGGAGGCGTACCGTCGAGATCGTAGACATTCTACGGCCGTATTGTCGAGCCAGTTCACCGATGCGCACACCAAGCTCATATTTTTCTATCATTTCAATCTTCATTTCAATGGTAAGTGTCACTTTTTCCTTTTTAACCCCCTTCACTAACATTGGAACCCCTTTCTCTCACAAGAAAATCCGCCGTGCGTCCATCTTCCAACAAAATAAAGAAACTGCGGCGCTGTCATAAATTGTCGTATTCGAGCATGTCGTCGGATGTAGAAACAAATGGCGAGTCAAATTTTATGTTGGATGTCAAAAAGATCGTGTGTTGAAGCGATCGTATGTCGAGGAACCACTGTGTATATATTTATATATACATATATATATATACACACACATCTCAAGACAACATCATGGCATGGGGTAAAAGTTATCTGTTGGTGAATAAGTGCAGTGTAACATTAATCTAGTTGGTAAAGAAGGGTGTGGTTTAGGAGGTAGGTAAAGGGGGAAGATGAGGTGATGTGAAGTGAGAGAACAGATGAGGTAGCTGGGGGAGGGGTTGTTGTGAGGAGAGATACAGAGAAAGACAAGTGAATTATTGATGAGAGCCAGCAGGTTGGCCCTCACTGCTAATGCACACGCGTACGCACTTGACTTGTGCACATGCGCATATAAGCATTCACATAGATTGTAGATCATGTTTCACATTACATCAACCATGCCTACTCTTTTTGTTTTCTCCCCGGGCCACCACTACTACTGTATAGTCTTCAGACTCCCCCCTCTATGCTGCCCTGTGCCACACAGTATCCCCACCACAGTATTTAAAACCCACACTCACAAACCTTTGTGGTGATATGAACAAAACAAACTTCCCAGTCATGTATCAAGCAAAAGGCACCAAACTGTAAAAATAGGTCAGGGGTAAACAGGTTTACCACACAGAGTTCACATAGAGGCTAGAGGCAAAAAACCAAACCCCCACCCTCCTCCGTCCAGTGGACATATTGATTTCATGACAACACAAAGGGTGGGTTAGGGAATGAACCAAATGGACAACCCCCTCTGTATCTTAAGTGCTGCATAAGTGAGGTATATGGAGGACAAATAGGTGAAAGAAAATATGGCTACATTGTTTATGGAGGTGACAAGACAAAATGGAGGCAAAACAATTACGTAAGAGAAACAACAGTCAAAGCAGTCAGCATGACCCCAACAAATCTACGGGCACTTGATGTGCTTCTGAGAAGCAAAGATACGTAGTAGCTACTGTATACTTATAATTTTTCCCTTGATGTATACAGTATACAGTGGAGAAGGAATGAGAGAACTCAGACAAGGCTGTTTGTGAAGCTGTAATTTATACTATATGATAGGAGTGGATGTTAAAAAAAACTGCATTTGTAATACAAAATGATGAAAAGAACTAAATGTAAAATGTTTGGATGTGTATGCATGTGAACAAACAGAACTGCCATACAAGCATACAAGCCTCAACATCTGTATCGCAAGTAGAGCAAAACTGAGCTGAGCTGCATACAGAGTTTCCTAGCTCTACCACAACATTGTTTTTGCTTGTACAGCCCTAGTCTGCCCTTCCCCCATTCCTCTAGCTCTACCCTCCCCCAGACTGCGGCACGGAGGAAAGCAGGGCAGATGGTATCCTAGCAAGCAGAATGACCCTGGTGTTCCTACCCCTTGTTTTGATCCTGCAGTCCCAATTGTCCAAGCCTAATCCTACACTAGCCAGAGCTGCTGGACTGCTGCCAGCACTCTTATTACAACCACAAAGGCTTTTCATTCTAGCTAGGGTGCAAGCTTACTCATCAGCAGAGTGAGCAGACATACGCCACTTCTGTACTATCACATGGCAGACTTCAACCAGCCGTATCTTACACTCTTACCTTGTATTGCTCACCAAATTGCTCTTGATTTACTTCCCTTTGGAATATCCATCTTGTTTTTTTATGGCTTGCTTAATGCAATACCCAAACAGGCAAAGCACTACCTGATGCGTGTACTTATTTTATACATGTGTGAATGATTTGTAAGAACATCTGTGAACAAGTATGCCATTGACTGTGTAATTTAACAGTTTTGCCCATGCAACAAACCAAACTGAAGTCCGTGTCTGCCATGTTTTTGTTTTGCTGTTGTTTTTTTTTTTTTTTTTTTTTTTTTGCTACGACAACAAAAGCACATACAGGAAACACTCATAACACTCGTCTTAATTACTAATTAACAAGACGTAAGGATCATCTTTCCCAGATAACATGAAGGCAAAATTAATCTAAAGTTAAACAGCTCTGTATTGTAGTTCACACAATAAATGTATGCATTTATATCCTGTATTTGTACAGCTTGGCCTGTGGCCCCACTGGCCTGCAGTCAAACCGAGAATTGCATTTCTAGGTTTTTTGTTTTTTTTTTAAATATCAGAAGTCAAATTTATGGAGCAAAGAATTACGAAGTATTCAAATCACTCATTTCTTAGGTCCCTGACAATGGAAAAAGGAAAAGGTTTATTGAGACAAAAGACATTTCTTGTGATGACGCCTGTGACGTCAGCTATAAGCATGCTCGGACAGCACAAACACTGACACTCGGAACGATATGAAGAAACTACAAAAACAGGCACACATTCATTCTAGTTACTACATGTGCTCTTGTATATCCTGTCTCTTTTCTCCTACTGAGACAAATACAAAGCCTGTTTCACCTCTTGGGTCTTCTAAAACATGCTACCATTTTTCCCCAATAGGCTCTCGCCCAGCAACATCATGTTTGTACAACCGAAGGCCCAACACTGCTCACTTCTCATTTTCTTTCTGGAAAGAAAATCTGGGATACTTTCATTTGATTGGTAAAAATAGTACTGGGATTTAAAAATGTCTGACCGTACTTGTGGCAGTAATTTCTGTGAAAATTTGGCTTTTTACATTTTCCCTCTACTGTTACACGTGACAAAAGCTACATTTTGTGTTTGTTCAACTTAATAAACAAGATTCTTTTCACTATTATGCATATGATGCAGAAGCAGTCTTCTTTAATGGGTGTGTTTTGTCAGAGTTGCTAAAGAACGTCCAAATGCTCGAGAGGTCAGCTGTGCTTAAACTTATTGAAAACTTTTGTCCACTCGTAGAAGGAGAGACAACGAAAATGCGAGGTCCTGTGGATGTGGTACAGCCCAGATTTGACCTGATCGTGTTGGTAGGGGTCCTTTTATAGAAAGTGTTTACTACTGCTGAACACTTACTGTATTTTTCAAGATTCAATTCTGTTGCAACGGCCCTAAAGTGATTCTCTGTAATAAGAAAGAAAGTTTGTTGAAATACTGTCGCTCATTTCTGCCCATCATTTTCCATGCAGAAATAGCCAGGTTATTTGCATATTTTAATAGTGATATTAATGAGGAAAACCTTCGTTCATTAGTAGAAGGGGAGGCAAAAAGAACCTGAGTTAAGTGGATATGCACAAATCACAAGGTTTGAGTGTACTGACCATTTTCTTGACCAGTAGGTCAAATACGTTCATATAGGTCCTTTAAAGCAACACTTGGTAACTTTTCAGTTTTGGTCTATTCTAGCAACGCCAGTGGACAAAAGTGGTCATGTTTTGCCTTAAGGAAGACAGCGTTTTCCATGAGGACCAGCGCTGCGTTTCCCAGGAGGTCCAGCGCACACCCGCACAGTGTTGTAAAACCATCAATCAATCAAAAAATCAATCTCCGGTCACCGGCATATGGATTAAACAACATTTCTGTTTCCAGCGCTGTGTGAAGGATGAATAGTAATAAGGTATTGAATCCAGCTATGGCCAAACAATAGCATATGACGGTTAGCAACTGTGTGGCTTACTATGGCTAACTACCCTTCCCCTACCCGAACTCGTCAGCGAGTAAGTTTGGGTGTAGCAAGCAGGAAGTTGGCAGTTATTTACATGATACGGTGATCATCTTGCGTCACATTGCATCACATTGTTGTACATTTCAAATCCGTGTATTTGCAAAAAGTTTGTATTTTAAAAAGCGATTGCAATCAATCTGAATTTTGCATGAATGACAAACTTCAACCAGGTCACATACTCATTTTAAAATGCATAAAAGTGTGCGTGGTGGGTGTTACTCAGAAAAAGAGTAAATTTAACAACAAGACTTTTTAGGAACACCCTTGAACTGGTGAGGTTCTAAGAAAATACACAGCAAAATTAAAAAAGGAAACTGTTTTACATTTTTAATATTAGATCATTTTAGCCACTGCAGAAAGTCGTGAGAATCGGAGCATGCTTAACTTGCCACCTGTAAAACTAACCTCTACCCTACTGCCTTTCCTCTCTTCTCTGCTAGTGACATCACCACCACTCCACAGCATGCTCTATATTTAGCTGCTCACTCCCCTGCTGGGTCTCACTACTCTGTCAATGCCTTGCCTGGGCTTCTACTCCCTCACTGTCAGCCTCAGAGGGCTCATCTAGCTCTCCCAGCAGAGGAGATTGAAAGTCTTAAAAATCAGAGAAAAGGGAAGAAGGAAAGCAGCAAAGAGGAATACAGAGGTAAAAGTTGGAAAACCGGGTCAGTGTGGTGTGGGAAAACTAAATAAAAACAGCCACGTTTTGCCACACTGCCATAATGTGTGCTACAGTATATATGTATACTTCAATAACCCAAAGGCTTGCGAGCTGTGCATTACTAATATGCAGTCTTCCATCGCAGCTCAACAGCAGATTATGAAAGACTGCGTGTGTGGGAGAGAGGCTGGGGGATGGTGTGTTGTGTTGGTGACTGGCATTTCAAACATCCTGGCTGCACAAAATAACATCCTGGGAAGATAATCCACTAGCGTGTGACCATTTATTTCTGCTCACGTTTCTGCAGATTATACATTGCGCATTGGATGTGAAGCACTGAAGGCCACCGTGAGAGGGCTAGTACATTCTTCTTTTAGTCACACCTACAGAAACAACACAATGTTTACAGCACCTTTTTTGTATCCACCAACACAACATGGCCTACTATAATGTGTATAATCAGCTAGGCAGAAAAACAAAAGCTGGAATAGGGAAGTAGTGTTGCACCAAGTGCCAGTAGTGGTGCCAGTGCTTCCATATAATGAAATAGTTCAGTCCTGGTATTTTAAATCAATACAGAAAAGAAATACGCAAAACCTCAGTCAACTAATGTGGAGCCCATCTGCCACATGCAATGTGCGATATCAATGTCAATTTTTTTTAACCAATCCCACCACTAATGTAGTGACAATACTCCCTAACAAAACACTCATTCAAATTCGATAAATTGTTATTCTTACATAAAACACAAACTTTATATTATCGCTGTCCCGACTAGTCAACGTTGTCGACATAATCGATGATGTAAATGCGTCAACGGGCACAACATACCATCGACGGGTCAAGACGGGTTAGAAAAAAAGACAAACATGCGGCTAAAGTTGAAAATGGTGGACGTTTGCGATGCAAGCAGTAAAAGAGGCATGAAGACAAAAAAGCGGACCAGAGTGGCCAAAGTCTGGAATTATTTAAAGGAAAATATGGAGAGTGTGTACTCTTTGCAAAGCTGAGCTCGCATTCCACGGTAGCACGTCAGCCATGAATGAACACTTGAAGTGCCGTCACCCATGTGTTATTTTTTAAGACAACAAGAAACAACAAGCTGGCAGATCGTAAGTCCAATAGTCCAGCGCTTTGAGCGCCTTGAAAGGTGGAAAAGCGCTATATAAGTGTAACACCATTTACCATTTACAACTAACTAACGACCTTTTCTTTTAATTGACGTGGCCTTTATGTGTGTTGTATCAACGTGCATCATTAAGTGTTGTGACAATAACGATGATGGCCAAGAACATGAGGAGGTAATGTTGAGAAAGGAGACACAGATGTACTTTGAACAGTCACATAAAAAGAAGTCCTTCAGACCACAGCAGTGGTGGAGGGACAGTGAAGCAAAGTTCCCAAACATGGCTCTCCTGGCAACATCATACCTGGTAGTGCCTGCAACTTCAACACCATCTGAGCGTCTTTTCTCAGCTGCATTGTTGTACAACATTGTTACCAAAAAAGGGGCAAGCTTGACACCTGAGCATGTAAACATATAGACATACCACAAAAGAGTAAGAATTGTTTTGACTCCTGTTGGAAAGGGGAAGTCACAGTGTTTCCGTTTACATTCTTTTTTTTTTTTTGCACTAGTTAATGCCAGCAGCATTTTACCTAATTCTTTGTTATTTATTATTGTTATTTATGTTTATTATTTATACGTTAAGAATTTAGGTATTCCAAAATGTTTGTTGTGAATGAATAAGCGTCAACATGAATTTCATTGCTAAATTAATTAAAAAAAAAAAAAATTGTTTAGTCGACTCATCGTAAAAATTGTTAGCCGTTTGGGACAGCCCTAATGTATATTAAAAACAATAAATATTAATTAAAAAAAAAAAAAAAACACACACACACAATGCATAACGAGTCATCTGAAAGCTGGCTAAGTGCAGAATATGAAATAGGTGAGAAACCTAATGCAATCGCAGCCGGGAAAATTTTTATTTACCGTGCGGTAAATTGACTTATTGCATATCGCGACAGGCTTAGGTCGGTATGCATGGCTCGCAAACTATATTGGTCAAATGACCAGACCAGCAAATGTAATATAATTTGTAATTTCACCTCATTTTGATCACTCAAATGGCGTATCAATCTACATTTCACGTCAACACAGGCTGACAGGTTGTTATAATTTTGTCCACGAACGATCAACGAAGTGATAAGAAACGCACAACACAGAAAGTCCTGGAGCTTCATCTCTGTTGTGCTGAATCCATTTATGGAGATTCCATCGGTTCTTCTGGTTTGATTTTGCAGTTTTAACTTTGTCAACACACTGCTTACTTCAACCGCAATTCGTGTTGTTCTTTCTAAACTGGAAGTTTAGAGCAGACATTTTCCAAGATGGCGCCGCCAATGTTTTGCTCAGGAAACTTGTCAATGTACGTACAGTTAATAAAGACATTGGCTTATTGACTGCCACTAGCAGTCTTAACGCCTTACTTTTCACCCTCTCAAATGTTTTGGTTGGTTGAATTATAAGGCCTCGATCTGTTTAGATTCGAAAACGATGCCAACAATAAAAGAAGATCATGTGTTTAGGAAAAAAACAATACAATTCTAGTTATGTTTTCACACATTTCTGGCCCCCAGATTTTCTTTGCATTTAAATCACCGATGATTATCTAAGTTACCTTTGGCGTTTTTCCACTTTTTACCAGACAATTGAAAGCAGCAAGCATGCAGACTGTCTACAAGAAAATGTAATTGGCAACCGTTCATTTTGTCAAACCAGGTCTGCTCTTCCCTCTCTAATCACTTTAGCAGAATCACTAGAAGCACATGATCTTAAGGGAACTCTAAATACACTGGCGAGGTCTCGAAAGACATGACATTTCTCAAATCATGCAATGTTGTTTTCAAATCATGCAATGTTCTTTTCAAATAGAAGATGTCACAACCTTAAATATTACTCATTTTCCCTTTTAAATAAACGATTTTTAAAAATGTTTTGTATCCCTAATGATCCTCTATTTTATGTAAGTGTCCATGTTCACATGCAACCAATATTTGTGTTAAGGTCAATAATCAGAAACTTCACATTTACATTCATACAGAGTGGTAAATAAATTACCGTATTCGTTTTGGTGCGGCAAGATCATCGCGCATAGAATATAACAACACAAATTGCTGCATTATATGGTAAATGGTTTCCTAAAGGCCTTTTACAATTAGTCATAACTCGGGAACTCATACCTTAAACTCATACCTTTATCAGACACGCTTATTATGCAATAGGAACACTGATTTGATCTGCTAGATTCTTCGGCTACAATTTTAACTGCTTGGACATAAAACACAGACCATAGGGAAGGCATTTTTGGAGACATCTCAAATATGTTGACCATCTGCACTATACAGTATCCCTTACACAAAACTACACCTCACGACTTGTGAACTCTTTAGCCAGACTGAGTCGCCTGTCTGTGGGTGTAACCATCACCAATACAGAGACAAATAAGTGAATGGGCTAAGGGTCTAGCATGCACTGAGATTCTGCTCACAGCTAGACTAGCTCTAGCACACAAAGAATGGTGCCAGTAAAGAGCTTAATGTATTAGCAACAGAAACACCCAAAAGAAAACCAAAATAAAGTTCATGCTAGTTAATTCCTTGATGAAATCACGTGATGCAAGACAAGTTTATTTGCATATTTGCATGTGATGGTTGCTTGTATGCATGCATGTTGAAGGGGCTGTGTAGTAGTATTGCTTTTTCTGCGAGCACATCTCGTTCTTAATACTTTAAGCAGTATTGTTTTTACCATCCCCCCACTAAACAGTCACAATCCTGCCATCCATTCTTCAAAATGGCCTGTAGGTTGGAGGAGGGTCTGGAGGATAAAGTGGCGTGGGAAGGGTTAAGCCAAAACTACTCCGCCTGCTTCCTGTTCTGTTTCCCTGGCTGGCTGCTGGCCACTGCTCAACTCTTAATCAGACTACACCATGACGCAATGTATTGGAGGCCATTCCAAGAGCAGAACGAAACAAGAAAATGACAAAACTCACGACTGTGAAAATGTTAAATGCAAGTTTCCAGAAAAACGGGTTTTAGGATAGAGTGATACATGTAAACCTGGGTGAGTTCCAAATAGCGAGGATATCAGCTGAGTCCTAACGCCTCTGATTCTGGATGACAATGTAAACATTACAACAAGATTGTATAGCTTACAATCGAACACAATTCTTAAAAGATGGCAAATTACAGCACATTTCCAATCGAAAGATGCCTAGCAAGCATGTATGTCTGGTTAAGCAGTTGTTTTTGCAAGCCTATGTGAAGATTAACTGCCGATTTACTAAATCGTTAAAAAACATGCTCTCCAAAGCATACACAATAAAACACACTTACAAAAAAGTACATAACACTTGTTAAATGAGCTCATATTAATGTGAAAGAAATGTGTGCAGAATTCCAATAGACAATAGACAGAAAACAAGCTCAGTTTCCTAGGGGGAAGATTTGGGCTTTCAGCAGAGTACAATTATTTGAAACCAAGGTCAAAAGTCAGTGGTTCTAAAGGACACATTAGAATGACCAGGCAAAGACAAATAATGACATCGACATTTTTAAAAATGTTTTACCGTATTTTTCGGACTATATGTCACACCGGAGTATACGTCACATTTTTGGGGGGAAATTTACTCGATCAAATCTAACACATAGAAATTTAAAATAAAAACACAATAGAGAACAACATGCTGAATACGTGTACAGTTTGATAATGTTACGACGCATGAACAACGAAATGCAAACGTGGCTGGTATGTTAACGTAACATAGGTATTAACTCATTTGCTCCCAGAAACGTATAAATACGTTCTATTTTTAAATGCTTCATTGTCCCAAAAACTTATTTATACATCTTTTGTGTTTTTTTTATTTTATTTTTATTTTTATAAGAAGCATATATACCCTCCGCTCTATCTGAGAAACAAAGAACAAAGCTCCAAACCCATTTTAAAGCAATAAAGCTGGCCACTGGAGGGCAGTAGCACATTTTGTAAGACCAGGCAACCCGATTCAACAGCAATGAACGGCCGGGCAGCACGGTCGGAGCGCTGGTGGCATGATGCCAGGCGGCGCTCTGACCGAACAAATCAACCGAGAGGACGCCTGGGAGGCCAGGCGCTGGACGACCGAGCAAAACGAGTGGGACCCCCAGTGCAGCAGCTCGCCGAGCAGACCCCGCAGAACCGCAAAAATAATCCATCTTTGTGAGACGGACAATGATCAGGGAAAAGTTTACGACAAAGGCGTCATCTCGGCGACAAGCCGTCATCTCTCAGTAGTCATGTGTGAATAAATTGTTACTTTGCTATCAAAAGCTCTATTTTTCTGGTTGTTCATGGTATTTCATGGTATTTGTAAAAGGAAAACATTATTCAGATGTTTGGGATGTAACTAATGCAAAAAATAGCTTTGTTAAAGTTAAGTTTGAGATGTATGCGTTTACAAAAAGCTCATTTTCTCCGTTTTTTCATCAGAAATTGGAAAATTGCTCAAACTAAGCTATTTTCTAATGCTGATTTCTAAAGAATGGAAAAATATATGAACTTACTTTTTTTCTGCTGAAAGAAGAGAGTCTAATCTTTCTTTTAGTGGGTTCCATGTTTACATAGCAATAGAACAGAATTTTCTGTGGGCCTAGCAAAATCAGTCAAAATCCAGAAAAACAGCCGGGAGCAAAGGGCCTTGCTCTGGTGAAAATGGCTGGGAGTGAACGAGTTAAGAGTTATTCAGATAACTACAGCATAAAGAACATGCTAACAAGTTTACCAAACCATCAGTGTCACTCCAAAACACCAAAATAACATGTGAAATGACATTATAATGCGTTAATAATTTCACACATAAGTCGCACAAGAGAATAAGTCGCACCCCCAGCCAATCTATGAAAAAAACTGCGACTTACAGTCAGAAAAATACGGTATGTATTGTAACAGATATATAAAATAATAACGTAATAAGCATACTAAATTAATAATTATAATAAGAAGTACAATCCCCTTAAGCAAAATTCCATTCGGTCCAGACTGGTAAGAACAACAACAGTTTAAATGTAACATAATAATACAAGGGGCTTTCAAAAAGTAATGAGCCTTGTTCCATTTCCCTGACCCATAGTTTTTTTCCCCTAGAAATTTTAACAGTGTGTACTTACTATATTTGTTTAAAGATAAAACTGTTAAAAATGTTGAACGTATGCACGTCCTGTCAGCCATTTTGGACATGACATCATCACTGACTACTCATCAGAAGTAGAGCTGAAAGAATACTCGAGCAACTCGACTTTAAAAACTGATCCGAGCAATTTTATTCACCTCGAGGAATCGTTTAATTTTGTCCGCTTAAGCATCACGTTTTGCCCGGACTACTTTTAATACTTTTAATACGGGACAACGCGCTGATGTCACGTGCGTAGAGGAAGAAGCTATAATTAAAAAAAAAAAAAACCTTACTGAAGCCGACAGCCGCTACAAACTACGCCGACGTTGCTAAAAACTAGCCAGCATTATGCTACGGGAGTAGGAGGTAGCATCTGATGCGTCTCATAGATATCACATGTATTTTGAACTAGATGCGAAATGACAGAGTCAGCGGCTTTAGTAAACAGCCGCCATCTTAAAGCAGTAAACCTCTCAGCGCTAATACATTAAAATTAACGTCACTGTCACTCGCTCACGTAACGTTAGCCCTGCGGAGGGCCAGGTTTATATTAATTATGACCACTGTCGATGCGTGGCTAATGTGTCTTACGTACAGGCTTTATTTAATCTGTGAAAACATAGCGCTGTAGAGTGATGAGGGTGTAAAATAAAAACTTTATAAGGCTAACTGCCAATTTTAGCTCAGTAGTCATTGCTGGATAAAACACCAAGTAGCACTGGTCCCTAATGCGCTTCAATACAGCAGGTATCATACTGTCACATTGACAAAGAGTCACCTGCTTCGTTAGGTTTCAATTATTTATTTTTTGGGAACTTGTGGAACAACCAAATACGACTGCTGTCTACGGTAGCCGATGCACACGCACCCCCCAGAATGACAACAACAACAGGATGGCACGTCTCTCGCTCTCCCGCACCTCCCTCACCCCCACATGTCACGCGGTGCATTTAGGAACGCATGCAAATATCCCCACCATATTATAACCTGATATGTTACAGTACATTTATTTTGAACACAGCAAAAACCCAAAATTCTATCAGGACTTACAGTTTAGACTAACTTAAAACTTAACTAGAACTTAAAAATAGCTTGACACAAATGGAAATTGAATTGAAACACCTAACTTTTACGTGATGTGTGTCATCAAGCGTAATGGCATTTTAAGGCAAGAAATATATAGATTTTTTTTTTATAAGATCTAAAAGTTTTTTCAGTGAAAGTAATGAATTTGTCTTTTTTTTTTATTCTAGTCACATCTGAGAGGCAATTGTTGGCTGTTTTCAACAATGTACATTGAAAATAAAGACATTAATTGACTGAAAATGGTTCAATATTGGATCAAATGTCTTGTTTTCTCATGTATATTTATAACTGCTCTTTACCCCAAAAAATATATGTTTTATCCGATTACTCGATTAATTGATAGAATTTTCAGTCGGTTACTCGATTACTAAAATATTCGATAGCTGCAGCCCTAATCTGAAAAGAGCTGGGTTTGTTTTGGATAGGGAACCTCCAATAAACATTTTCGAATAACTGAAAAAGGTTTATGAGGATGCGCCTCGAAGCAGTGATAGGGTTCAGGAACAGATCAGAGAAGACCGCAGAGTCACTACTCAGGCACTTGAGATACTCAGCTGAGCGATCAGTGATCAGCACAGTTTCCAATGGCTTATTATGGCCATCCACTTATTTGTTTGCAGCATCAGTAGTATACAAAATAAACCTTGATAATCCTTCATCGACATCTATCTTTCATACACTATCAATCAGATCGAGCCCTACCAAGCAGATCAGACTCAAGACCCAATGCCATGGATGTCTTTGGCAAGTCATGCCCAGATCATAGCAGAGCCTCCTGCCAAATCTAGTCTTATCAGTATGAAGAATAGTAGACCACATCCTTTGTGGCTTATATTATTCAATTACGTAAATTACAGCCTAATCAATCAGGAGTTGTTTCAGTGAACATTGTGGTGTATTTTTTAACTTGAGGCGTGACAATATATTGAAAAGGTGATATATCACGATACTTTGTTGTCAAAACGATTATCGATACGCATATATCGTTTTAAATAGATGTCACTGTTTAATTAAAAAAAAAAAAAAAAAAAACAGGTTGCTACAAAAATCTTCCATTTGAAAAAATCTTCCATTAGAATAGCGTCTACGTTAACTCACTTACTGTCACTGACAGCACTAGGCATCCGATTCATTTTTAAAGGATTAGACATCTAGCGCCACCAATGGCACAAACCAGAGCATTCAAAACCAGTCTTGTGGGCATTTATAGGTCACTTCCTGTTCATTTTAGGGCATTTACAGGTTACTTCCTGTTGATTTTAAATAACTTCATTTTAAGTAACCCAAATTCAACAGGAAGTGACCTGCAAGTGCCCCAATATCTACAGGAGGTGACCTGGAAATGCCCCAAAATCAACAGGAAGTGACCTGGAAATGCCCCCCAAAAGGAAAAGGAAGTGACCAAAAATCAACAAGAAACGATGTGAAATGCCCCACAATGCACTCATTACCTTGAATTGGCTGCCACCGACGGCCATAGACGTCCAATCCTTTTGAAGTGGGAGGGGTGGCAGCGTATACTTCAAACGGATTGGACGGCTACTAGTGATTAAACTCATCGTATAATATCTTAGAATGATTCTGGACCAATATATCGATGATTGACCGTATCGCCATTATGGATGCAACAATACTCGGTTTTATATTTAATCGTTCGATACGCCCTGTTCGATTCAATACGCAAAAATAGTCAATGCAAATGAAAAGCTCCCAAAATGTATTTTCCAAATGTTTTTCTTGCGTGCACTCGCTAGATATCATCAAATAGCAAACTAGATGTGCTACGTTAGATCCCCCTAAGTCCCATGCCATTGGCTACGTGAGCCCAGAGTGATCATGGGACACGTAGTCCATATACTACATTTATGAATTAAAAACCGCCATGACAGAATGGAAGTTAAGCAGGTCAAATCAATCCATACCAGTGACTATAGATAATGCTGCAAATATTGTTAATTCAGTACATGACATGGATGGACTCGGACCACAAATAGGATGTTTTGCTCATGTGATAAACCTAGCTGCTGAGAGAGTTGTAGCAATCAACACTGTACCCTTACTCACTTTACAAACAGTAAAGATTGTTCTCAGCACTGTTATACAAAATTTCTTCAGATCAGTAAGAAATAAGCACATAAATATTATGCACTAAAATGCATGTTTATATGATGGCAATGTTATTTTTGCTTGTTTGCAAAATAAATAAAAAAAACATCGAAAAAAAATTAACACTTGTAATTTTTGTTTCAGAGCATTAAATGGAACGAATCGAATCGAATCGAAAATCGTGTCCCTCGCATCGAAAATCGTACCAAACTGTGACTTAAATGTATCGTTGCATCTCTAATCGCCATGCCGTGAGATCATCGTGATCGTGAGACTTGTATCGCAAATTGTATCGTGAGGTACCCAGAGGTTCCCACCCCTATTTTTAACACAAGTATACATTTTGTTGCCAATACAGTGGGGTACCTCTGTTTACGACAGTCTTTACTTCCACAATTTTCAGGTTAAGACACGCATCAATGGGAAAACATTGCCTCTTGCTACAAAAGAAATTTCAAGATACGAAAGGCAAAAATACAGTATGGCTGGTACTCACAGCTCCCAGAGCTTACTGTACATAACGTCCTTATAGCTGCTCTTCCATTGGCTAGTGCCTAGTATTCTTGGCATCCATTTGGCTAAGAAGGACCTTTACTGCATGTGTATGTGTGTGTATCCCGGTGTCCTCTTCATTCACTCCTGTGTTCTGACAGACATTATTCACAACTCTGATTTTATGTTTATGTGCAGCTTTAGAGTCCAGTGCTGGTGAGGTTTATAGTTAGGAGCTCTTTGTAGTTCAAAAATTACAGTATGTCAAAAGAGGTTATACCGAAGCGTAAATGCAGTATTGGTTGGGAAGCATTAACTTCCATTCGCTTCAACTGAGTGACCTCAAGTAGACCTAAAATTGATTTGCCAAAGATTAAAGTGCCGCAGTATACTAGTTGCTATTAGCGCTCTTCCACTCTAGGCCACAGTGCCTTGCCTGTTTCCTGAAAACAGACTCCTTCTATACAGTATCAACGTGCTGTCTGCCTGAAGTGCAAGAGAAGAAGTCGAAGAGGGAGGAAGAAGGGAAGGTAAGCAAAACAAAGCCTCTATAGTCATCTCTCCAGCCGGGCAAGGCTGAGTCGCTCTACCCGAGGCGAGTTATGTAACATGACAGACAGGGCCCACTTCTGCACTCTGAGCTGCTGCACGGTGCACACACTAATCTCCAGAAAGGAACAAGCCCCATTTAGAAGGTTTGGAGGATATTGAAGGGGCAATATAAAAAGAGGAAATGAGCAAATGTGGGTTTAAAAGAAATTCAGATAGTTGCAATTTTTTAATAAAACATCAGAATATAAACAACTATAAATACACCAATCCACGTTTCTTTTTTTTTTTTCATACTTCTGATCTGATCTCTGAGTTAGGA
Source organism: Corythoichthys intestinalis (assembly GCF_030265065.1). NCBI lineage: Eukaryota > Metazoa > Chordata > Actinopteri > Syngnathiformes > Syngnathidae > Corythoichthys > Corythoichthys intestinalis. The sequence continues at coordinate 54,926,783 of NC_080395.1, read as the reverse complement.
TATCTGTCGATACCGATAGAATTCAGACACCAGATCTCACCTTTGTTCACTATTTAGGCCCTGCAGTTTGAAAAATCCAGAAATTTCATGGAAAATTCTCTTGAATGTCTAAGAGAGCGACATACTCTCCTATAAATAAAGTCTCACAAGCCCCTCCTAAATAAATCTTGTACAGTGGGGAGAACAAGTATTTGATACACTGCCAATTTTGCTGGTTTTCCCACTTGCAAGCCATGTAGAGGTCTGTAATTTGTATCATAAGTTCTCTTCAACTGTGAGGGACGGAATCTAATACAAAAATCCAGAAAATCACATTGTATAATTTTTAAATAATAAATTTGTATTTACCTGCATGAAATAAGTATTTGATACAGTACCAACTAGTAAATATTTCGGCTCTTAGTTCTTTTTAAGAACCCTTCCTGTTCTCCACTCATTACCGGAAGTAACTGCACCTGTTTGAACTTGTTACCTGTATAAAAGACACCTGTTCACATGCTCAAACAAACAAACAAACTCCAACCTCTCCACAATGGCCAAGACCAAAGGGCAATGTAAGGACATCAGGGATAAAATAATAGACCTGCACAAGGCTGGGATGGACTACAGGAAAATAAGCAAGCAGCTTGGTGAGAAGGTAACAACTGTAGGAGCGATTATTAGAAAATGGAAGAAGTTCAAGTTGACGGTCAATCTGCCTCGTTCTGGGGCTCCACGCAAGATCTCACCTCGTGGGGCATCACTGATCATGAGGAAGGTGAGGGATCAGCCTAGAAATACACAGCAGGACCTGGTTAATGACCTGAAGAGAGCTGGAACCACAGTCTCGAAGAAAACCATCGGAAACACGTTACGCCGTCATGGATCAAAAATCCTACAGCGCACGCAAGGCACGCAAGGTCACGCTGCTGATGCCAGTGCATGTCCAGACATGTCTGAAGTTTGCCACTGACCATCTGGATGATCCAGAGGAGCAATGGGAGAAGGTCATGTTGTCGGATGAGACCAAAATTGAACTTTTTGGTCTAAACTCGGCTCATCATGTTTGGAGGAAAAAGAAGGATGACTACAACCCCAAGAACACCATCCCAACCGTGAAACATGGAGGAGGAAACATTTTTTGGGGCTGCTTCTCTGCCAAGGGTACAGGACGACTGCACCGTATTCAGGGGAGGATGGATGGGGCTATGTATCGCCAGATCTTAGCTTCCTTCAGTGAGAGCCCTGAAGATGGGTCGTGGCTGGGTCTACCAGCATGACAACGACCCAAAGCACACAGCCAAGGCAACTAAAGAGTGGCTCCGTAAGAAGCATCTTAACGTCCTGGAGTGGCCTAGCCAGTCATCAAATCTGAACCCGATAGAAAATCTACGGAGGGAGCTGAAAGTCCGTGTTGTCCGGCAGCAGCCCCGAAACCTGAAGGCTCTGGAGAAGATCTGCATGGAGGAGTGGGCCAAAATCCCTGCTGCAGTGTGTGCAAACCTTGTCAAGGACTACAGGAAACGATTGGTATCTGTAATAGCAAACAAAGGTTTCTGTACTAAATATTAAGTCAGATTTTTGTGATGTAAATGCAAATTTATTATTTAAAAATCATACAACGTGATTTTCTGTTTTTTTGTATTAGATTCCGTCCCTCACAGTTGAAAAGAACTTATGATACAAATTACAGACCTCTACATGCTTTGCAAGTGGGAAAACCAGCAAAATCGGCAGTGTATCAAATATTTGGTCTCCCCACTGTTCTGTTATTTCATGTGTATAAATTATCCTATGATAAACTAAAATGATTTGACACTATTTGCTTGATTACTTTACATTAAAAAACAAAAGTAACCAAGTGTATATGTTCATTTCTGAGTAACACTATGGTCTAAATTCCTTAGTGTTGCTGAAGCTGTGTTGTCACATTCCTTTAGTTTATGTCAGGCTTGTCATTTTGCACCTAAGGGGTCATTGGACAGCATGTTTGATTTCAGTGGGTTATTATCGGGTTGCGTTAAACTAGTTGAGGAAATCCTGGTCGCGAGGCTAAATGGCAGCTACTGCTTTTGTTTGCCTTTCATGTGTGGATTAAATATGCTGGTCATTGCTACAAGAAGTAAACTGGAAACTCGAGTCCAGTTCTATTCTTTTAGCAGAGTCATACCAAAATACCCCCAAAATAGAGGGGCGTCCTCCTCATGCTCAACATTCGCACAAAATGGTGGGTTATTATTTTGTGTTGTGTTATGTACTCTTGAAGAAGCTCTCCACAGCACTTACACAAGACGGCAAATCTGAAGACTATTATGACTTTCCGGCAGCCAAATGTGGATAATTGCGTGTGGGTACAACTCAGCATGCTTCTGATGGCTTTTAGAACATACCAACCATTTTACACTAGATTATCTGCGCCAGTGCTTGCGCACTGAATGCCATGTCTTAAACCGGAAGTTGCCATGGACTTGTAAACAAACAGGCAGAATGGTCGTCACTCACAAATAATGGAGCCAAAACTAAACCAATAAAACTGAGTTGCACTGTAAAGGCACATTTGAGCGCCATGAATGAAAGGTCCTGAGATATGGGTCAGAAATTTTCACAGGTTGGCTCCATCCGATCTGATCTGTGAATTACACTTGTATCGGAATATGTTTTGAAAGTCATTGCTAATGTAGAGTGATATTTTGACGAAGGGATTCAATGATCGCTTGACTAAGTTATTATGATTAATATGACAGATTTATCACTGTGTAGGAAAATAAGCCCCTTTCAGGTTTATACTTTTAAGTCCGGTAATATCTCGGTATTTACCTGGCATGTGCTGTTTGTAAACACAATTTGCCGGCTCACATGGACGTTAGTCAAAACTTAAGCAAGTTGCGGCCTCATTACAAGTCCAGTACATTAGAAGTTTGTGTTTTGTCTGAATGCAGCAGGTAATGTTCCGCTTCAGAATGCATATGTTCATGACGTAGCTATACCGTGACTACATTGCACTGCACTACAATACTCATTTTTCTTCAACTGTTAGCCAATCTTGGGCCTTAGGAAGAGACTTAGGGGACGTTTACATGGTAATGCTAAGAGAATACGAAAAATTTCATGTGTGCATTTATATGGTTCAGTCTCCAATCGAACGATGTCGCAATTCCGCATGATGTAGTATTCATGCCAGGCCCTAGGGAGCAGTGCAGATTTACAAGGCAACAGCCAATGATGAGCTTCCTTGACACCAACAACCTCCTAAGCCCGGAAGACAACATACCCACCTACTCCAAGCAGTGGCATTTTTCTTTTGCTCCGAAAGGCACAAAAATGCAAACATTAAACATTTAAATAAAACATATTACAAAAACAGTAAATTAAAGCAGACGTTCCGCCACGTTTCCTGTTTTTTAATGTTCAGTAGCAGCGCTGTGCATGCCCAAAGTGACGTGGGCGAGTGCTGACGTCATTGCCGCGAGAGCTTTTCATTTATATGGTTCCAGAGCAAGCCCCGCAATCGAATCCTTGCGTCTTCACCTTCTGTTCTCGCTGTCACCATATAAAGGCAAGGCCATTCCGCAACACAAGTGTTGTGTCTTGGTGTCGCAGCATCACCAGGTATAAACTGCCCGTTAACTTCTGAATACAGCATGGGACGCTGCGGCTGAGCAAAGGCAGTACAAGTGTTCGTAGCGTATTTTCTTTGTATTATAATTTCAATAAACATTGTAATTAAGGACATGTCGTTTTTAAGTCTGGTGTATTACAAATGCATGGGTCAGATAGGTAAACTAACTTTGTTTCTTCTGTAAATCTAAAAGCCTGCTGTTTTTACTGTAAATACTTTATACATTGCATGTAATTATATTTGTTACGTCCTACAGCAAGACTGGGGTTAAACAACCCAAATCAGATTTTAGGAAGGAGAGATGAACTCACACTATTGTTTTTCTTCCATATAACATTTTCGTGATTGTGAGATCTCAAAAATCACAATAAAATTGCCCAGCCCTATGCAGAAGCACAAACACTGATTTAAAATTAACTGAGGTTTTTAGTGAGACTGTAAAAGTCAACAGACACATTCAATACTTGGACTAACTGTGCAGTCCATGTGAAGGATTTAAGGTGTTTAAAAAGTTGATTCTGATTTACTGAGCTGCTTGCCTGGAAACCATGTGACTGGCATCACATGAGGAGATGGAGGAGGGTGGTGCATGGGTGTGCGTGTAAGTGCCTGCGTGCCCACAGGCACAGTGTGTATTCCACTCCTGGCAACCATAATAAGCTTTGTGATCAGTTTCCTTGGTTTCCACTGACAGTAAGCAGATATAGGCAGCTCAGGGAAGTAAACAGAAACAGCTCTAGCTGGTGCTACGCCATAGGCAGAGACAAGTGAGGCTGGTGGGAGTGTGAAAATAAGAAAAAATAATGTATACAACAAAAGCACTATCACAAGCTGTCGATGTACCGTAATTATGTCCAACACGTTTTTTTGCCATGCAGCACATCCCAGTTTTCAGATACACAGGTGTTTCAAAAAGAATGTGCCCAAATCATTACAAATTCAAGTTCTATTTCAAGTGCTCTTTCACGTCATCGATATTTGCTGGAAGTGGTGGTATGTTAAAATCCCCCCAACATATTTTTTCTCACTAATGATAGATTGAATCTTGTCAAAGAGTATTCAAAAATCAATTTTCAAGACACACACATATCAATAAATACTGAAATTGTCCAATAAAAAAATTGCAACAGTTTGCCTCTGCATAGTTGCAACTGATAAGGTAATCAAAGGCAAGGATTCCGGCAGAAGGCATAGGATCAATTGAAAACAGCAGTCGAGACTGACTTGTGCTACGAGTTAGAGGACGAAACTGAAAGTGGGTCAGAGCCTTAGAGGAGGAAGTAAGTCCTGAAGAACATGACTCCGGGGAGATTTTACCGTACAAGTTCGAACTGGAGGCAGAATCACCACAACAATGCACAACTGAGCGAGGGGGGGGTTGAGAAAAGAGAACGCGCCCGACCCAGAAGCAACTTGGACACCGTTAACATTAGATCTCGGGTGCCTTAATGGTAACTATATTACATTTACCCATCTTGACTCTACACACGAACGTGGATAGCGATTGAAAAACTAGTAATTTATCATATGAAAATATTGAAACTGGGATTTTTTTTTTTTACTAGTGCACGTTTGGCGATGCCGAGGCAAACAACGCTAGCTAAAGCCTTGTTGTTTCGGTTCCAATGTCAATGTTAACATCTCCATTGGCCACACGTCATTTGTCACTTGGTCAAAGCAGTCTTCAGTAAAACGTTCTGATCAAAACAACAGAATAATTACGAGCTGCCCCACTTTTCCACTTGCTCGATACACTTAGCTCACCACTTGGTATGATGGAAAAAAAATTAGACACTTATAACAGCAACATCCGTGTTGGAGCAATTTTCTACACAACATACAGTATAGTAGCCATTTATCCAATAAAAACGATTCAATATCTTGGAAAACAACAAAATTGCTGGCCGCCACAGCAATGAATATAAACGGATGATGGTGCTGCGCACGAAAAAGCCTGCCTTTGATTATTGCTCTTCCGGTTACCAGCGCTGGCTTCCTGGCCAACAATGAAATGGGATTAAATGTGTTTTGCGCTTTTTTTGCTTCATTTTACCCAAAAAAAAAAAAAAAAAAAAAAAAAAAAAAAAAAAAAAAAGGGACTACGGATGAAGCCCTATCACATTCACTAAAGTAGCCAGCCCCCAATGTGATGTTGGGAATTTAAAGTCCCAAAGTTTATATTTATGAGAGACTTTTCTTTTCGGCCTTTCCCTTCAGGGCTCGCCACAGTGAATCAGTTGCCTCAGAACTTTTGAAATGATCCAGCCAAAATTACTGTAAATTGTATCTGCAACCGCCAAAGTTCGTTTCTACTGAAAGATGACACTCACACCATGACCAATGATGAGATGATTTGTGTGCAAAATCATTCTGTTATACATGTCCTGGTGAAACACTTGCTAATAATGCAGTGTTGTTGTTGGAACCTGAGCTAGGTCGGCAGTACTGAAACAGTGACCTATTTTTCCTTTGCACTACCACAACCTCTAACAATGGACAGCAACGCACAGGTTCAGCATCTACTAAGCACAGTACTTAACGCATGCATTCCAATGGAACTGAACATTAATGTGCTTTTAGACAGCCTGACGTGCTTTCAGACTTCTGCAATGACAGACTAAATGTCTGATACTTGCAATATGAACATGCATACAAACTAAAGATGTCCCCGATCCTATCACATGATCGGAAATCGTTCCGATCACATCATTTTTCAGAGGATCGGAATCGGTTGAAAAAGATTGGGTTAAAAAAAAATGTATTCATTAATTTTAATGTTATTTTTTTAGGGCCAGCAATGTAACAAAGTCATCCAAAGGTACACCGATATTGCCAAAAGTAACAGAAATATATACGTTTTACAGTACGCAACATTGCTGGGAAACAGCTGAACAGGAACTAAACACGGCGGAGCTAAGAGGGAGGTCAGGGAGCAGTAGGTCATGCAAGAGTGATAATGTCTGTAGATACGTCATTGTTTATTTATCCTGCTTTATTGTTCACTTGAAATTACCGCCTCTTGCACTTATTTGTAGGTGCATTGATTTTTTTTTTTTTAAATGTGCAGGAGCCACGAGTGAAGTGCACCAGCTAACAGCTTAGCTAAACGCCAAAAGTCACTAGAAGTCTTGACTAACCAAAGAGCTGCTGATGTTTCAATCACCCCAGAACTTAATATATTGTAGCTACAAGTTTGTTTGGTAACACATTAATAACAGTGATTGGAATAAAAAAGTGTGGTGACGCTATCTCACAAAATGCCTTAAAAATCTTTCCCAAATACATACAGAAATCCAACCTAAAATATTTCTTTGGGTCAAAAAAAAAATGGAAATTCCATTCTCTAACAACTGCAATACCACTTACTATGCCAGTAAAATTGGGTAGTGGTAAAGCATACAGTAGAACCTCAGAAGTATTTTTTTGCAACAAATCAAAATAAAATTTATTCCGTCCAGTAACTAGTTGCCTTCACTGTGTGCCGAGCACAGGCGACAAGAGCACACCACAAGCCTGACCACATAGCACCTTCGATAGCGGCGAGGGCCGTCTTATGCAGGAATTACACTACAGAAACTGGTTTGGCAATTCTGTGACATTGTGTGATATGCACCAGCAGTGACTGATCAGTGTGCAGCATTTCCATACATGTAAAAAGGGAACTCAGACCTCCAGAAGCTAAGCATTTATGGTTGTTTACATAAATCAACAAAACAAGCCCACCCAACAAGAGATCAGCAGCTAGAAAATGGGAGGGGGCAGAAAATAATTGAGAAGCACTGCACTAAACGGAACCATAATTTGTGAATAGTATCAATCGGGCCAGAAATTTTATTTGTAAGGAGGTAGATTTCGAAGCCATGTTGCCACTATAGGCCAATATGAGATTCAACTGGTGGTCCAAATGTATACCCAAAAATGAAACACAACATGCATTTCAAGTCAAAGCAAATGAAGCAAAGTCTGAAATTGTAAGCCTATACATTAAAACAATGGAATGGAAAAAGGTAGTTCATCAACATACCGATTCCATGGTTGTGGGAGAACGTCAGCAAGATAAAATCCAAAATCACCAGAGTATCTTCAGGAGTCCACAGAATTCTGAAACACGACACAGAAAAGAATGCGTGTTTATTGAAGAAAAGGCAACAACAACAAAAAAGCAGTGGTCACTATTTAATTAAAGGATACCCAGAATTAATAAAGCGATAAATTGTGAGGAAATGGTGAAAGTGTAAAAATAAAGTCCAATACTCGGCAGGTATTTCTGATACGCGTATAAAGAAATCTAATTTTTCTGACCTTCAAGTGTGTATGTGATGACTTGTTAAATATGTTAGAAAATTATATCTTAACACGATAGTTTCTGGAAAAATATATAGTCCGAAAAAATATGTTGAAAGACCTACATGTCCCAGATCCCAGGTCCCTGATCATAATCGACACTAGACAGGTTTTGGTCTTTAAAAAAAAGTCTGTAAAAGTTCATTCTAGCCATTCAAGCAAGACTGGTCTGATTCATTCATTCATCATACAGTACAGTCTTGCCAACCTCAAGTGCCTAACCACTTAGGGGCCAACTGATGACCAGGCCAATCAGGAGAAAGAGGCGGGGGCTGCAGATGTGACAAGGATGCAATGCAACTATCTGTTTCAATAAAACGTCGGAGTGCAACGCGGTTCTTGTAGATAGGTCAAATTCTGAAGTTTTGTCAGAAATACATTAATTTCCTCATTAAATGAAGGGCAAAGAGCGTCACTAAAAGCTTTTTGGAAGGGAAACATGTTTTCGCGAGCATTGCAAGAAAAGCCGTGTCCCATCAGCAGCCGTATATTTTTCGACGGTTCTTCCGATGAAAGAGCTCTCAAGCGGATCTTGACCAGATTGATATGTTAAATTTATTCGTACCAGATATTTGGAAGAATTAATCTCGCGTGCCAGGTTACGCTTTATCGAACTACTAATGTGCAAGGGTTGACCACATAACAAAAAAGTTAGTGACATTGCAAACTAAACAAGACAGGGGATTGGGTAGTGGGGAGACATAAGACAAACTGGCCCTCAAACAGCCCTCACAACTCTGCTCATGTTTCCAACCTTTCTGGACAGACACCCTTCCCCCTGTTCCCTTCCAACTATGAGGACAAGGGTTTATCAGGATTTCAGAGGTGGGACATTGGAGAACATTCAACAGAGGCCCAGTCTTGGGCTAAATGGCAATATTCTCGTCAGTGTAGCAACTCTATTTTTCCCATTTGAGCTAACAATTGTTCCCTCAATCTGTCTTAAAGGTCTGACACAGATTGGGAGAACAAAAATCATATAAATGTAGCTAAGTATTATTTAATTCAATAAAAAGCTGTTTCTTGTGTGGACAATGAAGTATTTTGGATTTAATTGATTTTTTTTTTAAATTACAAACATAAACAAATGTGTGACCTTGCGATCACAACACATGACAAAATAGTAAGTGGAATTAAAACGCTAGAAGCAGCGTAGCAGGTGGATGCGTAGGACAGGATTAAGGCCAGACCTCACTGGGATGGCCTACATGGCAAGAAGGATGATACTGTAGGTATTTGTGTTTTTACTGGCATGCAACCTAATGCGGGTTCCCAGCAGGAATCTGAGGATTGATGGATTGTAATAATCCACGCAGGAAGTACAATACTTCCCCGAAATAGCCAAACAACTTCTCAGTCAACTGAACAAATTGTAGTTTAAGTTAAGAAACATTGGGTCTCAGTGCATTAGAAGATACCACAACAGTACATAGAACTGTTATCAGGGGTGCACATAAGTGGTCCGCATGCGCGCATGCGTACTGGACGTAGATAAACGCGCTGGCCCGCAACGGTTTCCATACGCTTTTGCGTACCGATGGCTGACCACTGTATTTGCGGCGGACACGAGAAAATAACTTCTCAAAATGTCGAAGAGGCAGGCCACACTGAGTAATTACTTCCGTGTTCCCCCAGCCCCATCAAAAGACAGACAGACAACAGAGACGTCACCGGAGCTACCGAAAAAAAGGACTTTTGCTGAAAAGTGGCTACAGGAGGTACCATGGCTAGAAGCAAATGATGCTCGCACTGAAATGCGGTACAAAATGTGCCGTGAGAATCCCAATGTCGCCGATAAGAGCGGCACATTTTATGTAGGGTCAAAGAATTTCGGCCATCCAAACTTTGAAAAGCACGAAAAAAACAGAGCATGTGGCAATTAAGCAAACTATCGATGTCAAACAGGACCCCACTCGCCCTATGGACAAGTGGCGGAATAGGGCGGAATAAAGGTAATGAACAGCGACATGCAATGACAAACGTGTTTTTGCTCGCATTTTACAAAGATAAACATGCACGTTCAATGAGGTCTTATGAGGAGGACATCCCACCCCGCATAATGCCCTTTATTTTGAACTGGTGCTTTTTATTTCTTTACATTTCAAAGTAATGGCAATTTTGTTGTGCCAGTTGATGTCAATCAAGCATTAATTGTTAATATAATTAATTAAAGTTAATTGGCTCTAAGTAAAGCTGGTCATAAATTTATCGCATCAGGCGGGTCGGCTCTCAAGCTCAATGAGGACCAAGTCACATCTCCAGGTCCTCCTCTGAGAACCTGGGCAAAAAAATTATGTGCACCCCTGACTATAATACACATATTACAGTGTATCAGTGTCATAAGGGACAAGGTACTAGCGCTGCAAATAACGATTATTTTTATAATCAATTAATCTACGATGAAACGATTAATCGGATAAATGTCACTTTTTTCCAAACACACAATTTACAAAATTTAACTTGAAGTTGTTTTAGGCATGTTGTAAGTAACAATAAAGACAAAATGGATTAAGGCTGCTGCTATCGAATATTTTAGTAATCGAGTAATCAACTGAAAATCCTATCGATTAATCGGATAAAACATTTTTTTCGGTAAAGAGCATTTAAAAATATACGTGAGAAAAAAAGACATTTCATCTAATATTGATACATTTTCAGTCAATCAATGTCTTTATTTTCGATGTACATTGTTGAAAACAGCCAACAATTGCCTCTCAGATGTGACTAGGGGAAAAAAAGACCAATTCATTGCTTTCACTCCAAAAACTTTTAGATCTTATAAAAAAAATATTTATATTTCTTACCTAAAAATGCCATTACGCTTGATAACACACATCACTTAAAAGTTAGGTGTTTTTAGCACGTGTTTGAATTGAATTTCCATTTGTGTCAAGCAATTTTTAAGTTCTAGTTAAGTTTTAAGTTAGTCTAAACTGTTAAGTCCTGATAGGATTTTGAGTTTTTGCAGTGTTCAAAATAAATGTATTGTATCATATCAGGTTATAATATGGCGGGGATATTTGCATGCGTTCCTGAATGCACCGCGTGACGTGCGGGGGTGAGGGAGGTGCGGGAGAGCGAGAGACGTGCCTTCCTGTTGTTGTTGTCGTTCCACAAGTTCCCAATAAAGAAATAATTGCAACCTAACGAAGCGGGTGACTCTTTGTCAACGTTACAGTATGATACCTGCTGTATTGGAGCACATTAGGGGCCGGTGCTAAATGGTGTTTTATCCAGCAATGACAACTGAGCTAAAATTCAGTTAGCTTTATCATATTTTCATTCTACACCCTCGTCACTCTACAGCACTATGTTTCACAGATTAAATAAAGCCTGTATGTAAGACACATTAGCCACGCATCGACAGTGGTCTTAATAGAAACCTAGCCATCCGCAGGGCTAACGTTACGTACGTGAGTGACAGTAACAATAATCTTATTTATTAGCACTGAGAAGTGTACTGCTTTAAGATGGCTGCTGTTTACAAACACCGCTGACTCTGTCATTTCGCATCTAGTTCAACATACATGTGATATCTATGAGACGCATCAAATGCTACCTGCTACCACCGCATCATGCGGGCTAGTTTTTAACAACGACGGCGTAGTTTGTGGCTGCTGTCGGCTGCAGAAAGTTTTTTTTTATTGCTTCTTCCTCTCCGCACGTGACATCAGCGCGCTGTCCCGCAGTAAAAGTAGTCCGGGCAAAACATGATGCTTAAAGCTGGCAAAATTAAACGATTCCTCGAGGTGAATAAAATTAATCGGATCAGTTTTTAAACTCAAGTTACTCGAGTTGCTCAAGTATTCGTTTCAGCTCTAAAATGGATTACTATTTCCTTTAAAAATATTTTACTACAGCTTCAACTTAACTGTAGTCTACAACTGTATTGTTTGAAGTAAATAAAACTTGTTAAGGTTTTTAATAAAGGTTCTGAGTATAGAACAAAATTTCTCGGTACACAAATCAGACAAAAAACCTGTTCATTCAAATAAAAAATAAGTGCTGCTAATTGACATTTTTTTTCTTGTGGGCAAAGCACTGATATAAATTGTGTCAATGACTCATTGACTTTTTTTTTTTTTTTTTTAAACAAATTAAACAACAATCTAATTCAAATCTAATTAGGATGTGGCGGACTGTAATGAATCAGTTGTCTTTATGGAACAGTCTTTCACAAATACAATTCGAAGTTTAAAACAAATGTTCTTGTATGACAATTTACAGTTTGAATGAGAGTGTGTTGAAATGAGACTAAGCTGTTATATGAGTGGTTTTATGTTTATGGATTCTTTATAAAAAGAAATGAGACAACTTTACTATTTAGGAATAATCACGTGCTAATATGCTTCTCAAAAACACAAGACAAACGAACACAAGTACATTGGCCAAAACGCTAACTAGCTTTGCGATCTGTGCTAAGTAGTAATGTTTCATCAACAAAGAATACAAATACAATTGGCTTCATTTACTCACCTCTGAAAGAGGCACGCTGGATCTAACAACACACAAGACAATCTAACTCTCGACATTTCGTAACATTATTGATTCAGCAGCTCAACCTGAGTGTAGTAGTGAACTCTCTTACTCTAAACACTGGTGTGCATGCACCCTCACATTACACAAAAACAAGGACCCAATCTAGAATGCTCCGAGCTGCCGGCAAAAACCGATTATCAAATTTGTTGACAACTAATTTATTAATCGATTTTAGTGATGCACGATAACACGATAAATTTTTCAACCGATAACTGTTAACAGTCGATAACCGATAACGTAAAGCCGATAATTCTAATAAAAGATGCATGTAAAATTTTAAAGTTTACACAATAGCAAATGTCACTATGCAAAAATACAGTATATTGCTTCTTTTTCCACATCAAATGTGAATAAGTAGTAAATTCCAACATCAATACAATAACAGATTGAATGACAATGTGTAATGGTAAGCTTTTGGCAACAATTACTTAGAGTAAATACCTAAGTTGCACAAAACCTCCTTTAAAAGTAAGCCATTCTTAAAATATATAACGTATAGTATGCTGCAAAAACATACTTCCTTAAAACTAGTTGAATTCCCTTGTTTTCAGTGTGAATCTATTGGAAATGAGTAATTCTCTGCCAGTGCTTCAAGTAAATTTTCAGATTTTTTTAAATAAGAAAAATATATAGCTGAAAATAAGCTTAACAGCCTATCTTAAGTAATAAATTATTGTATTGAATCTTAAACAGCTTGTTTGTCAGAAATGTTCTTTAGTCAAGAATAGATATGGTTCAAAACATTATTTGAAAGCATTCTTTTCTCGATCTAGGTGAAAAATTACCAATTTTTAATGTATGAGCTTTCACATTAATCTGTTAAACTAGTCTTCAACACTCAAAGCAAGACGGGGAAAACTGTTTGACTAGATTTAAGAAAACTAATCCGACTGCGACGATATAAATTTGCAGTGTACTGAATGCATTACTTGCCTCTGCTGTGTTAGCCAGGCAGTTTTGTGAGTGGAGTGTGGTTTGGTGCATGTTGACGTTATCATCTAATCACTGCACCGTCATGTTAAGCATGCTTACTTGACTGACATCACTTGTCCAAATGTCCGTGGTGAAATTAAAGTGATCAGCAGGTATTTCACCAAGAATAGTGGTCGTATAAGGCAGGTAAGCATGCATCCGAAAACTAGCGGCAATCAGTATGTGGTAGTGGGGCTCCAGTGCGGTAAAAGCAGCCGAAATCCCATGTCCTCAACAACGATTAACGGCCGTCATCAAAGGCACTAAATGGCATTATGTTTTCATCCAGGTCTTTGGCTCTCTGATCACATCAGTCAAAATGTCTCTGTCAAAAGTGTCTACAATCGTCACAAGCCCCATAGCTTCCCAGTATTAGCCTTAGCTTTGTGATGCAGCTTTAAATGGCTGATCAGGTTGGTGGTGTTGAATGAGGATTCCTTCCTTCCATTTCGTGAAACTTCTGCAGTGCATGTTTTGCTGATGGCGAGAGCGTCATTTCTTTCACACACGGAAAAATAAACCCGCACTGGTGACAGAGCCGCCATGTTTCAATATCATGTCATGTAACGTGTCACTCATGCGACAGTGGCTTTAGAGCGAGGGGGGTTGAGGTGGCAGTGCAGAATTGGTAACGCGTCACTCATGCGACAGGGGCTTCAGAGGGAGGAGGGGTTTAGGCGATGGTGCGGAATTGGACAAAACTGCGCCGATTGCGCACAATGAGGCCAAATCAAGTAAAAAGTTATTGGCTTGCATTATCGGTTGATTTTTTTTCTGGATTATCTGTGCAACATCATAATTGTCATTATCAGCAGATAATTATCGGTAAACCCGTCGCAATATGCAACAATTCCATTTATTGCACGGTAAATAAAAATGAAGGCGATAATTTTTCCGCTGCGATTTATCGCCTCACGTGCACCTGCGTGCGCGCGTGCGGCTGACGTGCTGTTAAAAGTTCGGCTTCCTTGTTACCAACTACGCAAAATGCTTTTTCGTTCTGGATCCGGCAAAAAATAGCGCCGGAGCCAATTTGTTCCCATTATATACCCTACCCACCGACGTCACAAAACCACGTGCTCGCTGTATGGTTCCGCCCACTTGTCCGTCATTTTGTCTCTGTATTAGCATTGGTTTCAATTGATCGAGGAATTTAAAATGCATTTCATGGAAGACCCGGTGCTTTCTGATGCCGTAAACTCACTGGATGTGTTGCATAAAAGGCGTTATGTGGAAAAGCTTCGTTCTATACAGTCGCCAGATCCATATTTGATGCCTAAATCGATGATTTTTGACCGGCTGCCTTCGCCGTCTCTGCCTGACCCTGATATTTACAACTATCTTGTCCACACAAAATCAGCCTATTCTCTCGAAAGTTTGAAAAACTTTAAGAGCTTGGAGACTTATAAATGCTACGTTGCTGGTTGGGTGAAACAGGTCCTCGTACACGAAAATTCGGCAGGAATCTTGTGCTCGGAAGGTGAGTTACGAAATTTTCAATTCAAAATCTTTTGTTCTTGCTAACATCCACTGTCAAGTCTAATGTATTTCATGTCATTTGTCAATGGAGCTAGGGCTTTTAATGTTCATATGGATTAGCGATAGCACTCTCACTACATACATACGTGTATGTTGTCGGCGATTGGCCTAGCAATGATCTTAATTGTGGTTGTCAGCCCAAAACCCTCTAAATATATATTAAATGCATCTTACCAGATATAAAATGACTACTACATAATCTGTGGTAATCGTTTGGAGCCCAGTTTTCTCGTCGAATTGCAGCAGCCCATCTCGCTCTCTCCTCTCCGTGTCTCTCGGAATCCAGTAGAACTTTAAGTCTCTCCGTCTATCTTCTCTGTTATTGCAACCGACCGCCACACACGCCTTCACCATTTTGATTATTAATGTTAACGAGCAGAAAAACACGCCGTAAATAGGAGGAATGTACGTAGCCGTAACAGGTCAACACGATGTGTTGACGGACAAGTGGGCGGCACCAGTCAGGAGAGCGGAGTTGTGACGTCACGTGGGTAGGGTCTATATCCTATTGTTCAACATATACAGGTGTTTGGCCATTCCTTACTACGCGGCGAAACGTCCAACACAATGCTCAGCGCGCTTGCGCATGCATCCATGCGGATGCGCATATCGGTTAGAAGCAGCGAGTACTCACTATTTTTGTTTTTATCTAGTTATTTAGAACCTTTTTACTGCCTCAGAGATACTTTTTGCATGTATTGCCCTGTCATACTTTTAACCATTGTGTTTTTTTTTTGGTGTTAACTTTGAAGCAGTTGACCAAATTAGTCACGTAGCGTATTTAAACCTTCCATATTTGATATAACTACATTTAAGTATTTTCTGCAGGCATTTTTTAGTACGTTACTCCTGTATCATCTAAAGTTTAGAGCGCACGGTAGTACTTTGGGTGTCAAATTCAACTAATGTAGCACGTTTCGCCGATGTAGGATATTTTGGCAGAACACCGGCTGCGTCAGTGCTCCGGATTGACTGTGGACCATCTCCGGCATGCCGGAGGCCGTCGGATGGTTTCGGCTATTTTTTAGTTTAGTGCAGTTTAAGTTTAGTGCAGGTGGAGAAACAAAAAGAAAATGTGACGCTTACCAATGAAATGAAGATGTGAATGATAGCAAAATATAAGCATGGTGTGTGCATCCATGAACTGGGTCGACATTAGGGCCGTAGAATGCCGATCTCGCCCGGCGGTCCTCCTCCGTTCGCCAGTATTTAAGTTAAGGTGACAGTTCTTATTGTGGTAACATTGCCAAAGAAATCGCAAGTTTCGTCAGGTTTCTAATCAGTTATTCTATCAACTCGCCTAGTGTCCACTGTTGTTGACGCCAGGATCGAAACAAAGTAAAATAGCGCTCTCCTGCTCACCGTCAACCCCGCGGTGCATTCGGTCCGCTACATTAGAACCCGATTCGTTACATTATTACAGGTACTGTACTGTATTGTTGTTATTATTGCTATTATTATATTATGGTTATTCTGATTTTATTTATATTTTATTTGTTTTGCTCTTTGTAATTACTATTTGCAATAGTAACAGCAGTATTTATTAAGGATGTAGTGTGAGTTTTTGGGCTGTGGAATGAATTATTGAAATCATAATGTATTCTTATCGGAAAATCCTGCTCGACATACAAAAATCCTGCTCGACATACACCATTTCGACTTACAAACGAGCTCCTGGAACAAATTAACTTCGTATGTGGAGGTACCAATGTTTTACACATGGAACGCCATAGCAGAAGCTACAAGGGGAAACGTTTTCATTTGCCTAGATGCTTAAATTATTAAGTGGAATTGTATTATTTTCTTAAAAAACACATTTATTCTGTGTTTCTGTGCAGTATTAATATCATTGTCTTTTACTTAAAAGAGGCATGGTCTATTGTTTTTAGTTGTGATTTCTTAAAAAGTATTTTTGAATTTAATAGTAAACATTTATTGCGTTTAAATGGGTGTACGTGATCTATTAATATATACTGTATTCTCACAGTGTTATTGTAATTTTTTTTTTAATTGGTGGGGTGCAGTAATATCGCATATCGCCATAATTTACGAAATAAATGATCGCACACTAAAATTTGTTATCGCAACAGGCCTAATTATCGGTAACCGATATTATTGTGCATCTTTAGTCCATTTTAATCGATTAGTTTTTGCAGCCTTACATGGTATACCATAATGCACATTGGATAATGAAAAGCAGATTCTATATCCGAATAGGAATAACAAAAATAAAGCAAAAATCTTTAAAACGGGTCCATATTGTTTGCCATAGAAAATGGACCAAGTATTGCGATACTTCAACTATGGCGACATATTACCTTTTAAAATTTATAAAAAGATAAAAGAGGCATGTATCTCCTTCTAAATTAGATGCTAATTGAAATTTATTCTTTTTTTTTTTCATAGAAAGGTGCATTAACTGTTGCAGCAACTGTTCCTGTGCAAAATAGAAAAAAAAAAAAATTCAAAACACTTGCCATTTTATACAGTCCCGATCAGATACTGGGGGGAAAAAAAAGTTTTAAACATTTTACTGTCCCACTGAATTATTTTCCAACAAAAATAACAGAAAAATACTTGTCTTTATTGAATACTTCATCGAGTCAGTCCACTCAAATCCACCCACTTTACACATACACGCAAAATGAATTGCCACTCACACGACCGCAAAAGGTTTTAAACAAGCTCAACAATACAGCATCTTTCAAGTACAGTGGAACCTCGACATACGATCGCTTCAACACACGATCTTTTCGACATCAGACGTAAAATTTGACTTGCTATCCGTTTCTACATCCGACGACATGCTTTAAATACGACAATATAACAGCACCGCAGTTTCTTTATTTTCCTACAAGACGAACGCATGGCATATTTTCTTGTAAGAGAAATCAACATGGGTTCTAATAATTTTAGTGCATGTGGTGAAAAAAGGTGATGCTTACCGTTACCATTGACATGGGATATGATAGAAAAATATGAGCGTGGGGTGCGTATCCGCGATATGGCTCGCTCAAAAATACAGACGTAGATAGGGATGGGAATTGATAGGATTTTTAGGATTTCGATTCCATTATCGATATTGCTTAACAATTCGATTCTTTATCGATTCTCCTATCGATTCTAATTTGGGGGAAAAGAAGAACAAACGTTTTGATTGGCATTGAGTTTGTTTAATCATACGTCACAACCTTACAAACTCACAACAAGGTCAAAAGAGGCCCTAAGCCTCAATATTAGCTGTGGCAATAAGTGGCAAATGCACAAGAATGTTTAACATTTTACTGAAACATTTTTCTAATAGAAATAAAAATATTGATATATATTGGCGTATAGGTCATTGGTCTGCCGTTAGCAATATGTGTTAAACTTGCAGGGGTCCCCAAACTTTTTCCAGTGAGGGCCGCATAACTTTTCCCCTCTCTGATGAGGGGTCAGTTTGTAACAGAAAAAGTGTGACGATTGCAGGAGTGCCTAAACGTAAAAAAATATTGTTTTTCAGAAAGCCACAATCAAATAACCCTTTCTGGATATTTCACTGAACAAAAGTAAATAAAATAAAAATAATAATATAATATAATAATAATAATAATTAATAATAATAACACTATTAATCAAATAGATAATAACCAAATAACCCTCTCTGAGTTCTTCACAGAAAAAGGCCAGAAAATAAATAACACTATTGAGAAAAAAAAAAAAAATTCAAAATGCTCTCTGGTATTGTTCAGGGGGCCGGACCAAATGTCGGGGCGGGCCGTATTCGGCCCGCGGGTCGTAGTTTGGGGACCCCTGTTAAAGTATTATTTACCAGTATATTGCAATGCATGCCTTTTAGTTTTTATGGTGCTTTCACGCTCAAGTGGGGGCGCCCTTGCGCGTCCTCACGCGAAGAAGAAAGCGCCCACGTGAAGAAGAGCGCGCTTACACGCGAAGAAGAAGAAATGCCGCATCCAAGCGAGTGAGCGAGTTAGTGAGAGAGGGAAGCACTGCTACTACCCTACGTTCTTTGTTGATGCTTGTAAAATATCTACAGAGGCAACGCCTGTATGTATCATCTTTTGTGTTGTTGTTGCGTGTTTCCACTCGCGATCGGACACTTAAATCCAGTTGTGTAGTGGTTTGACAGATGTGCTAATACTAGCGAACGCATGCTAACTGTGTTGTTATTACTGAATTAGCAGCTAATCGTTGCTGATTTACATTGATGCAAACCTGTTTGTTATTGGGGACGAAATTGATTTGTTTCATTTCTATTTTTAGTTTCACTCTTCAAGTGATGGTTGAATTAAGTCAGCAAATTATACCAACGTCTTCTGTATCGTCATTTCGGAGTTTAGCTAGCTGTATAGCTGTCTTGGTGAGGACAGTGCAGTCTATTCCCTCCCGATGCAGTTATCTCCACCTTCCCTCCCGATGCAGTTATCTCCACCTTGCAATGATTGCAAGTCGTTTTGTTGTAATTTTTCCTCGTGAAGTGAAGACACACTTTCGAGCGTTTGAACCTACGTGCTGTCATTGTTATGTTTACAGCTGCAATGCTCGTGCTAAACTATTGTAACCTTTCATTTTCACCCTCTTTCCTGGTGAAGTGTAGCCAAACTTTGGAGCGGGTGGTTCTTGGCGCCATGCTAGTTTGATGCGTTTGGACAACAAGACAGTCACGACGCAATATGCGTCTTCAGGACTCGTTAAAGGGATCGTTAAGGCTTTTTCATTGTGATGTCGAGGCCTCGAAACACTAGGAACCGGTTCCGAATTGGAATCGGATTTCGATTCCCATCCCTAGACGTAGACAGCCATGACGGTGCTCCTCCGTTCGCCAGTCTTTATAAGTTAAGGTGGCAATTATTATTGTGGTAACATCGCCAAAGAAATCGCCAGCTTTGTCAGGTTTCTAATTATTTATTCCATCAACTTGTGCCTAGTGTCCCTCGCAGCAAGTAAAAGAGGTGAAAGTGAAACTATACAGGCTCACTCTATCAAGTCAGCCGCGATGCCTTCAGGTACACCACGCAAACAAATTCGCCCCATTAAAACCCGGTTTGTTACGTTATTACAGGTACTATTACTATTATTGCTATTATTGTATTATTATTCCGATTTTTATTCATCATGTATTCATTTTGCTCTTTGTAATTGATATTTGCAATTGTAACATCAATATTTATTGAGAATTTAGCGTAGGTTTTCGGGCTGTGGAACAAATGAATGGAATTATAATGTATTCTTATGGGAAAATCCTGCTCAACATACAACCATTTCGACTTACAAACAAGGTCCTGGAACAAATTAACTTCGTACGTAGAGACTGTATAGCACTCTCAGCTTCTCTGGCAACATAAAAGCCTTAATAGCTGTCACTCATCATTACCTTTAACAAGCAATCTCAAGCGCACTGCCGACCAAGAAAAGCAGCAGGACGAAGAGTGATCGGATCGGGACATCTCTACAGTAGTTTGTTGGCTTCTGGCCGGCGCCGTGTTGGTGCAGCACATTAGAAGTGTCTAAGTATCAATACTCATAAAAAGTATCAATACTCGGATTGTAAAAAACGATCGCGATATAGCACCCGATGATATTTTTTCTCCAGCTCTATTTATTAGTAGCGCAAACTAAGGAATACATGCGGAAACAACTATGGGTGTTTACGCGCGAATGCGTCAAGTGTCAGACGATCAGCGCTCTTACTACTTCACACAACAAACTCCTAGTTTTTTACTACATCTACAAAGAGTCTTAGCAAATACAACCAGCAACTGAAGAATGCAAGGCAGTCAGTTTTTTCAGAGATTAGTAGAAACAACAATACCCGCACACCATTTTCCGCTGTTGACAAATTGACAAATCCACAAGCAGCAGTACCTCAGGAATTGGCATCTGATGTCTTGTAATGATTTTGCAGCATTCTTTATTAGCAAAGTATTGCAGATTAGGCAGGCTGTGTGCAACTCCAGATCAACAATTGTTGCACTAAATGCTTCCCAAAACGTCCCCCAAGTCAGTCTTAGACAGTTTAGCCTCTTGGACTGTGACACTTTTGACAGAAATTGTGTCAAAATTTAAGCCCACAACTTGCTGCCTTGACATCCCTCCTTCAAACTTTTTCAAAAGTGGTTTTCATTGCATAGCCCCAGGCATACTGCAGATTATAAATACTTCTCTCCACGCAGGAGAGTTCCCACAGACTTTAAAAAACTGATCTGGTAATTATAGCTTAATATCAAATCTACCATTCCTGGGAAAAATTATCAAGAGGGTTGTTTTCGAACCGAACCTGGCTTTTATGATGCAAAACAATCTTTTTAAAACTCATTTCAGTCTAGATTTCAGCCACATCACAGCACCAAGATTGTGCTTATCAAGGTCCGAAATTATATTCGTCTGAATAATGACGCAGGCAAATCATCTGTTCTGCTACTATTAAATCTCAGCATAAACATGACATGGAAAAACTAATGCATGCATTCTTTTTCAGTAGATTGGACTATTGCAACGTTATATTTACAGGTCATAATAAAAAAAAATCAGTCAAGGAGCTGCAGCTAGTTCAGAATCTTGCTGCCAGAGTCCTTACAAATACAAAGAAATTGGACCATATGACACCGGGTAAGAAACCTTTAGACTGGCTTCCAGCGAGTCAAAGGATAGACTATAAAATACTACTGTTTGTCTACAATACACTTAATGGCCTTGGACCAAAATACATGCTTGATTGACCCATATGAAACATCTAGAACCCTAACGTCGTCTGGAACCGGTCTGCATTATGTTCCAACAACAAGAACCAAGCAGGGTGAGGCAGCATTTAGTCACTACGCTCCTCACCTCTGGAACAAGTTACCTGAAAGTCTGAAATGTGCTCAAACTGGTAGCTCCTTTCAATCAGGGCTAAAAAGGTTATTGTTTACCACAGCGTATAAATACCGTAATTTCCCGAATATAAGGTGCACCCGTGTATAATATGCACCCCAAATTTACTTGTAAAATCTAGGGAAAATTATTATACCCCTTTATAACGCGCACCCTAATTTTAGCACCAATAAATAGAAGAATACAAGAAACAGAGCTCGTGTACAGATACAGAAATGTCATTTTGATGACTGCTGAAACACAGCACAAGCATAGCATATTGGTAGTTCAAAACATTACCATAAACTGACAATATTTACGGTAATAATATGATTTGACAACTTCTCCAACTTTCCAGACTCTAGGAGAAAACAAAACAGATGTGACTTTTCTTTTAAAGGCTGCTGTATAACTTGCTCGTTTCATCAGGATGAATAAAGGTTTTTTCCATGGATTGATAGGGTAAAATGAAAGTGAGAACGTAAGTCGGAAATCCGAGAGCGCTCATCGCTGTCGACAAGACAGTAACAATAGGAACTATTGTTATTTGGGTTTGAGTTTCCCGAGGGACAGATATAGTTGACGGATACACACAGGAAGTCTGTGTTGTTACGCTTATTATGGTCCGAGTTGCGGAGCTGCAATAAACGTTGACTCAAATTAGTTCAAGAAACTAAATTCTGTGCTTTATGAAGAGTGAAAAAAGTAGAATTTAACACAGATGAAATCATTCGGCCGATCAGAGTGAAGTATTACCAAAACAAAATGGTGACGTCACGTAACGTGATGGTCGGCAACAGATCGCCGCGTACGTTTCTTATATATATATATATATATATATATATATACATATGTAACGGGTACATGCGAGTCCATGTGGAGCGTGGAAACCTCCCTGCCGATTCCTTCATGTAAGGACGCTAGCGGCTGCGCCGTTTGGTCGAGCTTATTGGTGCAGTGGTTACCGATCTTGCCTGCCGTGTGGAAGCGTCGTTGGCGCGCGGGTTCGCGTCCCGGCCTAGTCAGAGGTGGGCGCGGAACGCGGGGCGGCGCTGACACAGGGGTTACAATGGTGCCGTGTACCCGGATCGGCAGCGAAGGTTTCGGGGGGTGAGTGTAACGGGTACACGCGAGTCCATGTGGAGCGTGGAAACCTCCCTGCCGATTCCTTCATGTAAGGACGCTAGCGGCTGTGCCGTTGGCTCGAGCTTATTGGTGCAGTGGTTACCGATCTTGCCTGCCGTGTGGAAGCGTCGTTGGCGCGCGGGTTCGCGTCCCGGCCTAGTCAGAGGTGGGCGCGGAACGCGGGGCGGCGCTGACACAGGGGTTACAATGGTGCCGTGTACCCGGATCGGCAGCGAAGGTTTCGGGGGGTGAGTGTAACGGGTACACGCGAGTCCATGTGGAGCGTGGAAACCTCCCTGCCGATTCCTTCATGTAAGGACGCTAGCGGCTGCGCCGTTGGCTCGAGCTTATTGGTGCAGTGGTTACCGATCTTGCCTGCCGTGTGGAAGCGTCGTTGGCGCGCGGGTTCGCGTCCCGGCCTAGTCAGAGGTGGGCGCGGAACGCGGGGCGGCGCTGACACAGGGGTTACACATATACACATACATGTGTATATATACTGCATATGTACCGTTTATAATGCGCACTATGATTTTACAAGTTGATTTGGGGGGAAAAAATGTGCGTTATATTCGAGAAATTACGGTAACCGTCTATAAATGTTAAGTTATTTGCTTTTTTTTTTTTTTTTCGGTTTATTTCTATTTCTGATTTGAATTACTTTTTTAATTCTCTTGATGATTTAAACTGATTTTTATGTATAATTTTATTCCCTGTTTCAATTGTCTGCTTTTAATGTTTTTGGTTTAATGTGATTTTTACGGATCATTTTATCTATGTGGATTTTCATGTGCTGTTAGAACTTTGAACTGCCTTGTGTTGAATTGTATTACACAAAAGTACTACACAAAATAAATTTGCCTTGTATAATGATAGGCTGCTGCAGCAGACACCTGGGCTGCGGCCAGCGGGAGACGCTACAACTGGTGCCAGCACGGGGAATACTTTTCGGCATCCCCTTTAAACCTACCAATGGACAAAGGCAGGTGGATAAATACAAAGTTATATCAAAACTGCTGCACAGATATTTAAACCCACTTAATACAGCACAATCGGTGGGCAACTCGTCTTTCTTCAGTGATTAGGACATTGAATCAGTTGAAAATGCGTTTTCGCAGTTGATGGTTTTGAGGACGATATATATATGCTGACGTCGATTTTTTAATCAACGATTAAAATTTTTTTCAAACGATTAAAAAAATCCATACGTTGATAACCCTAAATATTTGTTTCCAATACTTGCATCAACCAACAATGTTTTAGTTCTGCATTTTGTGGCGAACAGTTCACAGTCATGAATATACTAAATGACAGACTTTCTACATTTGTCTGCCTTCTCTGGCAACATTGCCAAAAATTAATGAGTACCCGATCGCTGCAAATGATTTTTTATGTGTCACTGACGACCCGTGAGACTGATTTAAATATATATATAGGCTTATAAAAAACCATGCCTGTATTATTTCAAAACAGCTTTAAATTATTGAAGATTTTATTGTATATTTTTCGTATCTGGGTTTTAGTTCTGATTTAAAATTGCTCCTATAAAAACAAGGGGTACATTTGCACCAATGTGCTTCACTCCAGATACTATAAGCAATCTGAAAGGTTTGCAGTCGGAGAGCTGAGAAGCAGTTACCGTATTGATGTTGTAAAGGCCCGCCCTTCGCAAACATTCATTTGGAAGCACTAGTGGCTTTGCATAACAGCTTAGATTTGGCCTCCAATATGTCTCAGAATGAGGTATTAGGTATTAGAACCTATTGTAATAACTGTACTAATTAGATTTAGTCAGATGATCTTTCATGCACCAACAATGGTGGAGAAAGACAACACTAGAGTTTCTGTGGAGATGAAGAGATGTGTGATCTACATTAACAAAAACATCTAACACTATATTATTATTGAGGTCATGGGGGCCAAAGGAAAATGATCCCTCTATAACTAAAAAAAAATAAAAGCAGGATGAAAATGCATGAAGCTCATCAATGGCAATATAAAAGCAATAATAAGACAGAGTCAGAAGAATAGCTAGAAAAGGTCAAAATAATTATGAAAATGTGCGTCAATCAAAAATAAAAATAAAAACATCGATACGATAAGTTCAGAGTGTTATTTCATATGAGCAGACATCTCAATTGAGGCGTTACAGAAGAGACGGTTAGGCTGCAATGAGGAGACAGCAGCAGTGATCGTGACACAGTTAATTTTTTTGCTCAGCACAGCCTTGCCATGGTTACTTCAACATGCACACACGCAAGCACACACAGCCCTTGATAAAAATGTTCTGCTGTTGTCAAGGTAACAGGCTCACATGGATGAAAAATATCTCATTCAAGAAAAAAACATCTTGAAATGGAAGCCATCCACCTTAAACAATGATGTGATGTGTGACAATCTTCAGTGGGCAAAGCACTGTTTATTCTGTGTTGCTTATACACAATGAAGATATTTGAGGGCTAGGTCCCAACAGTTGATATCCAAACGAAACGTATGGCAACTAATGGTGTAACAGATTAAAACTTATCCGTACAGCTCACTCTCCAAGGCTTGGCACACACGTGGTCGGTCTATGGAAGGACAACGGATTAGTCAGTTACAAAAAAAAAAAGTAAGCTCACAATGCAAGCATGTTCAATCCACACTCGGTAGTCAAGTGTAACTAGGGATGGGAATCGAAATCCGATTCCAATTCCGAACCGGTTCCTAGTGTTTCGAGGCCTCGACATCACAATGAAAAAGCCTTAACGATCCCTTTAAAGAGTCCTAAAGACTCATATTGCGTAGTGACTGTCTTGTTGTCCAGACGCATCAAACTACCATAGCGCCAAGAACCACCCACTCCAAAGTTTGGCTACGCTTCACCAGGAAAGAGGGTGAAAATGAAAGGTTACGATGGTTTAGCACGAGCATTGCAGGCGTAAACATAACAATGACAGCACATAGGTTCAAACGCTCGAAAGTGTGTCTTCACTTCACGAGGAAAAATTGCAACAAAACGACTTGCAGTCATTGCAAGGTGGAGATAACTGCATCGGGAGGGAAGGTGGAGATAACTGCATCGGGAGGGAATAGACTGCACTGTCCTCACCGAGACAGCTGTACAGCTAGCTAAACTCCGAAATGACGATACAGAAGACGTTGGTACAATTTGCTGACTTTATTCAACCATCACTTGAAGAGTGAAACTAAAAATAGAAATGAAAGAAATCAATTTCGTCCCCAATAACAAACAGGTTTGCATCAACGTAAATCAGCGATGGTTAGCTGCTAATTCAGTAATAACAAAGCAGACAGCATGCGTTCGCTAGCATTAGCACATCGGTCAAACCACTACACAACTGGATTTAAGTGTCCGATCGCGAGTGGAAACACACAACAACAACAACACAAAAGATGATACATACAGGCGTTGCCTCTGTAGATATTTTACAAACATTAACAAAAAACGTAGGGTCGTAGCACTGCTTCCCTCTCTCACTAACTCGCTCACTCGCTTGGATGTGGCATTTCTTCTTCTTCGCGTGTAAGCGCGCTCTTCTTCACGTGAGCGCTTTCTTCTTTGCGTGAGGAAGCGCAAGGGCGCCCCCACTTGAGCGTGAAAGCACCATAAAAACTAAAAGGCATGCATTTCAATATGCTGGTAAATAATACACTTTAACAGGGGTCCCCAAACTATGGCCCGGGGCCGAATACGGCCCGCCCCGACATTTGGTCCGGCCCCCTGAACAATAACAGAGAGCATTTTGATTTTTTTTTTTTTTAATCTCAATAGTGTTAATTATCTTCTGGCCTATTTCTGTGAAGAACTCAGAGAGGGTTATTTGCTTATTATCTATTTGATTAATAGTGTCATTATTATTATTAATTATTATTTAGGGCTGTCAAAATTAACGCGTTAATGGGCGGTAATTAATTTTTAAAAGTAATCTTGTTAAAATATTTAACGCAATTAACGCATGCGCGGAACGAACCACTCAAGCATTGCCGCGAACAGACTACAATGGCACCGTTTGAAGTATATTGAGAGCTATGCAAGTGGAGTGGATGCAAGTGTTACCGGCACCCCCAAGGGGCCGCTGTTATTTTCAATGTGACCGGCATTGTCAGATTGAGCAGTGAGGAAGAAAGTGGTCGAGCGAGTCAGAGAGAGGGAGCGAGAGAGTAGACAGTAGAGATAGTGCGCAGTTAGCGCAGGCTTAAAATGCTGCGTCCCCCACATGCTTTTGTTTTGTTAATAAAAGTACCCACAAAAAGCCATCCAACTCCTTTCGGTACTTATATGCACGCCGCCGCCTTCCTAAGGAGGAAGTCGGACGAACCGAGCCAACCTGGATCGCCGGTCCACTCCTCACTATGGCGAGAAGTTGTAAGCACCACCAATTACCAAAAGGGGCGAATAGGTAATACAGACATTCATTGGAGCCGCGCTATTTATTGGTATAAGCTGTAGCATTTCAAACACAACAATTTTAATTATTGTGGTGCGCGAAATGGGGAAGATTGACTGGAGATTATCTTTATCTTAACACCATGTTTAGTATACAACGCAGAGAAGATATACCATTTGTAGCCACCATTGTGACTCATGGTTGCCCAAATTCCCATCATGCATTTGGGCAGTTAAGAACATTTAGGTCGCTACAGTATCATTTAGTGAAAGCACAACAAAAATAATATTCCTATCTCTCAAAAGAAATAATGTTCACAAAAAGAAAAGCGCTCAATGCAAAGAGAACTGGCACTGTACTCACATTTATCTTTTAATTACTATAACTTGTACTCACATTTATCTTTTGAGAATTACAAGTCTTTCTATCCGTGGATCCCTTTCACAGAAAGAATGTTAATGTTAATGCCGTGTTGTGGATTTATTGTTATAATAAACAAATACAGTACTTATGTAAAGTATGTTGAATGTATATATCCATCTTGTCTTATCTTTCCATTCAAACAATAATTTACAGAAAAATATGGCATATTTTAGAGATGGTTTGAATTGCAATTAATTACGATTAATTACTTTTTAAACTGTGATTAACTCGATTAAACATTTTTATCGTTTGACAGCCCTATTATTATATTATATTATTATTTTTATTTTATTTTATTTTGTTCAGTGAAATATCCAGAAAGGGCTATTTGATTGTGGCTTTCTGAAAAACAATTTTTTACATTTAGGCACTCCTGCAATCGTCACACTTTTTCTGTTACAAACTGACCCCGGCCCCTCATCAGAGAAGGGAAAAGTTATGTGGCCCTCACTGGAAAAAGTTTGGGGACCCCTGCAAGTTTAACACATATTGCCAACGGCAGACCAACGACCTATATGTCAATATATACCAATATTTTTTATTTCTATTAGAAAAATGTTTCAGTAAAATGTTACACATTTTTGTGATTTGCCACTTATTGCCACAGTTAATATTGAGGCTTTGGGCCTCTTTTGACCTTGTTGTGAATTTGTAAGGTTGTGATTTCTGATTAAACAAACTCAATGCCAATCAAAACGTTTGTTCTTCTTTTTCCCCAAATTAGAATCGATAAGAGAATCGATAAGGAATCGAATCGTTAAGCAATATCGATAATGGAATCGGAATCGTAAAAATCCTATCAATTCCCATCCCTAAGTGTAACTGTGTTAATGAAAACACTCCTGCATTAAACAACTACCATCTCATGCAAGTTGAATGTTACAAAAGACATGATCAACATAAAAAATAAGTTTGATAAGGTGTTCAAGTGAAAACAGGGATAAAAAAAAAAAAACTTGCGAGGCTTTCCACTTGCAAATTGACATATCTCAAGCAGTTCCTAGTTGTAACTTTGTTGATTAAGATTTTCAGCTTATTAAGACAACAACCTTTTCAGGATATTCTTAGAACAGAAACGATTACTCGAATAGTTCGAGTAACTCGATTTTGAAAATTGATCGAGGCCTTTTCTCCGCCTTGAGGAATCATTTAATTTTGCCAGCTCTAAGCATGAGGTTTTGACCGGACTACTTTAAATGCGGCACAACGCGCTGACCTCACGTTTGTAGCAGAGGAAGCAATAATACCTGACTGCAACCGACAGCCGGTACGAACTACGCCAACGTAGCTACAAACTACATACATTTTAACTCGATTTTGAAAATTGATCGAGGCCTTTTCTCCGCCTTGAGGAATCGTTTAATTTTGCCAGCTCTGAGCATGAGATTTTGACCGGACTACTTTTAATGCGGCACAACGCGCTGACCTCACGTTTGTAGAGGAGGAAGCAATAATACCTGACTGCAGCCGACAGCCGGTACGAACTACGCCAACGTAGCTACAAACTACATACATTTATTTTGAACACTGCAAAAGCTCAAAATCCTATAGTAACTTAAAACTTATCTAGAACTTAAAAATAGCTTGACACAAATGGAAATTCAATTAAAACACTTTTCAAGTAATGTGTGTTATCAAGCGTAATGAAATTTTTAGGTAAGAAATAAGTTCCTATAAAAAAAAAAAAAAAGTTTTTTTGAGTGAAAGCAGTGAATTTGTTTTATTTTCTAGTCACATCTGAGAAGCAATTGTTGGCTGTTTTCAGCAATGTACATCTAAAATAAAGACATTGATTACAGACATAGATGTGTTCAAATGAGCTCATAAAAAAACCTGATCACAAAGCCGACTGACAAGCTGGCAACAGAATATTGTAAAATATATATATACACAGTATAAAGACACATACACACAGACACACACACACACACACACACACTGTATGGCTCTCGTGGAATTATATCATAATAGTTAGGAGAGTAACGGTACACAAAAATCTCGGTTCGGTACGTACCTCGGTTTTGAGGTCACGGTTCGGTTCATTTTCGGTACAGTAAAAAAACAAAATGCAAAATATAAATGTGCAAGTTGTTTATTACAAACTTTTGTGCTTTCAACAATAGGAACATTAGCCAATACAAATCTAGAATTCTGCTCAAAAAGTAGCGTGTATTTAAAGATAATCCAACAACAATTTGCCTTTCAGACACCGCGTATTGGTCAGCTTTCTTTCTGAAAGAAAGAAGAAAAAAGAAGTCCTGCGCTAAAGAGAAAAGCAATCTCAATGACAAAGATTTAAACATGTATTTTACAAATGAAATGCATCAACGAAACAATTTTTTTTCTTATGAACGGTTTTCAAAAGCTTTATCGGTGGATTTTCTCAAGTTAAACCGCCACACAGAAATTAATAAATTTATTGCGTAAGCAGTATGTGTGTATTATTCTTATTACTTAATTACAGGTGTTTTAGCTCATTTAATTTTTTAAAAATGTGCTATTATTTATTTTATAATGTGTTCATATTTTACAAATGTGATGTAGTATTCATTCATATTGTATATTTTATGTTGTATAACATTAGTTCCTATGTGAATATTAGTTCCTACTTGTTTTGTTGTGGTAGGAGTGTTTTGTATTGAACACGGGGCCGTGTTGGTCATTATTATAGCAGAGAAGACAGCAGTAAATCAACAAAGACAAGTCAACTGTGCCCCGATCTACCACTCAAGAGATCTGATGGACTCAAAAAGTAGGTTACGATTGCATATTAGTTTGAAAATCGACCGGATCCACCGTATTATTACGCGAGTGACTTCCTGCCCGATCCTAGCTAGTAGTATTGATGCAGGAGAGCCGCGTCTCGCGTCAAATAATAAACTCTGCCGTTCTTTTCGCGTGCGTCGCATTGAGCCGCTTCTGGGAAGCATCTAACACGCGGCCGCACTGCGACTGGTGTGCATTGGCTGAAAGACTCTAATGCCCACGTTTCACTGCGTTCTCGCGGCTGCCACGTTGTCGCGCCGTTGACGTTTCTGGACTGTCCTACCGTGTTGGTCCTCATTATAGTAGAGAAGACGGAGTAAATATAATCTACAAAAAGAAACTGTAACCCAATTGACTCGCAGCCTCGAAAAGTAAGTGTTATATTACTTCAGAAACTCGTTCGGTACGCGTGCGTTCCGAACTGACTACCACATACCGGAACGGTTCAATACTATTACATGTACCATTACACCCTTAATAATAGTATATTTTAAAATATGTTGGGTTTTTTGGCTCTCTTGGTCAAAAAGGTCCCCAACCCCTGGCCTAGCCTAATCCCCAAGTAAAAAAAAAAAACATAACATCAACACCATTGCAGTAAATGGAGGATTTAAATGGATGAGTGCTAGTAGTTACCAAATGTTTGGCTGGAAATTGCAATGGGAAAACCTTGAAAGATTTTTCATGGTCAAATTAGGCAAGTTAAGAATACTGCTTTTTATTCAATAATCTTTCTTGGGAAAAGAAATTGATTTTAAAGTTGAAGTGAGGTGAATTTGAATAAAGCGTAGCAAAATCACTGGTCAATACAGGAAGATCTGTTAAACACAAAAAAAAACAAAGTAGCTCCCAGGTGCTCAAAATACTTGAAATGATTTGTGACAGAAGCATATTCGAGACAGTGAGTTATACCCTTAGCTTACAACAAGCAGAACTTTCTGAAGACTTTGTTGCTGTACGGAGGTGCGGAACGGAAGGACTGGAACAGGAATCTAGTAACACTTTCAGAATCTGAATTCAATTATTGTTGTGTTAACTTAAAGTAGGCGCATGGTGAAAGAGTGAAGAGTCAAGAGAAAAAAATACTACACCTCTACCCTGATCTCATCTGTACACATTCCCTGATAGTCTGAGCAATACGTGTAACCTGTTATTACCGCATAGGCACTAGCCAACAACATATTGCAGAGAAGGCTGCACAGTTGACTGAGCAAAGCATGCCATTTGATTCTTTGCTCCACCAATGCAATGTAATGTAATGAAAGACTGGTAGATTTAAATAAACTGCACTTGTTGTATCGCACAGAACACATCATACAAGCCATATGACACATAAAATAAGCATGAACCAAAAGAGTACATATAGTAATTTTCATACTATAAGCCATTACTTTTGTCCCACACGTTAACCCTGTGCATTATCGTCCAGTCAGGATAATATATGGATTTTTCCAGGAAATAAGATGTGTGTCTTTTGGTGTAAATGTCGCATCATATGTGAAAACCTGCAGCTTAGAGTCTACTGTGGTGTGTATACTGTATAAATGGAAAAAAAGACAGAAATGTCAATGTGAAAACTGCCCTACATTCAAACTGTTGTTGTTTGAAACCCTGTCGTCTCAGGCCGTGTATATAGCACAACTTCAAACGGACAAATGAGCACACAAACACTGTGTGTACATAAGATAATTATAGAATCAAGTATGTTGATAATACCATGACTAGATCAAGGAATAAATTTTTCAGTAGTTATTTTAAGCTTCATATTAAATACTGTATTTCATACAGAGTATGTTATAATTGATTATCTTTGGGAAACTTGGCAAGCGTGGCTTGGGAGTGGCTGTATGCGACACAAGCCTTGACATGTGCAACTCTGTCTCATTAAGAAATGCTCAAGACGTTGCATGACCGTTATGACGCAAGGTCCTGTGCAGGAGGAATAAAAAGACCTTGCCATTTGAAAAAGCCACGAGAGCAATCAACAGTACTCCTGAATGTCCAAGCGAGCAATTTGTGCTCCAAAATAAAGTCCATTTAAAATATTTTATGTGTATGATGTTTTATTTTTGTGTTTTCATTCAGGTTTTATGAAACCAGGTATGGCAAATGAAAATATTCTCATTTGCAACAGCTGGATACTAAGAATAAGTTTTTTTGTTTTGTTTTTATTGACTGGGGGGCTCTAAGGTAATTTGATTTGCCACAGCTTGCGTTAGGGCTGAACGATATTTGAAAAAACCTGACATTGCGATTTTGGGGGGGTTTGCAATATAACACGATATATATTGCGATATTAAAACAAGAAGTATTTTCACCAGACTAGACATGTTCCGATTACCGGTTTCAAGGTATATGGTGGTATAAAAACGTCAAGGTTTCAAAACCGCAAAAAATTTTCGTCATATTACCCCTATTGCATTAGCTATTTTTTATGCAAAATGCATGGAGAATTCCCTCACTTGCAGCTGCAAGGCTCACCCTCCCCCACCAGTTGTTGCTCAGAGTCAGTGCGTCAGCTGTGTTACACGATGGCTGGAGGAGGTGAAACTCCATAACTTTTTCTCCACCAGTTCAACTGACGTTTGGTACTTAACAGTAACGATGATTGACAGGTGTGTAGCTTTGATCTGGCCAGAGACTCTTCGGTAGCTCTATGAGCAAAGGCACAAATGTGTTAATCATCATTAAGCTTGGTACTAGTGATGCACGATAAGGCACTTTTCAAGCGATACCGATCACCGATAATTTCCTCCTCATTCCAACCGATAACTGATAATGTCATGCCCATAATTCTATTAAAAGATTTATGGAAAATTTTAAAGTATACACAAGAGAAAATATTAGTGTACAAAAATATAATTTATTGCTTTTTTTTTCCAACAACAAATGTGAACAAGTAGTAAATTCCAACATCTAAATAATGACATTCTCTGAAACTCTGTAATGGTAAACTTTTGGCAACAATTAGTTGCAGAGTAAATACCTAAGTTGTACAAAAATGCCTTTAAAAGTAAGCCATTCCTAACATATAAAACATTACTACACTGCAAAAACACCCCCTTAAACCTAGTCAGTTTTAAGTGTAAATCTATTGGAAATAAGTTAAATTATCTGCCAGAGCTTCAAGTGTATTTCACTCAGATTTCTTGGAAGAAAAATAGCTAGCTGAAAATAAGCTTAACAGTCTTATTTTACGCAATAAATTATTATACTTAATCCTAAAAAAAAAAAACTTGTTTGTCAGAAATGTTCTTTACTCAAGAAGAGGTATGGTTCAAAACATTATTTGAAAGCTATTTTTTCTTGATTTAGGTGAAAAATTACCATTTTTTTTGTTTTTTTTTTAATATGTATGGGCCTGATAAGAACAAATGGCAATATTTACGTAGTTCAAGTAAGTGGAATAATCTGGCGCATTCATCTGTTAACTAGTCTTTAACACTCAAAACAAGATGATGGAAATTATTTGACTAGATTTAAGAAGAATGATCTGATTAAGACGTCATAAATTTACAGCGTACTGTGTCATGTATCCATTGTGCAGCGCTTTGTACATTACCAAAAAAAAAAAGGGGGGAAATGTGAATTTTGAAAGGTTTTTTAATCTGTGTTGCCCTATAATGTTTATTACTGGCTATTGCACTTGGAAGGAAGAAGGAAAGATTTCAATAATATTTGTGGCTACACAATATTATTGTTATTTCATTACAACAGGAATGTGCATATTTAAATTGAGAAGTGGTAATAAGTGCCAATAGGTTTTGATTATCTACTGTGACTAACTGAGCAGACAAATAAGTTAAATCATTTGAAAAGTGATTGCTAATGTTATATGCTTTGTTGTACACTGTAAAAATGATTAACTCAAAAGAGGGAGATGTCATGTATCCACTGTGCAGCGCTTTGTTTACATTTGCGGCACTCACAACACCTGCTTTACGGCAGCTCAGCTGATACACGGCAGTATTATCAGGTCGGAGTTGGAGCTCGTATCCCCATCCGTGTTGTATTGTGCCTGAGTTTTGTTAAGCCGAATATAAAGGCAGCGTTACAAAGTCATCTGACTGCTCGTCATTTTACATACTGAATGCATTACTGAATGGCTGACTTCTTGTGTGGTTTTGTGCATGTTTCAATTATCATCTAACTCCTGTGCCGTCATAATAAGCATGCTTACTTGACATCACTTGTCCAAATGTCCGTGGTGAAACTGATGTGATCGGCATGTTTTTCACGAAGAATGGTGGTCGTATAAACTGAATAATTTTTTTTTAAACGTGGCTTTGGCTCTCGGGTCGTTTCGGTTAAATCGGTTGAAAAAAAAAAAAAAAAAAGTCTCTTGTCCAGCATCTCCTCCCACCTGTGCCCTTCAGTCTGTCCGGCCGCCAATTAGCACCTGCGCCAGGCCTCTGTCTGGCCGTGATGCTCGATCAATTGAACCAGAGTGGCGGCGGTAGCTACATTCGTACCGGATATTCGCCCGCCCCGGCTGTCTCGCCACTGCGTATTCGGGGCTTGGCTCTGCTCCGGACTGAGGCACATGCCTCGCGTCCCCCATGCCATGGGGGAACGCTCTAGACACCGGGGTATTTGACGGAGGTCCCGCCGTCGGGGAACTGTGCTCGGCCCGTGCCACCTAGTGCCTGCTGGACAGCCCAGAGCAGCGGGCTTCGTCAGAAAACTGCTACTTGTCGACTGTCGGTCTCGTGCCGGTGTTTAGCTTTCGATATAGTTTACCACCCGCTTTGAGCTGAATGAGGACGCTTTTTTCCTGCCTCGTGGAACTTCTGCAGTATATGTTTTGCAGATGGCGAGAGCTTCGTTTTTTTTTTTTTTCCACACATGGATAAATTCCAGCCATGCAGGTGACAGTGCCGCCATCATCTCCAACTGCTTCTGTTGTGAAACTCCGCCTCCTCAACCCCTCCTCCCTCAGGGCCTCCAGAGAGGGGAGAGGTTGAGGAGGCGACGGTGCTGAATTGTTCTGTTGCGCACATTTGGAGGCTAAATCAAGCAAATAAATATCAGATTGCATTATCAATTGAATTTTTTAAATCTGGATTATCTGTGTGACGCCATAATTTCTATTATCGGCAGATAATTATCGGTAACAGATTTTATTGTGCATGTTTACTAGGAACACAGTCTTAAGTGTGCTGTGGCAACTCATTCGTTGAGTAATTGAGAGGCTGTTCTCAGCAGCGTGAGCATCAAAGAAAAAAAAAAAAAAAAAACTTTTTTTTTTTCGGTATTGGATCAGTATCGGACTTGATATCAGCATATTCTCAAAATCAGGTCACTTGGACTCGGGTGCTAAAATATGCTATCGGGACATCCCTCGTGTTCATATACCGTATTGGCCAGAATATAAGACCGCCCTGGTTATAAGACGACTCCCTCTTTTTCGCGACTCAAGTTTGAAAGAAAAAAAAAAAAAAAAAAAAAAAAAAAAAAAAAAAAAAGACTTTTTGAACACCAAATTTATTTTTATACAGAAAATAATTACAGTACATCCGAAACAAATGATTATAACAATATATTTGAAAGAAAAAGCATGTTATTTTGCCTCATTCAAATCTTAATATCTGAACATTTAAATATGTAAACTAGGGCTGTCAAAATTATCGCATTAACGGGCGTTAATTTTTTAATTAATTACGTTAAAATATTTGACGCATTTAACGCACATGCGCCGTTCAAACAGATTAAAATGACAGCAAAGTGTCATTTCCACTTGTTACTTGTGTTTTATGTTTTGCCACCCTCTGCTGGCGCTTGGGTGCGACTGATTTTATGGGTTTCAGCACCATAGTTATTATTGACATCAACAATGGCGAGCTACTAGTTTATTTTTTTATTAAAATTTTTACAAACTTTATTAAAACGAAAACATTAAGAGGGGTTTTAATATAAAATTTCTATAACTTGTACTTACATTTATCTTGTAAGAACTACAAGTCTTTCTCACCATGGATAACTTTAACAAAATGTTCATAATGTTAATGCCATCTTGTTGATTTATTGTTATAATAAATACAGTACTTACGTACAGTATGTTGTATGTATATACCCGTCTTGTGTCTTATATTTCCATTCTAACAATAATTTACAGAAAAATGTGGCATATTTTAGAAATGGCTTGAATTGCGATTAATTAAGATTAATTTTTAAGCTGTGATTAACTTGATTAAAAATTTTAATCGTTTGACAGCCCTAATGTAAACTAAAGTACAATGACATTCATAAATGAATGGCTTCTGCTTTTTGAAATGTAAAGAAACAAATCTATTGTGCTAAAACAACAAAATTGCAATAACTGCATTAACCATCAAAGTGAAGTCTTCAATGATATCTGGTGCCATCTAGCGTCGTGAATGGGAAGAGTAGCTGAGATCTGTCATGACAGAACATCACTTCAATGATATCTCGCGGCATCTAGCGTCGTGAATGGGTATAATGTCTAGACCGCAAATATAAGACGACCCCCTCTTTTTCAGTCTTATTTCAATGCAAAAAACACCGTCTTGTATTCGGGCCAATACGGTAATATCCTTTAATCCAGGCTAAATGGTTTATCTGTGAATGATGAAGATTGGGTGTATATAAAATGATCCAGGAATCAATGTCTCTGCACAAAATCTTGCTGCATTTATAAAGAAAAACAAAAGTTTAAAAGCACAATCGCATGTTCTGCGATGGGACTAGTGCACATGCGCACATTGCGATGGTGATGTTCAAAAGATATATTGTACAGTATTAGCTTGCATACTCGACTGCTGTGTAGAAGGGCGATGCACAGGTATCTGGGTAGTCCGTTCCTATAACTACAGGACTTGCAAAATGTTATTGGAACCATCCTTCGTCAGGTAGTCGTGTTCGCACCCGAGTAGGGCGCCTGATACAGACTGCTTTGACATTTTATTCTACGTGACGCATTATTTACTAACCTCACCCACCTATAGAAAAAATATAAGAAAGTTGAACGGAAAACTACAAATCTTTGGAAACCGTGCCAGACACAGCTGCAGTGTGGGAGATAAGGGGTTTGCGCGAAGTTTGAGTAAAAAGTATGGTCAAAATGATTACAATTTGTTTCTTGGTTTCACATGTACCCTGTTCTGTGTACTTTATTTTCACTAATTGTATTATGTTTTTGTGTTATATGCATTGTAATTGGAGCAAGGGCATAGGTTTGCATAGGGACGGTAGGTAAAGGACACTACACAGTTATTCAGACAACTATAGCATAAAGAACATGCTAACAAGTTTACCAAACCATCAGTGTCACTCCAAAACACCAAAATAACATGTGAAATGATATAATGTGTTAATAATTTCACACGCAAGTCGCTGCAGAGTATAAGTCGCACCCCCAGCCAAATTATGAAAAAAACTGCGACTGATAGTCCAAAAAATACGGTAATTAGGTTCTTATTTGAAAGAAATGTAGCCCTGACCGCCGTTCACCCAATCTGTTTAGTCTTATTTAAAGATACACGATAATATCGGTCACCGATAATTATCGGCCGATAATGGCAATTATGACGTCACACAGATAATCCAGATAATAAAAAAATTAAACCGATAATGCAATCCGATAATTATATACTTGATTTTGCCTCCAAATGTGCGCAACCAAAGAATTCAGCACACCGCCTCCTCAACCCCTCCCCTCTCTGAAGCCCCTGAGGGAGGAGGGGTTGAGGAGGCGGAGTTACAAGACAAGAAGTAGTTGAATATTATGGCGGCTGTTACTAAAAAAACGACGCTCTCGCCATCTGCGAAACATGTACCGTATAAGTTCCACGAGGCAGAAAGAACGCGTCCTCATTCAAAACCACTAACCCAGCAGCCATTTAAAAATGCATCATAAAGAATTTTGGAACAAATACGAGGCTGCTGCTAGCAGGAATGCTAAAGCTATTGTAAACACTAAGTTAAACTACAGGGCTTGTGACGATACAGAGTCGGGCTGTTTGGGAATGCAGCTCAAGGCGGGTGGTAAATTCGCATCTAAGGCTAAACACCGGCACTACTGGAGACCGATAGTCGGCAAGTAGCCGTCTTCCGACGGAGCCCGCCGCTCTGGCCAGTCCGGCAGGCCGCCGCCGCCTCGCCATAGGCGGGGCGGGCCGAGCCCAGTTCCCCGGCCTGTGGACCTCCGGCGAACACCCCGGTTTCTCGAGCGTTCCCCCACGGCGTGCGAGCAGAGCCAGGACCCGAATACGCCG
Source organism: Corythoichthys intestinalis (assembly GCF_030265065.1). NCBI lineage: Eukaryota > Metazoa > Chordata > Actinopteri > Syngnathiformes > Syngnathidae > Corythoichthys > Corythoichthys intestinalis. Next base: position 54,888,003 of record NC_080395.1, on the reverse strand, counting down.
CGGCGAACCGGCCGGGGCGGGCGGATTATCCGGTACGAATGTAGCTGCCGCCGCCGCCGAGACGAGACACGTGTTTTTTTTTTTTTTTTACCTTAATGACCCGAGAACCAAAGCCCTGGATAAAAGAAATAATGCAGATTATACGACCACCATTCTTCATGAAAAAGTGATGTCCGGTAAGCAAGCTTATCATGACGGCACAGTGGCTATAAGATCATTTAAACATGGAGAAAACGAAGTCAGCCAGTCAATAATGCATTCAGAATGTGAAATGACGAGCAGTCAGATGACTTTGTAACGCTGCCCTTATTTTCGGCTTAATAAAACTCAGGCACAATACAACACGGATGGGGATACGAGCTCCAACTCCGACCTGATAATACTGCCGTGTATCAGCTGAGCTGCCGTAAAGCAGGTGTTGTGAGTGCCGCAAATGTAAACAAAGCGCTGCAGAATGGGTACATGACATCTCCCTCTTTTGAGGTAATCATTTTCACAGTGTGCAACAAAGCATATAACATTAGCAATCACTTTTCAAATTATTTAACTTGTATGTCTGCTCAATTACAGTCACAGTAGATAATCAAATTCTTAAATCAATATTCTGTAGCCACAAATATTATTCAAAATCTTTCCTTCTTCAAGTTTTTTTTTTTTTTAGGATTAAGTATAATAATGTATTGCTTAAAACAAGGCTGTTAAGATTATTTTCAGCTAGCTATTTTTCTTCCAAGAAATCTGAGAGAAATACACTTGAAGCGATCGCAGATAATTTCACTTATTGCCAATAGATTTACACTTAAAACTGACTAGTTTTAAGGAGGTGTGTTTTGCAGCGGATTAATGTTATATATGTTAGGAATGGCTTACTTTTAAACGCATTTTTGTGTAACTTAGGTATTTACTCTGTAATTGTTGCCAAAGGTTTACCATTACACAATGTCAGACAATCTGTCATTATTTAGATGTTTGAATTGACGACTTGTTCATACTTTATGTTGAAAAAAAGAGCAATAAATTATATTTTTGCACAGTAATATTTTCTTTTGTGTATATTTTAAAATTTTACATAAATCTTTTAATAGAATTATCGGCTTGACATTATCAGTTATCGGTTGGAATGAGGAGGAAATTATCGGTTATCGGTATCAGTTGAAAAATGCATTATCGTGCATCACTAGTCTTATTAATGTCCCGTCCCCAGCAAAATGTGTACATGCAGGTTATGCTGTTCTATCGTCCCTACCAACATTGAGACCAAACCTACGCCCTTGAATTGGAGAGAATGTTTGAAGAACTTTGAAAAAGTGCGAACGCTTGTTGCATAAGAAAAAATAAAATTTGGGAAGATTAAAAGACACTTGGCAGTCAGTCCTGTGTTTGTCTTTGAGCTGTAACATTAGTTTCCATTGGAGACTACATGACTGGTAGAGCACTCAGGGTTTAGTAAGACGAAAACTGATCCAAAGGCAAGTGACATTTCTTCGTTTCATGGAGGAGGAAAGGAGAGCAGACAGCAGAAGAGAAAGGACGTGACACGTAAGTGTACTATATTAAATGTGCTTACTGTATACACTGCACATGGCTGATACTAGGGGTGGTACAAAATATCGAAATAGTGATATATCATGATACTTTGCATCCCAAAAGGTTATCAATACTAGGGCTGCAGCTATCGAATATTTTAGTAATCGAGTCGGCCTAGTTTGGAGCGGCTGTCGGCTGCAATAATTTTTTATTTTTAAAAAAAATTTTATTATTATTATTGCTTCTTGCTCTACGCACGTGACGTCAGCGCGTTGTCCCGCATTAAAAGTAGTCCGGGCAAAACGTGATGCTTAGAGCTGGCAAAATCAAATGATTCCTCGAGGTGAATAAAATTACTCGGATCAGTTTTTAAACTCGAGTTGCTCGAGTATTCGTTTCAGCTCTAATCGATACGCTCATGCCAAGAATCGAGATATCATTTTAAAAAGGTGTTGATGTTTAAAAATAAATAAGGAACCAACAAGTTGCTACCAACATCTTCCACCTATAAGTTAAGTCCATGGCTGCCATTGTTGGCGCTAGACACCCAATCTATTAAGACTAGGAAGGGCGGTGAACGTTTGTTCATTGGAAGCCAGAACATCGAATGAAGAGCCAGAGCATTCATAGTCACTCTTTCCGATTTTCGGGACATTTACTGGTCACTTTTTGTTCATTTTAAGGCATTTACAGGTCACTTCCTGTTGAGTTTGAGTCACTGCCTATTTATTCCTGAGTCACTTCCTGTTGATTTTGGGTTACAGAACAGGCATAAAATGCCCACAATCAATCAACAGGAAGTGACTGAAAATCAACAGGTAATCAAGTGAAATGGCCCAAAATTACCTTGTTGCCTGGCATTGGCTGCCACTGACAGCCATAGAAGTGGAAAGGGGTTCATTTGCTGCCAGCCTCCCTGTTCAAATGTATTGGGACGTCTACTAGTGATAAACCTACAGCAGAAGGATGTTATTTTTTTTTCTGTTTATTAGTTGTTTTGTAGAATACCGTAGAATAATTTCCTGACCAATGTTTCGATAATCGTTGTATCGCCTTATCGTGAGATCCTTTTCATGAGCTTTGTATCGCAAATCGTATCATGAGGTACCAGGTTCGCACCTCCCAACCTTGGCTGATACCACAGGCTAGTTGTTTTTTCTTTATACTATTGCGTAGAGGTGTGCAAAATTTCCGATTCTTAGATTATTCGCGATTCGGCCGTGGAAGATTAGAGAACGATTCACAAACATCCAAATTCCGATTATTGAAATATGCCAAGTGAAGCGGAAGTACAACACACTCAGCGCGCCGCGCGGTCTTCGGGACGGAACGGACCGGGAGTAGCTAAACATCATGCTTCTCATTAACTGGCCCCTCGGGTAATGCCAACGCTCAACTCACGGCTCTAGCTCAACTCATGCCACGAGATAAAAAAACACAACAACATACCTGACTGCTGCCGAAAAGCTGCTACAAGTACAGCTAAGCTACATAATGTTATGGTAGATATCATTTATATAGGACTAGATGGATTATAGACTCAGTAGCAGCACATCTGCAAAAAGCTAGATGCGGGCGTTAGTAAACGGCCGCCATCTTAAAGCAGTAAACTTCCCTGCAATGCTGTTGTAGCGAACCTTCCAAGCAAACCTAATTAACTTTTTATCTAAAATACTCCTAAATCGGTAAAATATGACTTGAATCTATCTTTAAAATAGTTTTAAAACTTTCACATGTCAAAAGTAGACAAAAGGGAAATTATGGAATAACGGGAGCAATTTTAACAACTTTAACGGTTGATTCACAACATTAAATTAATTGAATGTAGTTTAAAGCTGCTGATACAGAATGGGGACTGGAGTTTTTTTTATTTAACTGCTATACTTACTGCTATATGTTAACTTGATACTGAAATAGTAGTTTGGTTTAGCCTGAGAGTAGTTCCAAAATTGTTCAAAAATAATGTACAAAACTTTAAAAAAAAAAAAAAAAGGAGGGGGGTGCATCAATAATCGTTTTATAATCGAATCGGAGCCTCTGAATCGTAATCGTAATCGAATCGTTAGGTGCCCAAAGATTCCCAGCTCTACTATTGCGGCTCCTCGAGACGCGCGATGGCAAGGGGCGTAGCCTCTGATATCCGTAAACCACCAAACACCGATGTAATATGGTATGTAATATATACAGTACCGATGGCCCTGGCCCTATGGAAAGACAACCTCAGAGGAGAAGCAATGCTCCCCAGAAAAATTCCAACTAAACATAGTGGTGAGAAGAAAAGAAAAGAACGCTCAAAATAATAAAAAGACATGGAAAGAGCGTACGTGTTAGCGCTCTTTGTAAGGGGTGCAAGCTCAGCTGGCTCGCTCTTTTGTTATGTCACTGGAGGACTCCAGTCCTCATGGTAAGTGCATATACATAAATAGCCTTGAATTATTATTTAGGTAGAGTTTTGCACTCAATAAGTGGAATTCAACTATTTCTTCTAGGGAAAATACATTCATGATAGGAGCACATTCACGTTACGAGATTGGTTGTGGAACGGATTGTGCTCGTATCATGAGGAGAAACTCTCCTAAAATGTAAGCAATTTTAAATTTTTGGCTGCCATTGACTGTGACAGAAGACCAGGAGTTGCTCTAAAAAAATGAACAATTGTTACATTGATCAACAAATTACCACACTGTAACTTTGGCTTTTTACCACTTACAACACTCAAACTAAGGAAACACAACCATTCAATGCCAGCCACTAGAGTTAAAATGGAGTTGATCCATTGCTGTCAGTGGCAGTGAATGAGTTGGGTGAAAAAAGTCAGAGTCAGAGTCACCTGATTTTAAGAATCTATCCTTATCCGTCACCGAAAAAAAGTCTTTCAATCACTTGAGCTGATTGGGAAAATACCTACTTTTTAGCTCTTTAAAAAAAAAAAAAAAAATATATATATATATATATATATATATCCATACATATATTCATTCATTCATTTTCCATGCCTCTTATCCTCACGAGGGTCGCGGAGGTGCTGGAGCCTATCCCAGCTAACTTCAGGTAGTAGGCAGGGTACATATATATTTTTCTTTTTTTTTTAAATTAAAAACCTGATCCTTTTCACCCGATTGCGATCCCCTGAAAATGGCACAATCCGACCGATTTACAATCACGTGATCGGATCGGGGGACAACCCTAGTTAAAAACATTTGTCCATATTACACACCTCTAACCTGACATATGAAAATGTCAGGATATAAATATGAAAAGTTATCCTAGACCGGGGGTCGGCAACCCGTGTTTTGAGAGCCGCGCATGCGGCTCTTTAGCGCCATACCCCCTAGTGGCTCCCTGGAGCGTTTCAAAAATGTTTGAAAATGGAAAAAGGCGGGGGAAGGAAATACATTTTTGTTTAAACATGGTTTCTGCACATGCGCGGCTCTTTAGCGCCATACCCCCTAGTGGCTCCCTGGAGCGTTTCAAAAATGTTTGAAAATGGAAAAAGGCGGGGGAAGGAAATACATTTTTGTTTAAACATGGTTTCTGTACGAGGACAAACATTATACAAACAATCTTAACGTTTTCCCATACTGTCAAAATGTGTAGAATAAATATTACATTTCGACATTTCTGTCAATGAAGATTTGCGTCATAGCCTGCGACGCACGTTTCTATCAGCAGGGCAGCTTGTCAAGAAACCGGCAGCATTGATTCCAAAGAGGAAAAAAGAAGAAAAAAACTGAGGAGAATAGAGGATTCAACGTTTCTTGGGCCGAATCAATTGGATTCACTGCCAATGCGGAAGGATTTTCTGAATGTTTGCTCTGTAGCGAGAAGTTGTCTAATCACAAATGGAGTAATGTGGAAAGATATTTGCAGGGAAGGCATACTACTTTCGCAGCCGACTACCCAGTAAGTGCGACTGCATTACTTCTGGAGAAATTATAGGAGTGCAAAAATACATTTAAAAAGTGGATTGCATTGCCAAACTTCACTACTGCTTCAAGTTTTGTTGCAACCCAGGATAAATAAAGCGTGGAAAAGCGTTCACGGATGGTGACTGGTAAATGAAGGAGTCATTCATTAACATATCAGAACACCTATTTGCAGACTTCAAAAACAAAACCGAGATAATAAAGAATCAAATACATGCCTCTCGCACTAAGACAGTGAAGGAAAGGGCCATAAAAATAGCAGGCAACTTCACCAATCAGCAAATCAAGGACACCAATTAAGCGGCAGCATACTCTGTGATGAGTCGTGTGATGTGATCGATATTGAACACCCATCGCTCTTATGCAGGTACGTGAACTCCGATTATATACTTTACCTTTTCAAGGGGTTGCCGTTTTATTTTTTTATAAATGCAGGCTGCGTTTTGTTGCTCTATGTTTGTTGTCCGGATAAGGGGCAAGTTATGTACATTCTATTTTGTTGTTTTTTTCAAATTTTCAAAATACAAATGACATCAAAATTAGGATTTCTTTATTGCATTTCTTTAGTTTTATCATAGCTATTAAACATAATTCATTAATATTGTAATGAAGTTAAACTTGAGGCAGTATCGGACAACAACAACAAGTAGTCACGGGGTGAGTCATTCTCTACAGAATGTACTGCAAGGAAAGTAAACATTTAATTATGAATGTTCATTATGTATTTATAGTCAAATTAATGAAGTCATTTAATAGTAGGCTAATATAGATACATACAACATGTGTTGCCTTCATTATAATGCTTCTATAAGGCTTTTGAATTTTTGCGGCACCAGACATATTTGTCTTTTATTATTTTGATATGGCTCTTTCAACATTTTTGGTTGCCGACCTCTGCCATAGACATAAAGATGACACACTAGCCTCTTTTGTCAGAATGCATTTGCAGCTTTGTGCTAGACAGCATGTCACATCTAGGGGCAAATCACATTAATTACAGCAAAATAGTATCAAAAGCTCGCAGATCCAGTGACAATCTAAAATTGTTTGTCAGGAGTAAATATCATTCAATGAAGAATGTAAACCACAAAAGCAGCTTGAACAATAGGTTAAACAATAAGTGTTGTTAAAATAAGCCAGACATGAATCACAAGTTCTATCTTTAAAGCCACCAGCCTGGCTGGAAAGACAGAAAAGAGCTGACGTCTGCACATACACGCACTGGTCAAAAAGGGTGCTTAGATCCTTTGTTATGGTTAGGTATACTGCCCCACAGTAGGCTATGGAAAAACAAAAGGTAGGTGGCTAGACATGTTAGGAACTGTAATCATAACCCTAAACTGATGGACCTCCTCTCTTTAGAATATAGGTATGTCTCTGCATTTCATTGACATCCAACAAGCGCAGACACACACACCTCCTGATTCTCCTTCCCCCTTTCCTGTTGTTGCATTTCAATGTAAATGGTGAGATGAATGGCTGCAGCTGGCCCATCAAAAGGCCAGCCCCACTAAAGGGCCTTGATGATTGAGATTCAGCCAGGCCATAACATCTCTACCCTCCCCCACCTAGTGCTGCAACATCCTCACACCATCTCACTTTATAGCTTACTGCAGGGGCCGTTTTCCCAGGAACCTTCAAACAACTCAAATGAGATGAAAGACATTTGGTCTTTTCAAAAATGAGACATTTTCAGGAATTATTTTTTTGAGAAAAAGCTTTAAGACTGGGCCATTTCAAATTGAGATATGAGATTGATTTTTTTTAGGTATATCTGATCAGATGTGACATATTTAATAGGCAATAATATGATACTGATGGAAATTTACAATCTTGGCAGACAATTGACCGATACATCGATCAGCCGATAATTGTTCAAAATCGACCATTGGCAAATAAAAAAAAAGATATAATAGAAGATCTTATGTTAGCTGCTTGGGTGCTGTCTTTCTTATAAAGGTTGAACGATATGCTGTATAACATGTCGGGCCAACATGTGGACTTTTCTGAAGATCGGTTGATATCAGCTGATATAATACGATGCCTTATGTTCACTGTTTGGGTGATAATCTTTCTTCTACCGACATATTGGCCGGGCTTTAAATCGGACGGATAGTTTTCCTCAAGATTGGCAGATTTCAGCTGAAATATAGCCAATATAATACAAACAGTTACATTCACTGTTTGAGTGTTAATCTTTGTTAATTGTGATTTTTCCCAGTGTTAGAAAAGGAAGTAAAAGAAAAATTGAACCTCTAATATAGATATGGCAGAAAGCACACACAATCCTGAAAAAGCAGTTTCTCATCGTGCAACTGACTATGAAATAAACTATTTTATTTTAACACAAAAGATTTGTTGTGTTTGATAGAACAATATGTCTAGCTGCCGTCATAGCAGTTTGATCGCACAATATGCCCCCAGACTATTTTTAATTTGTCCATTTTATCCGAGACCCCCGTTTAAGGACACATTGCAACTGCTTTTGTTTCAATTACATTTATTCAGATTTTCTAGCATTCTTAACTTGGAATCATAAATTGATGTTTATTATTTAGTTTAGAAAAGAAGAACGACTTTATAAAGTTATTCACTCGTGTTTTTAACTTTTAAACAAATCATGTCACAATAAAAACAATTGCATCTGTAAATAGGCCATGGATATCTACCTCATAACTATCCATCTATTGGTGAAAAAGCTGACAATGTGGAGCGATGCAGCTGCGAGTCAGTACATGGTAGATTGTTTATCTTCATAAGTATGTTCTTATTTTTTGTTTCTGTCGTCATTCATCATTTCTATTGTTTCCATTCATCAGAATAAATCAACATTTCGTGAATTGACAATGCTGCCCCCTTTAGGCCTGTTGCGATAACAAATTTTAGTGTGCCATAATTTATCTCATAAATTATTGCGATATGCGATATTGCGCCCCCTCCATTTTTTTTTTAAACCAATTTAACATAACACAGTGAGAATACAGTGTATATTAAAAGATCAAGTACACCCATTTAAACGAGATATGAAATCACAACTAAAAACAATAGACCATGCCTCTTAAGTAAAAGACAACAATATTAATACTGCACAGAAACACAGAATAAATAAAATGTGTTTTTCAAGAAAAAGAAAATACAATTGCAGTTAATAACTTAAGAATTTAGGCAAATGAAAACTTTTCCCCTTATAGCTTCTGCAATGGTGTTCCATAGGGATGCAAAGATACAGTTAAGTGATGGTTCGGTACGATTTTTGATACGGGGGACACGATTTTTGATCCGTTTCAATACATTTAATGCTCTGACAAAAAAAATAAATAACAACTGTATTTTTTGTTTCGGTTTTTTTTTGTTTGTTTTTTGTTTTTTTTTTTGCAAACAAAATTGAATTGCCATCATATAAATATGCATTTTAGTGCATAATATGTACGTGCTTACTTCTTACTGATCTGAAGAAATTTAGTATAAAAGTGCTGAGAACAATCTTTACTGTTTGTAAAGTGAGGCGGTGCACACTGTTGATTGCTACAGCTCTCTTACCAGCTAGGTTTACTACATGAGCAAGACATCCTATTTGTTGTCCGAATCCATCTGTGTCATGTACTGAATTAACAACATTTGCAGCATTATCTAAAGTCACTGGTATGGATTGATTTGGCCTTCTCAACTTCCATTCAGTCATGGCGGTAGTATATGGACTTCGTGTCCCATAATCATTCTGGGCTCACGTAGCCAATGGCATGGGACGTAGCACATCTAGTTTGCCATTTCATGATATCTAGTGTGTGCGCGCATTAAAAAAGTTGGCAAACGCCACAGAAGTCACGTCTGTTCATTACTGCACAACACCAGCATATGACAATCGACTTTCATAAACAGGACGAGTTTGAAGCACAGCGATCTTAATTTGCCACTCAAATATCCGGTGTTGTGCCGAAAAATAGCCGCCCCGCGTGAAATGTCACCACTGACGGGAGCGCCCACACGTCAACAACACCGGCACACCGCAGATGGTCCGCAGTCAATCCGGAGCACTGACGCGGCCGGTATACGTTGAACAATAGGATATAATGGGAACGATCCTACTATTTTTTGCCTGACCTGGAACGAAGATTCATTTTGCGCAGTTGGTAACAAGGAATCCGAACTTTTAACAGCATGTCTGCCGCACACGCACGTGCACGCGAGGCGATAAATCGCAGCGGAAAAATTACCGCCTTCATTTTTATTTATCGTGCGATAAATGGAATTATTGCATATTGCGATAGGCTTAGCCCCCTTCTCAGGCTCTGAGCAAGGCAAAGGCGAGAGTGATAGAGAGAGTGGCTTCCTTCTCCCGAGCCCTCAGGAGAGCCGTGCACTCTGGAAAAAACTTCCGAGGACTAAGGACAAGGCCAAGGACATGTTTGAGTATCTGTCCGAGAAGCATGGCACGGCCCTGAGGTAACAGTTCCCATTTCTTTTTCACACAAGTTGATGAGTCCGTTCACCCAACGACTATGAAATGACAGATTGGGGAAATCATGTTTAAGAAACAGATAAAGGAAAGTTGCTGTTACAAAATGTTACCTGAAGTATTTGATATGTATTATGTACCAAGATGGGTGTCCAAAACCTTTCATTAAATGAAAAACTCAAAAAGCTTTAAAAAGTATCAATTTTTTACTATAGGTACACGATAATTATTGGTACGATAATAGGAATTATGATGTCATCCCAATAAATACAATAACATTATTAATAGGCCCGATAATATACAGTATAATTATTTTGGCATGGTGTCGGTGGATGGGGATGTGTGCGTTTGTTTCCACTCCTGTTTTGCCAGTATAACAGATCAGTGACTGTGTGTGGGAGAATAAGAGGGAGTTGTGCCAAAAATCAAGCGCTGCACTCAATGACGTAACGCTCAAACAACGGAAGTGTGCTAAAAAAAAAATGTAAAAAGCATGGCGTCAGTAAAGTGGGATTTTTTAAAGTTGTCAGTAGAAAACGCTACACTCGCAATTTGTAACAAATGCAAAACCAAAGTTCAACAAGGAGGGGAAAAAGTGTCGAGCTACAACACATCTTAATAAGCCACTTAAAAGATCACAGTCGCTTCGATGGTGTTTTAAAAGAGTACGAGGAAGCGCGAGCTGCAAACGAATCTGCCGATTCAAATCCAAAGCCAGCTAAGAAAGCCGGGGTTGTACCATTTAACGAGGCCTTTCAAAAGTTTCACAAAGATTACCGAGGGCTATAGCGATCACAAACATGATCACAGAAATGATGGCACGACCAATTTTTCCCTCGTCGAAGACATAGGATTCAGGCGGCTACCTCGTCATTTGGAGCCCAGGTTCATCATTCAAAGCCGACTGTTTACCGGCAAAGTATGATCAGATTGCCACACTTTGATCGGCAACCATGCACAGCACTTAAGTTTCACCACGGACATATGGACGTGTAATGTTAGTCCTGTCAGCATGCTTGGTATGACAGCGTAGTGGCTGGACAAAGATTTCGTACTGTGCAGAGAAGAAACCTCATGCTTTAATGAAAATGGGTTCACTCACTGCCGTTTATATGGATTGTTATAAGGCAAGCCATTAATCAGATTTGATAATCAATACAGATTTAGACTACAGTTAAGTCAGAAAGCTGTAATAAAATAATTATTGAAGGAGATAGTCGTCCATTTTGTCTTAATTGTTACTTACAAATACCTAAAACAACTTCAAGTTCAATTGTGAAAGTGAACTGAAAAAAATTGACATTTATCCAATTGATCGTTTAATTGTCTGATTAATCGATTATGAAAATAATCGTCAGTTGCAGCCTTAGTGACAACACACTGAGGCAAAACACAATCTCCAAAAGCAGAGAAGTCCGTGCAAAAACAAGTTAGTGTGCTGCTCAAGATGAGCTTGATTAGACAGCATAAACTATATTTATGGTAATCAGCATAAACACTCCCCTCACTCAGTCTTGACCTAAATATATACAGTAACAATAACAGTACATTATTTTCAAATTAAACCCACCAGGATGTCACGGCAAGATGTAAATGAGAGATTAAGAGGATGCTAGTCATGCTAAAGCTAATGCTAACATGAATGCTATGCTAACGCTACAAGTTATGTTTATAGAGTATCACTCAGTATATACCTTAAAAGGCTTAGACGACATTGCATATTCTTTCATGCAATATAAAAACAAAATCTCACAATATTTACAAAACAGGCAAGCCTAAAGCTTCCCGTAGCAGCCTGCCTTCAAGCTGCTACAGGGTCCTTCCAGGGTCAGTCAGCAATAATACCTGACTGCGGCCGACAGCCGCTACAAACAACGCCCAGGTGTTAAAAACTACGCCCACATGATTCTACGGTAGATATCACATATATACAGAACTAGATGCGAAATGACAGACTCAGCGGCATTAGCACATGTACTGTATATAGAACTAGATGCGAAATGACAAGCTCCCCGGCATTAGTAAACAGCTGCCATCTTAAAGCAGGAGACTTCTCAGGAAGGCTCTGTTGTAGGGAACCTTCCTAGCGAAACTACTTAACATTTTAACTAAAATACCTCTAAATCGCCAAAATCTTGACTTGAATCCATCTTTAAATGATGAAACAGTTTTAAAACTATCACATGTCGAAAGTAAACAGAAGGGAAATAATGGCCTAACGGGAGCAATTTTAACAACTTTCACAGTTGATTCACAACATTAAATTACTTCCAAACATAGGAAAGGTTACGATCTAGTTATCGCAGTATCCGCAATACCCCTGTCTAGTTAAGTTTAGTGTAAAGAATTGTGCTAAGGCCTATTGTCCCCAAAACCATTTGAACTTCACATAGTGCGGTAAATGAAATCTTCGCGCCACCATACCAACAGCAGACGTGGTTTGGAGGGGTGTAGTTTGGACGAGGCGTTTTTTGTCGTGTGGCTGCGGCTGCAGTCAGACCCTTCTCTCAGTCAGGGGCGGCCACAGCTTCCCACACAGATACCTGATCAAAATCCCTTTTTATCGACTTATTATTTTTGTTAATTGGCCAATGGCCGATGTTGGAAAAAACTCCATATACCAGCCAGCCGATATAGCTGTCGACCTCTAATATGCAGTGTAGAATATTCAAGGTGCACTGTCTGATAAATGAGAGGACAAACAGTTGGTGCAAATGTATGTTGTCTTGAATGGTCTAGCATCCATACTGCAAGATATATTTGAAAAGTACTACTACTCAGTCTATTCAGCTAACTTTCGAATGCGTTGCAAAGCATTACACCTAAATCTTGTTATAGTTGGTGACATTTTTTATTCATTTTAATCATTATTTTTTATTCTATCACAGGTCACCAGAAATTTATCACAGAAAAATAGAGGATATGTTTGCATTTTCCTTGAAAGTAGAATTCTAGGTTTTTTATTGACTTAAGATCGAAAATGGTTTCGAGTATTTTCCGAGTATTGCTAATGTGTTGAAAATTCTAGTACTGTGACAATACAACACCCTTGGAGAGCTGAAACGAATACTCGAGCAACTCGAGTAACCAGAGTTTAAAAACTGATCAGAGTAATTTTATTCACCTCGAGGAATTGTTTCATTTTGCCAGCTGTAAGCATCACATTTCGCCCGGACTACTTTTAATGCGGGACAACGCGCTGACATCACGTGTGTAGACGAAGAAGCAATAAAAAAAATACCTTACTGCAGCAGACAGCAGTTACAAACTGCGCCAACGTTGCTAAAAACTACGCCCGCATGTTGCTACAGTGGTAGCAGGTATCTACTGTATGCGTGTCATAGATATCACATGTACGTAGAACTAGATGCGAAATGACCGACTCGGCGGCGTTAATAAAACAGCCGCCATCTTAAAGCAGTATACTTCTCAGCGCTCATAAATAAGATTAACATTACTGTCACTCGCTCACGTAACGTTATCCCTGCGGAGGGCTAGGTTTCTATTCATTATGACAACTGTCGATGCGTGGCTAACGCTTACATACAGGCTTCAAGTAATCTGTGAAAACAGCGCTGTAGAGAGATTAGGGTGTAAAATAAAATTTTTTAAATGCTGTCAATTTTAGCTCAGTAGTCATTGCTGGATAAAACACCAAGTAGCACTGGTGCCTAATGTGCTCCAATATAGCACAGCATTTATTTTGAACACTGCAAAAACTTAAAATCCTATAATGACTTACAGTTTAGACTAATTTAAAACTTAACCAGAACTTATAGCTTGGCACAAGTGGAAATTCAATTGAAACACGTGGGAAAAACACCTTTTAAGTGATGTGTTTTCAAGCGTAATGACATTTTTAGGTAAGAAATATATATATTTTTAATAAGATCTAAAAGTTTTTGGAGTGAAAGCAGTGAATTGGTCTTTTTTTTTTTTTTAAGTCACATTTGGGACGCAACTGTTGGCTGTTTTCAACAATGTACATTGAAAATAAAGACATTGATTGACTGAAAATGGTTCAATATTAGATGAAATGTCTAGTTTTCTCATCTATATTTATAATTGCTCTTTACCTAAAAAAATGTTTTATCCGATTACTCGATTAATCGATAGAATTTTCAGTCGATTACTAAAACATTCGATAGCTGCAGCCCTACACTCTTGTACATCAATGTCAACAACTGGGCAACCAAGTTTTGATTTTTTTTTTCCAACCACTAAATTTCCAATCCAAAAGTGCAGGTTGCTTGAATTTGGATAGGATGCAAAAAAAAAAAAAAAAAAAAACCTTAATAATTACAACTCCCACTCGTGTGGAACTATTTAGGAAACTGTGAGACTAGAAAATTTCTCTCAGGATGAATCAAGTCTGTTAAATCTTTCAAAAGTTTTTGGGTGCTGAATTGTAAATGTATTTATATTTTATTTGAATAACAGTTTTTCACCCTGTATTTCTTGCGGTATTGTTTTGTAATCATTATTTAGCTATACTGCTTATCCTCAAAATGAAAAAAAGAGCTAATATCGGTTATTTAACTGGCCACTAGACTAGTTTATCAAGTCATAAAAAAAAACATTTAAAAAATACAACTCACTGTACCTTTAGTTGTTCTCACACTAGTTGTTGTCATACTAAGTTGGAGTGTCATATAATTCGTCTACAACTCTTCAACAAATATGACAGGCTCATCTGGAGTTTCATAGCATAGCATCCTGCAAGACGGGACAATATAGCCGTGCTCCTGAAAAAATTAAAGATCTGCTCAAATAATTCCACACACACTTATAGCATCCATGAGGCTATAAATAAAGATGTTAATGTCGTAAAGAAACACAAGTGTCACTTTCAGTGTCGTAAAGCGACAAGTGTTGCGATGTTGGTCTGTGTGTGTTGTATCAAACAACTTCTATGATGACTTAATATGTTGTTAGCACACAGTTGCCATTTGTCCCATTACGTTTTAGCAATGAAGCAACTGCTGCCCTTGTTCCCCTTGACTGCCCTTGTATTCTTCAGATCAGGATCGCGCCTTACATTTGGTACCCTCCATGTCAACATTGTTATAACACACAAAATTCTGTCACCATTGAAAAATTAATCAAAAAGCTCAAGTTGGCTAGCACTAAGGAGTTGTCTTTTTGGAAAATGCTTGGTATCGCAAGAGTTAACGCAGTCAAAAAAGATGTTTGACAATGAAAAAGCAGAAATGTTTACAAAGTTTGTGCTGTACACTCTCGAACGATGACTCAAAACAGTGTGTGGCTTTTCAAATATGTCCCACGACTGCTTCATTGGCAAAGGGCCAAATTTGGCTAATCAAAATTGTCCATGTAGAAAATGCCATCTTGGTGGAAGTTCGTTTAAGCGTACTCATTCTGACGCATGCGAAAGGCATTCTTTCACGATTCAAGATTTATCATAGAGGTTTCCACGGAAGTGTACCCCTTTTAATTGTATCATTATTCTACATTACCTTCTCGCCAGTGCTGACTGCTTTCCTTTTTTCTTCTTTTAGTAAAATGTTTAAAACTGACACAGTGTGGGGACTGAGGCCCACCTAGCCAGATTAACAGTTTTCTCAGCAACACAAAGCAGCACAGCATCAGGTCCCTTATAATCTATTTGGAAAGAGAAGCTCCGATTCAACAGCCATGCTCTTGCTTAGCACCAGGTGAAAGTAGGACTGGGCTGTAACTCAATATTAATCTGCATCATGATAGATGTATGCTCAATGCCTTCAATAAAACGTTCAATTAAAAAAATATATACAGAAGAAAAAAAGACTGCGCAACAAAGCATTGTGGGGTTGTAGACATTATCACGGCACAACTAGGATTTGCGAAATTGGTTAATCAAAATCACTTTCTCGTTTGTAAACCTAAAAAATAAAATAAAAAATAAAAAAAGTAAAACGAGCACCTAAAGGTTTAAAGAAAAATGACACGTACAGCGAAGGTAAATTGTTGAAAAAGGAGGGGACATAACGTCACGAGTATTTTAGATATTTTAAGCTAAGCAAGGGGTCAGAGAACTGATGCAAATTATGTCTGTAAATTATGCAGAATTATCGTCCCTACAAAGTCAAACTATATGACTTATCTCCTCCGCTTTCATCTGTTGGGAGTACAGTAGTGTAAAGCCACAATTATCAATACCTTTACAGGTAAAAGGGTTTATAGTACTGGGGTTAATGTAATCACATGTACAGGGGCAGAATTAAAACCTGAGATGGTGAACTACCTTCTTTAATTTACAAGATCACAGATTACAGAGAGGCCATGGTTGAATACGAGCCAGTCGTTTTTTTCTTCATACCGAGTTAATGCTCAAATATATTTCATCTGGCAAATATTTAGACAATCTCAGGTTTATTCTAATTCCCTTGTTTACAAAATACTTTTGCACATTTTGTACATCCATACTGCACAAAGTTTTAGGCAATTCTGGTCAATTATGCCATCTGCTAAGGCTGGCTGCGACACACTAATGAGAGTTTACTTTGACTACCTAACTTGGTCTAATTATTATTGTTTTTTGTTGTTGTTTGTTTGTTTGTTTGTTTTTTAAAGCTCTCCTGTTTGGCTGCTTAGACACTGAGAATATGGACTAAACTACTGAGAATATGGACTAAACTGGTCTAATTTAAGTGCGTACAACACAAGAAAAAAAGTCTTAAATAGGATTTTTATGTGAATTAGAATCATATTTTGAGACGATTCGACTATATACAACAATTTAGCATTGCGCAGATGACGAGAGATTAGTCTTTTAATCTGCCGGTTAGCCACGCCTACCATTATAGGGCTCTAGCGTCCCCAACAGGTGGATGGCGTCAGCAGGAGAATGGGCTCA
Source organism: Corythoichthys intestinalis (assembly GCF_030265065.1). Lineage (NCBI taxonomy): Eukaryota > Metazoa > Chordata > Actinopteri > Syngnathiformes > Syngnathidae > Corythoichthys > Corythoichthys intestinalis. The sequence goes on along the minus strand of NC_080395.1, from coordinate 54,871,238 downwards.
TCGGTCTTAATATTTAGCCCATTGAGGGGGAATTATTCACAACAAGGAAAAGGCGACGAAGAGAGCCGCAAAATGTCATTGTTTCAGTCTCTCTACTCAAATATTTTTACAGGATATTCTTTTTATCCAAGTATTTTTCCCCAATACCTAAATAAATGGCTTGAGAAGGACCAGTTAGCCCGTTGAGGGGGAATTATTCAGAACGAGGAAAACGTGGTGAAGAGAGCCGCAAAATGTCATTGTTTCAGTCTCTCTACTCCAATATTTTTACAGGATATTATTTTTTATCCAAGTATTTTTCCCCAATAGCTAAATAAATGGCATGGCCATGACAAATAACAATCTTGTGCTAAATGGAATATTCATTCATTCATTCATTTTCTATGCCGCTTTTCCTCACGAGTAGAAGTGTGAAAAATTTCCGATTCTTAGATTATTCGCGATTCGGCCGTGGAAGATTCGAGAACGATTCACAAACATCCAAATTCCGATTACTGAAATATGCGAAGTAAAGCGGAAGTACACAACACTCAGCGCGCCGTGCGGTCTTCGGGACAGAACGGAGCGAGAGTAGCTAAACATCATGCTTCCCATTACCCGGCCCCTCGGGTAATGCCAATGCTCAACTCACGGCTCTAGCTCAACTCATGCAACGAGATAAAAAAACACAACAACATACCTGACTGCTGCCGAAAAGCTGCTACAAGTACATCCATATAATGTTACGGTGGATATCATTTATATAGGACTAGATGCACCATTGATTCGGTAGCGTGAGCAGCACATCTACAAAAAGCTAGATGCGGGCGTTATAAACGGCCGCCATCTTAAAGCAGTACACTTCCCTGCAAGGCTGTTGTAGCGAACCTTCCAAGCAAACCTAATTAACTTTTTTATCTAAAATACTCCAAAATCGGTAAAATATTGACTTGAATCTATCTTTAAAATAGTTTTAAAACTTTCACATGTCGAAAGTAGACAAAAGGGAAATTATGGAATAACGGAAGCAATTTTAACAAATTTAACGGTTGATTCACAACATTAAATTAATTGAATGTAGTTTAAAGCTGCTGATACAGAATGGGGACTGGAGTTTTTTATTTAATGTTATTTTTGTATATTTGTTTACTGCTATATGTTAAATTGATACTGAAATAGTAGTGTGGTTTCGCCTGAGAGTATTTTTGAACAATTTTGGAACTAATGTACAAAACATTGAAAAAAAAAAAAAAAAAAGGAGGGGGGTGCATCAATAATCGTTTTATAATCGAATCAGAGCCTCTGAATCGTAATCGTAATCGAATCGTTAGGTGCCCAGAGATTCCCAGCTCTACTCACGAGGGTCGCGGAGGTGCTGGAGCCTATCCCAGCTAACTATGGGCAGTAGGCAGGGGACACCCTGAACTGGTTGCCAGCCAATCGCAAGGCACAAGGAGACATACAACCATTCACGCACACATTCATACCTACGGACAATTTAGAGTGTTCAATCCGCCTACCATGCATGTTTCTGGGATGTGGGAGGAAACCGGAGTTCCCGGAGGAAACGGGGAGAACATGCAAACTCCACACAGGAAGGCCGAAGCCTGGGATTGAACCCTTGATCTCAGAACTGTGAGGCAGATGTGCTAATCACTCAGCCATCGTGCCGCCCTAAATGGAATATGAAATAATAAAAAGGCATTTATTCAAGATGACATGGCAAAATTACTTCATAATGGCCAAAACTGTTGACTTCACCTTTACTGTCGCACCTCCAGAACGATATTTTATGCCACCTAAATCGGGCTTATGTCATTTCCCTTCCCCGGCTTCAGAGAATGTAAACAAACCAAGAGGCGTGACTGCTAGCCGACATGCTAACTAGAGCTGTCCCGACTAGTCGACATAGTCGACGTCATCGATGACGTAAATCCGTCGACGAGCACAACATCCCGTCGACGGTTAATGAAGGGTTAAAAAAATATATATGCGTGGAAAGTTCAGAATGTCGGACACTTGGTATGCAAGCGGAGAAAGCGGCACAAAGCCCAAAAAGCGCACCAGAGTCCAAAACACTGACTTATTTTTAAAGAAACAAAGGAGGGTACACTGTTGTGTCCTGTCTCTTCAATGCCAAGCTTGGCTGCACGTCGGCCGTGAATGATAACGACAGGAGATTGTAAGTCCGTCTAACTAACTAATGACATGTTTTATTGAAGTTGCTAAGCCTGTCGCAATATGCAATGAGTCCAATTATCGCATGGTAAATAAAAATGAGGGCGGTCATTTTCTCGGCTGCGTTTTATCGTTGCGCGCGCGTGCGTACATTTGTGCGTGCGTGCTGATGGCATATGAGACTCGTTCTTTTCTCTCATCAACACGCTGTAGAATTAAAGTTCAGACATAGAAAATAAGAAAACACATCTATATTAAACACTATATACGTTAGCATTGCTACATTGAGGTGAATGGGGAAAAAAGACGACCTACTTTAGCTGGCTATTAAACAGGCAGCCTTCTCCAAAACTTGCAGGTAAAAGGTGACACTTCAAACATGAAAAATCGCTGGTGAACAGCATTTGCAAAAGGAAAAAAAAATCTATTACTGACAACACATGCAATGACAAAAAGTGTTTTTTTTTTGCAGAGTGTAAAGCTTAAATTAGCGGTTTAGCGAATGTACTTCCGGTGTACATTTCAAAATAAAAGCATGTAATGTTAGTCATATAAATAACGATTTCTGGAGTTAATCCCAGATACTTCAGATTCTACACTAAGAATACCTTTAAAATGACGCCCTTTATGATAATCCTGATTGGCAATGAATAATTATTATAATACTATTATATATAGTACTACAGTATGCTATAATATTAATGCTAGGTATTTTTTTAAGAATTGTTTTGAATCATTTTGGAAAGGTTAAGTCAGTGTTCTGAATCTGTTTACATTCCATTCTTTTCCACAAGTTAATTTTATCAGCATTTGAACTCATTGTTTATTTGTGATTTATTATTGTTATTCATCTGTTTATTTGTACTTTAATCAAGAATTTCAGTGTTCCAAAATGTTTTTGTGAATTGACAAGCTTAAAAAAAAAATTCATTGCTAAATTAGTAAAAAAAAATAATTTAAAAAAATTATAAGATTAGTCGACTAATCGTAAAAATAGTCGGCTGACTAATCGGGAGAAAATTAGTCGTTTGGGACAGCCCTAATGCTAACCCGAACAGAGTGATGTTTCAAAGTCTTCGAAGCGGAAAATCACACATAACTAGCCCGGAACATTCCACATGACGACTGGGTTGTCGATTGTCTTCGCCGATCGGCAAACTGCCCGGCGGAGAGCAATTTACAGCTCGTTCCCCTACTACTACAGACAGGAGAGCTCGCCAGGGAAGCAGCTGAACAATGACCGCTGAAAATTTACATGCCAATCCATGATCAAACGTAAGTAGTCCTTTATTTAAAGAAATTTTATAGTGTTTACTTTGTAATCGCTGTATTCGTGGCTATTTTGAACTCAAAGTTGCAATTTCTGATCCGTCCAAAAATTTGACAGAACACGGGGCACTTGAAGAGGGGAATAAGCTGAGTATACTACTAGTGCTCTCCCGGCGGGGGGATGTGCGACAAGCCGCCGGTCGTCGGCCGAGGGGACAAGGAGCATGTCACAAAATGCAAGCCATCTACATATTAAAATGATCCCAGTATTTGACATAATATAAAACACGATGTTTACTCACTTCCTTGTGAGTTCCACGGTCCCACAATAGTAGGGCTTGTTTTGGCCAATATCCACCAGTGAATGGGAATCTTTTGAAACCTCAAAAAGGCGCACATGCCTCTCCCTCCCAGAGCACGATTTTTCTGCAGCCGTTTGGCTGGCGTGATGAGAAAAATAAATGTATTAATCCGCAAAATCAGCTGAATCCTTAGTCCTTCTCATACAACAGTACGGCTGTATAGTGAAAAGGAATTCTTCCTCTGTACACGTCACAGCGCCCTCTTTCTCAACTCGAGATGAGAGGAGTTCCAAAAAATCGATTATTACATGCATCGCGATAAAGGTTCAAAAACGATGACTTTCACTCATAACTTTATGGCAGCCGCTCGTTGCCGAACGAAATCCAAGACACGTCTGCCGCCCGGACACCGTTAACGGACGCACGCACAACGTTATGATGGCTGCTCCCAGTTACTGGGAGAGAGATTTACACCTTTTTAAAAGACTGGAAAATAAATTTGTGTATGCCACAGGCAGGCACAGAATGTGCGCAAGTTATTTTTTAGAGCGTGAGGGGAAGAGAGAGAGTTCGTTGCTCCTTGTCTTTCCTACTGTACAGCAGTAGTTTCAAGGTATTTCAATTGAAAAATGTCCTGAGTGTGTTGCTAAGACCTGTGTGCGTCAATAAGAGGTGAGTACGCGAACCCTCTTGTACTGTTTAGCCTTAATTCTTGTTGGTTTTGAGATGTTAATCGTTAGCGCCGAGCGCTAAGCTAATTAGCTAATTCGCTAACGTGTATTTCATATGCAGAACGTGTAAAACCATGATTAAGTACAGCGGTAACACTAAAAACATGCAAAATAGTACAGAAATCTGTTGTTGCAGGAGAGAGAGGGAGAGAAGTGCGCGCGCTCTAATGAGTGTGTGCATGGTGGTGTCAAGAGCAGTTGTGATTTCCACCTGTAACACTGAAAACAAACTATATTGGTTAAAAGAAGTCTTTTTTTCTAAAGAGACTTTGTTTGTGTCCAGAAAATGTGGAATTCATTCCACCTGTGTAAATTTTATTGTATTGTTGAGAGAAACAAGTACTCACTTTACAATGATAAATGTTTTTGCACTTTCTTGTAAAAAATAAATAAAAACAAAAGCAGCTTAAGGGCAGCTTTTTGTTGTATGGGCATGTTTCCATCTTTCCTGTTGAATCATCAGGATATTTTAAATAAATAATGGACATAAATTTGTTTGGCTACTTTATTAATCAGTACTGCACGATGCATCGATAACCGCGATAATTGCGATAACCGCGATCATCGTCAATATCGCGATCGTCGTTCAAAAATCGAATCGGAGCACCCTGAATCGTAATCGAATCGAATCGTGGTGTGCCTAAGATGGCACACTCCTACTCGAGACTGTTGCCGGAAGTCACTCATTTTCATGGCGCCGGATTAAAAAAACTAAATAAATATAGCGATCGCTTCCACACACATCCAAACGGTCCATTTCATTCAGGAGCATAAAATACCGCGTGTATTATGAAATAAACATGCTTTTTCGTGTCACAGGCACTTCAAGCCAAATGATTGGTTCGGTGGAGATTAACTCTAATTAAAGCAACACCTAATAACTTTTCAAGTTTCACATATTCTTAATTTTTGTGGCTAAACATCGACTTACAAGTAGACCCTTGGGGATCTGTATCACAAAGTCTAAAGCATAAAATCAACTTTGAGGATGGTTGTAGGAACTAGGGATGTCCATATCGCATATATTTGCACCAGAGTCCAAGTCACTTGATTTTGAGAATCTGCCGATACCGAAAAAAAAAAATCTTTTTAAATTAAAAAAACGCAATCCTTTTCACTCAATTCCGATATTCTTAAAAATGGCCAGATTTCCGATCACGTGATCGAATAGGGGGAATGAAAAAAAAAAAAAAGCTCGGAACCCAGCCACACAAAAAAAAACCTACAAATCTGCTGCCTGCTGTACGGCATACGTCCCTTCCCCCATTCCTCATTCGTTAGAAAGACGGCAGTCGATTTGGATGCTCACGCACAATTACTGGTGTCATGGCAGAAGTTGCAAACAACTCAAGAAACAAAAGATTTTGTCTGAGGAGACAAAAAAGAAAAAAAGGCAGGTTATCCGAATAAAAGCACATCCAAGGATAAACATTGGATGGCTGCTTTAATATCAGTTATTTGTATTTTCCGTCAAAACACAAAATTTTAGTTCAGTTGAATATCTGCCAGGGCTCCCTTTGCTTCTCATGGAAAAGTTATTTTGTGTTCTATATTTTTTACGGTTTTATCTTAGTCAAGACATTTTTTTAAGTGAAGACCTTGTGACTGCGTTTACCTCGGGCTCCCTCTATACAGTATCGGGCAAAGCCAGAGAGGCTGCTGGCCAATCTGACAAGTAAACTATGATTTGCTGCTTCTGGTCTGATGAAGGCAGCTGGCTTGCTGTAAGGCCTCACGTGAATTGGAAGAAATTGACACCTAAAACGTTTGTCAAGCTGATTATGCATAAATGATTGAACCTAGGTGTAGGCAATATTGCCTCAAAATTATCTAACAACGTTTTAGGGAAAAATTGCAATTACTCTTTGAAGATATGGGAACAAAAATACGAAAAAAAATTTTGTTTCTGCTTCGGAAGAATACCATTTTTATTGCAGACAATATCTAAACCGTGACACTTGTATTACACTGCAATGTGAATAGAGCAAATCTAGTGCAGTGGATATGACACCGCTTAAATCGAAACCAAAATTGTAAACGTTGTGTTTAAACTCAAAAGTCAAATGTAACATAAAACTTTACAATTAATACCTTGAAATCTGAGCCCCAGTTTTACATATTAGCATCTAACAACAACAATGACCAAGACATCAAAGAAAGCTGCAACTAGTGACCATTTTAGCCCCCCTACATCTCGAGGAACGGATACTGGGCAAAAAGCCTCTCTTCTAAACTTTCAATAAAGACAACCTATGTAACATCGTAACATACATGAAAATGTCCTAATATTATATTATTATTAAAACCATGGGAAAATCCGGTCAACATTTTGGAGGGGAACCTATGTCTCCTTACATAAATGCAATCGAATCGGCTGTGAGCCATCCAAGATGGCGCCGGTCTGGAACATGGGCTCCAATAAAAAGCCCTATTCAACAATGCATCTGTGTCTGTGTTGGCAACAAACAGCTAGCGGAAGCTACCATACCAGTTTGAGTTGGCCCATGATTTTTACGCACTAGAACTTTACACTTTACAAGGGATCTGCATGATTTGAGTGGTGCAATTTGAACTATGTCCAGACATTTTAGTCCATTTGTTTTTAAAAGGTGCTATTAGAGCCGGGCGGCTTACCGAAAATTTACCGTTGATGAGATGGTTCACAATGACTGACGTAGTTTTGACCATGTCAGTAAATTGTTAGGCTATGCTCATTCCCCTTTAAGAAAGCAGTCAGTGTGCTTACGTGTGAAGTCACATGGCTATCAGGAAAACAAACTGAAGCCCAGTACGCTAACACTAGCGGCTAACGCTACAAGTGAACGTGATGGAACCAGATAATAGCAAAACAGCTACTAGTAGCCAGGCCACAGGCATTTCAAGTATAGCATTAGTCGATGCTCATAGTGCGGTACCAAGAAAGTCGCTATCACCACGTGTGATAGCAGCTCTAACCTTGTCGAAGCGGCTGAACTTAATGAGTGGATTGAGCACGGACTGCATCTAGCAATCAGTATGTCGTGTTATTTTCTGTCTGTGTGTGTGTGATTTCTCTGATAGCTTTTATGATCCGGCCCGGCTGGCGACCGCACGAGGCGGGCAGGCGCGTTGACCCGTTCAGTCCCGTGCGTCCGGCCGTAACTCGCCGGGGCGGCAAACGTGCCCCGAGTGGGAAAGGGTTGGTTAGGTTGGTACAGCATTCAGCATAAAGTATAATCCAACAGTGTAACCTATAATATGACCGTTAAATGGCCACAGCTATTTTTCTGTATGTGCTTGCTTTATTCTGCGTCATCACTGCCATCATAAAATCTTAAATGTTTCATTGGCATAAGAGTTAGAGCAGTTAGCTTCATGTGTGCGTGCATGTATTTCAGAAAATGCTTCTGGGGGGAAAAAACAAACTTTGAAGTAAACACTTGCGTTTGAGTAATCATGTCACAGAAGCCATTAACTATAAGTTGTCTGATCCTCAGTCCTCTGTTTGAAGTGACAAGCCCCTCATGCTCTACGTCATTTGTGTTATGACATTTTTGCACAATGGCCATATTGATATTTATAATGTTGTACATTGTTCAAGTCATACAAGCGGTTATAAATGTTCATACTTGAATTCTTATTGTTTACAAGATATTTTTATTTACTTAATGTTTACACTGCATGTACAATTGTTAAATGTGTTAAATTGAAAGCTGGTTTAAAAAAAAAAAAAAAAAAATCAAACAGAAACGGGTCATTTGTATTTCATGCATTGATTCAGATTTTCAAATTACTGTATATATCAGTTTGCTTGGGCAAATGTATCGTCATTTATCGTTATCGAGGGGAATCTGCCCAAATTACTGTAATAAGTACTTACGGCCATATCGCCCAGCCCTAGGTGCTATATAGAGTTTGTCACTTTTTTTTACTGTCACCTGCAGCCAAATACGTAACTGCAACCCGTGCTAAGCTTGTGCATGGCGGACATGTTTGTATGAGCATGAATATAAAGCAACGGCCGTTTGGTTCATCAAATGATCACCAGAGACATAAAAACAAGAAACATGAGTTTTTTTTTTTACAGTAAGTAGCAAGTCTTAAGTGGGTTAGAAAGTGTTTTTGCCAAGGGGAGAGTAGGCAGAGGTTCGGTGTTTACAGGTGCCTGTTCGCCTGAACACTCTCGATTAAAAGAAACAAAAGGGGCTTTCTGGGGCAGTCTTGATTAAAATGTCAGGGCTCACTCATCAAGGTGGAGCATGCATGGCGTAGAAAAGTATTGTAAATTAAGAGTAAAAATTTTGTACGTACCTTTAAGACTAAACTTTAATTGCGTTTCACACGTGCACAACGTCATTGACCAGCAAGTTTCCTAGGCACCAATTCTCCAATCCCCGAAAAAAAAAGAAAAAAAAAACCACAATACTTTGACGATTATTTTTGGTGAGTCCGTACTAAATACAAATTTGAGGACAAATGTGGTGCTGCTGCGCTACTCTCGCACTTTAAAATTGCACATGATGTATGTACAACTGTAGCAACGTTTTCTGTAATGTCAGACGTCAGCATTCACTGCCTTATAATAAAATTCATATCACCACCAAAAATAAGTAATATCAGGTGACAGTATGTTATAGTTAGGGCTGCAGCTATCGATTATTTTAGTAGTCGTTTAATCGATGAAATAGCTCGAATAATCGAGTAATCGGATAAGGAACGTGAAAAATTAAAATACCTGAGCTCAGCCTCAAACGGTATAAAAATTTAAATAAATGAGGATCTATGGACAACAAAAGAACAATTGGTAACGTACATAGCAATAGTCCAGTAGCTTAAATGCTATAAAATGCTAACATTTTTTTTACAATGCTCCTAACAAATGGTTCAGACACATATTCCCACAAAAATATATCTATAAACTAATTTACGAATACATTAAAAAAAAAACATTAGCTCAAACTAAAACTTAGCTTACAGTGGTCTGAACAGGGATCAGTTGGATTCAGGTTGTGACCTGAAAGCAGCGTATCTAGCCTAATTAATAGAGGTGTGCAAAATTTCTGATTCTTAGATTATTCGTGATTCGGCCGTGGAAGATTCGAGAACGATTCACAAACATCCAAATTCCGATTATTGAAATATGCCAAGTAAAGCGGAAGTACAACACACTCAGCGTGCCGCGCGGTCTTCGGGACAGTGAGGAACGGAGCGAGAGTAGCTAAACATCATGCTTCTCATTACCCGGCCCCTCAGGTAATGCCAATGCTCAACTCACGGCTCTAGCTCAACTCATGTCACGAGATAAAAAAAAACAACAACATACCTGACTGCTGCTGAAAAGCTGCTACAAAGTACATCCACATAATGTTACGGTAGATATCATTTATATAGGACTAGATGCAATATAGATTCGGTAGCATTAGCAGCACATCTACAAAAAGCTAGATGCGGCGCAGTAAACGGCCGCCATCTTAAAGCAGTAAACTTCCCTGCAAGGCTGTTGTAGCGAACCTTCGAAGCAAACCTAATTAACTTTTTATCTAAAATACTCCTAAATCGGTAAAATATTGACTTGAATCTATTTTTAAAATAGTTTTAAAACTTTCACATGTCGAAAGTAGACAAAAGGGAAATTATGGAATAACGGGAGCAATTTTAACAACTTTAACGGTTGATTCACAACATTAAATTAATTGAATGTAGTTTAAAGCTGCTGATATAGAATGGGGACTGGAGTTTTTTTATATACTGTTATTTTTGTATATTTTTTACTGCTATATGTTAACTTGATACTGAAATAGTAGTTTGGTTTAGCCTGAGAGTATTTTTGAACAATTTTGGAACTAATGTACAAAACATTTATTAAAAAAAAAAAAAAAAAAAAAAAAAGGAGGGGGGGTGCATCAATAATCGTTTTATAATCGAATCAGAGCCTCTGAATCATAATCGAATCGTTAGGTGCCCAAAGACTCCCAGCTCTACTAATTAATAAAACGAAATGCAAATACTTTCAAAATAATCCATTACAACTCCACTTTAATTAAACGAATACTCGAAGCAACAAAATTTAATTCGAATATTTTTTTCTAATCGAATACTCGAGTTAATCGATTAATCGTTGCAGCACTAGTTATAGACCCTACTCACATGACGTCACAACCACGCCCCCGCGCCATATTGTCCGTCACCACGTCGTTGTTGATGCATTACCGCTACGTAAATTCCTCCTATTATGGCGTGTTTTTCTGCTCGTTAACATTAATAATCAAAATGGTGAAGGCGTGTGTGGCGGTCGGTTGCAATAACAGAGAAGATAGACGGAGAGACTTGAGGTTCTACCGTATTCCGAGAGACCCGGAGAGGAGAGCGAGATGGACTGCTGCAATTCGACGAGAAAACTGGGCTCCAAACGATTACCACAGATTATGCAGTAGTCATTTTATATCTGGTAAGATGCATTTAATATATATTTAGAGGGTTTTGGGCTGACAAACACAATTAAGATCATTGCTAGGCTAATCGCCGACAACATACAGTTTCAAATTCAAGACGCTTATTTCTTCCACCATCTTTATTTTTTGAATAATATTTAGCTGGTAACAAGTGAAAGAAGCTGGCCTCGTCTACGGATCATTGGTTAAACAGGGATGTCCAAACTTTTTGCAAAGGGGGCCAGATTTGGTGTGGTAAAAATGTGGGGGGCTACCTGGGCTGATTTACGTAGAACAATACATTTAAAGAAATTTTAGCAAGCCTTTCTGTGTGTCACATTTGCTTTATTTATTTATTTTTTTTAATTCATAATTTCAAAAATCTTGCCTTTGTGGCGTTCTCTTTCGACCCTCGGGCTCTTGCGAAATACTGCTGCTGTGAAATTAAATTAGCTTCAAGTTGCTATAATTTCTCGCTGTGTATCTTCCCTGTAATGTTGTCGTACATGTCAGCGTGTCTTGTTCGGTAATATAATCGCGTCACATCGAACTCTTTAAAAACAGTAACTGTCTCTTTGCAAATGAGGCAGACACAGTTGTTGCGCGTTTTATGGAAGAAATAGTCCAATATCCACCTATCCTTGAAGCGTCGGCCATCGCAGTCAACTTTTTTTTTTTATTGATTGTCGCCATTTTAGAAAATTGGGTCACATGGGGTAATGTTGCTTAGAGTGCTGCTCTTAAAAGTTTTTCAAACTTTCGTGAGAATAGGCTGATTTTGTGTGGACAAGTTAGTTGTAGATATCAGGGTAGCAGACGTCAGGCAGAGAGGGCGAAGACAGCAGGTCGAAAAATATCGATTTAGGCATCAAATATGGATCTGGCGAATTGATAAACTGAAGCTTTTCCACATAACGCCTTTTATGCAACACATCCAATGAGTTTACAGCGTCTGAAAGCACCGGGACTTCCATGAATTGCTCTATAAGCTGAACGACTAATTGAAACCATTGAGAGTAGGGCTAAACAGAGACGGACAATATGGTGGCCGGATACAGCGACACGTCATTCTGTGACGTTGGTGAGTAGGGTCTATAGCAGAAACCATTGCTGCATTGTTCGATCCCCCTTTATGACAGAGGTATCGCATCCAGGTTCGGTATCAGCTATTCCTCAAAACTCAGGGTGCAAAATAAATGAATGTGACATCCCTGGTATTATGATGGAATTGGTGATTTACACACCTAGAAAGAAGCTGATTGAAAATTAAAGGTACAAGCAACCACAATTCACAAATGCGCAAACAAAACACACTAACTGGGAAAACAAACTAAGGCTAGGTTCATACTGCAGGTCTTAATCCACAATTCCTTTTTTTTGTCATATACAGTGCCTTGCAAAAGTATTCGGCCCCCTTGAACCTTGCAACCTTTCGCCACATTTCAGGCTTCAAACATAAAGATATGAAATTTTAATTTTTTGTCAAGAATCAACAACAAGTGGGACACAATCGTGAAGTGGAACAAAATTTATTGGATAATTTAAACTTTTTTAACAAATAAAAAACTGAAAAGTGGGGCGTGCAATATTATTCGGCCCCCTTGCGTTAATACTTTGTAGCGCCACCTTTTGCTCCAATCACAGCTGCAAGTCGCTTGGGGTATGTTTCTATCAGTTTTGCACATCGAGAGACTGACATTCTTGCCCATTCTTCCTTGCAAAACAGCTCGAGCTCAGTGAGGTTGGATGGAGAGTGTTTGTGAACAGCAGTCTTCAGCTCTTTCCACAGATTCTCGATTGGATTCAGGTCTGGACTTTGACTTGGCCATTCTAACACCTGGATACGTTTATTTTTGAACCATTCCATTGTAGATTTGGCTTTATGTTTTGGATCATTGTCCTGTTGGAAGATAAATCTCCATCCCAGTCTCAGGTCTTGTGCAGATACCAACAGGTTTTCTTCCAGAATGTTCCTGTATTTTGCTGCATCCCATCTTCCCGTCAATTTTAACCATCTTCCCTGTCCCTGCTGAAGAAAAGCAGGCCCAAACCATGATGCTGCCACCACCATGTTTGACAGTGGGGATGGTGTGTTCAGGGTGATGAGCTGTGTTGCATTTACGCCAAACATATCGTTTTGCATAGTGGCCAAAAAGTTCAATTTTGGTTTCATCTGACCAGAGCACCTTCTTCCACATGTTTGGTGTGTCTCCCAGGTGGCTTGTGGCAAACTTTAAACGAGACTTTTTATGGATATCTTTGAGGAATGGCTTTCTTCTTGCCACTCTTCCATAAAGGCCAGATTTGTGCAGTGTTCGACTGATTGTTGTCCTATGGACAGACTCTCCCACCTCAGCTGTAGATCTCTGCAGTTCATCCAGAGTGATCATGGGCCTCTTGGCTGCATCTCTGATCAGTTTTCTCCTTGTTTGAGAAGAAAGTTTGGAAGGACGGCCGGGTCTTGGTAGATTTGCAGTGGTCTGATGCTCCTTCCATTTCAATATGATGGCTTGCACAGTGCTCCTTGAGATGTTTAAAGCTTGGGAAATCTTTTTGTATCCAAATCCGGCTTTAAACTTCTCCACAACAGTATCTCGGACCTGCCTGGTGTGTTCCTTGGTTTTCATAATGCTCTCTGCACTTTAAACAGAACCCTGAGACTATCACAGAGCAGGTGCATTTATACGGAGACTTGATTACACACAGGTGGATTCTATTTATCATCATCGGTCATTTAGGACAACATTGGATCATTCAGAGATCCTCACTGAACTTCTGGAGTGAGTTTGCTGCACTGAAAGTAAAGGGGCCGAATAATATTGCACGCCCCACTTTTCAGTTTTTTATTTGTTAAAAAAGTTTAAATTATCCAATAAATGTTGTTCCACTTCACGATTGTGTCCCCCTTGTTGTTGATTCTTGACAAAAAAATTAAATTTCATATCTTTATGTTTGAAGCCTGAAATGTGGCGAAAGGTTGCAAGATTCAAGGGGGCCGAATACTTTTGCAAGGCACTGTATGTTTATTGAGCATGCCCGTTCAGACTGCCTTTGTCCATTGAGCCCATTCAAGTATTACGCATGCGCAGTCGCATGTCGCAGTCCGACACACGCTGAGCAAACTGACCCGCATGCGCAGAAGCATCAAAACAAATATCTACGCACTGTGTGTGCGCGTCAGTTTGCCCCGACTCGGCCAAGTAAGCAACACTGAAATATTGCTCATTTGGCACACAGTAAGAAACCTAGCATTATCAGGCTTATCCTTTTCCTCATTGTATTTTTTTTTTTTTTTGACTGTGGTCCAGCCGCCTCCAGCATAGTAAAAGCCGAGTTCAAGCGCGGCGCTAACGCTAATGAAGAGCTACATCGCTGCAGTCTTGCGTGCTGCTCCCGCTCTTTGGTAACTTAGTTGCTGCATGAATTCCGATTTGGGAGACTTGACAGTTCAAACCCCCGCCACGTTCTGGAAAAATGTGGCCCAGATCAGATTTAAACCACATACAAAAGTGACCCAAATCGAATTTGAAATGGTCCACTTCTATGCAACTTGTACCGTTCAGACCGTCAAGTTAATGCCGCACTCAAGTATGAAAAACAAGAAAAAATCGGATTCATGCATTTACAGGGTCCCCCCAGGATTGATAAATCTAAATTCAAGACTTTTAAGACCTTTTTTAATGCCATTTCAACTGAAAATTAATACTTTTCTCGCACCCTTTAGATCATATTGAATCATATTAAATAAATAAAGCACTGAACATCAAATTTAACCTCAATTACTAAGTGTGTTTGACAAAAGAATGCACATATATTGAAGATACAATTAAAACATATTTAAAGTAACATTATAAAGTCTGTCAGATTTTTTTTAAAACACGCACACAATAATTGTGGACAAAAAGAGGAGGAGGACAGGACTCAGTTTCAGACCAGCCATCTTCTGTAACAGGCTAGCTGCGAGTGCACCTGCCAAGACCCCACTGAACATGGCTAACTCTCGAGTTAAAACGGCTAAATTCACATTCATTCGAAAAGCAAACCGAAATGTTTAAGCAGGTCCACTGCCTTCGCATGACCCATAAACTGCAACCTAAAGTATCTGGATGTAACTTGAGCCCCTATCACATACTCCTAAACAACAGGAATATCGCTGGACTTAACCATGCAGCAGTTGTGTGTGAAAACAATTTCCCGTGTCGACTGACATGGGAAGCAGTGTGCGTGAAAGCAGGCGTTAAATTCCCGGGTCACAGCAGATGGCTGATGACTTAAATATCATAGCGGCGGCCGATGTAACTTCCTCCCTCTTAGCAGTAAGAGGAAAAGCGGTAAACAAACATCACAATTATAAACATAGCAAGCTGGAAACAGCTAAATTAAACTGAAAACATGACCAAAATTAAAATGTCAATTATTACGTCGGGCCGGGCCAGGGTTCTTTCTCGCTAACTTTTTGAAACAACTATATATAAACGATGTATGAATGATAAACTAAGGAATACTTGTTATAAAATAAATAATTGGATTTAAAAAAAAAAAAAAAAAGAAGGCGCTGTATGTTCATTGCAGAGCCAGAGCGTGCCTATACGCCCTTTTTAATCTTCCCCTCTGCGAGTCCGCAAAACCGCATGTTTATTTATATTTGACACATTTTTCCAGCGTTATTTCGTTGTACAAAATAAATTTATAATGATCATAAAAATATGTAGTCTATTTAAACATTAAGAAAATGTCTGTTTATTTCTGCCAACTGAGAATTAGTTATAAAAGACAGGCTTTTATGCAGACATCGTCACAAATGTTATCACGCAAAACGCAGGTCGGGCTTTAATAACCACGGAACAGTTCGGGTCGGGCTGGACTTTTTAGGCCCGATTTAACCTCTATCTTAAAGTCTTGATGAGCTTAAATTTGGCTGCAGTTACGAAGTCGGGAATGCTCCCTCCGGAAAAAAAACACGATTTGAGCAACATAATGTCTAAAAACTTTTCCAGCGTTATTTCATTGTGTAAATGCATTTATAATTGTCATAAAAATATGTAGACTATTTAAACATTAAGAAAATTCGTTATAAAAGACAGTTAAGACATCGGGAACGCTCCCTCTGGAACAAAAGGCAATATGACCAACATTGTGACAGCCGATGCCGACCAAAAATGACATAATATCCGAAACAGATCACCAATGGACTCATTTGAAGTATATGAATGGTTTGGTTTTGGTGTTCAGAATCCACAATACTTCTGCCTGCAGGGTTTTCGTTCCAACGACAAACGGACGCATTCCCGATGCAGAGGTGTTTTGCCAGTTGTGGTGGTTTGGCACGCACGAGTTGCATTTTGATTTGTAGTGCAGTGCATCGTAAAAATTCTATGCGTCATCTTCGTTATGGATTAAAAAAAAAAAAAAAAAAACAACTTCATCACGGATATAATTTAGGTTGCACTGAGATGTTCTTGAAAATTAAAACCACGGTGAAAAAATTCCAGACTTACAACAGCTAATTTAATACTTTTAATACCTTCAATAATGGAAAACTAAATTCAATGCTTTTTTAATACTTTTAATAACCCGCGGGTACCCTGATTAAGACCTGCAGTCTGAACGTCGCTGTCATTGAGATGTATTCTCTATATGAGCACTTTAGTCAAATTTCCCATTGGGTAAGTAACCAACACTACCCTTCAACTGAAAATATTTTGCAACAACTTTCATACTGGCCACACAAAGATCAATCAATTCATTCAAGATATGCACAAAATAAACAAATTGATTTCCCCCCAGCACTCTGAAGTATGTTGCAGCAGGCTTATAAATGCACTAAACCTTAAAACACATACGTCACAATTTTAAGTATGTTGAAAAAAACTTTACAGAATTTTGCAAGCATTTCAACAGCTGCAGAGAACAAAAAAATATCCAAACAACAAGAAGAAGATTCTGAAATTCAAAGATGTTAGAAAGATTAATCGTTAATTTGTAATTCATACTGCAATTACTCAAATTCCAAATATAGCAGGTATGTGAACATTTGGGGTGGTTATAAAGCTCACACCCTAAACGGATTTAGCTCATCCATTTTAATGTACGATGTGAAAATAAAAACTCAGATGTCCAACCTATAAATGAAAGCATGACGTAATTTTATTTTAGAAGACTGATATGAGTCAGCATTGTCTACATGAACCCAGACAAGTTAGATACAACTCTGTATCACGGTGGAAAATACCAGCAGTAGCAGCAGCAGCACTGCAGTGTTTTCCTCGCCATTGGTCCTGCACCAAAGAGGAGAGCTTGCCTAACTGCTCAGCTACAATCCCACCATATAAAGCTTGCCCTCCTTCACAAACACAGCCCCTCCACTTGAATCATTTTAACAAATACAGTTGATATCTACCTATGACAAGCCATAGATATCACTCGTATATACACAGACAAATTGGGCTTAATCATTTCTTTATGGGGGGCTGGCGCATTCCATTGGTGGCTACCCTTCGTGCTTAGTAAGGAGATAGAGCTGTATAAAAAAGAAAGGCTAAAAGTATGTGGCTGTGTCAACAACGAAGTCAAACCAGTAAATAGTTAAAGGGATCACGGGCCTTCGTTAGCTTATGCAACAACGTGTCCCATATTTGTGTCATTATTAGAAGAATACTATACAAGACTGCTGCACGTTTCCATTACGACCAATAAAGTGAGTATGCAACAAAAAAAAAAACGTAAGCACAAAGAGGGTTAATAACAGCTTTTATCCAAAAATAGTCCCCACAATACGATGACTCTTATTAAAAGGTAGGATAAAGCTAATTTAAATATAAAAACACCAGAAACGTAAGACGCTTAAAATGGTTCCGTTTTACTACGTGTGCTCACAATATGGCCAAACGGCGTGGTTGACCTTTGTTGCTAGTCACAACATACAGTTTAGCACACAATACAGCAACAGCCAGTTTGTTGTTGATACCGCGCTAACCGTGTTAACCAAACAAAACATAAAAAGTCCAACTTACCTAATTCGGAATTTCCTTATATGGCGATCGGAATCATTTATTAATGCCAGGGTGTGTTCAGCCAATGCTCGATGTTCCCATTTGTTGAGTTCGATTTAGCACAAACTGTCTCTGAGAAATCCGCATAGACTTGCAAGCGCCATGGCAGCTAAAAGCAGCCCACCAAAAACCAGGCTAGCGCTAGCTTGTAAAAACCATACACACCAACAAGACAAGAGGAAAGACGACTCCGATATCCACAAAAACACGATTGCAACACAGCTAATTCGTCTTCCCCTCTGAGTGCAAACCTTTAAAAGTCCAGTCGTGTAGCGGCAGGTTTGATTTGGAGAAAAAAACTCATCAAAATAGCAAAGAATGCTCCGATAAAGTCCACCGTGAACCCATTCGAGCGATTTCAAGCGGCCTTCGACTTCGAGGCGCAGGACGGAAACGCTTGGGGGAATGAATGCCGCGTTGTGATTGGTCGAAAACGTCAACGCGCACAATGAAACTATCGCCATTTTGGATCTGGAACGTAATCCTTCCCCCTTTTTGACATGTCAAGATGCCCCAAGATGGCGGACCAGACGTGGAGTTTCACGCCTAGAGCCCGCACTACTGTTGCAACCCAAGGACCAATCAAAGCAGTTGTAGTACAGAAACATGGGTGCGTTCGGATTTAATCCTTTAAATCATGTTTACGTTTTATGTTTATCCTTCGCGTGTTACTGATACGATTAACCGTATCTCACCTAAAATCAATTTTATTCATATGGTACTTAAAAAAAACATACGTAGCTAGCTAGCTCGCTAGAAGTTGTTAACAAAGTACTCTACATGAATACCGTTTTAAATACATCAAAGATTAAATTGTAAAATTAAAAACACTAAATCATATGTCCGTATCCTTGTATGTCGACTTAGTTTCCTCAAATATGGAACATTTATTAAATAAGATGTCTAGCTCTGATGCATTCACAAACATTCGACAAATTGGCGTTTGAAGACAAGTAGATGAACATTTTCGGGCAGTGCTTTTACCTAAATCAGACGTTTCCACTAGTCGACTAGTCCACTCGTCAACAAGGTTTCCAATTGGCTGGAATGAAAGAGCTGTGATTTCATTGGTCATTTCTAATGTCGATCAAAACTGTAGCCCGCTTTCGTGGTGAAAAAAAAAAAAAAAAAAAAAAAAAAAAAAAAAAATATATATATATATATATATATATATATATATATATATTTTTTTTTTTTTTTTTTTTTTTTTTTTTTTTTACAAACTACCTGTAGATAGAAACCATTCATCGATTTTATATACACGTGGATATTGTGTTAATAGGAATGGTACCCTGTGAAGGTCGGGGTGTTTGTGTAAATACTCGAGAGAGACAAACGTCAGACAAGGGTAACTTGACGAGGGGCGCACCCTGCTGGAGTTGGTCAAATAACCAGTTTCTTTTGGACGTCTACCGTTGTCACAGGAAGTTAGTCCACGAGGTTTATACAATGAAATTAAATAAATGAATACATAAATAAAAAATAAAAAAATGTTTGAATTTATTTAATGAAAGATGAACAATGTTTTCCTCAAACTAATAAATACATTTATCGGTACTGAAGCGAGCTAGCATTGCTTCCTTGTTTTTAAACACAAACATTCACAACTGTTCATAAGCTCACACTGTTATTTGTATAAATTTTGTATCACAAAGACGTACTTTTTTCACACCACGTTTCGGTGCTTTTTATTGTTATTTTGTACAGGCTGCGTAATTTGTGCGCAGCTAAAAGGCTCTTAAACTCAACAATGTTTAACGCTATTAAGATCGGAATCAACAAAATGAAACGGGGAAAATTTAAACGCCCAAACTATATTTCATTGTTAATAAAAATTGCGTTTCAGAGTATGTTGTTTGTTTTTATCTACGTGTCGTAGAGCCATACACATTTCCGGGAAATACGTCACGCGGTTGAATAACATTGCAAGCTAGCGAAGAGCGACATGAGTAAATTACAATGAAATATTAGGAATGTTTATTGAGTTGTTTAATCAGCTCGCTACTGATTAGGGTTATGGCTGCGGTGCTGTTAAAGAATCGTATCAGTCTTGGTACGAATTACACAAGAGGATTAGCGTGGACATGGTCCAAACGAAATTGTCACATATTAGCCCGCAGAGCGGCGACCACTGACATTGTCAACAGTGGGCTCTTAAGAAAGATGCTTTTTGCAATGTCCGAGAGGACTCTTACTGGACAGTCTAGAAAACTAATCCAGGTAAGACGCAGTCGTTGGAGTAGTTAGTAATGCAATTTAGGAAACTTAACATACGTGGTGTCAAATACAAACCGTAAATGCTCCGAATTATCTATCAAAACAACCGAAATAGTTACAGATTAGGCCTGAACAATATTGGAAACAATTATTGATGTAATTTTGGGGGGGGGGTTGCGATATTATGATATTAAATATATATATATGATTTTCAATCAAAAAATAAACTAGTGTCTTTAACTACGTAAGGTAGTGATTGAAATAAGGTGTCAATGGCGAGTTTTAAATTAATTAGAGATCTAGCCAAGGCAAAGTCTAAGTTTTTGTGTATTTTGCATAGCTATTTTGACTGGGAATGCTAGTTCTCTTTGCATTGAGCGCTTTTCTTTTTGTGAACATTATTTTTTTGAGAGATAGGAATATTATTTTTGTTTTGCTTTCACTAAATGTTACTGTAGCGACTTACCTGTTCTGCCCAAATGCCTGATGGGAAGTTGGGCAACCATGACTGTCAGTGGTGGCTGCAAATGGTATACAGTATGATCTGCGTTGTGTTCAATTAAGCGTGCTAAGAAAAAGATCTTCTCCTGATATTCTTTCCAACGTCGTCCGCCACAATACTTATATTTGTTGTGAAACAGTTGCCAAAGCTTAAGCCAATAAAAGTCGCGGTCCAATGAACCCCTGTGTCCACTCGCATTTCTCTGCCTTTTTGCTCTCAGTGTGCTAAAATGGCGTCATTGTAAACTGTTTGAGGCAACGCATGAACGGATCATTCTGAGCATGGGTTAATTGCATCAAATATTTTAACGTGATTAATTAAAAAAATTAATTACCACTCGTAAACGCGATAAATTTGACAGCACTAAAATAAATACTATCGCACGTCCTTGCGATGGGACTATTGCGCATGCACACATCGTGATGGCGATGTTTAAACGACATATCGTACATGCTTATTACAGATGTAGTTGGTAGTTATTAACTCATTCACTGCCAGTAATAGCGATAGACGTCAAATCAATTTGGACTGTGATGTCTGGCATTGTCTGATCATGTTTCAGTGCAATTGTTTTTTGTTATTGTTTTTTCTGCGCCAGAATGAATGTTGAAATTTATTGTTATGGGTGACTTTTTAAAGATGATTAAATATTTCAATATAGCTATTCTGTGCTGTTATAGTGCCTTTTAACCATTAGTCTTTTTGAAGAACACTGATAAAGTAGTAATTTCACCATAATGGTTTTTTTTTAAATTGGGGGTAAATCCTCAATAATTGTACATCTGTATTGACTATATGACAGTTTGATTAGTACTATCCCACTTGTGCCAAGTGTTAATACTGCAGTTATCATCAGATGCCAGTCATTGTCAATTTAATCAGTAATGTTAAAACTAACCGTGATGTATTGAATATCACATTTTCAAACCATTCTTTCACATTTCAGAATCTTCTCTACAGACCATTGAGTCCCGCGCTGGCTGGAATCAGCAGAGAGTTAGTCATGACCAACTTGCTTAAAAATCCAGTGGGTTTAGTAAATTTATTAGGTAATCTTTTGAAAATTCTATCATATTTATAACGCCTACAATAATATTTGCCTTTATTCACAATTTAGCAACATTTGCTGGAAAACAAAATTCTTTCATTACAGGGTCAACACACCTCTTCAGTACATCTCAGTCGAAATGTGCAAAAGATAAAGGCAATGAACCAAAAGGAAAAACACCAGAGGAAGATGAAGGTACAAATATACGGGATTACAAGTACTACTATATTCATCATGCTTATAACAGTCCGATATCCACAAAATTTTTCCTTTTCAGAAGAAAAGAAACGTCGCGAGCAGGAGGACCAGATGTACAGAGAGCGCTTGCGGACCCTTTTCATAATTGCACTGATCATGAGCCTGCTAAACTCTATTAACACCAGCGGTGGTAACATCTCTTGGAATGACTTTGTCAATGAGATGTTGGCTAAGGGAGAGGTGTCACGTGTCCAGGTGGTTCCTGAAAGTGACATTGTTGAAATCTACCTTCACCCTGGAGCTGTCATCTTTGGAAGGCCTGTATGTCTGGCTTGAATATCAACAAATATTGAATCAAATTCTTCTGTTTTATTGATACTGTTTCAACCAAATATTATGTGTCTTTGGTAGAGGCTTGCACTCATGTATCGAATGCAGGTCGCCAACATAGACAAATTTGAGGAGAAGCTGAGGGCTGCTGAGGAGGAGCTAAATATTGACACAAAGGACCGGATACCGGTCTCCTACAAACGCACTGGATTCTTTGGAAAGTAAGAGTCTCTCCTTTGAGAAATTAATTGTGATGTGAGTTTTGATAGTATTGTTATGTTTTCAAATCAAAACCTCTTTCAGAATTCAACTATATTTTGGTTCTTCGTGTTAATTACAGCGCAGTGTATGCTCTTGGAATGGCGGCAATTGGTGTGGCTATTCTCTGGTACATTTTTCGTCTGGCAGGCATGGGTGGCAGAGAGGGTGGTTTCAGTGCATTTGTAAGTGTTCAAATGTCAGACAGTTGCTTGTACTAGTCTTTGATCTGAAATTGTCATAATACTTCGTATTCTGCACACAATCTGCTTGACAGAATCAGCTTAAGATGGCAAAATTCACCATTGTTGATACCAAGTCAGGAAAAGGTGTGAGCTTTAAAGATGTTGCAGGCATGCATGAGGCAAAGGTAGAAGTGAAAGAGTTTGTTGACTACCTCAAGGTGAGAGGCATCATTTTTTTATTATGTTTGGAACATTATCTTACAGATTAAAGTGAAATTCAAAATGTTGTCTTTGCATTGTCTTTTACTCAGAATCCAGAAAGGTACCTCCTTTTGGGAGCCAAGGTTCCAAAAGGTGCATTGCTGCTTGGACCCCCAGGCTGTGGGAAGACTCTGTTGGCAAAAGCTGTTGCCTCAGAAGCTCAGGTACCATTCCTGGCAATGGCAGGCTCTGAGTTTGTCGAGGTCATTGGAGGTATGTGCATGATTCTGAAATCATTTGATACATATTTTTGTAGGTATTGTTGGTTACTGGTTGATCTGCCTGACCCTGTATTGCATATATATATATATATTTATATATACACAGTTGTGGTCACAAGTTTACATACACTTGTGAAGAACATAATGTCATGGCTCTCTTGAGTGTCCAGTTATTTCTACAACTCAGATTTTTCTCTGATAGAGTGATTGGAACAGATACTTCTTTGTCACAAAAAACATTCATGAAGTTTGGTTCTTTTATGACTTTATTATGGGTGAACAGAAAAAAGTGATCAAATCTGCTGGGTCAAAAATATACATACAGCAGCGCTAATATTTGGTAACATGTCCCTTGGCCATTTTCACTTCAATTAGGCGCGTTTGGTAGCCATCCACAAGCTTCTGGCAAGCTTCTGGTTGAATCTTTGACCACTCTTCTTGACAGAATTGGTGCAGTTCAGTTTAATTTGATGGCTTTCTGACATGGATTTGTTTCTTCAGCATTGTCCACAAGTTCTCAATGGGCTTTAAGTCAGGACTTTGGGAAGGCCATTCGAAAACCTTAATTCTAGCCTGATTTAGCCATTCCATTACCACTTTTGATGTGTGTTTGGGGTCATTGTCCTGTTGGAACACCGACCTGCGCCCAAGACCCAATCTTTGGGCTGATGACTTTAGGTTATCTTGAAGAATTTGAAGGTAATCCTCCTTCTTCATTATCCCATTTACTCTCTGTAAAGCACCAGTTCCATTGGCAGCAAAACAGCCCCACAGCATAATACTACCACCACCGTGCTTGACGGTAGGCATGGTGTACTTGGGGTTAAAGGCCTCACCTTTTCTCCTCCAAACATATTGCTGGGCATTGTGGCCAAACAGCTCGATTTTTGTTTCGTCTGACCACAGAACTTTCCTCCGGAAGGTCTTATCTTTGTCCATGTGATCAGCAGCAAACTTCAGTCGAGCCTTAAGGTGCCGCTTTTGGAGCAAGGGCTTCCTTCTTGCACGGCAGCCTCTCAGTCCATGGAGATGCAAAACACGCTTGACTGTGGACACTGACACCTGTGTTCCAGCAGCTTCTAATTCTTGGCAGATCTGCTTTTTGGTGATTCTCAGTTGAATCTTTTGTTTCAACCTAGCCATAAAAAGAAGGTAATTAATTGTAGTTATTATTCAAAATGTCTGTCATTTTTAGCTTAGAATCATTAATTGATGTCTAAATTTTAGTTTAAAAGAAAAAAACAACTTTAAAAAATTATTCACTCGCACATTTTAAACTTTCAAATGAATTACGTCACAGTGAAAACTTTGGCGTCTGTAAAAAAGTCATGGATATCTACCTCATAACTATCCCTTAATTGTATTTTTTTGTTACTGTTGCATTTTCCCCGATATGTTAGATGATAAATAATCGATCCAACAACAAAAAAAGAAAAATAACGTTTAAAGGGGTAACTATATGAAAAAGAAAATCTCAACCACTCCTTGTTGTCTGCGATTTCTGCATCGCGACCCTTGTCATATCACCATGTTTCACCCATAAAATTAAAAAAATATCCAGCTGTGGCCATTCACAGCTGTGTCTTGACACTTGGTGATACATGCTACATGGAGTTTTTGGATCGAAACAAGGTAAGTACGCGATAATATCTCGTTAAAATCGTGGCGTCTTTAATTCTGCTCTCGCGTGTTCTCGCCTCCTATTAGGGTTTTGCTGTTTAAAAAACATTTCTTTTGAAAAATGCCTTCCTGTTCAAAATTTTTGTTCCCCCCAGAAAATTGAGATTTTAGGCTTTCCAATGATGTATCACACATGCATTTTGGACAATTTTGAAAATTGGCCAAATTGAGGGTCTCAGAGCGGAACTTCAAGTCACCTATACATATATATATATATATATATATATATCAAGGGTGTAACGGTACATGTATTTGTATTGAACCGTTTTGGTACGTGGTGCTCGGTTCGGAATGGAGGCGTACCGAACGAGTTTCTGACGTAACGTAACCCTTTTCGAGGCTGTGAGTCGATCGGGTTACAGTTTCTTTGTGTAGATTATATTTACTCCGTCTTCTCTACTATAATGAGGACCAAGTAACCAACATGGTACGACAGTATAACCCAGAAACGTCAAAGGCGCGACAACGTGGCCGCCGTAACAACACAGTGAAACGTGGGCGTTAAAGTCAATCACCCAATGCACACCAGTCGCAGTGCGGCCACGTAGACGCGTCCCAGAAGCGTCTCAACATGACGCACGCGAAAAGAACGGCAGAGTTTATTATTTGACGTGAGACGCGACCCTCCTGCGTCAATACTACTTCCGGTAGTTAGGTTCGGGCAGACCGGAAGTCTCTTGTGTAAAAATACGGTGGATCTGGTCGATTTTCAAACTAATATGCAATCGTAAGTAACCAACTTTTTGAGTCCATCAGCTCTCTTGAGTGGTAGATCGGGGCACAGTTGACTTGTCTTTGTTGATTTCCTGAAGTCTTCTGTGCTATAATAATAACCCACACGGCCACGTGTTCAATACAAAACCGTCCTACCACAACAAAACAAGTAGGAACTAAAGTTATACAACATAAAATATACAATATAAATGAATACTACATGACATTTGTAAAATATAAACACATAGTAAAATAAATAATAGCCCATTTAAATAAAATAAATTGAAATGAGCTGAAACACCTGTAATTAAATAAAAAGAATAATACACAGATCCTGCTTACACAATTAAATCAATTAATTTCTGTGTGGCGCTTTAACTTGAGAAAATCCACCAATAAAGCGTTTGAAAACCGTTCATAAGAAAAAAAAATGAAAATACATGTTAGAATCTTTGTCATTGGGATTGCTTTTCTCTTTAGCACAGGACTTCTTTTTTCTTCTTTCTTTCAGAAAGAAAGCTGACCAATAGAAAAGCAAATTGTTGTCGGATTATCTTTAAATACCCGCTACTTTTTGAGCAGAATTCTAGCTTTGTATAGTCTAATATTCCTTTTGTTGAAAGCACAAAGGTGTGTAATAAACAACTAGCACATTTATATTTCGCATTTTGTTTTCTTACTGTACCGAAAATGAACCAAACCGTGACCTCAAAACCGAGGTATGTACTGAACCGAGATTTATGTGTACCGTTACACCCCTAATATATATATTTTTTCAGGAATAAATAAATGGATTGATTGATTGATTTCTAACTTTTGCCAGTAGCAATTCTAATTATTAACAACAATTGGTAAAAAAAAAATCTCATCATTAGAAATATTTTACTATGTAAACAATGAAATTCATGCCTTTTCCCACTACAAAAATGCAGTCAGAGCACTCTCTGCTGGACAAATGATGTAATCACACACTTTTTGTTGGTTTACTGATTTAGCATCCTTATCAATGACAGTAATCGTTGTATGCAAATCTTCAAAAATATTCCCCATTCCAGATTGTAGTATAAGAATTGATGGTAAATGTATCAATTTAATGGATGTATTTTAAGAACTGTTAGCGAAGCTGAAGAGACGTCTAATCATGTTTATAGGTCTGGGTGCTGCCAGGGTGAGAAGCCTGTTTAAGGAAGCTCGTGGCCGAGCACCCTGCATTGTCTACATTGATGAGATCGATGCTGTTGGAAAGAAGCGCTCAACTAACATGTCTGGTTTCTCCAATACCGAGGAGGAGCAGACCCTCAACCAGCTTCTGGTTGAGATGGACGGTGGGTTCCGATGAGGATGTTGACAATTTATTTTAACTTCAAAATCTTATTACGTGTTGGAATAACTTTTTTTTGTTTTCGTTTTTCTTCTGCAGGGATGGGAACAACTGACCATGTGATTGTGCTGGCTTCCACAAATAGAGCAGACATTTTAGATAACGCTCTGATGAGACCTGGCAGATTGGACCGGCACATCTTTATTGATCTTCCGACCTTACAGGTGACGTTGAGCATAATTGTTGAACTTAACTATATTAGCACCAACTTTATTTGTCTAGTAATATACTTTTTTAAAAAAATATTCCTGAGCGTATATCTAATAAGTGTAACTGTTTCATTTCTTAGGAGAGGATGGAAATCTTTGAACAGCATCTCAAGATATTAAAGCTTACCCAGTCAGCTAACTTCTATTCGTTACGGTTGGCTGAGCTCACTCCTGGCTTTAGTGGTAAAGAAATGCATGCAAAATATGCTAGATTTATGTTATTTTCTATGACTGCCTCAATATAATTTTGTCTACAGGGGCTGATATTGCTAACATATGTAACGAAGCTGCCTTGCATGCTGCCAGAGAGGGCCATAAGTCAGTCGACACTTTCAACTTTGAGTATGCAGTAGAGAGAGTAATCGCAGGTACAGTAGAATCTTACCTAGTTTTTTTTTTTTTTTTCCCCCATCCTATCAGCTGTTTTTATACTGTTTCATCATCACAATGGTTACAGGTGATCTAGACTAGAGCATATATTTGCTGCTTTTCTACCATGGGAAAAATGATTAATGTGATGCTCAGCGAGTGTGTTTTTTAGGAAGTGTTAAGAAGAGTAAGATCCTCTCCAAAGAGGAGCAGAGGGTGGTTGCCTTCCATGAATCGGGGCATGCTTTAGTCGGATGGCTACTTGAGCACACAGAAGCAGTCATGAAGGTACCAAATCACATATCAGTTATCATATTTGTTTTTTGTAGAATTGTTTTCTATTTGGTGTATAGCAGTCATAATGTAACTTACTCGCTCACTAAAATGGTCAATACAGATCAGTACCTTTTTTTTTTGTGTTCTGTTTAGGTGTCCATTGCCCCTCGGACAAATGCAGCCCTGGGCTTTGCCCAAATCTTGCCCCGTGACCAGTACCTCTTTACCAAAGAGCAGCTGTTTGAGCGCATGTGCATGGCTTTAGGAGGAAGGGCTGCAGAAGCAATTATCTTTAACAAGGTTACAACAGGTACACACCCCTGACAGTCCTCTAACATGAACTCACTTCCTGGATCTTCTACCATTAAACCACCCCAATAAGTTGTGTGATATGGGAAAAAAAATTTCATCATAAAAGTAGGGTATTTTATATCACGATAGCGATATGCCACGATATAATTTAAAAAACGTATTTGATGAAAAATTGCACAACAATTATGAGAGTTTTCCCCTATTTCAACTTTATTTTTGAATTAATAGCCACAGTTACTCTACAGTTGTGGTAAAAAATTTACATAAACTTGTGACGAACATAATGTCATGGCTCTCTTGAGTTTCCAGTTATTTCTACAACTCTGATTTTTCTCTGATAGAGTGATTGGAACAGATACTTCTTTGTCACAAAAACATTCATGAAGTTTGGTTCTTTTATGACTTTATTATGGGTGAACAGAAAAAAGTGATCAAATCTGCTGGGTCAAAAATATATATACAGCAGCGCTAATATTTGATAACATGTCCCTTGGCCATTTTCACTTCAATTAGACGCTTTTGGTAGCCATCCACAAGCTTCTGGTTGAATCTTTGACCACTCCTCTTGACACAATTGGTGCAGTTCAGTTAAATTTGATGGC
The DNA here is from genome assembly GCF_030265065.1 of Corythoichthys intestinalis. Classification (NCBI taxonomy): domain Eukaryota; kingdom Metazoa; phylum Chordata; class Actinopteri; order Syngnathiformes; family Syngnathidae; genus Corythoichthys; species Corythoichthys intestinalis. Next base: position 54,842,554 of record NC_080395.1, on the reverse strand, counting down.
TTTCTGACATGGACTTGTTTCTTCAGCATTGTCCACAAGTTCTCAATGGGGTTTAAGTCAGGACTTTGGGAAGGCCATTTGAAAACCTTAATTCTAGCCTGATTTAGCCATTCCATTACCACTTTTGATGTGTGTTTGGGGTCATTGTCCTGTTGGAACACCCAACTGCGCCCAAGACCCAATCTTCGGGCTGATGACTTTAGGTTATCTTGAAGAATTTGAAGGTAATCCTCCTTCTTCATTATCCCATTTACTCTCTGTAAAGCACCAGTTCCATTGGCAGCAAAACAGCCCCACAGCATAATACTACCACCACCGTGCTTGACGGTAGGCATGGTGTACTTGGGGTTAAAGGCCTCACCTTTTCTCCTCCAAACATATTGCTGGGCATTGTGGCCAAACAGCTCGATTTTTGTTTCGTCTGACCACAGAACTTTCCTCCGGAATGTCTTATCTTTGTCCATGTGATCAGCAGCAAACTTCAGACGAGCCTTAAGGTGCCGCTTTTGGCGCAAGGGCTTCCTTCTTGCACGGCAGCCTCTCAGTCCATGGAGATGCAAAACACGCTTGACTGTGGACACTGACACCTGTGTTCCAGCAGCTTCTAATTGTTGGCAGATCTGCTTTTTGGTGATTCTCGGTTGAATCTTCACCCTCCTGACCAATTTTCTCTCAGCAGCAGGTGATAGCTTGCGTTTTCTTCCTGATCGTGGCAGTGACAAAACAGTGCCATGCACTTTATACTTACAAACAATTGTTTGCACTGTTGCTCTTGGGACCTGCAGCTGCTTTGAAATGGCTCCAAGTGACTTTCCGCACTTGTTCAAGTCAATGACTCGCTTTTTCAGATCCATGTATGTATATGTTTGACCCAGCAGATTTGATCACTTTTTTCTGTTCACCCATCATAAAGTCATAAAAGAACCAAACTTCATGAATGTTTTTTGTGACAAAGAAGTATCTGTTCCAATCACTCTATCGGAGAAAAATCAGAGTTGTAGAAATAACTGGAAACTCAAGAGAGCCATGACATTATGTTCTTCACAAGTGTATGTAAACTTTTGACCACAACTGTATGTTTAATCATTGAAGTTAATGCCATGAATTCGCTGACAACACAGTAATCATTTGTTCCCAAATATTTGTAAGTGTCACAGATTAATTTTGGGCACATATGTAACCAAAATGTCTGTAATTTCAAACCCTGAAAAATACTACTAATTTCGTGATTTCTAATTTCTTGAAATAATATCTGGGTAAGGCTAATTTGCCTTAGACACCTACACACAAATATATTTCCAAATATTTTACATACATACATAGTGTATGTACTGTATATATATATATATATATATATATATATATATATATATATATATATATATATATATATATATATATATATATATATATATATATATATATATATATATAGTGTAGGGGTGTGTGTGTTTATGCTATGTATAATCATCTTGGCTTTAAAGTGAGAAACAGCTGATGCTCCAGATTCGAAGGAAGTCACCCCAAAGATAGTTGTACAAAAGACTTAACTCTATAAACCATCATGACCTTCACAATGCATTTCAGACTAACTAGTTAGCAGTAGCTAAGAAGCAGCGTTATTTTAGCGCTCAGATGTAACTTTTGACTGCAAAACAAAGACGACGTGCGTAGAGATTGTCTGTAGGGTGGAAGCCAGGTTTTTATATGTCAAACACAGAGCATTTGGTTTATTAATTACATGGGACTTTCTGCTGTCAGCTGGGGGTTGGAAGGGGTCGAATCCGTCTCATGTCCATCCTTCATCCATCTATTCACGTTCACTTACTCGAGACTGTGGGCGTCAGAGGTAAACACGCACACAGTGCCGTACGAGCAAGTCACAGGGAAAACGCAGACTGGAGTTTTAGTTGTGTGGGCCTTTTCTATATGAACAAGTGGAATGTATTGGATAAGTACGCACTGATGGGGCTCTCTACCAGTGAGGGGAAACTGACAGATTTATGATCGTATTTAAATGAAAAATAACAGATTACATGATAATTGATTTAAACTAATATTCTGGCAACTTCAAAGTGAATATGCCAGCTTTTTTTTTCTTCTGTTAAATAAAACACCAATATTATTAGTGGGTCTTGAGATTATTTAGGCCTCACGATGCCAGTGGGAGTAACTGTCCCACAGTCACATCTCGAGGCTAACTTGTTAGGTGGTGTACTGCTCCACAGTGACATCTAAAGGCTAACTTGAGACTTAACTGAACCTAAATGTGAGCGAAAATTGTATGAACACTTAAAATAACGATATTTACGGTATCTTAGAATAATGACAATCGTGTTTTGGCAATATACTGTATATCATCATATCGTCCAGCACTACACCTCAACAAGCAATATATTGATCATTTATTTCCATGAACAATTTAGGGTACATTTAAAAAAAATACACCTTAAAAAAAGATTTGAATGTTAGATGGAAACTCAGAGGGACAGGCAAGACATGGGCTAAGACGAACCGAAAGAAAGAGTCTGAAAATTAGGTAAATACAAATGAAATTCATGGAATTATTCTAGTGACAGGATGTGTTTCTATTTAAATCTAAACTTTGTTAAAAGATAGTAAATGGATGTCAATCTGCATCCCCAGGAGCCCAGGATGACCTGCGTAAGGTGACACGTGTGGCCTACTCTATGGTGAAACAGTATGGGATGTGTGACAGTGTGGGCCAGGTTTCCTTCCCTGAAGCAGAGGAGCAGGGTGCTATTGGACGGAGACCTTTTAGCCAAGGACTGCAGCAACAGATGGACCATGTAGGTTTCTAATAATATAATTTTTGTTAACCTTTACATTTGATTCTATTAAATTTCTTGACTTGTGTCATTTTATGCGATTAAAATGGCACTATAACATAGTTGTGCTTTTAGGAGGCTAAAATTTTGATCGCCCGTGCTTATCGGCAAACTGAGAAGCTACTTATGGACAACAGAGACAAGTTAACACTGGTATGATCCGTCTTTTGTCTAGTATAGTATATTCTCTCTATCGGTGTATTTTACTTGAAATGGTTGTTGTTGTATCAGTTTGGTTGCAATTTGATATTTGCAGTTGGCCAATGCATTGTTGGAGCGAGAGGTGGTGAACTACGATGACATAGAGGCTTTGTTGGGTCCTCCTCCATATGGGCCAAAGAAGATGATTGTCCCGCAAAGCTGGGTGGAAGCTCAGAGGGACAAGCAAGACACGGGTGAAGACGAACCACAGCCACCTTCACGTAGACGCGGTGAAGCTGACATGAATCCGGAGATGGTCTAATGTATTGGTCAAACTTATTTTCCAGCTGCTACATTTTTATTGAATTGTGAAGTGAATACATGTTTGGCAAATGTGCATAGACTTATGTTATCAAGAACTATAATGCTTGGTGAAATTGTTTTTGTAGATAAATCACGTTTCCTTAGACGTGGGCACATCAATTACATGTGAATTTGCGACTCAAAATAAGATCTCTTAGGTTTTGTGTGATCAGCTATTGAATGTGTCAGGTGACACGAGACAGAAAATGTTCTTTCGGTTGGCTTGAAATCTCAAAAATCGTAAGAGTTTTTTTTAGTTTAATTAATTTGCTTTTAAAAGTTTGTAACTCATTTTAGGCTCCGTTCTGAAGTGCTTTTAAGGGCGTTGTTCGACCTTTTGGGAATATGTCTGAAAAATCTCTGTCATGGTGTGAAAATAAAATGAGTTATAATGAATGAAAGAATTCCAGCAAACGTCTCCTTTTTAAGCTTGACCGAATTCTCAGCTCTCTATAAAAAGAGCATAAAATATCCACCAGGACTCTTGTGTCCTGTCTTTGTGGCGATATCCTACATCTTCTGTAGATATCACCATTATGTGAAAAAAATAAGTTTTAAAAGTACATGTCAATGACACCTGCCCAAAATTATTTTATACTGGAAACTTAGTATATGCATTTGATGTCTGTTTTAAGGTGTATTATGTCTAAACTTGGTATATGCATTTTATGTCTTTCTTAAGGTGTATAATGTTTATCTGGACTGCTTAAGACATAGGCCTACACTATACAGTGGCATTAAAAAGTACCTACCTAGTGTACCTACCTACTACATACCTAGTGTAACTAAACTTTTGCATGCCATTTGTCTCTGAGCAATAATAACAAACATTCACCAACTGCTTTATTAGGTACACCTTGCTAGTACTGGTTTGGGGCCCCTTTTACCTTCAGAACTGCCTTAATCCTTCGTGGCATAGTTTCAACACATTGTCAAATGTTCTATAGACACAACAAAAAATACTTTAATAAATTGACATATGTATTTCCTTCATCGTAACAAATGCTTTAGAAATATTGTGCATTTATCTGTTTTGTTGGGCAGTACTTTGTGTAATAGGTACACTGCTGGCCAAAAGTATTGGCCCTCCTGCAATTCTATCAGATAATGTTCAGTTTCTCATATCTTCATTTATTTTGCTTGCAATGAAAAACACAAAACAGACTGTGGGGAAAAAAATGAAATCATGAAAAATGGGCCGGACAAAAGTATTGGCACCCGTTAAAAAAATCTTTGCGATGCTTCTAATTTGTGTAATTAACAGCACCTGTTACTTAGCTGTGGCAAATAACAGGTGGTGGCAATAACTAAATCACACTTGCAGCCAGTTAAAATGGATTAACGTTGACTCACCCTCTATCCTTGTGTGTAACACATTGAGGATGGAGAAAATAAAGAAGACCAAAGAACCTTCTGAGGACTTGAGGAGCAAAATTGTGAGGAAGCATGGGCAATCTCAAGGCTACAAGTCCATTTCCAAAGACCTGAACGTTCCTGTGTCTACCGTGTGCAGTGTCATTAATAGGTGTAAAGCCCATGACACTGTGGCTAACTTCCCTAGATGTGGACAGAAAAGGAAAAAAATGACGAGAGATTTCAATGAAAGATAGTCGAGGTTCTTTATTCACAATCCGCACAAACATCCAAACAAGTTCAAGCTGTCCTGCAGTCCGAGGGTACAACGGTGTCAACCCGTACTATCCGTCGGCGTCTGAATGAAAAGGGACTCTTAAGATAGGATACCCAAGAAGACCCCACTTCTGACCCAAAGACATAAAAAAGCCAGGCTGGAGTTTGCCAAAACCTACCTGAGAAAGCCAAAAAAACGTTTTGGAAGAATTTTCTCTGGTCAGATGAGACAAAAGTAGAGCTTTATTGGAAAACCCATCAACATAGAGTTTACCGGGGGGGAAAATGAGGCCTTCAAAGAAAAGAATACAGTCAAACATGGCGAAGGTTCCCTGATGTTTTGGGGGTTGCTTTGCTGCCTCCAGCATAATGTAGGGAGGGCCCAGTGTGAGAAAGCTGGGTCTCCTTCAGAGGTCATGGGTCTTCCAGCAGGACAATGACCCCAAACACACTTCAAAAAGCACTAGAAAATGGTTTGAGAGAAAGCACTGGAGACTTCTAAAGTGGCCAGCAATGAGTCCAGACCTGAATCACATAGAACACCTGTGGAGAGATTTGAAAATGGCAGTTTGGAGAAGGCTCCCTTCAGATCTCAAAGACCTGGAGCAGTTGGCCAAAGAAGAATGGTCTAAAATTCCAGTACAGCATTGTAAGAAACCCAGTGATGGATACCGGAAGTGGTTGGTTGCAGTTATTTTGTCTAATCGTTGTGCTACCAAGTATTAGGCTGAGGGTGCCAATACTTTTGTCTGGCCCATTTTTTTGAGTATTGTGTAAAATAATAATTATTTAGATTTAAATAAATGAAGATATTGCTACCAAAGCATTTGTAATTGCAATCATTTTCTGGGAGAAATTAAGCATTATCTGACAGAATTGCAGGGGTGCCAATACTTTTGGCCAGCAGTGTATAACACATGCTGGAATGAAGGTTTTATGATAAGGCAAACAACATCAGAGCAATTTCATTTTACAAAATTATACATACTGTATATAAAAAAAAAATGCATCAATCCCAGTCTGGGGATAAATCCTTCATAGACTGTTACACACTTCAACAAAACACTTTACCCTGCAGCATGCACTGCTACTACTTATCATATTTTTCGGACTGAAAAAAACCTACCAGATTATAAGGCGCATAAGTGCATCAATGTACTGCATTTTTCATTTGTTCCTTTTAGCGTTGCAATTATTGCTTACAATAATTTGTTTTCTTTTATTGTTTTATTTATGGGTTTGATGAATGATCAATTTGAGTCCTGAGCACTGTACTGGAGCAGTATAATACAGTTATGCTTTAACATTCATGAAGCACAATCAGAATTCATACATAGAGCACACTGGATTATAAAACGCACTGTTCATTTTTCGGGAAAATAAAGGATTTTAAGTGCGCCTAACAGTCCCACAAAAATGATTTTCATTTCCTGAGCATCCCTGTCAAGGTTTTAAGAAGTACATACAGTGTTTTTTACTGTGAAGTTGTATCAAAATATTTACAAATAATTATTTGGGATTATCTCACTTGTTTAAAACCAATGGTACAACATGGCACCTTTTGGCACACAGTGATGGCAAATAATATCCATACTTTTCCTGTGAAACACCCAAGGGCATGGAGTGTTTTGCTTCTGGTATTGAATCACTCAAAGCTTCTTTTTAAAGATCAACTTCCCAACTAACGTGGATCATACATGTTGGCCAGTTTCTGAAAGCGTGGTCCCCAGTCATTGAGATAATCATAGTCCTGATCTTCATCTGAGCTGCCAGACGCAATGGAGCTGAGGCTACCTGCCAGCGAGCCCTCTCCTTCATAGTCATAGATCAGGGCTGTGTCATAAGGAGGCACGTTAGGATCTTTATCTGCAGCATCCAGACCCTGAGAGTAGAAATAAAGCATGAAGCAAAGGCAGGAACCCTAACGTATTTGGATAGAAAATTATACAAGACTAAGTGTAAAAAGTACACGATGTATTTTCAAAATATTAGGTACCTAAAAATTCAACTCCAAAAAAGGGGCATCTCATTAATTTTTCATTATCTTGGCTGACTTTTTTTTACCCTAGACTAGTTGATAACCAGTCACAATATTAGTTCAGTTGCGTACCCTACCTTTAAAATGTATTTAAAAGTATTTAAAACCCAACATTAAAAAAAAAAAAAAAATTTGTGGAGTTTTGGAGAGAAAGGATAATCAAGACATCAACTTTAAATACAATATTTCTGTAAAAAATAATCTATTTTACCAAAAAGCCTACAGTGCAGAAAAAAGTATTTGAACACCCTGCTATTTTGCAACTTCTCCTACTTAAAAATCATGGAGGAGTCTGAATTTTTCACCATAGGTGCATGTCCACTGTGAGAGAGATAATCTAAAAAGAAAAATCCAAAAATCACAATGCATGATTTTTTAAACAATTTATTTGTGAGATACAAATGCAAATAAGTATTAGAACACCTGTCTATAAGCCAAAATTCTGACCCTGAAAGACCTGTTACTCCGCCAATTAAAAGTCCACCTCCACTCTATGTATTATCTTGAATCAGATGCACTTGTTTGTCGATAGCAGCATAAAGACACCTGTTCACCCCATGCAATCAGTAAGACACAAACTTTTAACATGGTCAAGACCAAAGAGCTGTCCAAAGACAACAGAGACAAAATTGTTAACCTCCACAAGGCTGGAAAGGGTTACGGAGCAATTGCCAAGCAGCTTGGTGAAAAAAAGTCCACTGTTGGAGCAATCATTAAAAAATGGAAGAAGCTACAGTAAACATGACGGTCAATCTCAATCGGATTGGAGCCCCATGTAAGATATCACCTCGTGGGGTCTGAATGATCCTAGGAAAGATGAGGAATCAGCCCAGAACTACACAACAATGACCTGAAAAGAGCTGGGACCACTGTTTCCAAGGTTACTGTTGGTAATACACTAAGACGTCATGGTTTGAAATCATGCATTGCACAGAAGGTTCCCTTGCTTAAACCGGCACATGTCCAGTTTCGTTTTAAGTTTGCCAGTGACCATTTGGATGATCCAGATGAGTCATGGGAGAAAGCCATGTGGTCATATGAGATCAAAATGGAACTTTTTGGTCTTAATTTCGCTCATAGTGTTTGGAAGAAGAATTATGAGTACCATCCAAAGAACACCATCCCTTCTGTGAAGCATGGGGGTGGTAGCATCATGCTGTTTTTTTTTCTGCATATGGTACTACACGACTGCACTGTATTAAGGAGAGGATGTGGCCGTGTATTTTGAGATTTTGGGAAATAACCTCCTTCCATCAGTTAAAGCATTGACATGGGTCGTGACTGGGTCTTCCAACATGACATTGGCCCGAAGCAGACACCAGAATAACCAAGGAGTGGCTTCGTAAAGAGCATATCAAGCTTCTGGAGGGGCCTTGCCAGTCTCCAGACCTAAACCCAATAAAAAACCTTTGCATGGAGCTCAAACTCCGTGTTTCTCAGTGACAGCCTGGAAACCTGACTGATCGGTGGGCCAAGATCTCTCCTGCAGTGTGGGCAAACCTGATGAAAACCTACAGGAAATGTTTGACCTCTGTAATTGCAAAAAAAGGCTACTGTACGAAATATTAACATTCGTTTTCTCAGGTGTTCAAATACTTATTTGCAGCTGTATCACGCAAATAAATCGTTAAATAATCACACATTGTGATTTCTGGATTTTTCTTTTTAGATTATCTCTCTTACAGTGGACATGCACCTACGATGAAAATTTCAGACCCCTCCATGATTTCTAAGTGTGAAAACTTGCAAAATAGCAGGGTGTTCAGATACTTATTTTCTTCAATGTATATGGTCTATGCACATCAATAACAATTGCTTAATAGTTTTTGCTAAGGTCATAGAAGTTTCTTACATCACTGATGTATTCCTCAATGTCAGTGGGATCTGCTGGGGGTCTTCGGGGGTAGGTGGGTGAAGGCAGATTATGTGGAGCATCTCTCCTGACAGGCTGCTTGCCTCGAGGAACACCAGAGACTGGGTAGTATGGCATAGGGGTCAAGGGCACATCAAAGGGATTCCACAGCAGGTCAATGTTAAAGGCGTTCTGCAAGGACAATAATGGGTCATATAGTAACTCTGAGTATTATATAAACAACCATTTCTATATGTTCAAGCTCCTTTTCACTAAATGGCTCCTTTTCATATTCATGAACACCACTTGATATGCAATGTATTAATCATCCAAACTATTTTGTTTTCGTCCAACATTGAGGTAACTGTTTTTGACATCCTCATCAAATAATTACATGAATCATGAACAGCTGTCAGGTCTTAGGGGCCGTTTACATGGTGACGCTCCGAGAAGACAACTGATTTTATGTTTGCATTTACATGGTTCCGTCTCCATTCGAACGATGTCGCAATTCTGCGTGAAAACGATGTAGTATTCATGCCAGGCCAGAGGGGGCAGTGCAGTTTTACAAGGTGTCAGCCAATGATGCAAGTCCTTGACAACAACCTCCTCACCCCAGAAGACAACATATCCGCCCACTCGAGGCAATGGTGTCCACGTTTTTTTCTTTTGCTTCGAAAGGCACAAAAATGTAAAAATATTTAAATTAAAAATATTGTAAAAACAATAAATTAAAGCCGACATTCCGCCATGTTTTTCTTTTTTTCATGTTTAGTAGCAGCGACTGCGCATGCCCAAACTGACGTCATCGGCGCAAGAGCGTTCCATTAATATGGTTGCGGAGCAATCCCCGCAATTGAATCCTTCTGTTTTGGAGGCCGGAATCAAAGTTTGGTCTTCGCCGTCACCATGTAAAGGCGAGGCCATTTCGCAACACAATCGTTGCATCTTGGTGTCGCAGCATCACCAGCTAAACGACCCTTTAGTGAGTATTTATTCTAACATATATAGACAAATCTTGGCTTTCTTCCAAAGAGGCTTGATTAAATTAGGTTTGTTAAATACATCTATAAATTATGTCACTAATGATATTAAATAATCAATCACGAAAACATACCTCATCTTCCTCACCACCTCCTTGCTCATTGTAGTTCAGAACATTGTCCCGGACGTCATCTTCTGATTCCCCAACAAGCAGTCCGGATCCTTTCTTGATATGATGGCGTCTCCCACAAGAGTGAATCACCGCAGCTAAGAAGAGCAATACTGCAATACAACACCTTTATGATTGTCATGATACAATCCAACGCACAAATATGCACTACACAATTGTTACATGTGATCTCAACACCAAACTATAGTTTCAAAGCCAAAAGTGAAGTTTTTACAAGCTACTTTCTTTGACTTTAAACATTTTCATTTTGACAAAAACAGTAGCTTTAAATCCATTCTTTTAAAATGTTGACAAAATATAGTAATATGAAAAATGACATGTTCAAAGTGTTACTTACATACAAGGAAGCCAATACTGGCCATGATGATAATAAGAGCAATGAGGTTTATCCCCATACTGGAGCCGAATACTGCCTCAACCTCAGACTTACAGTCACCGAACGAGTCACAGAGACACAATGTGACATTAATCTTTGTGTAAGCGCTGAGGATTGGGTTTCCAGAGTCTGACACCAAAATTGTGACTGGATATTCTCCATCCTCCAGTTCTACAAGAGGCTGCAGAATTGCATGGGTGTCTGAAGTAAAAAAGGACACACAAATGGGATAAGGTCAGATAATTTAGGGATTAAAATGGTGGCTCTATTTAGTTAGCTTCTTCAATCGCTGTTGTTACTCCACATTCTTCCATACCATTACCCTACCATTTACTTGAGTGACAGTCCAGTTGAGTGAATCTTCATCAAATATTTCAAAGAAGAATGGTGCAGCATGTGGAGGAAGGTCACCATCTTCAGCAGTTAGCACCAATCCAGTACCCACTCTTCGTGCATCGTTGCACACGGTACCACTCAGTGGAAAGAGGTTTGGGGGGAAGTCATTGATCTCCTTGAGTGTGATAGCCACATTGGCAGTGGTTGACACACCACCAACATCTGTCAAAATGAAGCAGTGTCACATATAGACATGTGCCGATTACCGGTTTCAAGGTTTCCAAACCGCAAAAATTTTCCGTCATACCGTCCCTACAGTATTAACTATCTATGTTCCCAAAATGCAGGGAGAAATCCCTCGCTTGCAGCTGCGAGGCTCAACCCTCCCCCACCGGTTGATGCTCAGTGTCAGTTAGTCAGCTGTGCAACACAATGGCTGGAGGAGGTAAAACTCCTGAACTTTTTCCCCTAATCGAAGAAAACGAAATCGCTGGTATAGGAATACTTCGGCTACAGAAATGTTACAGAAGGCCGTGGCTTAGAGGAGGAGGGCCAACCGTCACGAAAAACATGTTTGCGTAAGGTGGCTGCTGAAGAGGCAATACCTCCAATATAATTTCGCATTTGTACAACATTAAAGGTTAGTAAACACCAGCTACTAGAGTTAATTCCAGCGTGCGAAGTGTGTCTAGCGGTGGTAAAACGTGGTGTTTTTTTCTCTCTGGCAACTGCGTTGAGAAAGAGTGTGTGTGTAGTGTAAACATGATACGAGTCATGCACACGTGCTTTTTTATGGAAAATAATTAAATTTCTTTTGTTCTGATGGTAATAATGTTGAGCTGTTGCTGTGGGTTTACGCTCACCTAAAGGACTGCATTTGTTTTAATTTTATTTAGAATATTTCAGTTATTTTTAACATTGTATTTTAACTTAACATTATACTTGTGTTCCAATTTGCTAATATGTTTTGAAAAATAAAAAATCTGTTCAATGGATAAAAGTTGTTTTTAATATATATATATTTTTTTTTAACCCAGATATCTCAAAGTAACACATTTTAGAGCTTTAATTGCAATACCATGAATGCCTAGTCACATATGTTAACAAAAGAACATATTTACTGTTAGTTTCTATTGAGGCAATTTAGAATAGTGACTGATAGGTGCCATCACTAAATTGAAAATAATGTTTTAATTTTTTCAGGATTGAAGTGGTGGTTCCCAAAATCTCTGGGAGCACCACTCACATCACAATGTCCATGTGTACTGATGTACAGTTGGTGTCTACTATCAAACAGCCTGCATATTAAAAACTATTCTGACCTGTAACTTTGACAGTAGCGATATAGATGTTATTTTGAACATGTTGTGATCGCATGTTGAAGGTTCTCTTTGCAGTAATGTCTCCTGTATGCCTGTTGATGTCCAGCCACCTCTCAGGATCTCTACTTATCTCATACCTGCAGCATAAAGAGTAGATACTGTAAATTGCCTTCAAGGTCACAAATGAGCAAAAAATGAAATTAGAATTCACCTCAAATCCTACCTCAAATCAGAATTATCAGGGTCAAATGCAATGTTGCTTTTCAGAAGTGTTCCAGGAGCTACAGACTCAGGTACAACAATATGTATTGGGTCTTCCCTAAAATGTGGAGCTTCATTCTCATTGACAACTGTGATTACAACTGCTGCACTGCTCACTGGCATATTAGGAGCCTTGTCGCTCAGTGGATTTACATTCTCCACTGTCAGAAACAGGATGTACTCATTCTGTGTTTCATAATCCAGAGGCTGCAACACAAGAATACTTCAGCTATAATCATTATTCAAATAATTCATTTTGAGTGTGCATGTGTCTTTCGTGTTCACGTGATTAAGGAAATTTTACAAATTTTGTTGATTTGTGTTCAGTCGTGTGTGGCTCCCACAAAGGTATAAAGATGTGAACACTTTTCTTGTATATACTGTATGTATTAAATCTTTGACAGGCCCAAACTGGTTGTGAACGTGAAAAGCTTAAGATCTTAACCGGCCCCTTCAGCCCATCCAACTATGGAACTGTTTCCATTTATTTCAGAAGGTTCCAAAAAGTCAAGTCTATTGCTCTTTTTATAATCTTGAAAAGTTGACTCAGCATTTGAGATTCCCATAAAAGCCGACTACTTTCCCATTGTTACTACTGTATAAGGATTACATTTCCATGGTCGTGTTTTAACTTCCAATTTTAGATGTAGCAATGAACTGTGTTAATTTACAATGGTTTTCTGAAGTGTTTCTAAGCTAAAGTTGCAATTTATTTTACACAATAATGCCAGTTTTTAATGCGGTGCCAAGACAGAGATAATCAATGGCTACGTTTGCATGAACCTTTGCCAGATCGGAAGAAAATTACTTCATGTACACATCCCTTTCAGAATATTCTAACCCAACTCATACCCCATTCTATTCCTACTATTTCTTTAACATTTCTACAACTACCATTTCTGGTATATTTGATCAATCTGTGCATCTAAAAAAATGTTGTTCCCACCAAAAGTGTTATGTCCGAGTGTCCATGAAAACAGCACATCCGATCATAATTTAGACATTGATCTGAATAAAGACATTTTGTCCATGTAAATGAAACTAATGTTTGTTTTCAGGCTTTTCACTTAAATGCCGAGAATTTTTCAGATTGTCTACCTTTCACTCTTATTATGGACCATTCATGACGAAATGTCTTAATTCCTTGCAATTATACATCCAATAATGTTCCGTGTGGGTGTTATTTGAGCATTCACCAACTTTCTCTCTTTTCTTGCCTATGCGCCAGATTTAAAAAAAAAAAAATCAATTGAATATTTAAGGAAAGTATGTGCAACAGTGCAAATGATTGCATTTTGTGTATGTTGGTTTTTTACACATTGCACTATTATATTGGAATTACTGTTTAAACATATTTACGATAGTCGTTCAAATCTAAGGGTGCAAATGCGCCTTTGTCGGAGAGGAAAGTAGACGGGAAGAAGAAATGCCAATAGGATGATTTAACCGCAATTTTTTTTTAAAATTGTATATTTTTTGCAGATTCTACATGCTATGCCTCTCTTGATATTTTATCTTTCAGCCGTGGATCAGCTTTTTCAGGTGGGCCTGCCTTTTGTAGCCTTTTAGTTTAACTTGAGGAAAGCCATGCTTATTTTACAAGACCATGCTAACAATGTCTGTTTTTAGTGAAATGTGTCTAAATGCTTAAAGCAATAGACAACACCTCATATAAATAAAAAAGACACAAAGTTGTATTGTATTTTAGTATGTAAGTCGCGCATTTATTAGACGTCTGATGAAGGTGAAAACAATGTCTCAGCACAAAAAAATGACACTGCCTACGAGCAGGGCCAAGTGTTACGAATGTGACGTCACTCATGCCAGCCACCTACATAAACACTGATAGTCTGATACATATAAAACAGGTAAAAATTGACAAAGAAAATACACACACTTTCTTTCTCTAACAGTGCGGTGTCCCGCTGTCTTACTCTGTCCTCCGTCTGAGACTCAGATGAAGCCTTCTTAACTTCCTGGGTGCATTACAGAACCTATAGGTTTGGGCCATTGATGGCACCAAACAAAATAGATCATGCCAGTGTTGCCAACTCCCGAGTCAGTGAAGTAGCTATTGGCTGTCCTAAAAGTCGCTAGTTCACATCATCCCCTAATATGCATAATTGTAAATTTGCATGTAATTGCAATGGACACTGTCAAAGAGAGGAATAACGTCGTGGGAGATGCAAAAAGTAAGTAAAAAAAAAAAAAAAAAAACACCTGAAAAAGTCGCTAGATTTGTTGCTAGTCACTTTTCCAAAAACAAAAACAAAAAAAACCTCACCAAGAAGCTTGAGAAGCAGACAGATTTAGCGAGAAATTCGCCAAGTTGGCAGCACTGGTCCATTCTTGACAAGTAGGTGGGACCATCTGAGATAATTGCATTTGGCTGGCTAAAGTAGTGCTGCCTGACAATAGCTGTTTTGCTTACTCTCAGGGAATATTGTTTTATTTATGTTTTTCTCCAATATTACACATCGGAAAAATGAAATTATCTTCCTAATTGTCTTTTCACTTTATTAAACAAGATTCTTTCAGCCCGGATGCACATGATCAAGATGTTGTCCATCCCTTTAAGGCACTAATGTAGTTTTGAGGCGTCTGTGTCAAAAATGCATTTTTGGCTGTTCAACATTAAACTAGAAATTGATAAATTTACTAGTTGTGTAGTCAGTTTAAACTCTGTGGGATTAAGCTTACCTTCACCACCATCAGAATGCCTTGGTTGGTGATACTGTCTGTTGTAACAGCAAACTTCCTGTAAGGGTCGTTTGAGATGAAATATGTTGCCTCCCAGTTTCCTGTTCCACGATCGTCATTGTCTGTCACATTGACACGACCAATCTCATAGTTAATTCTGTTCTCCACTGCTGTCATGCTGTACTGAATGGGTCACACAGACAAAGTACAGTTCTTAAATACAAACAAATCCTCCAGTTGAATTGTTTCATCACAAGGATAATAGTCATTTCATGTCATCTACAGAACAACTAACTGCAGTTGAGGCTTACCGAGCTGGGGTTGAACTGTGGTGCATGATTGTTGATGTCAGCTATATGAATAATGGCTACACCTTCACCCGTCAGCCCCATACCACCCATATCAGCAACCTGTAGCAATAGCCTGAAGGACTTCACTACCTGGAAAAAAGAACAATCATCCAACTTCAATAATACATTTTATTCTCACCTTCAAACGTGTTGGAGAACTGTGACCATTTGATTTATTTTGCTGCCGACTCAGAGCATGGGCTAAGAGGTTTAAATCAAGAATTGACCTGGCTCATATAAAATATTACATATTTGCACTAACAATGCCCGGACAATTTGGTGACTTTTGGTTCTAACTAATTCATTAACTTTTGGTGCAAGGTTGATTGCTGGTCTAACAGAAAGGTGGTGCGTTTGATCGCAGTGTTGGCAAACAGATACATAAACTCTGCAGATATGATGTATTTCATTAAAAAAAAAAAAAAATTTAAATGTTAATAGCCTCTGAACCTTTTTAGAAATCAATTAATTAAATGCAATTTATATGAGTTGCAGTATATTGCACCATGTTTGTTGTATACACATTCATGGTAGAATTTTAAGAAACATCCACGAAAAGACTCCAACATGCAAAGATGATCTGACAACAGCAAACAGCGAAAGTTGGTGCTACATTGATCATTAGCACCGTTCGTCACTCATTGAAGTCCATACCTCAGAAAATGCAAGTTGTTACAAATGCCAGAGGTGGTGAAGCAAAGTATTAGTTGTCTATTTGAGTGATTTTTCCATATTTTCGGTCTTTCGAATTGAGAGATTCCATGTTTTTCCTCTGCTAAGTATGTAAAGTAATTGTTACTGACAACCACAATTTGTTCTCGATGTTGTTTTTGTGTAGCTTGAAGCCAGACAGTTGCTATTTAAAATTACTAAAGTGGTTTCTTATCTATTATTTTATTTTTTTCTACACAATAAAACAAACAAGTCAACATCTACCAGGACTGGTGTTTCCCTAAATTTTGCCAGGGCTTGTACTAGTACAGTGGGGCAAATAAGTATTTAGTCAACCACTAATTGTGCAAGTTCTCCCATTTGAAAATATTAGAGAGGCCTGTTATTGTCAACATAGGTAAACCTCAACAATGAGAGACAGAATGTGGGAAAAAAAACAGAAAATCACATTGTTTGATTTATAAAGAATTTATATGCAAATCATGGTGGAATATAAGTATTTGGTCAATACCAAAAGTTCATCTCAATACTTTGTTATGTACCCTTTGTTGGCAATAACGGAGGCCAAACGTTTTCTGTAACTCTTCACAAGCTTTTCACACACTGTTGCTGGTATTTTGGCCCATTCCTCCATGCAGATCTCCTCTAGAGCAGTGATGTTTTGGAGCTATCGTTGGGCAACATGGACTTTCAACTCCCTCCACAGATTTTCTGTGGGGTTGAGATCTGGAGAATGGCTAGGCCACTCCAGGACCTTGAAATGCTTCTTACAAAGCCACTCCTTTGCTGCCTTGGCTGTGTGTTTGGGATCATTGTCATGCTGAAAGACCCAGCAACGTCTCATCTTCAATGCCCTTGCTGATGGAAGGAGATTTTCACTCAAAATCTCTCGATACATGGCCCCATTCATTCTTTCCTTTACACAGATCAGTCGTCCTGGTCCCTTTGCAGAAAAACAGCCACAAAGCATGATGTTTCCACCCCCTCGCTTCACAGGGGGTATGGTGTTCTTTGGATGCAATTCAGTATTCTTTCTCCTCCAAACACGAGAACCAGTGTTTCTACCATAAAGTTCTATTTTGGTTTCATCTGACCATAACACATTCTCCCAGTCCTCTTCTGGATCATCCAAATGCTCTCTAGCGAACCACAGACAGGCCAGGACGTGTACTGGCTTCAGCAGGGGGACACGTCTGGCAGTGCAGGATTTGAGTCCCTGGTGGCGCATTGTCTTACTGATATCAGCCTTTGTTACTGTGGTTCCAGCTCTCTGTAGGTCATTCACTAGGTCCCCTGTGTGGTTCTGGGATTTTTACTCATCGTTCTTGTTATCATTTTGACTCCACGGAGTGAGATCTTGCATGGAGCCCCAGATCGAGGGAGCTCATCAGTGGTCTTGTATGTCTTCCATTTTCTAATAATTGCTCCCATAGTTGATTTCTTTACACCAAGCGTTTTACCTATTGCAGATTCAGTCTTCACTGCCTGGTGAAGGTCTACAATTTTGTCTATGGTGTCCTTCGACAGCTCTTTGGTCTTGGTCATAGTGGAGTTTGGAGTGTGACTGACTGAGATTGTGGACAGGTGTCTTTTATACCGATGATGAGTTAAAACAGGTGCCATTAATACAGGTAACGAGTACAGGCTCGTTAGACTTCGTTAGAAGAAGTTAGACCTCCTTGACAGCCAGAAATCTTGCTTGTTTGTAGGTGACCAAATACTTATTTTCCACTCTAATTTGGAAATAAATTCTTTAAAAATTAAACAATGAGATTTTCTGTTTTTATTTTCTCCACATTCTGTCTCTCATGGTTGAGGTTTACCCATGTTGACAATTACAGGCCTCTCTGATCTTTTCAAGTAGGAGAACTTGCACAATTGGTGGTTGACTAAATACTTATTTGCCCTACTGTATATTCAGAATCTTGCAAAAATAGTTAAGAGGATGAATAAATCTATATTTCAAGATCTGAAGTTTTTGGGACATCTTACCTCTCTGTCAAGGCCAACGTCTCTTGTGTAGATGGTTCCTGTCACGTTGTTGATGCCAAACATTGTCTTGGTAACAGCATTGGCTGGGATGCTCTCTTGGCCAATGATAGAATAGCTAAGAAAAGCATTTTCTGTCATAGGGTCATCAGCATCTATGGCTGACACTGACATTACTGATGTACCTGTTAAAAAATATATACAAATTTAACATGATTAATCAATGTGAACCCCTCACTTGATCATTACGTTTTAGTATAATCTTGCAGGAAGTGTGTAATGTGAATTAACCTGGGACTGAAAACTCAGAGACAGCACCAGTGAATTGTTTTTGAGTGAAGGCAGGTCTGTTGTCATTCTGGTCCAGCACTACAATTTCTATGGTGGTAGGATTCTCCAGTCTCTCTCCACTGGGCGAGAGCGCAAAGGCTTTCAACTACACACACAGACAGATTGACATGTGTTGTTGTTTTTTTAAATTCTACATTTTTGTTATTTTGGTGGGATTTCGAAGAAACTATTCAACATGCGATTCAAGTCTATTTACACTGTGTGTGAATGATCAGTAGTCAGACATCATGGGTTGCATCACAGTCTTCTTGTCCAAAACATTCTGAAGCAGCTCCCTTGATGACCATAAAGGCCTTGAGAAGCAGACCTATGTTGGTCAACCATGAACCACATTTCTTATGAGGTAACATAATATGAAGCTAGGCTTTGAACAGTATTTTTCAAAATCCTCTATGAGAAGATGTGTGTGAACTTAAGCACGCCTTTGTGTTTTCACGGTTACAGTGTACAAGTGACTTTTTTTTTTTTTTTTTTTGCATGTCACAGGCTCACAGAAATAAACATTTCCTTACTGTGAAGGTGTTGTATTTCTCTCTGTCCAGTGGCCGCTTGCTTCTGATGACTCCTGTTTTGTCATCAATCTCAAAGAAATTTTTGGGTGCCTGATCCACGCCTGGGCCCTCTAATTTGTAGATCACCTCACCTTTAAAGATTTTGTCTGACTTAATCTAGATGGAGAGAGGAAATCATGTTGGTGGTCTTTGCAACTTCAAATAAAATCCATGTGTGTATTGGGGGTTGGAAAAGGCAGTCGGTTTAAGGGGGTTGAATCTAGAGGGGCTTTTGACTTGGGATTGATCAACATGAACCAGGATATAGAGGACTAGTAGTCTATTGCATGTATTTTACATAACTAAGCTATTATTTCAGGTCATTTCATTTGCACTTTGAGTGTCAATTTCCAAACACTGTAGAAATTGTACGCACACAAGTGAATATACAGTAGTTATTATGAATAAGGATTTTACTGCAAAAACAAAACATTTGAAAAGTTCTGATTTTAACAGCCCTTTCTTTTTCCCCCCAACCTAAATGTTACCTGAACCAGGTTTTCCGGGACATGCTTGCTGTTTTCCAGAACTCTGATTGGAGGAATGATCCAGTCCCTTTTCACCCTGGCCACCACTCCTTTGCCTTGGGTCCTCCAAGGGTGAATCTCCTGGATATTTCTGGGCTGATCAGCACTCCACACCTGCAAAAAGTAGCACGAATATATAGCATGAGCGGCGCCACCATGGATATTTGAAGCCAGTTCAACAACCGTGACTGTATGACTGATGGGAAATCTGTTGCGTGGCAGAATGCCGTAGTGTTTGAGTGTCAAAGCGTCAGGTTTCACTCACTAATCCACAGCCTTGTCACGATCCTTTGAACTGGCTTTAAAATTAATTTCAGAATGAGGAAATGCAAAGAGGCATCACACAAGCCTTTCATTCTCCACATTGCTGTAACGGCCACATTCACACACAATACACCCCCTCCTACACACCAACAGCTGTCTACTTTGGATTTAGATCCTGTGCTTTCCCAGTGGCATTCCCGCCTCACAAGCACAAATTCCCCCTTTATGCTACGCTCCGCACCTGACTGGGAGTTTGGGGTCACCTTACGAATTTGCTGGAATTCATCTTACACACTCACAAGTATACTTTCTCACGCACACACATACAAGCTGACTCTAGTGAATATACACATAACACCCACTCACATATGATCATCCATTCACATTTCCGCACAGTGTTTCCCTTGTCTCTGCTGGAAATCACTGTTTCCAACATGCCTTACCATATGTTTAACAGTTCAAACTGCCTTCTCAGTGCCAATTCTTTTGCAGAAAAAAAAATCCAGTTTCCTTTTTAAAACAGTACTATGGCTATACTTACAAACAAAAATCCCCAAAACAACATATTTCATCCACATGCGGAAAAAGAAATCCCAGTCCTTACATTAAAACACATCTGTTATCTTTTAAATTTATGTCATAGCAACAGGTGGTGCTATAACACATAATCATAAAGCTCCTCTAGACTATCAGAAGCTGGAAGAAGTAAGAACTTTACTGTAAAAAGCACAGTTTCTCTAATTTGCGTGAGGCAAAGGTGACTCATGTAAAGACAGCTGTTAGGAGAACTCCATCCAATTTCTGACATGCTTGACCTTAAAAGATTCATGGGTCAGATCCATCCAATAAAAACTACCATAGACTGGTCGACAGTCAATCACAGAGCGTATCGACAAAGAACCATTCACACTCAAAATCACACCAATGGACAATATTATGTTCTCAATAAAACTGAAGTACCCGATAAAGCCATGCAACTACACAGATAAAGTAGGCAAAGCAATCATATACAATCAAAGCATAGTTTCACTCCAATGATTTTCATATAAAAGTTAGCGTTGGTAGAATTTTCCCTGATTTAGATTCGACACACCAAAGTTTCTTTTTTAAACAAAATGTCAAATATACATACAGGTAGATAATTTTTTTTTTTTTTTTTAAATCGTCTGTACATTTGCATCAATGTCACTTTTTGCTTGTGTTTTGAAATTGTTTTTGACCTAAAAAAAAAGGTGATCATATTAAATGATAGCCAGGTATGTTGTGTGATGAGTCCAAGAGGACTGGAAGTGATGGCTGGCATCTTCTGGCCATGTTAGGGAGCACACTAATATTAGACACCTCCATACAATTCATCCTGTCTATTTGTGGTCATCGTCATCTACACTCAGAGATGCAAGTTTACACACACATTCCTGGAGTGCTTACCATCCACACAAATCCATCCCAAACACCATCTGCAGCAAGCCAACGCTCAATCCCTCAACTCTCCGATGACAGAGCATGCCTTCTTTATTGTTATTTCAGTAAATCATGGCTTATGTATGATTAATGGGTGTTTTTGGGTAACCTCTGTGGAAATTTTACACATGTGGAAATGGATGGAGTTTCACAAATGCTGAAGAGACATACAGTATGCAAGATTTTGTTTAAATTTGAAGTTGTTTAAGTCTTTCAACTATTTCTACACCCTCACAACATGAGAACTAATGCAAGAGGTTCATTTAAAATGTGTTACATTAGTTGTAGTTTGCGGTGGTGCTCACCAATATCAATGACACAAACCACTTATCGAGCAAAAGACAATACGTCAATGAAAATGTCACTTAAATATAAATAATCTTAATTAAAGGCAGTCGAGTGGGTTAAATGAAACAATGCTACACCATTGTTTTGACCCAATGTCAGATAGAACGCTATTTGCTGTTTCACTCAATTTTCCATCTCATTCGTTATTCTCTTGTCCCAGCAATATGACCTTGAGATGACTGTCATTAGGATACTTTCCATTCACCTCCCTCCCTTTTTTTAAAATAATGTTTTTACCAGATCAGGATGCAGTAACACCAAAGTATCATGTTACCAATTAGACAAACGGCTGCCTTTTGTCAAGGGCTGAGTGATGACACCACACACAGTGGAACTATTTTAGAAGCTTTTCCCAGGTACTTTTACAACTTGGCCTGTGACCCTGGGCCCTCATCGAGGTTCAAACAGCTTGTTTGGGGATGATAATCCACCATGCCAGGCCTTATTAAGTGGTCATGGTGTTTGGGGAAATTTAAGGATATCCCTACTTTCTGTATATTTGTACTAGAAACAAAAGGCCAAGTAAAGAGTGGAAATTGGTTATTTGTAGATACGTGCCCCGTGATGAACCAGTGACCAGTCAAGCAAGGATTTGGCTCATTACTTCTGTAACAAGGCCACCTACAACCATGATTGACGATAATAGCTCTTGAACATGTTGTGTACAAATACATTTCACACTTTGACAGAGTAGTGGAAAAAACAACGACGATTTATTACATTATTACAGGGATTATTATTATTATTATTGTTATACCGTATTATTATTCTGATATTTATTTATAATTTATTTGTTTTGCTATTTGTAATTGTCATTTGTAAAAGTACCACCAGTATTCATTAAGGATTTAGTGTATGTTTTCGGGGTGTGGAACGAATTAATGAAATAATAATGTATTCTTATAGGAAAATCTTGCTCGACATACGAAAATTTCGACTTACAAACAACATCCTGGAACGAGTAAACTTTGTATGTCGAATTACCACTGTAGATTTAAACAATTACTGTCTGATGCCTGCATTTGCTGCAATCCCTTGAATATTCATTCAAAGAATTAGTTGAAGTTTTCTCGATTAGTCCTCGCTTGATAAAAACTTGCTTTAACAAACAATAAAACAAGAAATGACAAAGCCATTTTTATTTAGTATCACTGAAAAAAATAATATTAAAACCTCAGAAGTATTAATCTAAATTAGAAGTGCACAAGTTGAACTGTCAACTATAATGTTTTTACAGCTTAGCAATGCCATGTCACACAGGTGGCCCTAGGTCACTTCTGCATGGCTCCTTAGACCGAATCACACAATTGAAGCAGGCTGTAACGTGGTCAGTCCCACAGCTTTGTTCTTTGCCAAGTCAGGACTGCCTGGCATGGATGCACTATTTTTGGTACTGCAAACAAGTGTCAAAGCAGATGTCACCACTTTAAGAATGCTGAACTAGGTTAAAAGAATAAGATGTAAGTAAGCTCATGAAACTGGGGTACTAAAAGAATGTGAATAGCATCTTTAATTATTATGTTGAAACTAATTGGGTGATGAGTCATTTTTGGCGCGGTGGTTCCCTCACCTGACTTCAGTTTCTATTGTGAAAGATTCAAACTCATTATGTGACAGATAATTTACAGATTGACCAGTCCAGTCTCCACCCCTAAATCATCTTGAAAAATCTTCATCTTTCTTTGACCCTGAGTAATATAAGCACTATAGAAATGTATGGATGGATAAATGGTGTCTTGACATACAGTCTAGTGATCCTTCCTTGATATACCCCACATTTCGGAATCCACTGTTAGACAAATCCATCTCGATGCTGACACTTTGTTTTCAGGATCTAAAATACTGACACAATTTGACAGTTTATTTTCTTTGTCCACAATGGTGTTTTCCTCAGGCTCTAAACCTTTTGACTGATTGTTTCCGATGAATGAGAGCTATGTGCCAGCTGGCTGCCGGTATACGCACTCTTAATTTGTACCCGATTTCATGGTCCAGAAGCGGCCCACTCCTCTTTCCGCAAGGGGGATTACAGAGCGGGACAAATGGCATCACGTATGCATCTGGGAACAGCTGTGACTTCTGCCCGTTGCTCCCCAAACACCCACCAGCCAGCCTCAACACCACTCAGATTAAAACAGGCGGCCTTCAAAAAAGAGAGTGAGTGCATTGACGCATACCTGAATGCTATCAGGTAACATTCGTGAACTACTTTAGTTGAATTGAATTTTTTTTTTTTTTTTTTAGAATTTAAGGCAGAGTTGTTTCACTGATATTAAAATATTTTAAATTCACAATCATGATTGCATATTATTTCCTCAATAATGACTATTTCTTTAAATTTTTATCAATCTTTTTATTAATCTTTAAAAAAAATTCTTAAATCAGTGACACTTGGAGCAACACTAATCAGTATTTCTTCGAGAGGAAAATTTATAATTTGAAACATTAAAAACCGTATATATATATATATATATATATATATATATATATATATATATATATATATATATATATATATATATATCAGGGGTCGCGTTAACCGAATATTTTCCGTCGTTGACCGATTTTTTAAAACGGTGACGGAAAAAACTGAAGTCCATCCGTCATTTTGACCGGTTGCAATTCACACCCCAGACCACAGGGTGGCGAGTGAGCGTATTAATTAGCTATTGTCTCTCTTGATGCATGACGTCGTTGGCCTTACTCTGAAAAATGTCAAGGCCACTGGGTGTCCGAAGTTTCTTCAAAAAGCCCCAAAACGACGATGGTGTTGATAAAAGAGGTGAAAAAACAGGGACTGTACAAACGGGCACGCAATTCAAGTCCATGCGCACCAGGAGGAAAGTGTGAGACTACGTTCAGGCCACAGCAGGTGAACTATTAATTTCATTGTTCCATATGCTACATATGGTAGGCTACCTAACTTCTGGGGCCACAGTCAGCTGTTTTTGTCACTGCGGAGAAAAAGTTACATATTCATCTGCTTGATGTGTGATGGCACGGTGTGGATTCTCTGTTAAGCTTGTTCGGACAGAATATTAATTTTAAATGAATGAAAACTAAATACTATTGAATATGTTGAAGCGGTATGCAATGTTAAATAAGAGTCTTGTTAGCTGTAGGCGCACTATCCTAGACCCCTCACTATCCACTCGTGGGGGCCTGCGCTTGTCAGTGACGTTCCTTATTCTCGCTAGATGATTATACAACTTTAACATTTGTTAATAATACGCTCTGTGTGTAGTATCAGCCATCGCTTTTCCTTTTTAAATGGGCACTTATAAGCGAACGCAAGAAGTAACAACGGGAACATTTTTAAACAGGCAGTTCACGGGAGAGCATTTAGACTCTTCGGCCAATCATATAGCGAGAGCGAGTGGATAGTGAGGGGACCGCGCGCGGCTCTTAAAGGCTCAAACACACCAGCAACGTGAACGTCGCGTCAACGATCTCGCCGCGATTACGCTTCGAAACGCAGCCGTTAAAGTCAATCAGCCAATGCACACCAGTCGCAGTGCGTCCGCGTGTTAGATGCGTCCCAGAAGCGCTAAATGCGACGCACGCGAAAAGAACAGCAGAGTTTGTTTTTTGACGCGAGGCAGCCCCCTGCGTAAATACTACTAGGTAGGATCGGGCAGGCCGGAAGTCACTCGTGTAAAAATACGGTGGATCCGGTCGATTTTCAAAATAATATGCAACCGTAACTTCCTATATAAATATAATAAACTGAAATGAGCTAAAACACCTGCAATTAATACGAATAATACACAAATCCTGCTACACAACAAAATTAATTCCTGCGTGGTGCTTTAACTTGAGAAAAAAAACATCAATAAAGCTTAGAAAAATGTTCATAAGAAAAAAAATGTTAAAATCTTTGTCATTGGGATTGCTTTTTGCCGGATTTTTATGACCCTGTCAGTCAAAATGACAGACAACAAAAAAGTCTAGCGCAACCTCTGATATATATATATATATACATATATATATATATATATATATATATATATATATATGTATATATATATATATATGTATATATAGGTTCAATTTTTCCTGCTGTCTTGGCCACAGCATTATGACCACACACAAATAATTATTACAGACCAGATGGGCATGAATTAGATAACATGGTTGGCATTCGCTTTTAAAAGCACTGACACAATTTGTGGCGAGAGGGTCACTTTTCTCCCCGCAAAATGTTAAACCATGTCAAAAAATCTACGCTGTTAATGCAGACCCGATTTACGACCCTACCCCGAAGCCTGACGCACACCTCCAAAAAATCCCCACTACGCGTCACGTCAACGCGCTTGACGTCAACGTTGAAGGACTGTGATTGGTCCACTCAGAACGTTGTTTCCGGTTCAACACAACAACACCGCCGTTTTTAAACATTCGCAAACGCCTTCTGTGTCGCGCCAATGCGTCAACATTTGTGTTAACAACATTTGTTGTTCAATATAGATTAGCTGCAGCTGCAAATACACACGTTCCACCTCTCTTGTCATTACTTTCAATGACCGGAGGAAAACTAAAGGAATTCGACAAGTCCCCCAAAACCATACAAAGAAATAGCCTCAACCCTCTAGTGGCATGGCGAAGAATTACAGAGAAACACGTTCCCTTGTCGAATGCGCAATGCGTAGGGTCTAAGTCGTTGCTCCGCCGTCACTGAAACGCAGAAGCATAATTCAGCCTTTACTTTTTTTATTTTACTTGGGCGCTCATCATATTTTGAACAATTTTAATTAATTTGAGGCTCCTTTCTTCAGTACAAATCACTTATACAAAATATACAGTTGTACCTGGCAACTGATTTCTTTCAATATTTTTTGTTTGTTTGTTTTCTTTCAATAAATGAAGACTGATTGGTTATCGTGGTGGCGTGAATAGTATTTTGTGTCTGATTTACATCATGTGTTCTTATTGATTTTCATGCCCTTTCTTGGCCAATTGCTAAAAAAAATATAAAAACCCGTTCTCCCTTTGCCCAAGCTGCATCTTCCCACCAAGTTTGCCGACTGTATGATTCATAGTCTCTAAGCAACAGCTGGACAGACAGACAGATCGGCATGCAGGCAGGAAGACAGACAGACACAGATTCCAGTGATGAGAGCATAGTGCAGTGCTTCTTAATTATTTTTTGTTACGTCCCCTCCAGGAAGACGTAAACGTTCTGCGTCCCCCAACTCTCTGCTGCCACTGTAAATATACCGTAGTATCATCCGTCTATAAAATTCTTATTATTATAAGTACACCTCTGCATAACATTGTGTCCTTTTTTAATATTAAAGAAGAAAAAAAAGTTAAAAAAAAAAAAAAAAAAAAAAAGAAGACATCCATACTGTAAAGGTAGATTCAAGATACATTTTTTGACCATTTGACACTGAAAAAAAAAAATAAAATAAAATCAATAAATAATCATAAATTCAAATTGATTGGCAACATTAACTTGAGAGGACAATATGCCAAACTACTAGACTGAAAAAACAAAATATAATAGAACAAAAACAACAGTGTGATTGGACAGAGAGACAGTTTTTATTTTTGCTGCGGGCAGTATCAGCTCCTTTGTTGTGGTGTTTGGTTATTTTGCATTGAGCAAATTGGTATGCCTCCTTATGTGATGCTGACAGTGCTCGCTGGTTTACTGATGTAACACTGACAAAGCAGGACGATTGTTGGCAATATGTGGCACGTTTTCGCTGAAAAAAAAAAAGAATTCCTGCTCTCCGCTGCGAACATTTTTAGACAAAGTAAACAGACTGGTCTTTCCTCGTCTCTCACTGTACTAAAAGTCAAAGCCAAATGCTACATACGCTTCATCATATTTCTTCGTCTTAGCTTTTCATATCACCAGTGCTCTTTGTTGTGTGCTCGTTTGGTTAAAAAATATCGTGTTTATGCTGAAAATGAGAGCGCCACTGCCACCCACTCATTAGATGTGCAATTACACTTTATTCTAGTACAGCGAAAAAGTATGTTCCCCAAGGTCACATGCGCCACCCCCAGCATTGATCCGTGCCCCCCTGGGGGGGCCCGCCCCACTATTTGAGAAGTACTGGTATAGTGAAACACCAATGGGTATATAATAGCCTTTGGTAGAGGGCAGAGAACAAAGAGATTACACTTCGTTACGCATATTGAGCATGAACAAAGTCCACTGTTTTGTAAACAAAATATTAGACGTTATTCTAACTATTGTATGTCATAAGAAGCAGATTTAGGACTTAAGCACATGCAAACTTTTTACGTAAGTTCCACATTTAAGAGAATGGAAATTTGAATGCTACAGTTGTTTATACCCAGATGGAGCAGAATAGACGATTTTGAAAGATCCTGTCTTTCGTCTCACTGGAGGCAAACTTACTCACCAGAGCAACCTGGGCTCCATTACTTTTACAAACACAGAGAAAGATTAATGATGGCTGGAGGTGCTATTGGTAATATGTCAGTTTACATTGTCATCCATTCTCTTAATGGCGTCTGCTGACAGGTGCTACAAATGATGCCCTGAGTCCACGTGCACATCTGGAGTCATCCTCTTTCCAACGAAGGTAAAAATGTTTACATCAACTTCAGGCTCTAATTGCACACCGCGTTGTGTGTATGTGTTGTAAGATGCAAAGGGCCTGCAAACATCATTCAAGTAAGAATATAAACTGTATGATTGGAGAGGCAGGGGCGGCTAACGGCCAGTGTATAACCAAAATCAAAATTGCAATGGGACACAAAGAGGTAAACGTGTGTTGAAAAGTGTGATGGATGAATTCTGAATCATACAGAATCTTAAAACAGACACTACTTGAATGGAAGTAAATATGTACTGTATATGCTGAATCTTAAAGGTAGTCTTTGTGTTAAATCTATGTACAAATGACTAGATTTGGCAAATAAAAGAAAGCGTACACTCAAATGTGCAAGTAGTGGGCTACTTGTCCTCATTAATCTACTGAAGTGCTGACAGTTACACCATTTGTTAAATAACTCACAGTATTTAAGAAATGCTGAAATGAAGATGATTTAGTTTACCTGACAAATCATAACAGCCAATACACAAGATACCAACATCCTCCTGGCCATCTTCAGCACCTCAACTAAGAAGATCAGTGTTAAGCAGACCTCCTCCAAGAACAACTTGACTCCAGAGCAAATCCGTACAAGCGCCACACTCTGCAATCCTAAAATTTGCGCTCCTTCTCTCCTTACGTTCTCCGTCTCTCCCTCTTTCCTTCTCCTAGCATCCGGCCCTGAGAGCTCCTCCCTGCCCATAGCCTGGCTATGTCTCATGTCGCGGCGTAGGGGTTAGAATTTCAGAGGTGGCCCTCCCATGTACCCCAGCACATGTGCTGTCACTCATAGGACTGGCAACCAGCAGAAGGATGAAGCACAAAGTGCACAGCTGTTGGCGGTGTAGACACAAATATTTTATCAGTTAACTAATTTAGTGAAACTTGCTTTTCCACCATTTAACAATAGCAACATAAAGAAAAATGGGGAAAAAAATCTATTTAAAAAAAAAAAAAGTACTGTACGTACAGTACAGGCCAAAAGTTTGGACACACCTACTCATTTGTGTGACTATTTACATTGGAAATTCTCACTGAAAGTAATAAAGCTATGAATGAACACGTGTGGAATTATGTACTTAGCAAAAAAAAGTGAAATAACTAAAAACATGTATAATTTTCTAGTATATCTGAAGTAGCCACCCTTTGCTCTGATTACTTTTTTGCACACTTGCAATTCCCTTGATGAGCTTCAAGACGGAGTCACTTAAAATTGTTTTTGACTTCACAGGTATGCCTTTTCAGGGTTGATTAGTGGAATTTGTTGCCTTATCAATGGGGTTGGGACCTTCATTTGTGTTGCAATGAATGAGGTGTGTCCAAACTTTTGGCCTGTACTGTACATTATGAGCTCTATTGCAGGATAATCTTAAGAGCGTCACAAATTAGGTGCTAAAGACCATTTAGCTACATAGGTCTTACAGTGTAAGAATAACTGAACTAGGAACCTTTGTTGTGACAAATTGAGCAATTGGAGCATTTTCAAAAATGCCTGAGAATGAAAAAGATGGTTAACGAAATATATTTTTTGTTTTGATATGGTTTCAGTAGGAGGACAAAAATGACACAAACATTCTTAATGTTTTCCACTGCTGTAAAAATGTGTAGAATAAATATTAAATTTCAACATTTCTGTCAACGAAGATTTGCGTCATAGCCTGCGACGCACGTTTCTATCAGCAGGGTGGGATACACGGCAGGTGGCTATTGTAAACAATCCGGCAGTCGAGTACCCAGTTGGGAGTGAGAGAAAAAGTGTGATTCCATTACTTCTGAAGAACTTAAGAGATTTGAGAAGTAGATGGCATTGCCAAACTCCACTACTGCTGCATGTTTTGTTGCAACCCGGGAGGTAACAAAGCATTGAAAACCGTTCACAGATGGTGAGTACATGAAGGAGACATTCATCAACATATCAGAACACCTATTTGAAGACTTCAAAAACAAAACCAAGATAATAAAGAACATCAAAAACATGGCCAGTTGGGGGGCATGTTATGCACGTTGTTTTGTTTTTCGAAACCTCAAAATAAAAATGACTTTAAAGATTGGATTTCTTTATTGCATTTCTATAATTTCATAAAAGCAATGAAACAATTCCCTAAATATTGTAATGAAGTTAAACTTGAGGTGGCATCATACAACAGAGTAGTCACATGGTGCGACGATGCACTGCAGGGAAAATAAACATGAAATCATGAAGGCTCATTATGTATCTGTAGCCAACTTAGTCATTTTGATAGTAGGCTAATATAGCTAATACAGATACATACAGCATGTGTTGCCTTCATTATTAGGCTTATTTAAGGCTTTTAATTTTTTGCGGCTCCAGACAAATTTGTTTTTGTATTTTTTTGGTCTAATATGGCTCTTTCAACATTTTGGGTTGCCGACCCTGAATTAAATAATCACCCCATGAAAGTGTCAATGTATACATGTTTCTTTTTCTTCATTTTTGTTTTTCTGTACTTTATACGCCTCACTGACTTAAATTCCGAAAAATACTGTAATTCAGGAGTTCACTATTTAGGCAACACTATATAAATTAAGATGTACTTGAAAATCTATTGCTGACTATGAATTAATTAGCTTAGCATGGTAAAAATGGGCTTTCAACTTTTCGACACTCCAGGTTCTGAAAGTACTTCATCACGTTCAACCACATATGACACATCAGCAGGAGCAATTGGGGATTCAGTGTCCAGCTTATTAGGGACACTTTGAAATAGTCATAAGATTGAAGGTCCAACAAATGAACATTCTACCACCTGAACCATTTCAAAGTACTGTACTTTTTGTATACACGTAGATATGAACATGTGCCAACAAGTGATACATCAGACCATCAGCACGGCAATTTTAATGTGCAGTTAGTTGTGGAATGTAACTCGAAATGTGAGGTCATTCTTCATTTTCTATTACCGGTATTTACAAAGCAAAATGAGTTATTGGGTGAAAATTAAGAATTAGGCCCACTGATAATGTTCCAAAATGTAATTTTAATCAAAACAATCGAGTTTAATGAAAAATGTTTCTGTCAGGTGAATGTTTTTTTCTAATAAGCAATTATAAATGTTTTGCATGTTTATGTTAACTTGATTCTTTTCCTTAAGATGTAGTATTAGGTTGTACACTGTGAGGGAGTTAGTTCAAAATGAAAGTTTGTTATGGATTTTTGGTGTGTCAACGATTGGGAGGTGCAGTGGCCTCTCTTTGAATAGAAAGACACATTTTGTGCAGAATGTCAACCCGCGTCTTGACAAATCACTTCTGGCCCCTGCGGGAAGCAAAATTCTCCAAACTAAAACAACCTTCAATATTTCAACATTGAGATGCCTGGCGCGGGGGCTTTGCAGCCATTCAACAGCAAAATGACCACCCAAATGAAGCTCAGTAGCATATGAATCATCACTAATGCCAACAAAAAACACTATTGGATGTCAAAAAAGCCTCCTATTGTAAGTAAGTAGAGGAGCAAGCTAATTGGATGCGTTGGTCGGTCAGGGGTGTGTGGACATGTGTTTGTGTGAGTTATAAAAGGTTGATTTTAACACCAGCTGTCTCTGTCATTTTAGAAGCACACAGTTGGCAGGAGTCACATTTATGTTTCTCTTTCTTCCCCCTCACCAGCACACACTCATCACTGACAACAGGCTCATACCAGTAAGACCGTAAGCAGCGCTTCAAGAGTGAAGTCAGCAGGCCGTCTACATCAGAGTTGTGTCAAGAGCTAACCTTTCGCATTCCTTTATATTGGACCAGGAGATTATTCTCTGCTGCCCACTTTTGGTTGTGAAACACATCTATTTGGATTTGCTCCGGCACGCGGCCCACAAAACATGACATTAATGAAAGAGCCAACTAGTCATTTAAATTGAAGCCAATGAAGTATTTCAGCTATTGCAGGGACTGGCCTCCATTTTATGGCCACTTTCTAAATTTAATGAGATACAGTACGATACTAGTCTATAAAATGACACTGAAAAGTTAATGATGGAGCACAGCATACTACAGTGAATCATACTGAGAACCTTTTCAAACTTTGTGGTTTCCGCACTTGCGGTCAAAATAAATGATAATTTACACAAAAATAAATACGACAGGAATACCTTTACATCAGTTTCATTGTGAAAATATATGCATCATTTTGTCCGTGGAGACAACATTATGGGTAGTTTTACATCTAAAGAAATTATACAAATACTAAATGGATTCTGCAAGTGCTCTGGCCTGTCAATGACAGTAAAAGGATTAAAATAAAACTAACCATGTTAGGCAGGGCAAGGCAAGGCGAATTTATTTGTATAGCACAATTCAACACAAGGCAATTCAAAGTGCTTTACATCACATGAAGATCCACAAACATAGATAAAAGTACTCGTAAACATTACATTAAATAAAAAAGAAAGTAAAAACACGACATTTGCAACAGGAAATAAAATTAAATGTAAAAATCACATAAATCATCAAGGGAATTAAAAATTAATTAAATACGGAAATGTAAATAAATCCATACATACAAACAAACAAACAAACAAACAAACAAGAAAAGAATACAACGCAAATAACTTGAAATTTGAAATATATAGACAGTTATGAATATGCTGTGGGAAACAATAGCGTTTTTAGCCCTTATTTAAAGAAGCTGACAGTTTCAGCACACTTCAGACCTTAAGGTAACTTGTTCCAGAGGTGAGGAGCATAACCAGCTTGGTTCTTGTTCTTGGAACATACAGTAGACCAGTTCCGGACGACCTTATGGGTCTAGATGCTTCATAGAAGTCAAACAAATAAAATCTTATAATAAGAATAATAATAATAACAAAAAAAAGTTTGTAAAAGTGATTGTAGAACCATATCATTATATTCACAAAGTTTTCTTTAAAAAATCTGAAAAACACTGTTAACATGTACGCTTGTGTTAAAAAATCAAATATAATACATGCATGACTAATGTTATTGATATTTATTTAACACTATATATATATATATATATATATATATATATATATATATCAGTGACGTGCGGTGAGGTTCATGGTTGGTGAGGCATTGACTCCTTCAGTGTCAGATTTCCAAATACATCAACCAAAAAGGGTAGCTTATTCAATTGGCTACTGGTTATTTCATATCTTATCAGCATTCTTCACAAAACACGCACACACGGTACATATTATCGATACGTAAAAGTAAGAAAATAACATGCATTTGCTCTACACCCTCAATGTGTTGGTCGTCGCAATTCTATAATTCATGCAACATAAATGAGAGTAAAGAGTGGTGTACAAAACCACAGAATTCAATTCTGACCTTTAGTGAAATATTCAGTTGTTTTTAAAACTTTTAATTCTGATACTTTAATCAATTTATTACAGATTGCTAAACAAAAAGTGTGAAAAGAAAAACAAAGAATATTTTATTTAAGGCCAAATTTAATTTTTAAATATTCTATTGTATTTTTCTTGGTCTAAGCTTTTTTTATTATTTTTTTTTTTTTTCTTTTTTTTTCTATAAGATTGAAATGAAAACTGTTTGTGATCTTGCGCCTGTCCTTCACCACAAAAACCGGTGTTAGTTTGGAAGGGCATAAGTTTGGTCTCAACATTCGTAGGGACGATATAACAGCATAACCTGCATGTAGGCACACTTTTTGCTGGGGACGGGACATTAATTAGACCAAACAGATTGGATGAAGGGGGCAAAGGGCCACATTTCTCATGTATATGAACCTAATCAATTAATAGGCAAAATGATCAATGCAAAATAAATCCTTATCTTCTGATAACTTTTACATACATTGGTTCAGATGATACACTGTTCGATTCAAACCTTTGTTTTCAAAAAATACTAAAGAAACATTTTGAAAACTTCCTGAATAAATGTCTGGTTTTTATTAGCAAACATAAACATAATGAAAATAATTCACTTAATAATGGCAGGGTCAATTCTATCCTTACAACATATGGAACTATTGAAAGATCTAAATTCTCTATATAACTGAACATTATATCATGCAAAAAAGGTAAGGTTGCTTAAAAGCTGGTGGGGACAATTTTAGCATCCTGAAAAGTTGGTAGTGTTATGTCCCTACCGTCCCTATGCAAACCTACGCCCTTTTTGTAAAAGTCCTCCTTATTTTCCTTTACTTTAAAAAACATCTCTCCGCATCAATGGAGAGGATTGCTTCAATTAGATCGTTCTGTGTTCTATTTGACAAGCCAGAAAACACAGTGGATGTGTCCAAAAGTCTAGCTAACCTTTCATCTTTCTCAACAAAACCATGTAATCGTTCTACATATATGCCACGTTTAGAAGAGCTACACGCTCATCGTTACCACGAAATGTTAACTCCTGTTTAGCTAGGATGCAGGTTGCATTAATGAGGTCTTTCAAACTCTTTTCTTTACCTTAGCATGGAGGATGCTACCGTTGAGCTTTCGCTGTTCGTCAAAGCCAAATCGATCCTTGAGCTTCCAAAAGTTTTTAAAGCAATCAGGCTTTGAATGTGAGTGGTCGAGCTGTCATGTTTGCTGAGGCTTCGTGGTAGTTTTTTAATGTCACAATATCTCGTGTTAGTCCAGACATTGGCACAAGTTGAGAAGAAAAGGCAGGGAAAGCAGCAAAGGCGATTTTTCGAAGGACAGCCACATAGCCAGTCTTTTCGGGTGTACCAGTCCGTTTGAAAAGCGCAAGTTATCTTGTCTCGTAGTTTGAAGCAAACCTTTTAGCTCCGGTGTTGTGTTAACCGCGTCCACTTTTAATGGAAAGTCCAGTTTCACGTACGCCCCCTTGCAGTGCGGCAGAGTACTATCTGCCGCAACCTGTGCCTTTTCACATTAAACTTTAAGGGATAAAGACATTAGCCAGACTGTGGAAAATCAGGTCAAATAAACGTATCTGGAAACATTATAATGGCGACATGCAGATGTACGGCAACCAGCACGCTCCAATTCCATGTATCAACCCAGTTTGTTGTGGATTGCGCAATCAGAGGTGAGGCTTTACTCATTGCTGCCGCACCTCTCGTTTCATTTCTTTATTTGAACAGGAAATGGGCAAATTCAGCGATTTTGACTATAAAAAATGTTTGAAATGAGTCCTACATAAAGAGCAATGGACAAATATTAATATAAATTTGATGCTATAAATATTTTTTTTGTCATGATGACAGGTGAGGCTCTGCCTCACCTGCCTCCCCTGACCGCACGTATTAGGGCTGTCAAGATTATCGCGTTAACGGGCGGTAATTATTTTTAAAAAATTAATCACGTTAAAATATTTGACGCAATTAACGCACAAATGCCCCGCTCAAACAGATTAAAATGACAGCACAGTGAAATGTGTACTTGTTGTGTTTTTCAGAGTTTTGTCGCCTTCTGCTGGCGCTTGGGTGCGACTGATTTTATAGGCTTCAGCACCCATGAGCATTGGGTAAGTAATTATTGACATCAACAATGGCGGGCTACTAGTTTATTTTTTGATTGAAAATTTTACAAATTTTATCAAAACAAAAACATTAAGAGGGGTTTTAATATAACATTTCTATAACTTGTACTAACATTTATCTTTTAAGAACTACAAGTCTTTCTATCTATGGATCGCTTTAACGGAATGTTAATAATGGTAATGCTATCTTGTTGATTTATTGTTATAATAAATACAGTACTTATGTACCGTATGTTGAATGTATATATCCATCTTGTGTCTTATCTTTCCATTCCAACATTAATTTACAGAAAAATATGGCATATTTTATGGATGGTTTGAATTGCGATTAATAGTGATTAATTACGATTAATTAATTTTTAAGCTGTAATTAACTCGATTAAAAAATGTATATATATATATATATATATATATATATATATATATATATATATATATATATATATATATATATATATTAGGGCTGTCAAGATTATCGCTTTAACGGGCGGTAATTATTTTTAAAAAATTAATCACGTTAAAATATTTGACGCAATTAACGCACAAATGCCCCGCTCAAACAGATTAAAATGACAGCACAGTGAAATGTGTACTTGTTGTGTTTTTCAGAGTTTTGTCGCCCTCTGCTGGCGCTTGGGTGCGACT
Source organism: Corythoichthys intestinalis (assembly GCF_030265065.1). Lineage (NCBI taxonomy): Eukaryota > Metazoa > Chordata > Actinopteri > Syngnathiformes > Syngnathidae > Corythoichthys > Corythoichthys intestinalis. The sequence goes on along the minus strand of NC_080395.1, from coordinate 54,806,337 downwards.
GTTTTTATAGGCTTCAGCACCCATGAGCATTGGGTAAGTAATTATTGACATCAACAATGGCGGGCTACTAGTTTATTTTTTGATTGAAAATTTTACAAATTTTATCAAAACGAAAACATTAAGAGGGGTTTTAATATAAAATTTCTATAACTTGTACTAACATTTATCTTTTAAGAACTACAAGTCTTTCTATCTATGGATCGCTTTAACGGAATGTTAATAATGGTAATGCTATCTTGTTGATTTATTGTTATAATAAATACAGTACTTATGTACCGTATGTTGAATGTATATATCCATCTTGTGTCTTATCTTTCCATTCCAACATTAATTTACAGAAAAATATGGCATATTTTATGGATGGTTTGAATTGCGATTAATAGTGATTAATTACAATTAATTAATTTTTAAGCTGTAATTAACTCGATTAAAAAATGTATATATATATATATATATATATATATATATACACACTCACCGGCCACTTTATTAGGTATACCTGTCTAACTGGTCGTTAACACTTAATTTCTAATCACATGGCGGCAACTCAGTGCATTTAGGCATGTAGACATGGTTTAAGACAGTCTCCTGCAGTTCAAACCGAGTATCAGTATGGGGAAGAAAGGTGATTTGAGTGACTTTGAACGTGGCATGGTTGTTGGTGCCAGAAGGGCTGGTCTGAGTATTTCACAAACTGCTGATCTACTAGGATTCCATCTCTACCATCTCTAGGGTTGACAGAGAATGGTCCGAAAAAGAAAAAATATCCAATGAGCGGCAGTTCTGTGGGTGGAAATGCCTTGTTGATGCCAGAGGTCAGAGGAGAATGGCCAGACTGGTTCGAGCTGATAGAGAGGCAACAGTGACTCAAATAACCACCTGTTACAACCAAGGTAGGCAAAGGAGCATCTCTGAACGCACAGTACGTCGAACTTTGAGGCAGATGGGCTACAGCAGCAGAAGACCACGCCGGGTGCCACTCCTTTCAGCTAAGAACAGGAAACTGAGGCTACAATTTGCACAAGCTCACCAAAATTGGACAATAGAAGATTGGAAAAACGTTGCCTGGTCTGATGAGTCTCGATTTCTGCTGCGACATTCGGATGGTAGGGCCAGAATTTGGCGTCAACAACATGAAAGCATGGATCCATCCTGCCTTGTATCAACGGTTCAGGCTGGTGGTGGTGGTGTAATGGTGTGGGGAATATTTTCTTGGCACTCTTTGGGCCCCTTGGTACCAATTGAGCATCGTTGGAACGCCACAGCATACCTGAGTATTGTTGCTGACCATGTCCATCCCTTTATGACCACAATGTACCCAACTTCTGATGGCTACTTGACTGCTAAGAATTGAGGCAGTTCTGAAGGCAAAAGGGGGTCCAGCCCGTTACTAGCATGGTGTACCTAATAAAGTGGCCGGTGAGTGTATATATTATATATATATATATATATATATATATATATATTTATATTAGGGCTGTCAAACGATGAAAATTTTTAATCGAGTTAATTACAGCTTAAAAATTAATTAATCGTAATTAATCGCAATTCAAACCATTTTTCTGTAAATTATTGTTGGAATGAAAAGATAAGACACAAGACGGATATATACATACATAAGTACTGTATTTGTTTATTATAACAATAAATCAACAAGATGGCTTTAACATTATTAACATTCTCTTCAAGCGATCCATGGATAGAAAAACTTGTAGTTCTCAAAGATAAATGTTAGCACAAGTTATAGAAATGTTATATTAAAACCCCTCTTAATGTTTTCGTTTTATTAAAATTTGGAAAATTTTCAATCAAAAAATAAACTAGTAGCTCGCCATTGTTGATGTCATTACACCATGCTCACTCCCCAAACCCATAAAATCATTTGGACCCAAGCGCCAGCAGAGGGCGCCAAACAACAAAAAACAAGTAACAAGTAACAAGCGGACATTACACTTCTGTCATTTTAATCTGAGCGGGGGATGTGCGTTAATTGCAGGGGTCGCGTTAACCGAATATTTTCCGTCGTTGACCGGTTTTTTAAAATGGTGACGGAAAAAACTGAAGTCCATCCGTCATTTTGACAGGTTGCAATTCACACCCCAGACCACAGGATGGCGAGTGAGCATATTAATAAGCTATTGTCTCTCTTGATGCATGACGTCGCTGGCCTTACTCGGACAAATGTCCGAACTAGCATTCAGGTGTAGCAAACACGGAAACGTTAGGAAGCTTTGGAGAGCATTGTCTAAGGCTACGTTCATTCTACAGGTCTTAATGCACGAATCCAATTTTTTCGTGTTTTTCTGACTCGAGTCAGGCATTAACTTGACGGTCTGAACGGGACAAGTCGCATAGAAGTGGACCATTTCAAATCCGATCTGGGTCATTTTTTTATGTGGTTCAAATCCGATCTGGGCCACATTTTTCCAGACTGTCGCGGCGGTCTGTACCGTCCAGTGTCCCAAATCCGATTTCAGTTGTGCGTTATTAGCGCCTAGCTTGCAGTGAACACGGCTTGACAACAGTCATAAAAAAATAAAAATGGGTTGAGGATAAGCATGAGAATGATCGGTTTTCTCTCTGCTCTATGTGAGCTATACTTCAACACTTCCTACACGGCCGAGAGTCGGGAGAAGGGTCTGGCTGCAGCCCGTCTTGGAGAGTCAGGGCAAACTGCCCGTATGTGTGTGTGACATGCACGGACAGTGCGTGCATGCTATCGATCCATATAAACTGTGAATATAAGCCTAAACGGGGATTATTTATGTCTGTTATTTGTGTCCTAAGCAAAATATGATAGCCCTGGAATGACGGATGACTTGTCATTTGTTTTGATGCTTCTGCGCACCAGCGCGTGTCGGACTGCGAATTAGAGCGCATGCGTAATACTTGAATGGTCTCAATGGACAAAGGCAGTCTGAATGGGCACACCAAAAAAACGGATATGACAAAAAAATCGGATTTGTGCATTAAGACCTGTAGTATGAACGTAGCCTAAATGAATGAGCAGGGACAAACAGCTTGGAGTCAGAAGTACGTGCGCTATTCTCAAACCTGAACGCACCCCGAGTCTTGGATGACAAATCAACAGAGCAGAGAGTAGACACAACATGGCAGGTAGTTTCTTCAATTTATTCAGAGTTGAGTAAGTAATGCGCCACTTTTGACCAACACTGCTGTTGAATATGGCATTATTATAATTTTAAAAATTTAAGTGACGGGTAAAAATAGATTATGACCGGATTTTTATGACCCTGTCAGTCAAAATGACAGACAACGAAAAAGTCTAGCGCAACCTCTGGTTAATTGCGTCAAATATTTTAACGTGATTAATTTAAAAAATTAATTACCGCCCGTTAACGCGATAATTTTGACAGCCCTAATATATATATATATATATATATATATATATATATATATATATATATATATATATATATATATATATATATATATATATATATATATATATATATATACTCAGAGGATATGGTTCATTCTGTGGATGTAATGACACAGTAGATTAGAGGCGGAGAAAAAAACTAGCTCTGTTAAGGGAAAAACTTCAGTTTTAGATTCTGCACTGTAAAATTAGTTATAAACAGTAGTGGCAAAAAACAAAAAAAAACTACAATAAATATCATTGTGCATTATATTTTTAATGTGGCAGTATGACTTGTAAGAGAAATGAAAAATAAATGACAAACACATCATGGTAAAAAAAAAAAGTGTTCTTTCTGGTTGCTGCCTCCGTAATCAAGTCATTATACAGTGTAGTCCAGTAGTCTATAGCAAGGATTGCTATTGACTGGTTGTGGGCCTTTTAGAACACAACTGACACTGACAGTATCTGTATATCATTGGGGAAAGCGGAGATGTGCTTGGTTTACATTCATGCACTCATTCACTTGCGCATAGGACACACACAGCTGAGTTTCTGTATCTAAATAATGCATTTTAATGGACATTAAGGGACTCAAAGGTCGTATTTGTGGCGGAATCCAGCAGTACTTCTCAGCTACTATATACATACCAGTAACTTAAAAGAAGAAAAAAATACAATGTCATCCATATGGAATCTTACCAGTGAGAAGAAAACTTGAAAAAATAAAGAAGTCAGTCAATAAACTATAGATCTCACTGAAAAAGGCAAAAAAGGACCTTTGACTGCAATGTCACAGTATTCCCCCTCCCAAATATACATAAAAACGGTTTAGATGTTCATTCAGAACCCCTACAAATACTAGCTGAGCAACTAAATGACTGCGTTTTCTCCATTTTTGATGTAAATGTAAAATGTAGGTTTTATTATTATTATTTAAACGTTTTAAGTAGTTTGAAGACAATTCCATTTTCCACTAAATAAAGTACATAATTTGAAAAAATTAAAGGGGCAAAGTGAACCAATTAGGATTAAACTGATTCAGTTACTTTTTCCATCTTATTATAAAAAATCATAATAGCAAATGTTGTGAAAGTTAGAATCCTAACAGGATGCGTGACAACAATACAATTCAGATTGAATGTCACAATAGTAAAAGCATCCTCGGGTCTGGTCGATTAAACATATTTTTTTAAACACCTGAACGTAACTGAAGATCTAATACACCTTAAGAGAATATATCATCATACTTCATAACATATAAATTACCAATGGTCAAATCCATGTTTCCTGGATCATTTCTTCCATCTTCAGAACTCTCTTCGTTAGACAAGTGGGACAAGAACATCAATCTTCTCAGAGGTGCTAACTATAATTTTCTTTTTGGTAGCTTTCTTTTTCGAGTTGGTCTTTTCTTTGCAACTTTGCCTTTTCCCAGCCAATTTCTGACTGGGATCATGTGACACATCTGAGTCAGCTGACTAGGCTTATCCAGTCACTGAATTGTCTGAAACGAGTACCGGTAGTTCATCTGTAGGTGGAACATCTGCATGAGTGGGCCATCCAGATCTTTTGCAGTGGGAGGCTGCAGCTCAGCGTTTGGCGTGTCTAACGCCATGGATGGTGCAAATGCTTAATCAGAGAAAATTCAGTAGATCTAAATCCAGATGTGATCTTGTGTAGTGCCACTGCTGAGATGAAGGAGTGAAGTGAGACATCTCACTTTACCTCACATCATTTGCCTCACTTTAACCCATCGCCACAATTTTGTAAAAAATAAAAAAACAACAACAAAAAAAACCTCTTCTAGCAACACGGGCTAATCTTAATCCAGCATCATCACATGGTTTTATATCAAACCAAATCAAATCAAATTCATTCATATAACCATTTAAAAAAAACCGAAAGGTCCCCAAAATGCTTTACAACAAAGACAAATATGGCTCACAGTAAATAAAAGGCTGGAAAGTATCATAAAATGACAAGAAAAAAAAAGAACAGAAACAAAAAAAAAGTGGGGTGGCCCTCAACCCAGAGGTTGTGGGTTCGATTCTCTGCCCTGATGAACTTGCCTAAGTATCCTTGAGCAAGATACTGAACCCCACATTACTCCTGGTGCTGCGTCACCAGTAGGTAGATGGCGATGTAGTGTAAACTGCTTTGAGCGCATTGAAAGGTGGAAAAGCGCTATACAAGTATAACACCATTTACCAAACAAAACAACACATCACAATGCAAGTCAGACAGCAAATAAAACAATAAAACAGATATAATCCGAAAACATTAAAAACCCTTAAGAAATAAAACCAGGCTATACTAATCTGGGGAAAGGCGAGTCTAAAAAGGTGTGTCTTTAACCGAGATTTAAAAAGGCCTAAATTTATAGTGGTGCGGATTTCAGGGGGAATACTATTCCACAGGCTGGGGGCAGCAACTGCAAAAGATTGGTCCCCCCACTGTTTGAGTTTGGACCTTGGAACGTGCAAATGAAGTTGGCCGGTAGAACGAAGAGTCCTGCCAGAATTACGGATGGTTAAAATTTCCGATAAGTAAGAAGGAGCCTGGCCATTAATAGAATTTAAAACAATCAGTAAAAGTTTGAAATCAATTCTAAAATGTACTGGAAGCTAGTGGAGCGATGATAGCACAGGGTTAATATGTTCACGTCTAGATGTATCTGTTAAAAATCGAGCAGCAGCATCTTGGACAAATTGGAGACAAGAAATTGAGGACTTGGGAAGACCAACATAAAGTGAGTTGCAGTAGTCCAGCCTTGAGCTTTTAAAAGCGTGAATTGCTTTTTCAAGGTCGTGGCGACTAAGAAAAGGCTTCACTTTGGCCAAGAGACGGAGCTGGAAAAAACTTGCTCTTACAACAGAACTCATCTGTTTTCCAGAGTTGATCCTGCTATCAAATATACAGTAACTCCGAGATTTTTAACATGCGTCTTAAAAAAGGGAGCCAGAGCGCCAGAGTTGGGCTCAAAGGCATTCAACATAGAAGGTGTGCCAAAAGTAATACATTCAGTTTTGCTTTCGTTAAGATGTAAAAAGATTTGTGCTAGCCACTGCTTGACATCGGATATACACTCAATTAATTTAGTGAGGGCAGTTTGTTCTTTGGGTCACAGGGGCAGATATAGTTGCAGGTCATCAGCATAAAAATAAAAAGACATTATGTTTTTTATAATTGATCCTAAAGTTAGGAGATAAAGTACAACGAGAAGAGGCCCTAAAATAGAGCCTTATGGCACCCCACAAGACAGAGAAGTTTGTGAGGAGGAAATGTTGTTGTTGTTATATGTATGTTGTTAGTTCATCAACATGTGCGATTAAATATTTTCGGGCTAAATCAATTTGCTTTGGCACAATAGCGGATAAAGTTTGACTGAAAGAAAATTTACTTTTACATGCAAAAAATAGGTTTTTGTGGGAGAAAAACATGTCTACCACAGTAGGAGGATGGTCTCTTTTCTTCATGGACAAGGTGAATTTGTAGGGGTTTGCATACAAACATGATAGTCGCAAAAGTGGTTGTTGTATGATCACAAATGTGCTCCCTCACTTGGATACAGGAGGTGTTCTCACATTACCCTATGTCTCACAAACCCCAGTATCCCCCATACTGGAAAAAATACTCGATAACATTCACAAGGGGATAGAAAATTAATGGAATTTTGAAACGCGTCAGTAAAATTGAATGACATAAATTTGAGTTCAAACTTTTCTTCCTGCAGATGGCAGTGTTGTACCATTAAAAAAAAGAGTCGAGCGCCAAGAGAGGAAGGGAGACGCTGTTTGCAGACAGCAGACAAAAAAGAAAACAACCCCCCCAACCCCCATTTCAATTTGTATTCTAGAAAAGACAACAAAGGAGGGTAAAAGCTATCAACAAAACTCCGCAAAAACATTTATCTACATTTGCATTTCAACACATCTGTTTCATTGTTTTCTTTAAATGCTCTCAGCAGACATGCATTCGAATTCTCCATACAGCTGCATTGTCTTTATCCCTTGCAGCCAAATATTAAAGTAAAAAATGCACCGGAGTTGTACAGCGATGCTGTGTATGCATGTGTGAGAGGGTGGCTGGTGCAAGAGTTTGTGCTGCAGTGCACACCCCATTCTGCCTCCACCAGGGTGGGTTGCCAATTAGAGCCAACAAATATGACACACTTGACTCTCCCGCTTGAACCATGGCTGGAGATAATAGGCCTCTTCCTGCAGCACGATCGATGACATTGTGTCCCAGGGTGCAAGTCTGCCTTCGTGCACACACAGAAAAAAAAAAAAAAACTGCGAACGCACACTCCTTCCCTCACTCTTCTCTTACCTGTCAGAGAGTAAAATGTCAACCTTCTTTTTCTTTCACAGAAATATACAAGCATGACATACTCGGGAAAAAAAGGCTTTCTGCAGGCATTCAAACCGTATTTATACAACCTTATTCAATGGTTAAAAAAAAAAAAAAAGAGATAATTTAAATCCAATTTCTAATTCACTGCAAATGACGTCCAGTCCATTTGAGTTAGGAGGGCTGGCTGTAGAGCTGACATTTATCGCTATCAATGGCACTAAAACATGATTACGCACAGCCAGCCCTCCTGTTTCAAATGGATTTGGCCAGCTATTGTTAATGGCAGCGAATGAGTTAAGATTTTTCAACCATAAAATAGTAATGCGAGAAGAATATGTATATACTGTACATAAAGAGCTACTTTGTAAATGGCGGAAAACGCTCAGGTGACTTAAGTTGCTTACTTAAGGCCAAACTCAAAATTGTCCTAGATGCATCATTGGAAAGCTTAAAATCTCAATTTTCTGGGGGAAGAGAAATTTTGAACAGGAGGGCATTTAAAAAAAAAAAAAAAATATATATATATATATATATATATATATATATATATATATATATATATATATTTTTTTTTTTTTTTTTAAAACATATATATATATATATATATATTTTTTTTTTTTTAACAGCAAAACCCTATCTGGAGGTGAGAGCACATGAGAGCAGAATTCCAGACGCCATGACTTTAACGAGATATTATCGTGTACTTACCTAGTTTCGATCCAAAAACTCCATGTAGCATGTATCACTGAGTGTCAAGACACAAGTGTGAATGGCCACAGCTGGATTTTTGGGGGATTTTATGGGTGAAACATGATAATATAACAAGGGTCGTGATGCAAAAATCGCAGACATCAAGGAGTGATCGAGATTTTCTTTTTCATATATTTACCCTTTTAAACGTTTTTTTCCCCCCAATTTTTCTTTGTTTGGATCCATTATTTATCATCTAACTGTAACATATTGGAGAAAATGCGACAGTAACAAAAAAAAATACATTAATCGATAGTTATGAGGTGGATATCCACAAAATCCACAAAATAGACTGATCCGAAAAGCCGCTGTGGGACCGACAAATCAAAAAAATGGACAGATCTGAAACCAATATTGCAGTTGCGGTGGGACCGTCGGATCCAGAAAATAGACGGATCCCTTACTTGACTGAGGATACAGGAAAAATGTTCGGGCACCAGTTGTAACGTGTGGTGGGTCGGATACGTGCATACGGGGACCAAAAAGGGGGAGAAGCTTCCACTTATGCACATTTATTCACTAAAAATAATAATTCCACCTTGACCACTCACTTCACTCCCCTTGTTTCCATTTGACTGGAAATTGCATCCAAAAGGAGCACGTCGTGTCATTTTACTTCACGAGTTTAGGCAGCAATAAGCAATTGTTGAACACGCTACACATTTGGAAAGATCCCAATGACGTCATCACTGTGAGCCCGCAAACCATGGCGCCAACTAACGGTCAAAATATGGACTAAATATTATAAAACATTGCCATTGATTTAACATTTTATGTGTTTCTAACAACATATTTTAGTACAAGAAAACAAATGTGGTTTATTAGAGCCTACAAGTATTTAAGTTAGAGGATCACTTTAAAGAGGAGTGCAAGAGCAGAAACTTTTTTAGTCTTGTCTGTGTTTTCCGCTATATATACATATATATATATAGCTAATCCATCAAATGAGTATGATATGCCTCACTAACACCACAGGGGACGTCGAGCAATGTGAGGACACCTGAGTCATGGGGATTACACATATTACAGTAATAGATATCTGCTCTGGTAAGAGAAAAGTCTGAACATTTGCGGCTCGCCGCCAATGTCCCTGACTTGCATGGTGATATGGTTGTTACACTTACGGCTGGGGTCATGGCGGCTTAGCAGGAACATACAAGTTGAAATTGAAAAGCTCGGTGTGATGCAAATCCACCCATGAAATGTCATATACCCTTCATCCTTGAACTTTCAAAAGCACCCAACGGTTTCTGTGGGTCCATGAGGAGGAGGGATGGAGAGAAAGATATTAAAAAGGCGTCTGTATGGCTTTTGGGTAGATGGAAAAGGGGGGCTGTAATAGCGGAGAGGGCTGGTTGCAGCAAAGAAGAGGAAGGGGCTGGGTTTCAGGGTAGAGTTGACAGTCGTATGCATGTGTGAGGCTAATTTGCCTCCATCAGCTGTCACAATCGAGGATGTCAGGGCTAGTTTGGCTCTTAGTCTTTTTCTCTCTCTCTGCCTCCTCTTTGCTGGCAATGTCATGTTGTCAGCCCACATATGCTTGTCTGTGGTGGTGGGGGGTTCGGATAGAGGAGGCTCCGTCTTTTTTCTGTCGCTGTCGACACTTGTCTTCTTGTTTCTGTGCCGCTAACAGTGGTTGCTTTTAACCCCATCAAATGTCTCTGTTAGGCCTCCCTGCTGCTAATCCCTCTTTACGCATGGTAACATCAATACATCTATCTAGCCAAAAATCTAATCAGGTTTTCCTGTCCTGTTGCATTTAACATAACAAAACGTGCAAAACTAAATGTCTTTTGGTAAGGTAGGAGACCAGGGATAGGTTACCACGCCCAAACAAATAAAAACTGTGTTCTGTAAGATTAAAAAAAAAATGTGCTCAGACAAAGATACGTCGTTGGGGTCACTCCTCAATGACTAAATCTGTGCGTATAATAATCATAGCTGCATTTTTCCAAAATATCCAAAAATATTTATGCTCACGCATGGGCTACTTTTACAAAAACCTACTTTACATATCCAATTACTAGAAAATCCTACGATTACAACTTATTTTCAGTTTTATTTTATGACACTTCAACAACAATTATAGCCATAGATTTCACCATCAGTTGACGAGACAGCTCGTACAGGCATTGTGCCATGCCTTCCTGTGCCCAGGCAGAGCGTTGTGTTGGCTTTCATTGTGATAAGTTCAAACACACGCTGCGTTCTAACGCCGGATTTAGGTGGAAACAGGACAAAAGTTTTACTGCATACAAGCAAGCAGGAGTGGCTGAAAAGTGATTTGGTCGAGGATTCAAGGTAATTATTTTATAAAATAGCACAACACATGCACTTTGAAATGTTGTGAAATAAATGAAATGAATGGAAAAAAATACCGTTAACTTTAGCTTGAAATATTTACGTAAAATAAATGCTATATGTTCGTTTTTTTTTTTTTTTTTTTTTTTGCTTCTAAGCAAGAATCTTGACTGTTTACATTTATATCTACAGAAATTTCAGGATTTACCATTTATTTACAAGAATTTTCAAATTAAAAAGCTCTTTGTTTTGTGACAGCCACTGTGTTGGATTTTGTATCCATACACCATACACATAAAATAGCGTAACTTTACATTCAGATAATCAGGTAATATTCGGCCAACTCCCTGTTTTTAAGGCAAGTAATTTAGACATTTCGGCGTACATACAAAAACAAATTAGGCTTTTACGTGTTTTATTTTATTTAACATTTAAATCTTAAAACGACGAGGGCCAGATAGCCGGCAAGCCGTGCTATGGCAATAGTGACATTAGAATTCAACTGAAATAAGTTGGGGTTGTATATAGAAAATGCAAAATTTGCTTTTGTTGAGTAAAATTAAGATGATTCTGCATGCGTTCTTCAAGTATTAAATTTGCGATGTGAAAATTGAGTGATTTATTAGCTGTTGAAAACAAAAAAAATGAAGTCGCTATTTCGGGCAAAAACTTATATGATATGTTAAATATTGCTATTGATCCTGAAAAAATATGTGATTATTCCTGCATTTGTTGATTTTGTGCATCTAGCGCAAAAACTGATCATTTTGTAGCTATTTTTAGTTTTGTTATACTTATATAAAAAATATTTAATCGGGATTTTATTCGGGAACGACTTTGAATTTTTTGATGCCGCTGCTCATGGAGACTCATACTGTATATGCCTAGGGGAGGTCCCTGCTTTGGTTTTAGGTCGCTAGCGGCTTTGGTTTTGAAAATTTTTTAATTTTACCTTTTTGAAAATAGGCCCCCTATAGAGCGGCCCCGCACCACGTTTCCTGTCAACTGATGGTGAAGTCTATGTATGAGTAGAGTTGCCCGATAATGACTTTTTCACCGATAATCCATATCCTGATATTGTCCAACTCCAAACATCCGATACCGATATTGAACTGATACTAATTTAATGCGGTCATGGACTTAACATATTATGGCTAATTGTATTGTGATGCCCAACTACATGCTAAATGATAAATGTAACAACTTCAAGGTTTTCCAAATAAATATTCTGAAAGAAATAAAAGAACAACTTTAACTGAAGTTATGGGAAAAGTGCATATACTAGCGGCTTTGGTTTTGGGTTTTTGAAAATACAGCAGGTCCCCAACCGCACCCCATTTCCCATCAACTGATACTGAAGTCTGTACTATAGCAGCAAAAGAAGTCAGAATTGTGACTTTTAGGTCAGAATCTTGGCCCTTTTTTTTCTTTCAGTGGTTCTAACCCTCTCCCACAGTTCAGCAATGGTGCTCTGTTATCACACAAACATCCACCAATTCACTAAACAAGCTTTTGGTAGAAAACAATTTTAAGCAAGTGCATTAGAAAGTCAAAAAATGTGTTTCTTTGCCAATACACTTTTGTGGAAAGACAAAATGTAAAACAGCATTCTAGTGTCTACCTCACATCTCGTCCTAAATCAGTAGACCTTAAAGAGGAAAGGTGGAGTGACAAATTATTGGATAGATGGATGCAACCAACTTAAGTGTGTCTGCTTTCTTCTAATGACAGTGAATGACTTTTACCCTATTTTTTGTACTATAAGGTGGCATGAAAATGTTTTATTTTTACCAAAAATTGATAGTGTGCCTTCTAATCAAGTGCGCAATATGTATGAATTTCAGTTACGCTTAATCACATTGAACCTATTTTGTTGGAGCATAACTGTATTATACTGCTCCAGTAAAGTGTTGAAGACACACATTCATCAATCATAAAACCGACAAACAAAACAATAATACAAATAGCAAATTAATGATTGAATACAAAATTAAAATGTTAAAAGAAGAAGAAGAAATGCACTAATGCGCCGCCCCGCCCATCAGGTTTCGCCTTGTAGTCTACTACTAATTGTCGGAATAAAGATGCATCAAAAACTCATGAACATGTTTATCACCGTTCAAAGTAGGGGTTGACACCAGTAAACAAACACAGATAATATAACCACGATGACTATAGACCCTCTTTTTTGTCACACAAACGCTCACGCACACCCACCCACACGCGCACACGCCCCTCACAGCACACAGCAGAGTACTCTTGCCTCAAGTGCTCCCTTGCTGAAGTCTCCAATGTAGGCAGGGAGACAGCCTGAGTACTTTGCTGTAACACACACAGTCATCACTGTCAGAGCCATTGATTTGTCAACAACATAGTGATACACTGTAGATAGATAATAGCTCATCTTGTGTACAGTTGCTGCATGTTGCCGGACAGCCAAGAAGCATCTGTTGTTGTTTTTCTCCTTCTCTTTCCTTCCTCTACCTCCTTCTAAAAACCCCTCCCACACACACACACAAATTCGCACATCTCTGCAGTTTGAAAACAATAAAAGGAAAGCAATGTGTCTTGTTCTGCTACTACAAGTAAATAGCTGTCTGCTTTGTGTCTCTGCAGGTAGCTACACATCAGTGACTCGTCCATCTATCACACACAGCATGGCCAGCAAACGTCCTGCTATACGGATGATAAATACTGCTGCTTCAGAAAGGGACCGATGGAGAGATGGATGGATATAAAGAGAAATAGATTAAAATAGAGAGATGGGAGTGACTATAGAAAATTGAGGATGAAATGAAGAAAGGAATTGTAAAACAATAGGGCAAATAAATAGAAAATTAAATGCACCTGAGTGTGTACATAAATCCTCTACTTCCTTTCCTCCTCCAACCTTATCTGGAATGTTGCTGCATGAAAGAACGGACTGACAGACTACCTACCGCCTGCCGCCTCTGATAGCATTCCATTTTGCTTTGGTAAATAGCAACCTAACCGAGATGAGATCATTTAAACAGTCCAAATGCAGAAAGATTCAAGCCGGGCAAACATTGGCTGCGTAGAACGACGTGTGATTGCTGCGGTTAGGCGCTGATCCAACAATCAGAGACATACTTCATGCGATGTTGTGCACACAACAAATGTACAGGGAAATGTAAAAGTATCTGAACCTTTTGGAATCTCTCACATTTCTGCATAAAATCACCAGGAAATGTGATCTGATCTTTGTCAAACTCACACAGATGTAAAAACAGTGTCTGCTTTAACTAAAACCACCGAAACATTTATCGGTTTTCATATTTTAATGAGGATAGTATGCAAACAATGACAGAATGGAGAAAAATAAGTAAGTGAACCATCACATTTAATGTTTTGTGCCCCCCCCCCCCCCACACACACACACCCTTTGGCAGCAATAACTTCAACCATATGCTTCCTGTAGCTGCAGATCAGTCTGGCACATCAATCAGGACTAATCTTGGCCCATTCTTCTCTACAAAACTGATGTAGATCAGTCAGAATCCTGGGATGTCTGGCATAGGTCATGCCACTGCATCTTATTGGGGTTCAAGTCTGGACGTTGACTTGGCCACTCCAGAACGTGTATTTTGTTTTTCTGAAACCATACTGTTGATTTACTTCTGTGTTTTCGATCATTGTTCTGTTGCAGCATCCATCCTCTTTTTAACTTCAACTGTCTGACAGACGGCCTCAGGTTTTCCTGCAAAACATCCTGATAAACTGTTGAATTCATTTTTCCATTAATGATTGCAAGTTGTCCAGGCCCTGAGGCATTAAAACAGCCCCAAATCATGATGCTCCCTCCACCATGCTTCACGGTGGGAATGAGGTGTCGATGTTGGTGAGCTGTTCCACTTTTCCTCCACACATGACATTGTGTGTTACTCCCAAACAATTCAATTTTAGTTTAATCAATCCACAAAATGGTTTGCCGAAACTTTTGTGGTGTGTCCAAGTACCTTTTTGCAAACACTAAACGAGCATAAATGTTTATTTTTTTACAGCAATGGCTTCCTTCATGGAGTCCACCCATGAACACCATTCTTGGCCGTAGTTTTACATATGGTTGATGTGTGCGCAGACATATTGGACTGTGCTAGTGATTTCTGTAAGTCTTTAGCAGACACTCTAGGGTTCTTTTTTACCTCGCTGAGTATTCTGCGCTCTTGGCGTCATCTTTGGTGGACGGCCACTCCTTGGGAGAGATGCAACAGAGCCAAACTCTCTCCATTTGTAGACAACTTCTCTGACTCTCGATTGATGAATATCCAGACTTTTAGAGATGGTTTTGTATCCTTTTGCAGCTTTATACAAATCAACAATCCTTGATCGTAGGTCTTCAAACAGCTTTTTTGACTGACCATGATGCACATCAGATGATGCTTCTAATCAAGACAATTCTTACCAGGTGTGTGTTTTAATAGTGGGCAGGGCAGCTTTAAACCACTGGGCACACACCTGACTTAAACTGTTTGGTAAAAATGGGCTTCAATTGCTTTTGCAGTCTTCTTCGGCAGAGGGTTCACTTACTTATTTTTCCCCCTTCTGTCATTGTTTGTATGCTATCCTCATTAAAATACGAAAACCTATAAATGTTTGGGTGGTTTTAGTTAAAGAAGATACTGCTTTTACATATGTGTGATTTTGCCAAAGATCAGATCACATATCATGGTGATTTTATGCAGAAATGGGAGAAATTCCAAAAGGTTCAGATACTTTTTTTTTTATACCACTGAATATTCCACAAAGTCAGAGGAAGGCAAAAATTGAAAATACTGAAAAAGACACACAGAGTGAACAATGCTTTTGTTGTTTTGTTGCTTTAGTGCCCTTTGACCTACAAAAGAACCGTCTGCAAAATGTCGCACAAAAGCATGCGCGCGGCTACAAATGGCACGAGACAGACAAGCAGGATGGACCTGGGGATATGTTTCCGCACGGACGCCCTCGTGCACGGAGCCAGTCCGGCCCCGTTCTGCCCACAGGCCCTCCCTGACAGGCCGCTCGAGTGAGTGACCCTCCCTGACTCTAACATTGTGTGGCAGGGGGACCTCCAGACAGATGTTCCCTGCCACTGGCACGGTGCTGAGGAGAGGCGATTTGTCGCTGAGATGGAGGGGAACACAAAAGAGAAATTGAGTGTTTGAATGGAGAATAAAGAAGAAAGAAGAGGAGCTGCCAAAGTAGAATAAGACAAATAGCCGCACAGGGTTTGCTGACCCGACTGAGTAAATGTATAATAGAAAAATCAGTCTAAAGCTTTTTCATGATTATCTCACAAGATCAAACCTGATTTGAAATAGCGCCTATTTCGTTGGCTATTTTCCATTCCAATAACATGCATGCATGTTAGGTTAACTCATTTTCTTAAATTGCTCTTGGAGTGAATGTGAGCGTGAAAGGTTGTTTTTCTAAATGTGCGCTGCCAGTTCAACGTGTCACCCAAAGTAGGCTGATACAGTATAAATTCGAGCAATTCAGCAACCCCTGATGAGGACAACAGTCATGGAAAATGGAGAACTGCTGATTAACATTAGACCTACTTTATTTTTTGGGCTATAAGGCATAATCATACATTACTAGTCCTTCTAAAAAATTAGCATATCTTGATATAGTTCATTATTTTCTGCAATGTACTTATCAACATTACACTTTCATATATTCTAGATTCCTTACACACAACTGAAGTAGTTCAAGCCTTTCATTGTTTTAATATTGATGATTTTGGCAAAAAGTCAAGAAAAACCAAAAATCCCTATCTTAAAAAAATTAGCATATCATGAAAAGGTACTCTAAAGAAGCTACTAACCTAATAATCTGAATCAACGAATTAACTCAAAACCGAGGCTTTTAAAAACTCCCAGCCTGGTTCATTACTCAAAACCGTAATTATGGGCAAGACTGCAGACCTGACTGCTGTCCAGAAGGCCATCATTACACCCTCAAGCAAGAGGCTAAGACACAGAAAGAAATTTCTGAGTGAATAGGCTGTTCCCAGAGTGCTGTATCAAGGCACATCAGTGGGAAGTCTGTGGGAAGGAAAATTGTGACAGGAAACTCTGCACAACCAGAAGAGGTGACCGCACCCTGAGAAAGATTGTGGAGAAGGGCCGATTCCAGACCTTGGGGGACCTGCAGAAATTGTGGACTGAGTCTGGAGTAGAAATATCCAGAGCTACTGTGCACAGGCGTGTGTGAAACAGCGGCAGAAGCGCCAGACCTGGGCTACAGAGAAGCAGCACTGGACTGTTGCTCAGTGGTCCAAAGTACTTCTTTCAGATGAAAGCAAAATTTGCATGTCATTCAGAAATCAAGGTCCCAGAGTTTGGAGGAAGACTGGGGAGAAGGACATGCCAAAATGCCTGAAGTCCAGTGTCAAGTACCCGCAGTTAGTAATGGTCTGGGGTGCCATGTCAGCTGCTGGTGTTGGTCTACTGTGTTTTATCATGGGCAGGGTCAATGCAGCTAGCCATCAGGAGATTTTGGAGCACTTCATGCTTCCATCTGCTGAAAAGATTTAGGGAGATGAAGATTTCATTTTTCAGCACGACCTGGCACCTGCTCACAGTGCCAAAACCAATGGTATATGGTTTACTGACCATGGCATTACTGTGCTCAATTGGCCTACCAACTCTCCTGACCTGAACCCCAGAGAGAATCTGTGGGGTATTGTGAAGAGGAAGTTGAGAGATACCAGACCCAACACTGTGGATGAGCTTAAGGCAGCTATCGAAGCATCCTGGGCCTCTATAACACCTTAGCAATGCCACAGGCTGATTCATGCCTCCATGCCACGCCACATTGAAGCAGTCATTTCTGCAAAAGGATTCCCCATCAAGTATGGCTGGTATAATTAATTGAAGGGTGACTTTTTTTGTATTAAAAAAACACTTTTTTGTATTAGTCGGATGAAATATGCTAATTTTTTGATATAGGGATTATTGGTTTTTCTGGACCTTTTTGCCAAAATCATCAATATTAAAACAATAAAAGGCTTGAACTACTTCACTTGTGTGTAATGAATCTAAAATATATGAAAGTCTAATGTTTATCAGTACATTACAGAAAATAATGAATTTTATCACAATATGCTAATTCTTTGAGAAGGACTAGAATATGACCTCGAACCTATTTTGTTGGAGCATAACATTATTATACTGCACCAGTCAAGTACTCAAGACACACATTCATCAAACCCATAAAAGAAATAAATAATAAATAAATAAATAAAACAATTCTAATATTAAAAGATGAAGAACAAAATGAATAATGCGGTACGTACACAAATGAATCCATACATGTTGAAATATAGTCAATAACAAAGTTAACCATTCTGTTTGTGTGTTGTTGTAGCAGTAATGATGCAAGAATGAATGTGATGGAATCAACTAAGTATCTTGTATTGCAGATGGAGTTGAACAATAAAATTGAAGTGTGAGCACTACATGAAGGGTAATGCTGCATACTTCTCCTCTCAGCTGCCACTTTAATGAGCAGTCAAAATGGCCACACTTGAATAATTAATATGTGGGTCCATTAACAAGGCATTAGAATGCATTCTATTTCCTATTGATTTTTTTCTTCCAGTTTTTTTTTTTTTCCTCAGTTGAAAACTTTTACTCCGCCCGTAGACCACTGCGTCCAGCACTGAGAGTGAAATATGGCTGCTGCTGTTTAAATGTCAGCTTTGTAATTACACATGGAGCCTCGAGCCGGGCTATCCCCCGGCCTGAGGGCCTCTGATTTATGGTCGGCCACGGATGGACACAGCACGGACGCATCAAGACAAATGCATTCACACATCAAAATGACGTCATCAAATAAAATACACCCACACTCGCGCTCCTGTATATTCTTTTTTTATTGGCTACACAAGCTCCTGTATCCATTAGATGAAATGGCGTACCGCAGGAATGCTATTTTTAGACCGTGTT
Organism: Corythoichthys intestinalis; assembly: GCF_030265065.1. NCBI lineage: Eukaryota > Metazoa > Chordata > Actinopteri > Syngnathiformes > Syngnathidae > Corythoichthys > Corythoichthys intestinalis. Next base: position 54,787,596 of record NC_080395.1, on the reverse strand, counting down.
TCGCGGTCGTAAAGCGGAAGTGGGACATTATCGCATTAAGATCCATTATATTTCTGCTATTTTTCTTCGTTAAGCTTTCAAAAAAGAATATGCTGATCAACCACTGCAACTATAAAACGTATAGAAATGATTCTAGTCATGACGACATATGGAGGATGTTTTCTTCATACGTTTCCCGAAACCAAAAACTCAGAGGAAAAAATGTGAAGAATGGGTCAACTTGCGCGGGCGTCCAAAAGACTTTAATGCCAGCAAAGTGAAGCCATTCACATTTCACATGCAGTAAACATTTTGATGGGGGTCATAGTACTGCGGAGGACGAAGAGGTAAGCCATTCTGATATTTTTACCTACCCTAATTTTTGCACTATAAGGAGCACCTGACTATAAGCCGCAGCCCACCAAATTTGGCACAAAAATGGCATTTGTTTATACTGGACTGTCTCAGGAAATTAGAATACACAATATTCTAATTTTTTGAGACAGTCCTGTGTATATATACAGGACTGTCTCAGGAAATTAGAATACACAATATTCTAATTTCCTGAGACAGTCCAGTAGATAAGCCGCACTGGACTATAAGCCGCAGCTGTCCTCACTGTATCATGGGATATTTATTTACATCAAAAGATATTAACCGGTACAACCTTATTTGACAGCGGCATCATACGACCGACTGTCATAAGACCAAATGAACCATCATCAAACTTTGAACCAGTTACTGCAAAGCTTTATTGCTTCAAGAAGCTTCATTTGGCCATCACTGCTCCCTTGGGGGAGACAGTGAACCTCTGCTGCCACCTGCTATTGACTGTTGTCATCCAACATGCCTCTTAGTATGCATTGCAGTGCTACAGATGTAAATAACAATCAAAAATCATGTTATGTGCTAAATATTTCTTCAGTTACTGTTCTAATTGTTTCATCAATTGCTAGTTATGGTATTTACTGACACTTTATTTGACAGTGGTGCCATAAGACTGTCATTACACAATCATAATTATGACATGTGTCTGTCCTGAGCATTCATGAATGCTTATAATAGATGTCATTAAGTGTTATCCGGCAAAGGATCTCAGTTTTGAATGGATGCAAAAGATCCAAGATGGACAAAAATTGAGTTAATGACATAATTTGCCAAATGACACTTAATGACATAAGCATTCAGTAATGTCTATGATAGTGTCATTTCATAATTTTGATGATCTTATGACAGTCTTATGACATCGCTGTCAAATAAAGTGTTACCTAAAAAAAAAAAAAATCAACAAATAAGCTGCACTGGACTATAAGCCACAGGTATCAAAATGAAAGAAAAAAGTAGCGGCTTATAGTCCGAAAATTACGGTATTTTTTAGCGTGGCGTTTTGCCGTGGTGCTTGTGTCTGACAATGAATGAACTGAAAATAATTTAAGTGGTGTCTGACTTACCATTTCTGTTTTATAGAACAATTTTAGTAAGGGGGAAGTGAAAATAAATTAATAGAATTAAGATTTGTTATTAATGAAAACATTAAAAGTGTTCGTTGATTGTCACCGAATAGCATTTGCATTCGCTACACAAAACTAACAATACAAATTACCCCCGTGAACGGTCAGAGACGTAAGACAACCAGAGGATATAATATATAAGAAAGAAAGGCCAAAGGATAGCTTGTTGAAACAGGAAAACGTGATTGTTAAGGAAAAGGTGTGGATGAGCTCGGCTCTTTTTTTAGCCCTCGACACTCAAACCATCTCTTTAAATGAACATTTGTTCTTCCATATCTTTGCCAGTTATTTGGCACCAGTGACATCATTTTCGTACAGAATTGGTCGGTTTAGCTCTGTAAACATCTTCACACACAATTTCTATTCATTTAGTATTGGGACAAATGGAAGCTTGTCCCCCCTTTGCTAAAAATTGGCTAATAGTAGCTAACGTCATGACTATTCATGAGCGGAAGTGACGTGTGGCATTCGGTTTATGATTTAGCAAATTAACATTAAACTGGCCGTAAATCCAATTTCTTTTTTTTTTTTTTTTTGCCAGGGGTACTCGAGAAAAAGTGGAGTTTCACATTTTACCGCACGAAGACAATGTTGTACAAGAAGGACGGACGTAACATGAACATTTTTAATAAATTGCCGAGCGAGGCGCCACCTAAGGAGAGGGAGGCGAAGTAGCGAGCGACGGCCGGTTGGCTTGAGCGAGCGACTTTGAAACGTGCGGAATTATTCGAAAACTAAATTTAGCACATTCTAATGCATTATTTTATCAACTCGAGGAAGAGGATGGACCAGATTTGTCATTGTTTTCTTTGGATGAGTTGGCAAGTTGGGAAGAGTGACAGGCTGACCGATCAAACGGTGGACAAGTAGGCTGTGTGACGTAGTGTATGATGTGGCCCTTTTGGAGGAAAAGAGTTGCATGCCTGAAAAAATTTAATTGAACTAGTTTATTGTCAATATTTTTGAAAATACTTTTTATCTATGGAGGACCAGGAGTGCAAAAATTCAATAAATAAATACACAATTAAATAAATAATTAAAAGTGTCATTAAAATGCTTCTATTTCAATATTTATTTATTTATTTCAATATTTATTTCAATTTTTATTTATTTATTTCAATTTATATTTATTTATTTCAATATTTATTTATTTATTTCCATTTTTATTTATTTATTTCGATTTATATTTATTTATTTCAATTTATATTTATTTATTTCAAGTTTTATTTATTTATTTCAATTTATATTTATTTATTTCAAATTTTATTTCGATTTTTATTCATTTATTTCAATTTTTATTTATTTATTTCAATTTTTATTTATTTATTTCAACTTTTATTTATTTATTTCGATTTTTATTTATTTATTTCAACATTTATTCATTTCGCTTTTTATTTATTTCATTCTTGCACACTTGTTCCTCTGGAGATGCAAACATGAAATAATTTTATCTGTCACGTTTGCTCGTCAAAGTTTCTAACGTCTGATTGGTTGCTCAGCAAAGTAAGTCTTAACTAGTCGATCTCAGATAATAGATTGACGCCTGAGGCATTGGCTAATTTTTATGTACACCCGATACATAAGGTGGCATTGTAGATCCGTATAATCTGAAATATAATTGCTCCCTCAAAATCACAAAGACGACGAAGATTAGTAGCGTCACTAGCGTGGTCAGTGTAGCGGTAGTAGGCTTTGACGCATTTCGTGTGTTGTCCAAGCAAAACATACATATGTCCAAAATGTGCCCAGAGCTGCCCAGAGAAGCAGCAAATTTAATCGAGGACACTCTGAGGAGAACTCCACCAGCAGCCCATGGTGGAGTCCAGTCTGTGGCTTCTACATCGCGCGGGCCAGCGCCTTTAAACGGGCTGATGTCTGCATACGGGAAACTCTAGTATAACTTAGAAGTGGAACGGTCCTTGGATATTTACCAGATTTTATTCATTTATTTATTTTTTTTATCAAGTTTTGAAATAAGGCTAAATGACAGAAATAACTAGCAGTTTTCTAAGTACTTTTACTCTGAACTCCGACATAATTTTTACATGATAATGATTTAGTTTGGGTCTAGGGGTGCTCCAGTGTCTCTCTAAAGTGGACCCGTCATCAAATAGGTCACCGTTTTTTCCCCCATATATTTAATAAAGGGACTTGCGCTCTGAAGCCACGTTATTGCATTCTGAAGCCAGCGCATTGCATTACCGTAATGCACATAATGCAAACAATAATCCAAATGAGGGGCGGCTGGTTTGACTTCGTTTTTACGAGTGGAGGCTGGCTTGACCGCAGTTCTAAACTATCGAAAACTCTTCGATCAACATCTTGATCTGACAGAGCCGAGATGATGCCAATAACGTTAATTAATTGCTCTGTTTTGTAGGACACGTACTCAGGGTCCAAATGTCCTGCTTCAATTTGTTCTGAGAAATCTAACATGTCCCAAGAGAGCTCATGCAACATCTCAGATAATGCCGCCATGTTGGGAAGAAATAGGACGAAGCAATCGCTTATTACTCGATCAACTCAAACCCCGCCTAGTTCACGCCCGCCCACCGAGTTTGATGAGCCAGTGACAGATAAAATTATTTCATGCGGCCACACGGGGAACAAGAGTGCAAGAATGAAATAAATAAAAAGTGAAATAAATAAATGTATAAATAAATAAATAAATGATGAAATAAATAAATACAAATTGAAATAAATGAATAAAAATTGAAATAAATAAATAAAAATTGAAATACATTTTGAAATAAATAAATATAAAATGAAATAAATAAATAAAAATTGAAATAAATAAATAAAAGTTGAAATAAAAGAATAAAAATTGAAAGAAAGAAATAAAAATCGAAATAAATTTTGAAATAAATATAAATTGAAATAAATAAATAAGAATTGAAATAAATAAATATGAATCGAAATAAATAAATAAAAATTGAAATAAATAAATATAAATTGATATAAATAAATAAAAATTGAAGTAAATAAATAAAAATTGAAATAAATATTGAAATAAGTAAATAAACATTGAAATAAAAGCATTTTAATTATTTATTTAATGTGTATTTATTTATTGAATTTTTGCACTCCTGGTCCTCCATATTTATCAATGTTACATATATATATATACATATATATATATATATATATATATATATATATATATATATATATATATATATATATATATATATATATATATATATATATGTATATATGTATATATATATATATATATATACACTCACGGCCACTTTATTAGGTACACCTGTCCAACTGCTCGTTAACACTGAATTTCTAATCAGCCAATCACATGGCGGCAACTCAGTGCATTTAGGCATGTAGACATGGTTTAAGACAATCTCCTGCAGTTCAAACCGAGCATCAGTATGGGGAAGAAAGGTGATATGAGTGACTTTGAACGTGGCATGGTTGTTGGTGCCAGAAGGCCTGGTCTGAGTATTTCAGAAACTGCTGATCTACTGGGATTTTCATGCACAACCATCTCTAGGGTTTACAGAGAATGGTCCGAAAAAGAAAAAATATCCAGTGAGCGGCAGTTCTGTGGGCGGAAATGCCTTGTTGATGCCAGAGGTCAGAGGAGAATGGCCAGACTCGTTGAAGCTGATAGAAAGGCAACAGTGACTCAAATAACCACCCGTTACAACCAAGGTAGGCAGAAGAGCATTTCTGAATGCACAGTACGTCGAACTTTGAGGCAGATGGGCTACAGCAGCAGAAGACCACACCGGGTGCCACTCCTTTCAGCTAAGAACAGGAAACTGAGGCTACAATTTCCACAAGCTCATCGAAATTGGACAATAGAAGATTGGAAATATGTTGCCTGGTGTTGAGTTAATTAATCGAGGGTTGATTGAATATTTGCTTGATTGGTTGAATATTTGCTTGTGCTCATACATACCTAATACATACATAATACATATTGCCATATTTTTTCTTATTGATATAACCAGTAAATGATTATTGCTTGCTATACTAGGTTGTAGTATAATGTTTAAGTGTTACAAAGAGTAAAGAGGGTCAGGATGACAACTGCCTTGGTTCATGGCCGCATCATTGCGTAACTAGACCTTCCGGGATCTTCCATGGCCGCAGCGTTGCATAACTGAAGTGTCTGGGTCATTCTGACCGCTTTACCTGTGCCCTTGCTTACACACGTATATTTAGTTAGTTCCACCTACATGCTCACACATAGCCAACAAAAAAGATTTCCCAAGCTTTAAATATCTCAAGGAGCACTGTGCAAGCCATCATATTGAAATGGAAGGAGCATCAGACCACTGCAAATCTACCAAGACCCGGCCGTCCTTCCAAACTTTCTTCTCAAACAAGGAGAAAACTGATCAGAAATGCAGCCAAGAGGCCCATGATCACTCTGGATGAACTGCAGAGATCTACAGCTGAGGTGGGAGAGTCTGTCCATAGGACAACAATCAGTCGTACACTGCACAAATCTGGCCTTTATGGAAGAGTGGCAAGAAGAAAGCCATTTCACAAAGATATCCATAAAAAGTCTCATTTAAAGTTTGCCACAAGCCACCTGGGAGACACCAAACATGTGGAAGAAGGTGCTCTGGTCAGATGAAACCAAAATTGAACTTTTTGGCCACAATGCAAAACGATATGTTTGGCGTAAAAGCAACACAGCTCATCACCCTGAACACACCATCCCCACTGTCAAACATGGTGGTGGCAGCATCATGGTTTGGGCCTGCTTTTCTTCAGCAGGGACAGGGAAGATGGTTAAAATTGACGGGAAGATGGATGCAGCCAAATACAGGAACATTCTGGAAGAAAACCTGTTGGTATCTGCACAAGACCTGAGACTGGGACGGAGATTTATCTTCCAACAGGACAATGATCCAAAACATAAAGCCAAATCTACAATGGAATGGTTCAAAAATAAATGTATCCAGGTGTTAGAATGGCCAAGTCAAAGTCCAGACCTGAATCCAATCGAGAAACGATTAAAATTTTTATCGAGTTAATCACAGCTTAAAAATTTATCGTAATTAATCACAATTCAAACCATCTCTAAAATATGCAATATTTTTCTGTAAATTATTGTTGGAATGGAAAGATAAGACACAAGAAGGACATAAACATTCAACATACTGTACATAAGTACTGTATTTGTTTATTATAATAATAAATCCACAAGATGGCATTAACATTATTACCATTCTTTCTGCGAAGGGATCCACGGATAGAAAGACTTGTAGTTCTTAAAAGATAAATTTGAGTACAAGTTATAGTAATTTTATATTAAAACCCCTCTTAATGTTTTTGTTTTATTAAAATTTGTAAAATTTTTAATCAAAAAAATAAACTTCTGTCTTTAACTATGTAAGGTAGTGATTGAAATACACCACAAGATGTCAATGGCGAGTTTTAAATTAATTAGATCTCTCTCTCTCTCTCTCTCTCTCTCTCTCTCTCTCTCTCTCTCTCTCTCTCTCTCTCTCTCTCTCTCTCTCTCTCTCTCTCTCTCTCCCAAAATGTCCCCCACGTCAATCGTAGACAGTTTAGCCTCTTGGACTATGCCACTTTAACAGAAATTGTGTCGAAATTAAAGCCCACAACATGCTGCCTTGACATCCTTCCTTCAAACTTTTTCAAAACTGTTTTTCATTGCATAGCCCCAGACATACTTCAGATTATAAATACTTCCCTCCAAACAGGAGAGTTTCCTCAGACTTTAAAAACTGCAGTAATAAAACCTCTCCTAAAAAAAACCTAATCTGGATGCCTCAACCATGAGTAATTACAGGCCAATATCAAATCTGACATTCCTGGGGAAAATTATCAAAAGGGTTGTGTTTGAACAGATCCAGACTTTTATGATCCAAAACAATCTTTTTAACTCATTTCAGTCTGGATTTCGGCCACAACACAGCACCGAGACCGTGCTTATCAAAGTCCTAAATGATATTCGTCGGAATACCGATGCAGGCAAATCATCTGTTCTGCTACTATTGGATCTCAGCGCCGCATTTGACACGGTTGATCACAACATACTACTCAGCAGATTGGAACAGTGGGTAGGGCTTACTGACACTATTCTTCAGTGGTTCACATCCTATTTACATGATAGGGATTTCTTTGTGTCAATTGGAAACTATCAGTCAGAACGAACCAAATTCACGTGTGGAGTCCCTCAAGGGTCAATTATTAGACCACTCTTATTTAACATCTATATGCTTCCGTTAGCTCAGATAATGGAACAGTATGACATCTCCTATCACGCCTATGCAGATGACACACAACTGTACATTTCTGTGTCCCCACATGATTATAGTCCCTTAGTCTCCCTGAGTAAATGCATTCATCAAATCAATGAATGGATGTGCCAGAATTTTCTCCAGTTAAATGTGGAGAAGACAGAGGTGATCATTTTTTAGCCAAAAAAGGAAAGGTCAAAGATAAGCAGCCAACTTAGCACAATGTCATTTACAGCTACAAATCAAGTTAGAAACCTTGGCGTAATTATTGACTCAGACCTAAAATTTGATAGCCATCTAAAGTCCGTCACTAAATCCGCTTATTACCACCTAAAAAATATAACCAGAATTAAGGGGCTTCTGACTCAACAAGACATGGAAAAACTTATGCATGCATTCATTTTCAGCAGATTGGACTACTGCAACGGTATATTTACAGGTCTTGATAAAAAATCAGTCAGGAAGCTGCAGCTAGTACAGAATGCTGCAGCCAGAGTCCTCACAAATACAAGGAAGCTGGACCACATTACACCGGTTTTGAAATCGCTACACTGGCTTCCAGTGAGTCAAAGGATAGACCATAAAATACTACTGCTTGTCTACAAAACACTTAATGGCCTTGGACCAAAATACATGCTTGACTTGTTAGATTCCTATGAGACATCTAGACCCCTAAGGTCGTCTGGAACGGGTCTTCTGCATGTTCCAAGAACAAGAACCAAGCAGGGTGAGGCAGCATTTAGTTATTATGCTCCTCACCTCTGGAACAAGTTACCCGAACGTCTGAAGTATGCTCAAACTGTTAGCTCCTTTAAATCAGGGCTAAAAATGCTTTTGTTTAGCACTGCATATCCATAACTGTCTATATATTTCAATCTACCTGCCTTCTATTCCTCTTGTGCTTATCTCTATTGCTGATTTCAATGATTATTAGTAGTAGTAGTTTTTGCTTTATTTTTATTTTTGTTTTATTTGTATTTATTTATTTTTAATCTGTGATTAAATGCAATCTTTTGTCTTGGTTTTTACGTTGTGTTGATTTAAATGTGATTTTTATGGTCTTCATGTGATGTAAAGCACTTTGAATTGCCTTGTGTTGAATTGTGCTATATAAATAAATTTGCCTTGCCTTGCCTATATGTATATATAATTTTGCACTGTTGGTCAACTGTATATAACCTGCTTTGACCATAGTATGTGTAAAGGCCAAAAACGCCTATGCCCATACCTGCTGTTTGTGTTGAATTGTCAAATGTAAAACTATTCAGTCTTTTTTTTTCTGTTGAATGTCTGTCCTAACAAGTTCAATAAATATTATCAAGCTTCATAATGGTTTATCGAGGATGTTTGGTTTTCAATGGGACATCTATATTACAAATTTTGACATAAGACTTTGAGATTTCTTTTTCTAATTGGTAAGTGAAGAAAACAACAGTATAAACATGAAGGTTATGGTGCCCTGAAAAAAGCGACCCAACCAGGCCATTGTGATCACTTTTTTCTTTGATATATAAAGGCAACATCAAAGGGATGCAAATTCAGACAAAATAGGCTCAGGTGTTACAGGGTTAAGGATATCATTGGAAGGATATGGTTTTATTTCGTCATGTGGTGGGAGTAAACTATTTAAATAAAATGTACTGAAGGATTCACTTTATTTTCACCATCACATTTCCATTAATAGCATGCTGATATAGTCTCCAAACATTTGCTCGTAGAAAGAAAGGAAATCAGTGATGAAACAAACCAAGTTCAAAGATCAAGAAGTTGCAGTTTGGTGTAAGTAACAGGTTCATATAATGGCTAACACCCACATTATCTGAAATCTATAAACAGACCTTACGGTAATTTAAATTGTCTCAGAGTTTTACATCATCGCGAAGCTCTTAAGGCAGCCAATATATCTTGTCTTTTCACAGCAAAAGCCAATTGTTAAAATATTCTCTGCAGACGTATTTGACTTTTCTATCATTTTTCAGCCATTGTTGTGCAGTTTTGTGTATTCCTGATCATTTAACTGTAATGAAACTCCTCTTTGTGTATGTGACAAATTTTATGTCCTTTTTGTTCAGTGGTCTAACTCATTGCAGTGGCACGTGTAACACTGTGGTTCAATACAACAACAACACCCCCTACCCACTCCATCCACCACCAGCTACACACACACAGCGTCCATCAGCCAGATTGTAGGCACAGATACCTGCTGGGAAAACCAATCTATATGTGGACGAATGGAGGAGGAGAAGCGAGGCTCAGATCAATGGCCAGATATTGATACACGCAGTCACGCGAGGAGAGTAAAGTCCTTCTCAAGTCATTCTCCCCTAAGTGAAAAGATTAGGAATCTAGATGAGATGCTGAGTAAGATATATTTGTGCAAGCAGGCGATGCGAAGGGCTGAAAGACACATACTAGATAAGGTCGGTTATAAAGCGGGAGGCCGAGGTTCATCGTTGAAATGGACTCCCACCGTAGAGCTCGGTGATGCCGAGAGCAGTGAGCGTCAATAATAAATACCTCCATTACACTTGGGTGAGGCAACTTCCCGACCCCAGCCGAGTCCCCCTCATCTACCTTCAATCACGTCGCATCAAGCAAAATAGACCTGCATTAAATCACGTATGCTGCTGCTGCGCAGTTCATTTTGGTTTAACATTTGGACATTTTTTTTGTATTATAGTTTTTTCGAGCTATTCGTCTCTCTTCAAAAAAGACAGGCTGGACATCCAGGTGTTTTATAGTATTTGTGCCTCTGATCATTCATCGAGCTGATCGATCACTCCCCCAGAGGCTCTTATTAATGATCTTGTCAGCCGGCCTGCTCTCGGGTGCAGCCGCATGTCCAGAATGATCGATCATTAGCTAGTCCGCCTACTATTTATTCTCCAGCGACCTTGTCTCTCTCCATTGTGGAGTGGGCCAACTTATGAGAGCTCGTGCGTGATAAAATCCACTATTGATTCCCTGGTTTTTGGAGCAGTGTTCAACTGGGAAGAAGTGGTACAATAATACTGTCGCTTCCTCTTCAAATTAAATCAAGGATGAGCCATAATATACTAATGGTATATTCCATATTATATTATATATAATATATATTATACTATATTATAATATATTATTATATTATATATTCCTGCTAATTTGCAAATTTTCTCAAATTATGGATGGGTCTGAAATTTTAATCGTAGGTGCATGTCCACTGTGTGAGGGATAATCTAAAAAGAAAATTCCAGAAATCACAATGTATGCTCTTTTGACGATTTATTTGTGTGATACAGCTGCAAAGAAGCACTTGAACACCCGAAAAACCGAATGTTAATATTTAATACAGTAGCCTTTGCAATTACAGAGGTCAAACATTTCATGAAGTTTTTTCACACTGCAGGATTGATCTTGGCCCACCCATCAGTCAGGTTTCTGGGCTGTCGCTGAGAAGAGTTTGAGCTCCCTCCAAAGGTTTTTCTATGAGGTTTAGGTCTGGGAACCGGCTAGGCCATGTTACAACCTTGTTATAGCCAATCCTTGGTTTTAGTGGCTGTGTGCTTCAGGTCATTGTCATGTTGGAAGACCAGGCACGACCTACAGTGGGGAGAACAAGTATTTGATACACTGCCAATGGGAAATCCCATTGGCAGTGTATCAAATACTTGTTCTCCCCACTCTATGTTCAATGTTCTGACTGAAGGAAGGAGTTTGTTCCCCAAAATCTCACAATACAGGGCCCCAGTCATCCTCTCTTTGATATAGCGTACTCGTCCTGTCCCATGCGCAGAAAAACACCCCCAAAGCATGATGCTACCACCCCCATGCTTCACGGTAGGGATGGTGTTCTTGAGAAAGTCCTCATCATTCTTCTTCCTCCAAACACGGTTAGTGGAATTATGACCAAAAAGTTCTATTTTACTCTCATCTGAACACAAAACTTGCTCCAATGACTCCTCTGCATCATCCAAATGGTCATAGGCAAACTTAAGATGGGCCTTGACATGTGCTGGTTTAAGCAGGGGAACCTTCCGTGCCATACATGATTTCAAACCATGACGTCTTAGTGTATTACCAACAGTGACTTTGGAAACGGTGGTCCCACCACTTTTCAGGTCATTGACCAACACCGGTCGTGTAGTTCTGGCCTGATTCCTCACCTTTCTTAGAATCACTGAGACCCCACGAGGTGATATATTACAAGAGACTCCTCTCCGATTGAGTTTACCGTCATGTTTAGCCTCTTCCATTTTCTAATAATTGCTCCAACTGTGGATCTTATATCATCAAGCTGCTTGGCAATTGCGCCGTAGCCCTTTCCAGCCTTGTGGAGGTGAAAAATTTGGTCTCTGGTGTCTTTGGACAGTTCTTTGGTCTTGACCATGTTTGAATCTAACTGATTGTATCGGGTGGACAGGTGTATTTGTGCTGCTATCGACCTCAAACAAGTGCATCTGATTCAAGATACTGTAATACATGGAGTGGAGGTGGACTTTTAATAGGCGGAATAACAGGTCTTTCAGGGTCAGAATTCTAGCTGATAGACAGACACTTATTTGCAGCTGTATCACACAAATAAACTGTTTTTAAAAAATCATGAATTGTGATTTCTGGATTTTTATTTTTAGATTATCTCTCGCACAGTGAAAATTTCAGACTCCTCCATGATTTCTATGTGGGAGAGCTCGCAAAATAGCAGGGTGTTCAAATACTTATTTGCTCCACTGTATACAGTGGGGCAAATAAGTATTTAGTCAACCACTAATTGTGCAAGTTCTCCCACTTGAAAATATTAGAGAGGCCTGTAATTGTCAACATAGGTGAACGTAAACCATGAGAGACAGAATGTGGGGGGGGGGGGGGGGGGGGAGCAGAAAATCACATTGTTTGAGTTTTAAAGAAGTTATTTGCAAATCATGGTGGAAAATAAGTATTTGGTCTATACCAAAAGTTCATCTCAATACTTTGTTATGTACCCTTTGTTGGCAATAACGGAGGCCAAACGTTTTCTGTAACTCTTCACAAGCTTTTCACACTCTGTTGCTGGTATTTTGGCCGATTCCTCCATGCAGATCTCCTTTAGAGCAGTGATGTTCTGGGGCTGTCGTTGGGCAACACGGACTTTCAACTCCCTCCTCACCCTGTGGCGTCAAAATGATAACAAGAACGGGAAGGAAAAAAATCTATTGAACCTATTGAATGACCTACAGAGAGCTGGAACCACAATAACAAAGGCTACTATCAGTAACACAATGCGCCGCCAGGGACTCAAATCCTGCACTGCCAGATGTGTCCCCCTGCTGAAGAAAGTACACGTCCGGGTCTGTCTGCGGTTCGCTAGAGAGCATTTGGATGATCCAGAAGAGGACTGGGAGAATGTGTTATGGTCAGATGAAGCCAAAATAGAACTTTTTGGTAGAAACACAGGTCCTCTTGTTTGAAGGAAAAAGAATACAGAATTGCACCACACCCACTGTGAAGCATGGGGGTGAAAACATCATGCTTTGGGGCTGTTTTTCTGCAAAGGGACCAGGACAACTGATCTGTGTAAAGGAAAGAATGAATGGGGCCATGTATTGAGAGATTTTGAGTGAAAATCTCCTTCCATCAGCAAGGGCATTGAAGATGAGACGTGGCTGGGTCTTTCAGCATGGCAATGATCCCAAACACACAGCCAGGGCAACAAAGGAGTTTCAAGGTCCTGGAGTGGCCCAGCCAGTCTCCAGGTCTCAACCCCATAGAAAATCTGTGGACGGAGTTGAAAGTCCGTCTTGCCCAGCGACAGCCCCAAAACATTACTGCTCTAGAGGAGATCTGCATGGAGGAATGGGCCAAAATACCAGCAACAGTGTGTGAAAAGCTTGTGAAGAGTTACAGAAAACGCGTGCCCTCTGTTCTTGCCAACAAAGGGTACATAACAAAGTATTGAGATGAACTTTTGGTATTGACCAAATACTTATTTTCCACCATGATTTGTAAATAAATTATTTTAAAATCAAACAATGTGATTTTCTGGGGGTTTTCTTCACATTCTGTCTCTCAAGGTTGAGGTTTAACCATGTTGACAATTACAGGCCTCTCTAATATTTTCAAGTGGGAGAACTTGCACAATTAGTGGTTGACTAAATACTTATTTGCCCCACTGTATATATAAAAGGGCATTACAAAGATAACATTTTGACATTGTCAACCTGTCAAAATAAGTATCTACTGTACATATAATATAAGAACACAAATTACCAGACTCCGCAGCAGAAGTAAGTATTTTTGCTAGTCCCTAAATGTTGGTGTACTGTCGTGCCCCCTAAATACAAACATTCAGCACGTTTTGTTCACCTTTCTGGACAAAATCATTTGAAACACAGGATATCAAACAGGCATGTTTAATTCGGGAAACTACCCAAAAGCAACAACACTGTGAAAAACATGTCACATTTTAAAGAACTCTTTACAGAGGTGCTGTTATTCACAATTGAGTAAAGTCCTCAAAGGTGCTCCAAGCAGCAGGATAATATTGTTGTGGTCTTGAGTTATTTTGACTGTAATGTGGTGGGGTTGATGTTGATTTTTTTGGTTCTTGTAAAGGTATGTATGCTGAGGGTTGTGTGTGTAGGTGTACTGGGGGTCGGTTCGTGGAGTCGACAGGAACATTGGATGCCGAGGCTGTGTTACATGGTCAGCCCGCCTTTCATTATTGGCAGTAAACAGTCCATCCTTTGAAGAAAAGCTCTGCTCCTGCTGTTGAAAATAACTTCCATTTGAGATCCAGGTCCTCTTGAGTAATGGTCGTTGATGTTAGCGTCTTACAAAGTTTTCTGTTCCTGTGGTCCCCTAGTTCAGTGGTCTCCAAACTATTCCACATAGGGGCGCAGGATTTCGTTCCAACGAGTTTCAGGTTCTGCTTGTTTTAGAAGAAACCTCATTGAGTAAACTGTCTGTGCTCGATTATTATGAACAAAAACCAGGACCCACAGCGACCCTTGAGGACCTGTTTGGAAAACCGGGGCCTTAGTCCATCATCGAGAAGCCGCTTCCGACTCTCCATCGATGAATTGTTCGTTGACCTGGATAGATGTGACGATGGGAGGTCCGAGTCATGAGGTCCACTGTTTATGTCATTTGTGTCAACACTTTCAGACAGTTAAATGGTGGTTGGGCTTCCTCCCCAAATAGACTCCCACACATTGAAATGCTGTAAACTACTCATCCGTGTCCACTTTTACGACCGGAGTCGACTGCTTGCCTGTAATGGATCCTGATGTTTTTGAATTTTGTAATAACGATACCTGTTGAGAAAAAGACATGATTGAAAACAGTAAGAGTTATGGGTAGGGAAGTTCCCGATCCATTTATGTGATCGGAAATCTGGCCTAATCACGTCATTTTTACAAAATTGGAATCGGGTGAAAAAGATCAGGCTTTGGAAATGTATTTATTTATTTTTACTATTAAGTATTAGTAAACATGCCAGCCTTGCCTGAATAAATTTAACATGTATCTCTGTCTATGGCAGTGAATGATTTAAGGGCTACAGGCAACAAAATAATCCAGAGGTATAACGATTAAGGAGTTCCCTGAGCACGTCATATTTAGAAGATGGGCATCAGGTGAACTAGCCTGTGTTTTTAAGATACTCAAGATGAAAAGGGATAGACTAATAACAATAAAGGTCCCTTAATTACCATTAGTTAATTCATTTTTAGACAATAATTCATGTTTAGGTAACATTACAATAATTCATTTAATCCCTTATCTAACATTTATTAATATAATAATTAACATGAGTTAATGCATTAGTTAATGCATTTTAAGACAATAACTAATGTTTAAGTAGCATTAATATAATTACTTATCCAACATTTATTAATACATTAATTAACATGAGTAAATGCATTAGTCAATGCATTAGTTAATGCATAACCAGACAGTAACTAATAGTTTGGTAAAATTTAAAAAAAAAAAAAAAAAAAAGCCTATATAGGGTTAGGGTTTAGGGTTTTTTAACTTAAGCATTTATAATTTCTTAGTTAAGGGACACACGTGCTACACCTTACAATAAGGGTCCAAAAAGAATTCAGTAATGGTTAATAAAGGTTAAGAGGGGGGAACCTAAGCATTTATAATTTCTTAGTTTAGGGATACATGTGCTACACTTTACAGTAAGGGTCCAAAAAACATTCAGTAATGGTTAAGGTTAAGTAATACTTATGAGATATGTTCACGTGAAATAATACCAAAGTTAAGTTTAGGTTATGATATATAGTATATATAATACATAACATTAATTCACATATACATTAGTGCATTAATGAATAGTTATTAATGTATACTGGTACTAGTAAGTGATTGTTATTTTAAAATGAGAAACATTGCTCTGTGAGTCCTTGGGTGCTGCTAACCTAACCTTAAGTATGGTATTATTTCACGTGAACGTACCTCATAAGTATTACTTAACCTTAATTAACCATTACTGAATGTTTTTTGGATCCTGATTGTAAAGTGTAGCACGTGTCCCTTAACTAAGAAATTATAAATGCTAAGTTAACAAACCCTAACCCTAAACCCTAACCCAATATAGACCTATATATATTTTTAATTTAACCAAACCATTAGTATTCTGGTTATGCATTAACCCATGTTAATTAATATATTAATAAATGTTAGATAAGCAATTATATTAATTATTGTAATGTTACTTAAACATTAGTTATTGTTTAAAAATGCATTAACTAATGTTAATTAAGGGAGCCTTATTGTAAAGTGTTACCGGCTATTTTTATAAGAAACAAAAAATTAGTTTTGCAATGAACTATTAAATATATCAATAAAGTATAAGATCTGTACTCAGTATCGGCAGATCCTCAAAATCAGGTGACCCAGACTCTAGAGCAAAAATATGTGATCAGGACAGCTCTAGTTATGCTTAAAGTGGCAACTATAATAACTGGCAGTGTACAGCATGTGACGTTGTAGTAAAGAAGGACATTTATATTGAAAACATCTATAAACAGCAATAGATGTCCAATACCTTTTGACTGGGAGGGGCTGGAAATAATCATTTGGTCATTTCCAGCTCTGGTCATTTCAGGAGACTTCCAGTGAAAATGGATTGGATGTTTATTACTGTCTTTGGTTGCCAAACAGTTAAGATGATGTTAGGCCACCACCCCGGTTGTTCCTCCATATAGATTCTACGTTGATATTTTTCATCAGTAATAAGACTAATTTTTAACTTTTTCCGTCCTTAGTAATGAGCAGTTGAACATCATTTATTTATACGCCTTTGGTTGTGAGTTAAACACATGAAGCAGGAAAGAAATGCAGAACATTGTCGAAAACCAAACGCCAAAAGTAGACAAAGGTACTTGAATTTGGGATTAGGAGAAACATTACACAGAAAATAGTGCTGGTGTTTTACTTATATTTTTTCTCTTTTTTGTACTCAGTGCTGCCAACTTCCCAGTAAGGTAAGTAGTTATTGGCATTCCTAAAAGTCGCTAGATGATGTCATTACCTAATTTGCATGATTAGCAATTTGCATGTAATTGTAATGGACGCTGTAGGAGAGAGGAACAATGTTTTGGGACAAGCAAAAAATGAGTAAAAAAAAAAAAAAAAACACCAGAAAAAGTCGCTGGATTTGTCGCTACAATTTTGTTTTGTTTTTTTGGACAATTTTGTTACCCAAACATTTCTCACCTTTTGATGAAAACAATTCTTTTTCTGTCTAAGAGAGGTGCTTAAGCAGTCGTTATATCGATCCAGATCAATTAATTGTTACATCCCGTATCATTCACCTAAAGTGGACATCCATAAGTAACCTCAATATAACACTTTCCCCGCCACTGATGGCGATAGACGTCCAATCCATTCTAACCAGCAAATGAGTGAAAGCTGAAACACATCTTATTTCATTTGAAAGCCACTTGAAATGTTTAGAGCCCCAAATATTACAATTGTGTCGACATCCCAATATTTATGAGCTTGACTGTATGCAGAGCAATGAGGCAGCGTAAAAGTTCACAGGAGAGAAGGAGTGGGAAAAGGTCAACAGCAGTGAAGGAAAAAATAAGAGAGCGAGAGAGGGAAAGGAGAGCTGAAGCCTGAGGCTAAGCCACCGACGTGAGTGTAGCTTTAGAATAAACATGAGCAGCATGTAAACAACAAGAGGCCACCTACAAGCATCCGGCATGCACCCACACAGGCCTTCTGGGAGTCGGTCTTCACCATGTGTGTATAGTTGGACTGCGGGGATCCCAGAGGCCTGTCATGTTCCCGTCTTTCCTCCACTCTTCATACACACCTCCAAAGAATAAAGCCCCTCGTGGTCATAGAGCCTTTTGTGAATGTCAAAAGTGTGCATGCGCTTTGACTGCATGTGTGTGTCTGCCAAATAGAACGGGTCAGCAGGAAGTAGGCGTGCTGTTGTGAATCCAGAGGCACTTCTTAATATTGTTTGTTAGTCCATATTTGCGTAGTAACAAGAGCTTCATGATGGATGCTCACCGCCCTATGACTCCAGCCAATGGCTTCACTAAGACAATGCACTAAATTAGGCTCCATGGTGAAAAACGGCATTGAATCATCCTGAGAGGTGTTTATAATAAATGTTAATTAGCTGCGTGTTAGTGGGGGAAATGTATCACAGCTCTCAGGATGATGCAGGGCACTTCTAAAACCGTGAGTTTAAAACTACATTATCAAACATGAATATCACTTTGACAATCTGCTGCAAGCTTTAATGTCTCGCATATAGGGCACTTATTGAATTCAGTGGATGCCATAGACGGCACTAGATGCCCATTCCATTTTGATTGGGAGAGGGCTGGCAGCACTCTCAGTCAAAATGCATTGGACGTGTAGTGCCGTCAAAGGCACTGAAAGATGAGCATTCAGAGTCAGTCCTCTCACTTTAAATGAACTGACATCTATCCTTGTCAATAATTGGCATCTATTATGAAAAAGAAAATAAACTTTAAAAGCAGAGTTGTTTTCGGCTGCCCTTTTAATTTTTGTTTTAGTTTTAGTCTTTTGGACGATAATACTGATTAAGTATTAATCTTATTCATATTTTAGTCATCTCAAAATGTGTTTGTTGACAAAAACTCAAGACCAATTTAGTCTAGTTTTAGTCGACATTTCGTAAAAATGTTTTCGTCTGTAAAATTACAAAATGTTACTCCCAAAAAATGAAATAAATAAAGGTTTCCAACTATTTCGAATTAACATTGAGAGACATATTGTAGCGTCTACAACAGGGGTGCCCAAGTCCAGTCCTCGAGAGCCTCTATCCAGCTTGTTTTCCATTTCTCCCTCCTCTAACACACCTGACTCAAATAATCACGATCATTATCAGGCTCCTGCAGAGCTTGCTGATGAGCTGATCATTTGATTCAGGTGTGTTCAAGGAGGGAGACATGGAAAACAAGCTGGATAGGGGCTCTCGAGGACCGGACTTGGGCACACCTGGTCTACAAGGACAACGCCAATTTGGTGATCATACACACTCGGCAGGAAAACAGTACGTTATTTTCAATTAATTATACTTACGTGGACGCCATGAACTGTATGTAAAAAAAGTTGTCCGAGAGTTTAAGAGGACGCTTGCCATTAGCATCAGCCTAATGCTAACGCGAACATGAATGCTATGTTAACGCTACGAGTTACATATAGTGTGTGATGATCACTCAGCACAGACCTTTAAAGTCTAACGCAATGTTGCATATTTTCTCAAAATAAGAAAACAAATCTTACTGTGAGTGCAAGCCAGGAGACTGGCGAACAGCAGCACGTCACAAAAGTGACACAACTAGACAGTGCTGCAATGAAAGCTAACTACACATAAAATGTCACTCATTGTAAACACGTGACGGAAACTACTGTGCATTTTCGTCTCGTCAGACGAAAAACTTGCATTAATCTCGTTACGTTTAATTCTCCCAAAACATGTTTCTAGCTCGTTATCCTCTCGTCATCATCATGAAAAAACAATGTTCGTTGACAAAATATTTTTTGTTATCGTCATCGTGGATAAAAACAATACTGCTTTAAAGTGTGATTTAGGGGGCGCAGTCAGTGTGCATTTCTGTTTTTATTCATTTAATCTGAATCCTGATAGTTTTTAACATTTTACGAATTTTTAATTGTATTCTATCCATCCATTCCTTTTCAACACCACTTATCCTTGTCAGGGCCGCGGGGTGTTTGAGCCTATCCCAGCTGACTTTGGGTGAAAGGCCGATTACACCTTAAACTGGTCAGTCCTTCATAGGGCACGCAAAGACAGACAACCGTTCGCACTCACAATCACACCGCCACTGATTGGGAATCGACCCCACACTTGCCTGTGCTGAAGTCAGGCGAATGTAATACTACACCATCAGTGACTTATAATTGTATTTATCCATAAGGATGGACATTATATTAAGAAATTTTACAAAATACACATAATAATTAACCATTAAGAATAATAATTATAGTTGAGACCTGGCATCCCCATATATGGACACCACATTATGGATCATGTGGCCTACATGACCTAGACTGCGATGTCTATGTACAGTAAATGAACACCAGCACCAGGTCTTAATCTTAAAAAAAAAACAAAAAAATACAGTGATACCTCAACATACGATATGGTTGAAATACGATGATTTATGACAGCGTCGCAATTTCATTGTTTTTCCGCAAGACGGACGCACGGCGGATTTTCTTGTGAGAGAAATCAACACGGGTCCAAAAAGGTTAGTGTAGGTGGTGAAAAAAAGGAAAAAGGTGAGGCTTTAGATTGAAATTTAGAAGGAAATGATAGAAAAATATGAGCGTGGTGTGTGCGTCAGCGAACTGGCTCGACAATTCGGCAGGAATATGTCTACGATCTAGATGGTCCTCCTCCGACCTCCGTTCGTCAGCCTTAATAAGTTAGGGTGACAGTTATTATCATTGTAACATCGGCAAGGAAGTCGCCGACCTCGTCACGTTTTTAATCATTTCTTTCAAAACTTGTGCAACACAACACGCCCACTGTCTGCCGTAGCTGACGCCAACAGCAACATGAAAAAATGTAAAAACTTCCCACTCTTCCACACTTCTCTCTCGTCAGTCACACGGTGCTTTCAGGAACAGCATGCAAAACACAACTGCCACTTTAGAACACGATTCGTTACATTATTAATATTTTGACTTGTATTTATAATTTATTTGTTTTGCTATGTGTAATTGCTATTTGCAATTGTACCAGCAGTATTTATTAAGGATTTAGCATAGGTTTTTGGGCTGTGGAACGATTTAATCCAATTATAATGTATTCTTATGAGAAAATCCCGCTCGACATGCGACCATTTCGATTTACAAATCAGGTCCTGGAACGAATTAAATTTGTATGTAGAGGTACCACTGTAGTCACATGCCCGATAAAGAGTAAAAACAAATTTGGAAGAGCACATATCAATGGCCTCACGCATTTTACAGGTACCAGACTGATAACAGTAAGGTATAACAAATAGTGATAATTTATGAAATATTGACAGCCTCAATATTTATCACACAGAGTATGTAAAATGTTTTCATTTTATTGTACCATTTTATCATACGCTTTCTGTTTCGCTTGTTTCATTACTGTCACAGGTGTTGAAATGTGAACGTGATGAATGTGCCGATGTTTGAAAATCAATAGATTAGGTTATAAACTGATATGACTTGGCAAAACGGCCACAACTAATATGTCTACCCACAGTTTGAATGAAGCGTCATTTAAACACAGTAAATATGAAAATCTCATTTGTAAATGTAGTGCTGTTTCCATTTTTGGTGCATTTGTGAAGCCAGCTGGTTCCTGTTAAGATCTAATGTGTCCCTCATAAAAATCATCACACAGGCACACTGCTGTAAAATTCAGAATATTGACAAAGGGGCACCAAAGCAGCCCAAAGTGAGCTATTTATGTAGAACGCCACTCACACGTGACCAAACTGTGTGTGTCACACATAAACAAGCTTACTAGTGTCCCCCATAAGCCATCCCCTTGGACCCTGGGGTCCAATAAGCAACCATCTGCAGACAACCCCTTTCACCATGCACCAGGAAACACTGGAAGAAATGTGTGTGTGAGAGAGAGGTGGAGTGTAGTTCAAGGGCACGAGTACTTGATCAAACTTCAGTCATGGGAATAAACAGGCTCCCCTCCTCCATGTGAGCACAGTAACACGTCCTGAGCATACAGTACCTAAGCAAACTGCCCTCAAACACACACGACTATAGCTCAGTTATTACTGCACACTATACATTTAGAGTCTGAACCCAGTGCTGCCGGGTGAGCGTGAAAGACAATGCCTTAGCACTCGTGGCCTTGGCCCACTTCCATTTGCAGCGTGGGTGGTTGGGTGGTGCAGTGGGGTGGGATTTGGGGGCACCCACGCTGTCCTCTGGTGCTTCTGCTTGCTCATCCATCCTAGTCTGCCAGCCCACAGATCGATAGCTCTGCTCTCTTAATCAGGTCTCTGGTGGCTGTGGGCAGACCAGTCTGTGTGTGTGTATGTAGACAGCAGCTTGTTCCATGTGATGCTTGCACTTGTTTGTCTTTCCATCCAGGAATTCTTTGGCTGTTCATTAGGTTTGTTTATCTTGACTGGATTCTCATTCATTCCCCTCCTTCCAATATTTTTGATTGTCCAGCCTTCACGTAACACCTCCTGTGTCTTTTCTTTCGTGCCTTTGCACACAAGGGCTCACTCAAAAAGGCATCTCAATCAAGTTGGTCCCGCTGCAATGTGTGATGAGAACTGATGAAGACGGAGGAGGCCAAGTGTTGGGGAAATTGCGATGAGAAAGGATGAGAGACGAGAAGAGCCTGCAGTGCAAGATTTGAGATGAAGTGTTGGGCATCCAGCTGCGGTGCTAAAGAATCTGCCTCCAGGGTCTCGTCGCACCTGTGTCACCCAGCTGCACATGTGCGCACATAAAGCAAGTGTAGCAAATAAAAACAGCAACATTTGAAATTGTACTGCTTCCTATCTATTTTCCAGCAGCAGATATACAAAAACGTACATTTCCAACTACAGTGGTACCTCTACATACGAAGTTAATTCGTTCAAGGACCTTGTTTTTAAGTCGAAATGGTCATATGTCGAGCAGGATTTTCCCATAGGAATACATTATAATTCCATTAATTCGTTCCACAGCCCAAAAACCTACACTAAATACTTAATAAATACTGCAGGTACCATTACAAATTGCAAATGCACATAGCAAAACAAATATATTATGAATAAAAATCTGAATAATTTAATAATAGGAATTTAATGTGGCGGACGTTTTTTGCTGTACCTGAACGCATCGCGTGGCTTACGTGACAGAGAGAGGGAGTGATAAGCTTGTGTTTACATCCGTTTCCAATGTTTTCTTGAGAACACTGTCAACTGCGGTAGGCGTTTTGTGTTGGATAAGTTGTGAAATAAATGATAAAAACGTGACGAAGCTGGCGATTTCTTTGGCGATGTTACCACAATAAGAATTGTCACCTTGACTTATAAAGACTGCCGAATGGTGGTCGGAGGAGGACCGTGGAGATGTATTGTTGACCCAGTTTACAGATGCGCACCCTATGCTCATATTTCTCTATATTTTAATTTAGAAGAGTCTCCTTTTTCCTTGTTTCACCGCCTGTACCAACCCTTTTTGAAACCTGTGTTGATTTCTCACACAAGAAAATCTGCCGTGCGTTCGTCTGCGGTGCTGTCATGTCGTCGTATTTCGAGCATGTCGTCGGATGTAGAAACAAATGGCGAGTCAAATTTTACGTCGTATGTCGAAAAGATCGTGTGTCGAAGCGATCGTATGTTGAGGTACCACTGTATTATCAGGCATACAAAATATGAAATTGTATTCTTATCCAAACATCATTTTTAGGCCTTGCTGTTTGATCATAATCACAAACCCAGGGCCATATCAGAATTGAATTAAATCAAGAGTATCCCAGCAAAAACAATATGACTAATAGTGGAGGAAAATTAATAATAGAAGTCACACAGTGGCTGTGATTCTAAGTGATGATTTTTTTGTGTTTGCGTTTAGCACTTTGAGAAATCGTCTTTCAAATGAAGGTCATTTACTGTATACTAGAATGTACAGTGGTATGAAAAAGTATCTGAACATTTTGGAATTTCTGCATAAAATCACCATCAAATGTGATGTAATCTTTGTCAAAATCACACAGATGAAAATACAGTGTGTGGTTTAACTAAAACCACCCAAACATTTATAGGTTTTCATATTCTAATGAGGATATTATGCAAACAATGACAGAAGGGGGAAAAATAAGTAAGTGAACCTTCTGCTTAAGGAGGCTTAAAGAGCAATCAAAACCATTTTTTACCAAACATTTTAAGTCAGGTGTGTGCCCAATCACTGATGAGTGGTTTAAAGCTCACTATAAAACACACACCAGGTATGAAATGTCTTGATGAGAAGTATTGTCTTATGTGAATCATTGATCGGTCAAAATACCTGTCTGAAGACCTGTGATCAAGGATTGTTGATCAGTAAAAAGCTGAGAAAGGATCCAAAACCATCTCTCAAAGTCTGGATGTTCATCAATCGACAGTCAGGGAAGCTGTGTGTACAAATGGAGAGAGTTTGGCACTATTGGTTCTCTCCCATGGAGTGGCCATCCACCAAAGATGATGCCAAGAGTCCAGCGCAGAATTCTCAAAGAGGTAAAAACGAACCCTATAGTGTCTGCTAAAGCCTCACAGAAATCACTGGCACAGCCCAATATCTCTGTGCACACATCAACTATATGTAAAACTATGGCCAAGAATGGTGTTCATGGGAGGACTCCATGGAGGAAGCCACTGCTATCTAAAAAAAAAAAAAAAAAAAAGAACATTGTTGCTCGTTTAATGTTCGAAAAAAGGCACTTGGATATTCCGCAGAGGTATTAGCAAAATATTTTGTGTACTGATGAAAGTTGAATTGTTTGGGAGTACTACACATCTTAGGGCCTGGAAAACTTGCAATCATTAATGGAAGAATGAATTCAAAAGTTTATCAGGATGTTTTGCAGGAGAACCTGAGGCCGTGTGTCAGACAGTTGAAGCCAAAAAGAGGATAGATGCTGCAATAAGACAATGATCTAAAACACAGAAGCAGGGCCGGCCCAGGCCATTTGGGGGCCCTAAGCAAAATAATGCAAAGGGGCCCATATTTTTGGCCCACCATTTCGTCACAGTGTACTGTGAAACCCATACATGCAATCCAACCCATACGCCCATATTTTGTATATTAATCCGATTCTGTTGCACTGCATACTTCAAACTTCAAAGAAGTTAAGGAATAACTTATTTTTTAAAGCTTGTAATCAAGTATCAAAACTCACAAAAGTCAAATAAAGCAAACTGTACTAAACAAACTAGAATATAAATTAAACAATTGCCAAATTGGGGCCCCCAAGTTGTCAGGGGCCCTAAGCTGCTGCATAGTCTGCGCATAGGCTGGGCCGGCCCTGCACAGAAGTAAATCAACTTAAGAATTGTTTAAGAAGAACAAAATAGACGTTCTGGAGTAGCCAAGTCAAAGTCCAGACTGGAACCCCATTGAGATGTTGGGGCATGACCTAAAGACAGCGATTCCCAGGAATCTGACTGAACTACATCAGTTTTGTAGAGAACAATGGGCCAATATTAGTCCTACAGATAGAAGTTTACCAAGGCATTTATTTACCTATAATGTCTGGATGAGCCAACAAGTGGCGGACCACCTCGACAGCGCTGATCTAATAGCCACCACTCTTGACGATGTCAACTTTTGTGCGGCCCATCGATGTGCCAGACTGATATGCAGCTACAGGAAGCGTCTGGTTGAAGTGATTGCAGCCAAAGAGTGGGGGGGGGGAGGGGGGGGCACAAAATATTAAATGTGATGGTTCTTCTGTCATTGTTTTCATACTATCCTCATTAAAATATGAAAACCTTTAAATTTTTGGGTGGTTTTGGTTAAAGCACACAGTTTTTTCATCTGTGTGATTTTGACCGAGATCAGATCAGATTTGATGATTTCATGCAGAAATGTCAGAAATTCCATAAGGTTCAGTTACATTTTCATACCACTTTAAATCAGAACATGTACAAAGCTAACTAATTTTCTGTCAAACTCCACACAGGCAAGCTGGAGGCGAGATTACAACCCCGACCTTCAGAACTGAAAGAGACTTGCTAAGCACTTGAGCTACTATTTTTTTTTTTTCTTCTTCTCAAAAATACTTATGCCGCCATACTTGAATAGAGGAAGCAAAGTTCAGCAATAAACAGAGAAGTAGTGTCAAACAGTTCATTGTGATGCATTCATGGGAAGAAGTGTCTTAGAAGGTCCTTCTTATTGACCTTGCCCATTTGGTTCCTCGGTATCTCGTCCACCAGAAGCAGGCCTGTGGGGATGGAGTAGGGCGCCATGTGCTCTCTGCAAAGACATCCGCAATACGCATGGATGTTAATGCACTTAAAGACTTGTCTCCTCTTCACTGCGGTGAGGAGATACGTAAATGCACACGAGCCTGAGAATGGCACATGTGAGGACACACAACAGTGTAGCACACCAGTGTCAATAATTGTGTGTGCGTATTTGCAACAACAAAGACAACAAGAGTAGAAAACAATTGCACAACAAAGGCAAGGCCTGTGGCAGAATAGTCCAGATAAGAAATGTCCTTCATCCTTCGCTGCAGCTTTTCTCGCTAATAACCCAAATTTACCTTCCAGACACAGAAAATTCCCGAGTCCAAACAAAACAACATAATCATTACGAGATTATAAAACAAAAACACAAAAAATAAATAAAAGTCAACCGCAAAACAGCAGGCTGGGCTAATTAAAAGTGTTTTATATTTCCATACTCTGTGCACAGTTGTTACGTCAAGTCGAGCTGCAGCCTGCAGCTCTTTTATTATCTCTTAACCTACTTTGTGCGCGTGTGTGAGTTGTTGTGAACAGAATGACTCACCCTGCGCTCTCAGCACGTCTGAGCAAAGTGTCACCGAGCACATGCCAATGCCTACACATCTGGAATGGTGTTTGCTTGTGTTGCCAGCTTTTTTGGGCCAGTGCGTTTGTGTATGTGCGTATGCGTGGAAGACTGTGTGGTGAAGCTGGGCACGTGTGATAGAGATTCAGAGTGACAGCTGCAGCCAGGGCACTGAAGAGTGAGCATCCATCTACTTGTTTATGTCCCATTTTATTTCCCTCTTCCTCCTGGTTAGCATCAACTCACTGGCTGGTGGGTGGTGGGCTGGTGCTAACCATCCGCAGGCTGAACCCCGAGTTAGACTGTGTGTGCGTCTTAGCCTTATTGGTCAGTGGCAATACCAGCATGCAGCAAGTAGGACCAATAGGCTATAACAGCAGCGTTGAACACACCACTGTATGAACCCCACAGCAATGATGCATGCCATGCATACAGGCCCGCACGCACACTCACAGAGAGAGCGTTCTTCACGAACATAGTTAAAAGTTGAAGCTGTCAGACTTAAAGCTTTAACTACCGGTATACACACATATAGTATACACAGTAATATTTTACAACAGTAATGTATGTGTATTTAAATTAGGAGTGGGAATCTTCGGCATGAGGATGATTCAATGCATACAGTATCTACAGTGTATCACAAAAGTGAGTACACCCCTCGCATTTCTGCAGATATTAAAGTATATCTTTTCATGGAACAACACTGACAAAATGACACTTTGACACAGTGAAAAGTAGTCTGTATGCAGCTTATATAATAGATTTAATTTATTTTCCCCTCAAAATAATTCAAAATATAGCCATTAAAATTTAACCCCCCGGCAACAAAAGTGAGTACACCCCTTAGTGAAAGTTGTCAATATTAACATACAACATGTCAACTGTCAAAATATTGTGTGGCCACCACTATTATCCTGAACTGCGTTTACTCTCCTGGGCATGGAGTTGATCAGAGCTTCACAGGTTGCCACTGGAATGCTCTTCCACTCCTCCAGGACGACAATGCGGAGCTGCTGGATATTTGAGACTTAGTGCACCTCCACCTTCTTCTCCCTGAGGATTCCCCAAAGATGTTCTATTGGGTTCAAGTCTGGAAACATGCTAGGCCAGTCCATCACCTTTACCCTGAGCGTCTTCAGTAAAGCAGTGGTCATCTTGGAGGTGTGTTTGGGGTCATTGTCATTCTGGAACACTGCCCTGCGACCCAGTTTCTAGAGTAAGGGGATCATGCTCTGCTGCAGTATTTTACAGTACATGTTGTTCCCTCAATGGAATGTAACTCTACAACATCTGCAGCACTCATGCAGCCCCAGACCATGACATTCCCACCACTCTGCTTGACTGTAGGCATGACACACTTATCTTTGTACTCCTCACCTTGTCGCCGCCACACATGCTTGAGACCATCGGAACCAAAACATTTAATCTTCGTCTCATCAGACCATTGGACATGGTTCCAGTAATCCATGTGCTCTGTTGACATGTCTTCAGCAAACTTTTTGCGGGCTTTCTTGTGTACCGTCTTCAGAAGAGGCTTCCTCCTGGGGTGACAGCCATGCACACCAACTTGATGTCGAGTGAGGCGTACGGTCTGAGCACTAACAAGCTGACCCCCCACCTCTTCAATCTCTGCAGCAATGCTGACAGCGCTCCTGCAACGTTCTTTCAAAGAAAGCATCTGGATGTGCTCAGCTTCTTTGGACGACCAACCCGAGGCCTGTTTTAAGTGTACCGTGCTCTTTTAAAACGCTGGATGATCTTAGCCACTGTGCTGCAGCTCAGTTTCAGGGTGTTGGCAATCTTCTTGTAGCCTTGGCCATCTTCATGTAGCGCAACAAAACATCTTTTGAGATCCTCAGAGAGTTCTTTGCCATGTGGTGCCATGTTGAAACTTTCAGTAACCAGAATGAGAGAGTGTGAGAGCTGCACTACAAATTTGAACACACCTGTTCCCTATGCACACGTGGACCTAGTAACATGAGTCACGTGACATTTTGGAGGGAAAATGACAAGTAGTACTACTCAATTTGGACATTTAGGGATGTCGTTTGTAAGTGGTTTACATACTTTTGTTGCCAGGGGTTTAGATATTAATGGTTATATTTTGTGTTATTTTGAGGGGAAAATAAATTAACTCTATTATATAAGCTGCACACAGACTAATTTTCATTGTGTCAAAGAGTCATTTTGTCAGTGTTGTCCCATGAAAAGATACTTAAATATCTTGTGTAAAATATAAATATATTTTGTGATACACTGTATATGCATGAGTTGTACTTTGACAGGAAAACAATATCTTTGCAGGCGACCTCACATTATTATTACAGTGATCACTCATTTTTCACAGTTACTGGGGACCAGAACCCGCCGCGATAAGTGCAAAATCGCTTACGTACAGTGGTACTTTGACATACGATCGCTTCAACACACAATCTTTTCGACATCTGACGTAAAATTTGACTCACCATTTGTTTCTACATCTGACGACATGGTCAAAATACGACGATTAATGACAGCGCCGGAGTTTCTTTGTTTTCCCGCCAGACCGATGCATGGCAGATTTTCTTGTGAAAGAAATCAAAATGGGTTCCAAGAATGTTCAAGTGCAAGTGGTGAAAAAGGGAAAATGTGAGGCTTAAATTGAAGGAGATAGTACCTTTTCTCATAGGCACGTCTAACTGTTTGCATTATTCTAACACACTTGATATAATCAATCAGGGAATAGTATATTTTCTCGTATTTACCGATCGACTGCTTGTATTTCTCTAACACGCTTAACAAAATCAATCAGGGAATAGCATCGTTTCTCGTATTTACTGTTTGTATTACTCTAACACACCCAATATAAAATAAATATCACTTATACCATAGTTTAAGGAAAACGAGCAGAATATAGGGCATAAGAGATACATGACGCCTTCTAATCACGGAAGCCCAACGTGTGCATCATGCAACTGACTGAACAAGATTGACGCTGACAAGCCCACGACCGCACCACCAACTCTAGCAATCAGTGCTCCCTGACAGCCCAGAGCAAATGGCAGGAAGCCCTGTGCCAACAAAAGGAACACAGGAGAACGCCCGATATCCAACTGATATCACGACTGATAAGACTCCAAGAGCCCCTTTGACGCTGAGGTGGCAAAATCCACAACCCTCGTTACCCTGACAACAGTAACTCCCGAATCCGCCTGTCCAATCCACCAACAGAAAATAATCCTAAACAACACCCAAACACATCCTTCTTCTGCCCACAGCCTACCCCGCGAGAGCCTTCAAAAAGACTGAATGTTTAACTAATCGTTGTCATTTTTCTCGTGAACCTTTTGTTGACTTGTGATATGGTGACCTTGGATCCTCGCCTGGGTCCCTCTGTGCTGTATGATTGCTGTCAACCCAGAATAAATTGTCAACTTGTGTTTCAAAGCCTTTTTCCAGCTTTCAAAATGGAGTCGGTACAAGGGGTTAAGTCTAGGGTAACGCACGGACTTTTGCCTTTCGGTTGTCGGGGTCTCGGCGTCCCGGGTCGTTGGATCTGCGCTAGCGCGGGTCTGGCGATTTGGCTGGCTTGATTCTTGCAGTCTGGCTAAAAAGTCAGATTCCTTCAAAATAATAGAAAAACATGAGCGTGGTGTGCGTGTCCGTGAACTGGCTTAACAGTTGTGACGGCCCCTGGCCGTTTAATTGTTAATTTTCTGAGGATCTTCCAGTCAGCTGATCGTTGCCTCCACCAGCTGGCTGCTTCCCCTCCCACTGTGACGACAGCTGATTGACGCAGGACGGACCGACGACGTCACCACCACTGATTGGCCACGGGAAAAGGCGCCAAGCTTCTTAAACCTGCCGCTGTCAACGCTCTATGAGGTCACATATGACAGCATTCTGCCGCGGTCCTCCTTGCCAGCTCTTTACTCGCCATTCACGCTCGTTTGCATTTGATCGCTAGTCTTATACACTCCCGCTTTTTCGGTGAGGTCTTTTGTGTTTATTCGTTATTGGATCGTTTTTGCTCACCACTGTAAATAAGAGCACTGAAGCAAGTAAGGGTAAGTCGCCATTTCTGTTCAACCCGTTTTCTCCTGTTTTGTATAGAGTAGGAAGTTAGTTTAGAAGCTGTCTTTTCTTTGTTCCTTTTACATGATCAGGGTTTAGTTAGCGGGTCGGGTTTAAGTGTAGTTTCTTTTGTTTGTTGTTTTGGCCTGGGCTTACCCTGAAGTCACGCTTCGTCGGCATTCTGTACATATTCATTGCGAGTTTGATTGTGTGTAAATAAATTTGTGTCCACTCGTACATTTGTGTGACTTGTTTTATGTTACGCCCTTCGCGAGCCGTCTTTGGCACGTAACAACAGTACTGCTGTAGAATGTCAAAGATCTCAACGGTTTTCCTCCGACCTCCGTTCGCCAGTCTTTATAAGTTAAGGCGACCATTATTATTGTGGTAACATCGCCAACAAATTGCAATCTTAGTCAGGTTTTTAATCATTTATTTCAGAACTTGTGCAATACAACATGACTTAACCACATAGTTAAATGTGCTATATAAGTACTGTCCATTTACCATTTACTGTCTGCCCCAGATGAACATGAAAAGGAAAAGGAAAAAGTCCCCTCTCACTCTGTCAAGTCAGCTACGCGGTGCGTTCAGGTACACCACACAGAACACATCCGCCACATTAAAACCCGGTTCGTTACATTCTTAGAGGTATTATTATTATTATTATATTATTATTCTGATTTTTATTCATAATTTATTTGTTTTGCTCTGTGTAATTGCTATTTGCAATAGTACCAGCACCTTTTATGAAGGACAGTGTAGGTTTTCAGGCTGTGGAACGAATTCATGGAATTACAATGTATTCCTATTGGAAAATCCTGCTCGACATACGACCATTTCAACTTACAAACAAGGTCCTGGAACAAATTAACTTCGTAAGTAGAGGTATGTATTAGGGCTGCAATTACGCTTGATAACACACATCACTTGAAAGCTACGTGTTTTTCCCACGTGTTTCAACTTAATTTCCATTTGTGTCAAGCTATTTTTAAGTTCTGTTTAAGTTTTAAGTTAGTCTAAACTGTAAGTACTGATAGGATTTTGAGTTTTTGCAGTGTTCAAAATAAATGTATGATACCTGCTGTATTGGAGCACATTAGGGACCAGTGCTACTTGGTGACTACTGAGCTAAAACTGACAGTGATCTTTATTATGTTTTAATTTTACACCCTCATCACTCTACAGCACTGTGTTTTTACAGATTAAATAAAGCCTGTATGTAAGACACATTAGCCACGCATCAACAGTGGTCATAATTAATAGAAACCTAGCCCTCCGAGGGGCTAATGTTACGTGATCGAGTGACAGTAACGTTATATTTACTAGCGATGAGAAGTCTACTGCTTAAAGATGGCGGCTGTTTACTAACGCTGCCCAGACGCGGCCGAGTCTGTCATTTCGCATCTAGTCCTAAATGCATGCGATATCTTTGAGACGCATCGGACACTATCTGCTACCACACTAGCATCATGCGGGCGTAGTTTTTAGCAACGTCGGCGTAGTTTGTAGCGACTGTCGGCTGCGGTAAGTTTTTTTTTTTTTTTTTTTCAATTGCTTCCTCCTCTACGCACGTGACGTCAGCACGTTGTCCCTCATTAAAATTAGTCCGGGCAAAATGTGATGCTTAGAGCTGGCAAGATTAAACGATTCCTCGAGGTGAAAAAAATTACTCGGATCAGTTTTTAAACTCGAGTTACTCGAGTTGCTCGAGTATTCGTTTCAGCTCTAGTATGTATATATAGATCAATAAAAGGTTTTTAATCACTTCAAATGTTATTAAGTTTAAACATGTTACTGTCCCACCGAATTATTTTAAACAAGAATAAAGTATAAAAATGCTTGTCTTTATTCAACGCTTCATTGAGAGAGTCCACTCAAATGCTCTCAAGCTGCTCACTTACACACAATGAGTTGCCACAGCAACTGTTTAACAAGTGAAATGATGCATGCGGTGCTTTGAAGCTTTGACTTCCAGGCATCTGTGACAAGATCAAACATTAAACGTCTGTCAATCATCGTTAACTTTAATAAGCAATTCTACTGCACTGCCTGACCTACAAAGAGCAGGGAGAGGAAGGGAGGGAGGCATGGAGAATGAGACTATGCGATCCGCTCGGGACAGCTAATCCGTATTTATTTATTTTCTTAATTGAAAAAAATCCGCGATGGACTGAGGGCACGAAGTTTGAAGCGCGAAGTAGTGAGGGATCACTGTATTAATATTTTCAAAAAAAAAAAAAACGACAAGAAAAGGTGCAATACCTTGCCCATTTCTTTAAATCCGGTAGGGTCAAACTCTGACCCTCCTTGAGCTGAACCACTGCGGTGACCTTTTGTCCCCACGTATCGTCTGGTGCCCCAATCACAGCGATGTCTGTATGAAAAAAAAAAAAAACCCAACAACAAGAAGTTGTCACTCCACAACTAATAATTAATGTCTGTGTATTTTTGGTTGTCATATGCTTATTTCTTTTTACTCGTTTTTTCAAGGCATATAAACACTGTCTATTGTTGTTTAATATAACATGCAAGTATCTTCATAGTTGTCACTTATGGTTCTAGTATTGCACATTCTCATTGCAAGTTGTTTTGAGATGAAAGAAAACTTTAACTACTTATTCTTTTGTGCGTGTAGAGTTCAAAGCATTGTTCAGGCATTAAACTGAGTTTTACAAACGTTTTGCCTACAGATAGAAGTTGACCAAGGCATTTATTTACCTATGATGTCTGGATGAGACAGCAAGTGGCGCTCCACTTCGAGGGCGCTGATCTTATAGCCACCACTCTTGATTATGTCAACTTTTGTGCGGCCCATGATCCAATAAGCACCTTCTTTAAATACTGCTGTGTCTCCTGTACGACAAATAAAATGAACAAAAAACATGTGCTCAGATCTTAGAATTGCCATATATCATAACTTTACGATCAGCTCGTTCACGAAAACATCATGTAAACATCAAGTAAAATAGTTTAAACAAAAAAATGTTGTTTTGACATTACTCAAACAAGGACAGTACAATAGAAGTTCCATTCAAAACAATAACAATGCCAACCATTTCCATGTGTAATCCAGTGACTCTTTTAAATCACTCACAGTGTTCCATTACAATATTGCATTGATTCCTCGGACATGTTCAAATTAGCCGACGTCAAGAAGTCTGCATTGATTTGGATTCTATGCAGTGGTCAGGAATCAATACAGAATGATGTATGTCCACTGCAATACAATGGGGTAGCCAATAAATAAAATATAATGGTCACATTAAATGGACAGTTGTGGATGAATATTAGTCAAAATTATATAACTTGGATTGCCCTGGCAGCAGCACAGCCAGACTGGTGTGCTTCACAGTCAAGAGGTTCCCTGGGAGAACTCTGAACCGTGGCTGAAGTGTGTACAATTTACATTTACCATTTTTTTCTAAACTGACACTTGAATTTCTGCATGCCTTCTTTAAAATGGCATGATAGGTTAATTCTCAGGAAGAACTGTTCATGGATGTGAATGTCAGTGACATGAACATTCAACAAGATTAAAAAAAAAAAATTGTTAAATTCCTGATTTGTTCTATGGCTTGGATTATTCTGATCAAGGCTTTGAGTGAGCTGGATCTTATGGAAACAAGTACACATCAATTCACATCTACAGGCAATTCAGAATTTTGTTTTGCTTAGTTTATGGAACTGGAATGTAGGAAGAAGCTGTCATACACAGAAAAGGCCAATGCGAGTAGTGAGGGAACATGCAGGAACAGGAAGGTCTGGGAGGCAGACATGCATATGCACCACAAGCTAATTTTAGTAGAAATTCCAATTTATTGTTTTATTTGTGAAAATGATAATAGCTCTAAGAGTTGATTGAAATGGGAAAATTGTGCTACACACTTTAGTATAGAGGGATGTTATTGTTGACTTCACCAAAGCTACAGTTACACTTCAGGTCAAATCCAATTTTTTTTATGGCGTGACGGCCCTGGCCGTTTAACTGCTGATTTATTTTGAGAAGCCTCCAGTCAGCTGATCGTCACCTCTGCCAGCTGGCTGCTTCCCCTCCCACTATGACGAAAGCTGATCGATGACGGACGGACCAACGACGTCGCCGCCGCTGATTGGCCACGAAGAAAGGCGCCAAGCTTCTTAAACCTGCTGCTGGCACCGCTCTGGGAGGTCGCATTTGACAGCATTCCGCCGCGGTCCTCCTCGCCAGCTGTTTGCTTTGAGTTTAATACACTCCCACTTTTTCGGTGAGGTCTTTTGTGTTTTTCTATTATTGGATCGTTTTTGTTCACCACTGTAAATAACTGCACTGAAGCAGTAGGGGTAAGTCGCCATTTCTGTGCAACCCGTTTTCTCCTGTTTTGTTTAGTGTAAAAAGCTAGGTTAGTGGCTGTCTTTTCTTTGTTCCTTTTACATGATCAGGGTTTAGCTAGCGGGTGTGGTTTAAGTGTAGATTCCTTTTGTTTGTTGTTTTGGCCTGGGCTTACCCTGAAGCCGCGCTTCATCCACATTTTGTATTCATTGCGAGTTTGATTGTTGTGTAAATAAATTTGTGTCCACTCGTACCTTGTGTGGCTCGTTTTATGTTGCGCCCTTAGCGAGCTGTCCGTGGGACTTAACATATGGGATGATGAAATTTGTGCTATCAGAAACAATCTGAAATTCTATATTGAATCTGAAATGCTAAACTCGAATTTGAAATATTTAACATGAACAGTCAAAATATAAACCTGTATCTGAATCCCGTAATTTTAGATTGTATTGCTTGATTTGAATCATTGCATTGAAACCTGAATACAAATAATCTGAAATTTGCAATTCACTTTCACGAAAAATTTGACTCCTTTAAATTTTTCACATTCAGGTATCACGATACAAATTCACTATGAAAAAAAACAAAAACAAATTCAGATTGAAATTTTTTGTGACATACACATACACTTGGAGGGAAGCAATCGATCACAGTTAAAGATATCCTCTTGGCAAACCAGCACATTTTTTTTCCTTCTATTTTGTGACACATGCCCTTCGTGAGCACGTAAAACATTAAAATATTATGCAGAAGAAATGTTGTTTTACAGGTGATTACACATTTTTGTGCATCATTTTCTAAAAAAGAAATGGAAACAGAAGTTGGAGCACATGTCATTGATGAGTTTGTCACGTCTCACACTTAGGTCAACGTTCTCCTGAGCTGCAGAGTCAACTCTGATGTCCATTAGAGTACAGTGGACTCAATGTCATATTCAAGAACCCTATCTGAGATGATTCAGGCATTATGACATGGAACGTTATCATGCTCGAAGGTGGGTACGCTTTGGTCATTAAGGGATGGACATGTTTAGCAACAATACACATGTAGGGTGTGTTGTTGTAACGATGCTCAGTTGGTACTAAGCAAAGGTGGGTAGTAACGCATTACATTTACTCCGTTACATTTACTTTTTGAAAAGAATGTACCGGTAATTTTTAGAGTAATTTTACGACACAATACTTTTGAATTTTACTTGAGTAGTTTTGTGAAGAAGAAACACGACTCTGCTACTTTGGGCTACACTAGACTACACTAGTTACATTTTTTTCTCTTTATTCTACATATTGACTTTATTTTTGCCATAGATGCCGACAGTAGTGCTACCGGTTTAACCAATAAGATGTCGCAACAATAAACATGTCTCCATTACACCATTCAGACGTAACAATATTTCCTTCTCCACCAAAGTGCACTCATGATCTTTGGACGATAATGGGTCGTAGTGTAATGGTCTAAATTTCATGATTTTTGTGCCATTTATTTGGCATAATACAGTCACATGTAATAGGCTCAGCAACTCAGCAGGGATTCCTAACGGTCGGGCCAGGGACCGGTACCAGTCCGTGGCGCATTTGCTACTGGGCCCCAGAGAAATAATAAATACTTTGTTAACGACCGCAATCTGGCCTGTGCCCCTTTACTAATTTGAGTAGAGATTTGCAAATGCCGTCCTCTAGTGGTGGTCCAGTGGTTACTGGGGTGTTTGCACACCTATATCAGCCCAGCGTCAGTCAATGTAAACAGTACGCTAACTGTTGTTGGATGTGTGCTGTGGGCGGTGACGTCTTCGGAAAACTTTTATATGGGGAAAAGGCCACCTGCTGAGCCATAAGAAGACCCTACATCCAAGTCCGTTCTACATAATATGTGGCTAAAAGCTAGCAAACAAGGCAACAAAAGCGATTGCACTGATAGCATCATACCTCGTGGCGAACTCTGCTCCTAAAGCCAAGAAACCTTTCACGACTGGAGAAGAACTCATTATGCCTGGGACCAAGGATGTATGCCGTAAAGTTTTAGGAGAGACCGCCGTTAAAAAAGGTTGATTCAGCGTATGATGAGTTATATTTTCCCAGCACTTAATGTGTGTTTTTAGCGCCGTCGTGTTGCTGGCCAAGAGTATTGGCACCCCTGCAATTCTGTCAGATAATGCTCAATTTCTCCCTGAAAATGATTGCAATTACAAATGCTTTGGTAGCAATATCTTCACTTATTTTGCTTGCAATGAAAAAACACAAAAAAGACTGGAAAAATAAAGATAATTTTAAACAAAACTCAAAAAATGGGCCGGACAAAAATATTGGCACCCTTTGAAATATCATGTGATGCTTCTCTAATTTGTGTAATTAACAGCACCTGTTACTTACCTGTGGCGCATAACAGGTGGTGGCAAAACCTAAATCACACTTGCATCCAGTTAAAATGGATTAAAGTTGACTCAATCTCTGTCCTGTGTCACTGTGTGTACCACATTGAGCATGGAGAAAAGAATGAAGACCAAAGAACTGTCTGAGGACTTGAGAAGAAAAATTGTGAGGACGCATGGGCAATCTCAAGGCTACAAGGCCATCTCCAAAGACCTGAATGTTCCTGTGTCTACCGTGCGCAGTGTCATCAATAAGTGTAAAGCCCATGGCACTGTGTCTAACCTCCCTAGATGTGGGTGGAAAAGAAAAACTGATGAGAGATTTCAACGAAAGATTGTGCAGATGGTGGATACAGAACCTCGACTAACATCCAAACAAGTTCAAGCTGTCCTGCAGTACGAGGATACAACAGTGTTTACCCGTACTATCTGTTGGCGTCTGAATGAAAAGGGACTCCATGGTAGGATACCCAGGAAGACCCCACTTCTGACCCAGAGACATTAAAAAACCAGTTTGGAGTTGGCCAAAACTTACATGAGAAAGCCAAAGAGGTTTTGGAAGAAAGTTCTCTGGTCAGATGAGACAAAAGTAGAGCTTTTTGGGAAAAGGCATCAACATAGAGTTTACAGGAAAAAAAACGAGGCCTTCTAAGAAAAGAACACAGTCCCCACAGTAAAACATGTCGGAGGATCCCTGAAGTTTTGGGGTTGCTTTGCTACCTCTGGCACTGGACTGCTTGACCGTGTGCTTGGCATTATGAAGTCTGAAGACTACCAACAAATTTTGCGGCATAATGTATGTGGGAAAGCTGGGTCTCCCTTAGAGGTCATGGGTCTTCTAGCAGGACAATGATCTAAAACACACTTCAAAAAGCACTGGAAAATGGTTTGAGAAAAAACACTGGAGACTTCTAAAGTGCCAGCAATGAGTCCAGACCTGGATCCCATGGAATACCTTTGGAGAGATTTGAAAATGGCAGTTTGCAGAAGGCACCCTTCAAATCTCAGAGACCTAGAGCAGTTGGCTAATGAAGAATGGTCTAAAATTCCAGCAGAACATTGTAAAGAACTCATTGATGGATATCAGAAGCGGTTGTTCGCAGTTATTTTGTCTAAAGGTTGTGCTACCAAGTATTAGGCTGAGGGTGTCAATACTTTTGTCCGGCCCATTTTTGGAGTTTTAATTTACAATACTACCAAAGCATTTGTTATTGCGATTATGTTCTGGGAGAAATTGAGCATCATCTGACAGAATTGCAGGGATGCCAATACGTTTGGCCAGCAGTGTACTAAATTTACTGGCATTTTCTGTCAAAAATTGTCAGCCTGTGAAAAAAACTTTTGACCCTACAATCCAAATGTATCAGCAGAACTGAAGACGAATCAGACCAGGTAACGTTTTACCAATCTTCTATTGTCCAATTTTGGTGAGCCTGTGCAAAATCTAGCCTCACTTTCCTTTTCTTAGCTGACAGTAGTGGTACTGGTACCCTGTGTGGGTTTATGCTGCTGTAGCCCATCTGCCTCAAGGTTTTTCGTTATTCGTTCAGAGATGCTCTTGAGCATATTTGAATGACTGTTTCCTTCCTATCAGCTCCAACCAGTCAGACAATTCTTCTCTGACCTCTGGCATCAACAAGGCATTTTGCTCACTGGATTTTTTTGTCTTTTTCAGACTATTTTTCTGTAAAGCCTAGAGATGGTAGGGAGTGAGAATCTCAATTAGTGCAGCAACGATTAATCGATTAACTTGAGTATTCGATTACAAAAAAAAATATTCGAATTAAATTTTGTTGCTTTGAGTATTCGTTTAATTGAAGTGGCGTTTTAATGGTTTATTTTGAAAGTGTTTGCAATTAGTTTTATTGATGAGGGTGGGTACACTGCCCTCTGGTCTGTCTCTTTTCACATGGCTGAATCCAACTGCTCCCTGTTAAGACCAACGTAAGCTAAGTTTTTGTTTGAGCTAATGTTTTTTGATGCATTTTTAATCTAGTTTATAGGTATATTTAGCCGTTTTTTGAGGGAATATGTGTCTGAAACATTTGTTACTTCAAACGTTAGCATTTTATAGTATTTAAGCTAGTGGACTTTTTCTATGCAAGTTAGCCAGTTGTTCTTTTGTTGTACATAGATCTTCATTTAAAAAAAAAAAAAATACCGTTTGAGGCTCAGCTCATGTATTTTACTTTTTCATGTTCCTTATCCGATTACTCGATTATTCGAACTAACTAGTCCATCGATTAATCGACTACTAAAATATTCGATAGCTGCAGCCCTAATCTCAATTGTCTCATCAATCTCGTCTTGACCATCTCAGCTGCGGCCATGTGATTGGCTGCTAAGCAATTTGCATTAACAGGCAGTTGGACAGGTGCGCCTAGAAAAGTGGCCAGGGACTGTACATGCGCACACACACAAAAGGACAAGTGTAGGGACAAAGCATACACTTTGAAGGGCTCAGCTGGGCTAGGGGACAGTGAGCAGAGAAAATGGGTCAGTACCGGAAGATGTTCCTTTGGCTTATTACAGGTGGTGCACCCACAGCTGCGACTGAGGAAGGAAGGGGATGGGGGGGGGCAACATGAGTCACAATTGACAAAAAGGTGGCTGGCTGAGGGATCAGTGAAATATATCACACGTGCATTCCCTCAG
The DNA here is from genome assembly GCF_030265065.1 of Corythoichthys intestinalis. Lineage (NCBI taxonomy): Eukaryota > Metazoa > Chordata > Actinopteri > Syngnathiformes > Syngnathidae > Corythoichthys > Corythoichthys intestinalis. Next base: position 54,747,483 of record NC_080395.1, on the reverse strand, counting down.
CATTTCAGAATCGTCCACATCTTGGACATTAATTTGTTGTGAGGTACCTTTTTTTTTTTTTTTTTTTTTTTTTAATCAATTCAAATATGACTTAAGCAACAATGCTATTAGGCTTATGATATTATGAAATGCTTCTCATGCTCATTTGTGTGTGTTTTCTCTGGCTCCCTCCCACATTCCCCAAAACACGCGTCTTGGGTTGTTTACAGTGCGTGTTGATGTGGGACTGCTCTGCATCCTGCTGAGAGTTGTGTATGCAATTTTTATTTAGCTTTGACATAGCAGCATTGACATAAAGAGTTCTCAGTATGATGCACCGTAGACTACCAACAATAATACACAATGCTTAATTATTACCGGTTTGACAGTGTCAAAACAATAGCATTACCTTTGGAGTACTGCATTAGATTGCACAGGTGCAAGACAAGTATTGTTGTGGATGTGGAATACCCCACCCTATATCAGACTCTCCTGCGCCCAGCAAATACACCTACCTCTGTTTTTCCCCACTAATCATTCATCCTTTCCTTCGACCTCTCCGAAGCATCTCTCATCACATCATCTGTTTCCTTCTCTCCACCTATCTTTGTGTCTCCTCCTTCCACTTGGTTCTATGCGTCTGCATCAATAGAGGGCCCATCTGCTCCCATACATCACGCACTTCATTTCAGTTTATTAGCTGGGATAAATCATAAATATTTCATTATACATCACGGGCGGCTGTCGCCTGCACACCGACAATTTATCACTGCTGCTCTCTCTGCCGGCTTGCCACTGTGACTATAAGCTTTCCAGTCTATTAAACAAGATTGATACAGAGTGTAAATTTAGATATCGGGAATTTCTTCACAGACCACTGCTCTGCACTGATAGGGCAGGGTAAGTGGGGAGGGTTGGAAAGATGGGGGTAAGCCAAGGGGGAATTCAGGTGTTAACGGCAGTAAAGGGGTTGTTACACTCTCTACCTTTCTTACTCTTGCTTTTAGAGAAAACAGGAAATAAAAACAATCTTCCAGTGGTCTACCCTGACAGCAATCGTGTGTTATTTAATTACTATTATAGGTATTATTTTATTTTCAACTTTTCTTGAGTTTGCAGAAGGAAAAAACAAAAGCAATCTTCTAGCTATCGACTACAAGCTTGTTATCATTATTATTATCTTTTTTTTTTAACGTTTCTTGTGTTTGCAGGCCTCTTTGTTTGCAAGCTGAGGTCAATAAATCTTGTACTGTAACCATCACTCTTAAAATAAGTAATAATGCCAGTGGCTAATCTCAAAAACTAACACTCATAACATGTTTGTGCTGAGTTTCGAGTACTTAAGCAAGACTCTCTGACCTTGCCTCTTGGACGGGAAATAATTCAAGCGAGAACCGCATGTTCAGAGAGTGGCACAAGAGGGAATTGTAATTTGAGAACACTGGCTGATAAAAACAATGATAATAAAACAACGTGGTAACTGTGTTACTGGGCCAAACAAACACCAACCTGCCCACACCATACTGTATATATAGGGTTTACAAAGGCAGTATACACATAAACAACCACACATATTCACACACAGACGCGCACGCGCAAACTACTTCAGGCATCAGAGACTCTCCACCATTATGCGCCGTGGCGTCAGAGGAAGATATGGCCGAATGGCTTTCTTAATTAAAACGATAAGAAGCCTAATTGCACTGGGCTTTCATCTCATTCAGAGGCATTAAAGAAAGTGAAGGCAAACAGTGGATAGGATGAAAAAGAAATAAAAACAGATCAAGACTTTAACTGAAAATGAAGGGCAGACAAAGTTTCACTTTTTCTGGAAACTTAACTCCATCAACAACTTGGAAAAGATCTGCATAACGCAGTTTAAGACAAAATATGTGTGAAAATATGTGTAAAATTACTATATGAAATGAGTCACTGTCCAATTAAAAATACACACACTATATCATATCATTGCTGATATTACCAATGTTTTTTTGGCGGTAATATGAATTTTGAAATCTCACGGAACTGTGTTATGATGATGTCAAATGCTAAGTTACCCGGAAAACGTTGCCGAATTTGTCCTCAGATGATTATTTTGCGGGAATGCACAGAAAATCTTCGGCCGAGCACTTATGATTTCCTGGGACTGGGGAATCAGTGTGGGCTTGCTGGCGAAGCGCCATGAAGGTTTAGGTTTTAGAAAAAAGGTGTGAAATGTCTGGACATAGTTCGTGGTATGCCCCTTAAAGAGCATATGACACGAGAAAAAAAGTCTAAAATGTCATTATTATGTGAATTAGAATCATATTTTGAGACGATTCGACTATATACAACAATTTAGCAAAGCACAGATGACGAGAAATTAGTCTTTTAATCTGCTGGTTAGCCACGCCTACCATTATAGGGCTTTAGTGTCCCCAACAGGTGGATGACGTCAGCGGTAGACTTGGCTCATCGATTTTACTATTCAGCCCATTGAGGGGAAATTATTCAGAACGAGGAAAACGCGACGAAGAAAGCCGCAAAATGTCATTGTTTCAGTCTCTCTACTCCAATATTTTTACAGGATATTCTTTTTACCCAAGTATTTTTCCCCAATAGCTATATAAATGACTTGAGAAGGACCAGTCAGCCCGTTGAGGGGGAACTATTCACAACGAGGAAAACGCGACGAAGAGAGCGGCAAAATGTCATTGTTTCTGTCTCTTTACTTCAATATTTTTACAGGATACTCTTTTTATCCAAGTATTTTCCCCAATTGCTAAATAAATGGCATGGTCATGACAAATAACAGTCTTGTGCTGAATGGAATATGAAATAATAAAAATCCATTTATTCAGGACGACATGGCAAAATTACTCCATAATGGTCAAAACTGTCGACTTCACCTTTACTGTCGCACCTCCCGAACGATATTTTATGACACCTAAATCGGACATATGTCATTTCCCTTCCCCGGCTTCGGAGAATGTAAACAAACCAGAAGGCGTGACAGCTAGCCGACATGCTAACCCGAACCGAGTGATGTTTCAAAGTCTTCAAAGCGGAAAATCACACATAGGTATCCTGGATTATTTGACATGACGACCCGGTTGTCGAATGTCTTAGCGGATCGGCAAACCGCCCGGCGGAGAGCAATTTACAGTTCGTTCCCCGGAGGAGGGTGGCTGGAGCTAACGCAGCTAACGTGCTGCTGCTAATGCATTAGGAGAGCTTTTTACATGCCTATCAATGATCAAACGTAAGTAGTCCTTCATTTAAAGGAAGTTTGTAGTGTTTACTTTGTAATCGCTGTATTCGTATTTGGCATAATACAAAACAAGATGTTTACTCACTTCATCGTAAGTCCAATGGTACCACAGTAAATATCCACGGTGAATGGGAACCTTTTGAAACTCCAAAAAGGCGCATACGCCTCTCCCTCATACAGAATGATTTTTCCGCAGCCGTTTGGCTGGCGTGACGCGAAAAATAAACGTATTAATCCACAAAATCAGCTGAATCCTTCATCCTCATACACAACAGTACACTGTAGCGTGAAGAGGACGTCTTCTACCGTACACGTCACAGCGCCCTCCTCCTTAATGCAAGACCGAAGCCGGAAGTCACTCATTTTCCTGGCGCGGGATTCAAAAAAACTAAATAAATATAGCGATCGCTTCCACACACATCCAAGCGGTCCATATCATTCAGGAGCATAAAATATCGCGTGTATTATGAAATAAACATGCTTTTTCGTGTCACAGGCACTTTAAAGCATACGCATCGCTCATAAGGTGCTTAAAAATCAAGTTAGGTTCCACTTGCAGTTTATTGTCATCTACGCTGTAGTCGTAGGCGCACCTCCCAAATCTTTATACGACTTTTACACTGATTGCTACAAATATAATAATATACGATAATATAATACAGTATGTGACACGGTCAGTGTCACATACAGTTGTGGTCAAAAGTTTACATACACTTGTGAAGAACATAATGTCATGGCTCTCTTGAGTTTCCAGTTATTTCTACAACTCTGATTTTTCTCCGATAGAGTGATTGGAACAGATACTTCTTTGTCACAAAAAACATTCATGAAGTTTGGTTCTTTTATGACTTTATTATGGGTTAACAGAAAAAGTGATCAAATCTGCTGGGTCAAAAATATACATAAATGGATCTGAAAAAGCGAATCATTGACTTGAACAAGTCAGGAAAGTCACTTGGAGCCATTTCAAAGCAGCTGCAGGTCCCAAGAGCAACAGTGCAAACAATTGTTTGTAAGTATAAAGTGCATGGCACTGTTTTGTCACTGCCATGATCAGGAAGAAAACGCAAGCTATCACCTGCTGCTGAGAGAAAATTGGTCAGGAGGGTGAAGATTCAACCGAGAATCACCAAAAAGCAGATCTGCCAAAGAATTAGAAGCTGCTGGAACACAGGTGTCAGTGTCCACAGTCAAGCGTGTTTTGCATCTCCATGGACTGAGAGGCTGCCGTGCAAGAAGGAAGCCCTTGCTCCAAAAGCGGCACCTTAAGGCTCGACTGAAGTTTGCTGCTGATCACATGGACAAAGATAAGACCTTCTGGAGGAAAGTTCTGTTTCGGTCAGACGAAACAAAAATCGAGCTGTTTGGCCACAATGCCCAGCAATATGTTTGGAGGAGAAAAGGTGAGACCTTTAACCCCAAGTACACCATGCCTACCGTCAAGCACGGTGGTGGTAGTATTATGCTCTGGGGCTGTTTTGCTGCCAATGGAACTGGTGCTTTACAGACAGTAAATGGGATAATGAAGAAGGAGGATTACCTTCAAATTCTTCAAGATAACCTAACGTCATCAGCCGGAAGATGGGGTCTCGGGCGCAGTTGGGTGTTCCAACAGGACAATGACCCAAAACACACATCAAAAGTGGTAATGGAATGGCTAAATCAGGCTAGAATTAAGGTTTTCGAATGGCCTTCCCAAAGTCCTGACTCAAACCCCATTGAGAACTTGTGGACAATGCTGAAGAAACAAGTCCATGTCAGAAAGCCATCAAATTTAACTGAACTGCACCAATTCTGTCAAGAGGAGTGGTCGAAGATTCAACCAGAAGCTTGTGGATGGCTACCAAAAGCGCCTAATTGAAGTGAAAATGGCCAAGGGACATGTTACCAAATATTAGCGCTGCTGTATATATATTTTTGACCCAGCAGATTTGATCACTTTTTTCCTGTTCACCCATAATAAAGTCATAAAAGAACCAAACTTCATGAATGTTTTTTGTGACAAAGAAGTATCTGTTCCAATCACTCTATCAGAGAAAAATCAGAGTTGTAGAAATAACTGGAAACTCAAGAGAGCCATGACATTATGTTCTTCACAAGTGTATGTAAACTTTTGACCACAACGGTAAGCGCTTCTATGGCAAAATCAGTTTTCTGTCGTTGAAAGTCTGTGTTGTGTGTGTGTCAAGTTAAGTCAGAGGAGAAGTAACTTATTTGTCACACTGCTGTTGCCATGATTGTGTGCTCCCTGTGGGTGTGGTATGTGCTCCCTGTGGGAGTGGTATTACAGTAAAAAGGAACCTAAGTGATGAGTCGTGTGCACATGTGATTAGAAGCATACTGAATAAAGAAGTGTTGTTCCACTCAAGTCTCGGCCTTACATGTACTTAGATTGATGAAGTACACAACAAAAAGTGGCGGGTGGGGCTAGAAACGTCATTTGACATCTTGGTGTTCTTTGCTGTTAGATGCTAAAATGTAAAATATAAAAAATATTTTAAACTGTTATGTTACATTTTACTTTTGAAGCTAAACACTTGGCCAATTTTTGTTTCCATTTCAAGTTGTGTCACTTCTTCATCTCACCAGATTTGCGCTATTTACATGTGTAATTGAGTAAAAAAAACGGTGCCTTAAATATTGTGTGAAATAAAATGATGTAAATACGAAGCAAATATTACACATTTTTGTATGCATTTTTATTTCCATATCATCCAAAATATTATTGCCCTTTTATTTTTTTGTTGCAATATTGGGATTGAGTTTTGAGTCTAGATCGCCCATGTCTGACACAATAAAATCACTTGCCTAGCCAGTGCACACATGTGGCTGAGTTGTTGCCATAAATGCCATGCCCGTGTCAAGATGAACATACTAGTACAGTACATGGTGTGAATGGTCTTTGCCACTTTAAGGAAAGTGCATGCCAACACAGCAGTTGACATTGCAAGTGATATTTGGGAGGATCGTGCTTGTTCACACTAGTGAAGTGTCAGCTGGATGACATTCCTCATCGACAGCGTACAAGTGGAGCCATGGTTGCTCGCAATATTCAGCAGAACCCACAGCAATGGGGTTCAAGCAGAGTGCCCTCCATTACTGAGACGAGAAGAGCCTTATCTCCTCCAAGACAAGCAGTCGAAATGTGAGTCGTGCTTCTTTTCAGGGGGACTGTAAACACTTAGCATACATGAATATTAATGTTCTACATTAAAGCCCCAAAGCCAAGATGGAGGAGTTAATGAGGATAAATAACAGACAGCCAAAGCGCTGAAATCTCAGCTTTGACATTATTTATCATCCTTAACTTTTGTCACAGCTCCTTTTTTGGTAATTAATATCACACAAAACAGCACTTTGCACTTGGATGACTGATCTAATTTGTTTAATATAATGCAATTAAAGGAGCTTGAATTGCTTTATGGTAATGTTACTGATGAGATTGCTTGCTCTCTGCCTCTTCGCAAGCCGATAACAAGCTGAACTTGAGGATTGATGTCTGTCTCAGATCTGCTATGTTCATCGAGAAAGTGATTTAACCGCCATTTATAGTATATGCCTGCCTTTTTTTTACAGTCAAACACACAAATCTGAAGGTGGAGATGACAATGACACCTGAAACATTAGAAACACTGATTACAGAAAAACAAATTATGCCTGTGAAAGCAAATAATTCCTAAAAAAAGAAGAGGAAAGAAACAATAAATTATATTGAAAATGCTCACAAGGTGTGGAAAGTTGCTCAAATACATTATGAAACAAAGTAGTCAGACTGCTGATGAATTCATTATAGCAGATAAAACTGAACCATAGTTTGATTGGGGATTATGTGTATATTAAAGTATCCTACTGCAAAAAAAAAAAAAAGAGACAAAACCCGCCATGTGTGGATCAATCTTTTCACAATCGATCACGTTTTAAAGCATGCCAGATGTGCATTATTAAATTATGTCTGCCTTGGTTCATGTCACGCCCCTCTACAGAAAATAGAAGTCGCAGCACATTGACAAGATCAAACCAGGATGCTGTCATGGGCGCTGGAAGTCACTCACTGCAGGGGGTGCTGAGGAACTTTTTTAGCTTTTATCATTCAAAAACAGCCGTTTCGGTCCAAATTTGCCATGCTCGCATGTTTTCTCCACACACGGCTTGCACAATGGCAGTACACATGCATGCTGGATCGTTTACGTATTACTACTACTAGGCTACTACAAAGACAGCGTTCTACTAGTATTTCACCTACATTGTGTCTGAGAATTTTTATATTGGAAATGAAAATGCCTGTGTATTCTAATACAAATCCCTGCAAAACTAAGAGGGCCAGTAAGCCTCGGTTTAACACCCCCTTTTCACAACACTACAATAAATTGCACACGACTATCTAACAGCACTCTGCACGGCGGCAGCTCAATAGCAACAACAACAATAATATGGCTGCAATGCAAGCAAGTCTTACCTATTTTAAGACACCAAAGGACAATCATCTTCATTTAGACCTTGAATTGAATTTTAGAAAATGTCACTGGCACTGCTTTTGTACAGAAAAAAATCGCTAATTCGTTTTTGTGCGATGTTAACGCCTCCTCTGTCAACTGTTTACTTTTCTGTTCCAATAGCGCCTTATTTATTGTTACCTGGTAGAAAGCAAGGTGTCAGTTTGTGTTATTACCAAAAATTAAAAAAAAAAACAATTTTTTTCAACTTATATATTTAATCTCCAAAATTAAATAAATATTTTTTCATTATGTTTTATTTATCTTTATTAAAAATTTAATCAGCACCCCACTTCCCACGCCAGTGGATGCTGTACAGGTTAATTGAACCTAGTTACAAACTCACAACAGACAGAGCTGACTAACAAATTATTTACCAGTTTCCAAAAAGTTAAAGGAGTAGTGTGCCCACTTGGAAAACCCAGTCCCTCTCCAGGCATAACAAGCAGGCTGTAAATGGGAGGGTGGGAAGGTGCCTTTGAGCAAACTGCTAGGAAGACAGAGGGTCCCGCTGGAAGTTGTGACATTTGGCTTGGGAAGACATAATGTGACTGGGGGTGAAGTGTGACATTGGGAGACAAAGAGAAGGGGAGAGGGCAGAAAAAGAACTGTTGGGCACAAGAGAGCTACCATCCACATTATGGCTGAAGTCTGCAGGAAATTCATATAAAATTTGGCTGGCCTACTGGCATAGTGCTGAGCCAGTAGGCAAGTACATTCACCTTTACTGTGGGACACAGACACACAAACCCACAAATACACAACAATACTGTATCTGGCTGTATGTTCTCAAAGACGTGTCACATAGTTTAATTCATCGCCTCATCTGTCCGTCACATGCCATATGAAAGCACAAGGTCACTGTCACCAAATACCTTACTTTTGACATGTATGAAATGTATGAATGAACAGCAAATTTAATCTTGATTCATATACACTGAAAAACATAACTGACCTTAACAAGGGTCAAAATGTTATAAGACCAGATAATGACTAACAATTACATTTGATCTGATAAACTGAGGCATAATGGCCTAAACATATGGAAATAGCAATACCCCACATTTAAGTGCCTATGACAGCAAGAAGCGTGTTTATTTCATATTTCATGCAGTATTTTATGCTCCTGTGTGAAATGGCTTGGATGTGTGTGGAAGCGATCGATATATTTATTCAATTTTTTGAATCCGACGCCATAAAAATGAGTAACTTCCTGGATTGTGGATTGATGAAGAATGTGAATGTGACATCAGTGGGCTAATCATCTTCAGTGTACAGCCAATACTACAGTATGCAGAACGACTGCAGATTCATCTGATTTTGTGGATTATTTCGTTTACTTGTCGCATCACACCAGCCAAATGTGCTGCAGGCTTTTGTTGCTGCACCAGGGAGAGGCGTGTGAGCCTTTTTGGCTTTCAAAAGTTCCTTTTCACCACGGATAATGGCCAAAACAAGTCAGACAACTGTGGGACCATTGAACCAACACAGACGTGAGTAAGCTACGTGTTTTATATTATGTCAAATACTACGATCATGGCACACGTTTTAATAAGGAAGTGGCTTGCATTTTGTGGGTGACAATGCTCCCTGTCCACCGAGAAGGCTACTCAGGTGACGAGTGGCGGCTTGTCACACACCATGGAGACTTCCAACCCCTCGGTCTTCTTCGTGTGGCCGCAAATAGACCACTATCCTCGGCTTGAGCTCGGGCAGCCCCCCGCTCCGACTTCGGCCGGTTTGTCCATCGAAAATCCACTATTTTCGGCGTTCATTCCCCTCCCTCCTCTATCTGCCTGCCTACCAAAGCCGCAGCAGAATGACCAGCTGTAACTTGCTTGCCGCCAAGGGGCTGGCCGAACGGTGAAGACAATCAACCCCGCCGCCGTGTGTGACATGAGTCAGGGTAGTTTTGTGTGATTTTTCGTTTTTGAAAGGCGAGAATAAGACTTGGAAAAGCTGCTTGGTTCAGGTTAACATGTCGGCTAGCTGTCACGCCTCCTGTTCTGTTTATGCTATTTCCTCGGTCTCTGAAGCCGGGGCACGGAAATGACAAAAGCCGGACTAACTCCGGTGGCATAAAATACCGTTCGTGAGAGGAAGAAGTCGGCAGTTTTGACCGTTATGCAGTAATTTTGCCCTGTCGTACTGAATAAATGCATTTTTAATATTTCATATTCCATTTAGCACAAGACTGTTATTTGTCATGACCATACCATTTATTTAACAATTGGGGAAAAATACTTAGATAAAAAGTATATCTTGTAAAAGTATTGGAGTAGAGAGATTGAAACAATCATGACATTTTGCTGCTCTCTGTGGCATTTTTCTCGTTCTAAATCTTCCCCCTAAATGGGCTGAATTCTAAATCAGGTGAAATCGTTAACCTGCCGACGTCATCATCCAGCTGGGGAAGCTACAGCACTATAATGACAGGTGGGAGTAAACGGCAGATTCAAAGACTAATTTCTTGTCATCTGCGCTTTGCCAGTTGTTGTATATACTGGACTGTCTCAGAAAATTAGAATACACAATATTCTAATTTTCTGAGACAGTCCTGTACATTAATCCACCATTTAAAGCAGGGGTGTCCAAACTTTTTGCAAAGGGGACCAGATTTGGTGTGGTAAAAATGTGGGGGGCCGACCTTGGCTGACGTCCTTTACATAGAACAATATACAGGACTGTCTCAGAAAATTAGAATATTGTGTATTCTAATTTTCTGAGACAGTCCAGTAGTAGAATCATTTCAAAATATGATTCTAATTTACATAATAATGCTATTTAAGATTTTTTTTTATGCCGTCACAGGCACTTTAAAGCTCAGTAGCTTTACCCGGCAATGAAATCATGTTTCCAATACATTTTTTTAAGCTATCCTTTATCACTGAAATTTAACAACAAAACAACTTTGGAAATTATCTATTCATTGTAGAAAACCCCCTCAAACTTCAAAAGAGAAACCACATCAAGCAACGGAAACATATCCTCATTGGTGGTTATAGTCCACAAAATTTAATCTCCAAAATAGTTTATTGGCTCAGTTAAGAGTGAAATGAAGGTAAAACAGCAAGATTTTTAGGTCAATGTAAAAATTTCGCCTTGTAACGAATTGGTTAATATATGACAAACTTCATTTTCAGCACCTGCTAGAACGAAAAGCTGTTATTTGACACTGAACTTTCAAATGGAGATGATCGCTCATCCTCACTCTCCCTTGCTTATTTACAAGTTCATCAATTTATTTATGGTTCAATTATCAGCTGGAGGTGACGGGCTGTCGTGTGTATTTGCGACGACAAAAGATGAACTGTCATTGGGAGCGCCACAGATCTCTGGAAGGATGGACAGACTTGAGCAAAGAGCACAAAAAGGGGTGTTAAAAAGTACGAAAGAATCAATGTGCTTAGAGATGTTTGTGAGGTTGAGTAAAAAGAGCGAGCACTTGGGGGATGGCGACAGCTTCCCTATAGAGCTGCCAGTCAAGCTTCACAGCCCACTCACACTAGTGGAGACACCTCTCGCCGGCTGAGGAGTTATTGATTTAATTCTCACACTCCTTTCCTTCTCAAATTCCATGTTTGTTTGGTCATTTCTTCTCTTTTTCTTTGCCTGTCAGCATCTCCAGTGAAGCGCCTTTCGACCAGGTCTTCCATCTTGCATGCCAGGTTTTGGCACTAAAACAATGATTGTCTAAAACCAATGAGTTCTTTCTTTGAACTCAACAATTCTGCTGGTTTATCTAATACAATGCACTTTTGTTTGGCTCAGAGTAATAAAGGAGCAAGCAAAGTTTCATCTTAAGTGTTCGTGCGCTGCATGAAGACTCATGGAGCACTCCTTCACAGTACAAATGAAGAGGATGAATGTAATGATATTTATAGCTATAGCTATTTATAGAAGATGCCGTACATTTCATTATACAAGCAAATCATTCTACAGAAAATAGATCTGTAGATGATCTCTGTAGTCCTCCACATACAATTATTGGATCTGAAATTAAGTACATACATCTTCAAAGTAGTTTTGTGCGCAGCTAATTATTCTTTTGAAACAGTTGTACAGTCATATGAAAATGAGGAGAAATTAATGAACAAAAATAAGGGGAAAGAATGCATTTCATTATGTTGTTCTTAACCGAACTTATGCTTAAAAGAGAATGATAAGTATGCCTTGAGAGCCCTCAAGTAAAGCACATGCTATCAATTTACAGGAGTTTCTTAGGGATAAGAACAAGTATTCATCTTTTTCTGTTTGTGTAGACTGAGGATCCAGTTACAGAACCTCTTTCAGGCTGCAACAAAGGCTTCCTCTCATATTAGAATCATCACACTGATAAACGTGGATGATGTACAAAATGAATAGAACACATCTTAGTTATACAGTGCTATGAAAAAGTATCTGAACCTTTTGGAATTTCCCCCTTTTTTTGCATGAAATCACCATAAAATGTGATCTGATCTTTGTCAAAATCACACAGATGAAAATACAGTGTCTGCTTTAACTAAAAACACCCAAACATTTATAGGTTTTCATATTTTAATAAGGATAGCATGCAAACAATGACAGAAGGGGGAAAAATAAATAATTGAACCCTCTGCCTAAGGAGACTTAAAGCGCAATTGAAACCAATTTTTACCAAACATTTTAAGTCAGGTGTGTGCCTAGTCACTGAAGAGTGGTTTTATGCTGCCTTGCCCACTACAAAAGAAGAGTGGTTTTATGCTGCCCTGCTCTCTACAAAAACACACACCTGGTAAGAAATGTCTTGATGAGAAGCATTGTCTAATGTGCACCATGGCCCGGTCAAAAGAGCTGTCTGAAGACCTGCGATCAAGGATTGTTGAATTGTATAAAGATGGAAAAGGATACAAAACCATCTTTAAAAGTCTGGATGTTCATACATCTACAGTCAGAGAAGTGGTCTAGAAATGGAGAGAGTTTGGCACTGTTGCTTCTCTCCCAAGGAGTGGCCGTCCACCAAAGATGACGCCAAGAGTTCAGTGCAGAATACTCGGAGAGGTAAAAAAACAACCCTAGAGTGTCTGCTAAAAACTTACAGCACTCACTGACACAGTCCAATATCTCTGCACACATCAACTGCTGTATATGTAAAACTATGGCCAAGAATGGTGCTCATGGGAGGACTCCACAGAGGCAGCCACTGCTGTCCAAAAAAAACATTGTTGTTCGTTTAATGTTCGCAAAAAGGCACTTGGACACTCCACAGAGGTTTTGGCTGAATATTTTGTGGACTGATGAAACCAAAGTTGAATTGTTTGGGAGTAACAGACAATGTCATGTGTGGAGGAAAAATGGAAGAGCTCACCAACATCAACACCTCACCCCCACCGTGAAGTATGGTTGAGGGAGCATCATGATTTGGGTCCGTTTTGCTTCCTCAGGGCCTGGAAACCTTCCAATCAATAATGGCAGAATGAATTCAAGAGTTTATCAGGATGTTTTGCAGGAAAACGTTCGACCGTCTGTCAGACAGCTGAAGCTAAAAAGAGGATGAATGCTGCAACAAGACAACGAACCAAAACACAGAAGTAAATTAACTTTGGAATGGTTTCAGAACAACACAATACACGTTCTGGAGTGGCCAAGACAAAATCCAGACTTCCAAACCCCATTGGAAGGCATTGGCATGACCTAAAGACAGCGATTCATGCCAGACATTCCAGGAATCTGACTAAACTAAAGCAGTTTTGTGTGTGTGTGTGGGGGGGGGGCACAAAATATTAAATGTGATGGTTCACTTACTTAATTTTCCCCCTTCTGTCATTGTTTGCATACTAACCTCATTAAAATATGAAAACCTATAAACGTTTGAGTGGTTTTAGTTAAACCAGACACTGTTTTCTCATCTGTGTGATTTTGACAAATATCAGATCACATTTGATGGTGATTTTATGCAGAAATGTGAGAAATTCCAAAAGGTTCAGATACTTTTTCATACCGCTGTATGTCTGGAAAACAGCCAACCCAATTATTCTGTGTGACCTTACGGCAAAAAAATGCCAGACAACGTCAAAAAGGCAGGGTAGGGGACAGCTCAAGGGGACATGCAACGAGTTGAGAGTCAGAGAAGTGTGAGGACCAGACAGAGAAAGCTGGTCTGTTATTCAGAGAGCAGGTGTGAGGTGTGGGGTTGAAGTGAGGCACTGGCAAAGCAGAGAGCAAACGCTAGATGTAAGGCTGCAGCTATCGATTATTTTAGTCGTCGATTAATCGATTAACTAGTTATTTCGAATAATCGAGTAATCGGATAAGAAACAAAAAATTAAAATACCTGAGTTGAGTCTCAACGGTATAAATAAATGAGAATCTAAGTACAACAAAAGAACAGTTTGCTAACTTACATAGCAAAAGTCTGCTAGCTTAAATGCTATAAAATGCTGACTTTTATTTTTTTTTTACAATGCTCTTAATAAATGATTTAAAGACATATTCCGACAAAAAACAGCTAAATATACCTATAAACTAAATTACGAATGCATAAAAAAAAAAACATTAGCTCAAAGAAAAACTTAGCTTATGTTGGTTATAACAGGGAGCAGCTGGATTCAACCATGTGAAATGTCACAGTTATGTAAAATTCACTGTTGCCACTAGAGGGAAGTGTATCCACCCGAATCAATAAAACTAAATCCAAACACTTTTAAAACAAACCATTACAACACCACTTTAATTAAACGAATACTCGAAGCAGCAAATTTAATTCGAATCTTTTTTGTAATCAAATTACTCGAGTTAATCGATTATTGTTGCAGCACTAGCTAGATAAACAATGTCAGCACCAATTTCGCAGTTTTACACGCAAGGATTTGCCTGAACAGCAAGCACAAACGTATGCCTGAGAATTTGGATGCCAGGCTTAAAAGGAATTAATAGTGATCATTGTTTCAATAATCACTTGGTGAAATTATCCTTGTAGTAAGGGCATCTGATTTTTTTTTGTCTCTCAGCTTGTGTGTGCATGTGTGCTTAAAATAGTGAAACAGACACGTGTACTTTCAGAGTGAGGTTTGACGCACTGAAAAATAGGGCTTTGTGTTGCCTATAAAAGATTGGCTGCAAAATCCAAATGTGATAAGAGCGCTGAAAGTACTCAAGATCCTTCTCCCTGTCAAAGGGATCATTTTTTAAAGGCAACTGTAAAAGAATTCAGAAGAAATTAACATCTTTTTTTTATTTCAAAAAAAGGGGATTCACCATAGTTAATACATGATTTGACAAAGGAAATTACATTTTCATTCAAGCCGTCTAGCTATTTTTAACATACATTAAACATTACATTACAGTTAGAAGGGATACAAAAAATTAGTACTTTATTTATGGTATTGTATTTAAAGGGCAGCTGAAGAGCTTTTCGGATTTCGTTCTTGAGTGTTTTACTCTGTTGAATTGTATTAAATGCATCATTTGCTGTCTCAAAAAGTCACATTAAAAAAATAAGTAAGAAATTGATCGCGTAGTTTTTAAGTTACGGCCATAGCAACACCTTCCAGGGAGCCTCGCCACCACTCTGAACACGGAAATATAGCATCACGCTATCCTTGCCATATATTGCAAACATTTTCTGGGTTTTACTCACGAGATTCGTCATGCCATCTCGATGTGTAGCAATGAATTGCTCACAGGAAGACTCTAGATTCTATGAGTGGTCCAAAAAAACTTCTCCTGCAAAGGTTTGGACCGTTTTTGCTCATTGTGTTCATCATCTCAGCGACGACAGCTTTGAAAACCTACAACAATGCAACGTTGGTTTTACAAGGACGTAAGTAGACCCTTACTGGCTTTTCTGATTTTAAAATTTGATGCACTTCTGTTGATAAACAAGGGGAAATAAATCATATTGCCTGTTTGTTGAAGTGCGACATTTTTTGTTGTTGTTGCTGTTGGCCTGTCATAAGTAGATAAGTAGACGACCTGTCAGCAAACCTATGTGATTTTATTACTATATCAAAAGGTATAATGTAAATTAAAATGTCCCCAGCACCAAATAGGTCCTTGGCTAGTTATTTTTTGGCCTGTCACAGGGTAAATATAAAGCCTATATATAAAACAATCCACCTGCCAGGCTCTGATGTACCAAATACATCTCAATAAAACAATGACTATTGTACTACAACATCGACATCAAGGTCTGCCTATATGAAGAGGGAACAGTAGCGTCAAATAGATGCTGCTTTGACTGGAGCATTATTATTTGATCACCAAGAAATTATTAAAAATTATTAAATCAAAATTAGGAGTCATACTGTATTTTCATGCTACTGTAATTTTTTGAGGATGCCAAACATAAAAAATAAAGCGGCAGAAACCCTCAACACGACAAATAAAGCATTGCAAGTCAGTCGCCACCCAGTTTCCCGAAATCAAGAGAGTGGGTCGAGTCAGATGATGAAAAGTGATGCGGAGTCCAGCGATGACGACAGACGCCTCAGATGCTGAATTTCTTCTGCCTGCGACATCAGATGATGATGACTTAGAAGAAATATATGTAGCAAACTTTGATGAAATAAAATCATAAACTAGTCATATACAGTGCCTTGCAAAAGTATTCGGCCCCCTTGAACCTTGCAACCTTTCGCCACATTTCAGGCTTCAAACATAAAGATATAAAATTTTAATTTTTTGTCAAGAATCAACAACAAGTGGGACACAATCTTGAAGTGGAACAAAATTTATTGGATAATTTAAACTTTTTTAACAAATAAAAAACTGAAAAGTGGGGCGTGCAATATTATTCGGCCCCCTTGCGTTAATACTTTGTAGCGCCACCTTTTGCTCCAATTACAGCTGCAAGTCGCTTGGGGTATGTTTCTATCAGTTTTGCACATCGAGAGACTGACATTCATGCCCATTCTTCCTTGCAAACAGCTCGAGCTCAGTGAGGTTGGATGGAGAGTGTTTGTGAACAGCAGTCTTCAGCTCTTTCCACAGATTCTCGATTGGATTCAGGTCTGGACTTTGACTTGGCCATTCTAACACCTGGATACGTTTATTTTTGAACCATTCCATTGTAGATTTGGCTTTATGTTTTGGATCATTGTCCTGTTGGAAGATAAATCTCCGTCCCAGTCTCAGGTCTTGTGCAGATACCAACAGGTTTTCTTCCAGAATGTTCCTGTATTTGGCTGCATCCATCTTCCCGTCAATTTAAACCATCTTCCCTGTCCCTGCTGAAGAAAAGCAGGCCCAAACCATGATGCTGCCACCACCATGTTTGACAGTGGGGATGGTGTGTTCGGGGTGATGAGCTGTGTTGCTTTTACGCCAAACATATCGTTTTGCATTGTGGCCAAAAAGTTCAATTTTGGTTTCATCTGACCAGAGCACCTTCTTCCACATGTTTGGTGTGTCTCCCAGGTGGCTTGTGGCAAACTTTAAACGAGACTTTTTATGGATATCTTTGAGAAATGGCTTTCTTCTTGCCACTTTTCCATAAAGGCCAGATTTGTGCAGTGTACGACTGATTGTTGTCCTATGGACAGACTCTCCCACCTCAGCTGTAGATCTCTGCAGTTCATCCAGAGTGATCATGGGCCTCTTGGCTGCATCTCTGATCAGTTTTCTCCTTGTTTGAGAAGAAAGTTTGGAAGGACGGCCGGGTCTTGGTAGATTTGCAGTGGTCTGTTGCTCCTTCCATTTCAATATGATGGCTTGCACGGTGCTCCTTGTGATGTTTAAAGCTTGGGAAATCTTTTTGTATCCAAATCCGGCTTTAAACTTCTCCACAACAGTATCTCGGACCTGCCTGGTGTGTTCCTTGGTTTTCATAATGCTCTCTGCACTTTAAACAGAACCCTGAGACTATCACAGAGCAGGTGCATTTATACAGAGACTTGATTACACACAGGTGGATT
This sequence comes from Corythoichthys intestinalis, assembly GCF_030265065.1. Taxonomy (NCBI): domain Eukaryota; kingdom Metazoa; phylum Chordata; class Actinopteri; order Syngnathiformes; family Syngnathidae; genus Corythoichthys; species Corythoichthys intestinalis. The sequence goes on along the minus strand of NC_080395.1, from coordinate 54,729,886 downwards.
CTATTTATCATCATCGGTCATTTAGGACAACATTGGATCATTCAGAGATCCTCACTGAACTTCTGGAGTGAGTTTGCTGCACTGAAAGTAAAGGGGCCGAATAATATTGCACGCCCCACTTTTCAGTTTTTTATTTTTTAAAAAACTTTAACGATTGTGTCCCACTTGTTGTTGATTCTTGACAAAAAAATTAAATTTCATATCTTTATATTTGAAGCCTGAAATGTGGCGAAAGGTTGCAAGATTCAAGGGGGCCAAATACTTTTGCAAGGCACTGTATACAGTACACATTTTTAAAAGAAAACTCTAGTTACCTTCATATTTTAATAATTATAATGACTTATCTTTGTATTGAGAAGACACCTAATGCTACAGAAAAGAGTAAATACATTTTTTCCCCACTCTAAACTGCTTCTCAGTCTTCTGCCATTATCATTTTTCAATGTTATGCTAGTCCGTTGCTGTCCTAACTTTGTGTTGCTTACTAAATCTATGTTCTTTGTTTACTTGGTATGACTTAGCTTTCTATATTGTGTCACAATCTGACAGTGAAAGCTGATTCAACATAAATCTGGTATTGTTATTATTGTGGCCTATTGAGTATTGTTTCAGAATGTATGTAATTACAATATATTATATGCCAATAGACACAGTCAACAAAATATTTCAATGTTGTTTACAATTTATGGTTTTATTATTTTAATGTAATTCATGCCCCTGTCAGTGCTTCAGCCTCCTCAAGTTTGGCTCTCACATCTGGGATCTCCTGACGACACAGGTATTCTCTTGGAAGGGGAATTACTTGAAGGTTTACAACAACACCTGGAAAATAAACTTGTTTTGTCATTTATTTTGAAAAACCACTACCATAAATCATTTATTTAGCCATATTTGAGCTATTTTTACCATATTTAGATGGATAGGAGCTGTCCCATAACCTAATATCCAGTTTCAGCTATGTGGAGAGCATAGAAAATGTATACAACCATGTAATCGCATTCTCTCAAATAGAAAAATCACGATGCTAAACATAGGCTTACCACTCTCTCAATTGGCGTCATGACGACGTCCGCTGTGTCAAGTAAATCATCATCATCTGACGCCTCAGGTACAAACATGTAGGGATTAATTGTAGATCATCTTTCCTGGAAGCCTTTGCCATCGATAGCGTCACGAAAAAGTGATCCTGAATGGTTACCTTTGGTGGAAATATCACTGTCATCGTTGTTGCTGCTATGCTAGCTGTGGACAGTCTTCTCTGTTGCGTCGGGAAATCTACGTCACACTTCCGGGTTTGCAAAGGGACCATTAACAGAGTGCAAAAAAACAAAAAAAAAATAGCGCAAATTATCCTTGCAATTACGCGTTAATCATGACATGGTTGTTTTGACAAACTCGTCCAAAGTTTATACTAGTAAAATTACACCAAAATCCAAAAAGCACTTCAGCTGCCCTTTAATAGGTCTAATTTTACATGACCTACATTTTGGCTGTATCTTGACAGGTCTATAATGTATTCTTCCGGATTTTGAATAACCAGAGAGAATGAAAGCCTTTTTTTCAACACTCTTGAATGTGTTGCTTTGTTGTTAACTTACTCCAAGTTTGTCCTTCTGAAAAGTTCCAACTTCTTAATGACATGGCTCTATGTAATTATCTTGGTTAACTGACATTCACTAGTCAGTCAAGTTTTTTTCAATTTCACCTGTGACACATTACATCTGAGTGTGTGTGTGTGTGTGTGTGTGTGTGTCTGTGTGTGTGTGTGTGTGTGTGTGTGTGTGTGTACGGGTGGCTTGAGGTACTGACCGGTCTGTGGGGAGCTGATTGCCCAGGCTCTCATTATGTGGCCACTGGCTGTAATGGAGTGTGACAGCAGCATGCTGTGCTCTGGATCTCTGTCCTTCCAGGCTGCAAAGCCAATTAAACACACTCTCCTCTCCCAGCTTTGCTCTCAATCACTTCTTCATTGCTGTTTTCCAGCTCCTATCATCCACTAGTCATGCTCACCTTGTCCTCGTTGGCTCTTTCTATCACCGCAACACCCCCCCCCCCCCCCCGACCTCATCTTGCAGCTCTTTGCCTTCAGCTCCTACTAACTTCCAGGCATCAGCATATCTATTTTTGTTCATTTTGTGATTCCTTCTAACATTGAAATTAATTGAATTGATATTAGAATTTATTCTCTCTAGTCTAAGGTGTGTAAGCAATAAGCATGTGCATAAATATTTAGTTCAAGAGCATTGTACATGGAAAACATGTAAGGAGACAGAGATGAATAAGAGCTGAGGAGACATTTTTGTTACCCGTTTTAAACCAGCCGTCATCCGTAAAAGAGTCTGTGGTTTCTTGCTTTTTATTCCAGTACTCCTTAAACACAGACGGACCTCGAACTAGGAGTTCCCCTTCCTTCCCTTCCAGACCTGGTCGTACCTGTCACGATGAGAAAAACGAGAGACGAACACAGTTTGGTAGAAGCAAAGGTTTGGATCAAACACTGACTTTGCCACATTGCAAAGGTAATAAATAAGGATGCACTAAAATCAGTACCAGCCGTCATTTGTCAAAGACTCTATGGTTTTTTGAGGTTTGTTCCAGCACTTCTTAAAAACCTGTATAGACCCTACCCACCGACGTCACAAAACCACGTGCTCGCTGTATGGTTCCGCCCACTTGTCCGTCATTTTGTCTCTGTATTAGCATTGGTTTCAATTGATCGAGGAATTTAAAATGCATTTCATGGAAGACCCGGTGCTTTCTGATGCCGTAAACTCACTGGATGTGTTGCATAAAAGGCGTTATGTGGAAAAGCTTCACAGTCGCTAGATCCATATTTGATGCCCAAATCGATGTTTTTCGACCCACTGTCTTCGCCCTGTCTGCCTGACATCTGCTACGCTGATATTTACAATTATCTTGTCCACACAAAATCAGCCTATTCTCACGAAAATTTGAAAAACTTCAAGAGCTTGGAGGCTTATAAATACTTCGTTGCTGGTTGGGTGAAACAGGTCCTCGTCCACGAAAATTCGGCAGGAATCTATCTTGTGCTTGTAAAGGTGAGTTACGAAATTTTCAATTCAAAATCTTTTGTTATTGCTAACATCCACTGTCAAGTCTAATGTATTTCATGTCGTTTGTCAATGGAGTGAAGGCTTTTAATGTTTATATCAGGGGTCGGCAACCTATGACACGCGTGTCAGCACTGGCACGCGAAGGGTTAACCAGTGACACGCGAGGGCATGGCAAAAAAAAAAAAAAAAAAAAAAAAAAAAGAAAAATGCGTGTTATGTTTATTGTCGGTTGTATCTTTATCACTTGCTGAAGCGCCCCATCTTGTGGCCGTTTTATTTATTGGTTCTAAAACAGTAGAAGAAAAATGCAAATAGGAAGTTCTTCAAATGGGATTCAGTGTGTTACATGGCAGCTCCACTCTCACAACTTGAGTGGCATTTGTGTTCTTTAGAGCAACGTCTGTGAGTATTTTGTTGTCAAATTGAGAATTACACTCTTTATATTGTCTTTAGGTTGCATGTTTGAGGGGAAATGTGTTTGATATTTCTAATTAAGAACTACTGAATACAGGCTAATTGTGTTTGCATATATGGATGGCCTTTTTGTTATTTGCAGCATTGTTGCTGATTGCATGTATTTTTTCATTGTTTTAGTTTCATAAAAAAGAAAAGCGACACATAAAGGATGACTGAAAACATCCGGAGTGTGAACCTTTTCATGTTTAGCTGTTTGGATAGCGGAAGCGAGCCCATTTACAATGTGCCTTTTTACCGGAAATTAAGGCATTTTCAGTTGCGCGCCCTGTTATTTAGGGGTTTTACGGGACCGCCCCTCTCACCCACTCTGTCTGTGGCGTTATATGCGAGCAATAATGGATTTTGAGCACACCTCCAGCTCTTCCCCAATTTCTCAACTCCTGCGCTTGTCGGATTTTTTTTTTCCCTGCGCGTTTAATTCAGCCCACGCTACTAACATGTCACGAAGCCGACCAAACAGAGAGCTGGCGGAAGTACACTGTGTTACCAATTGCACTTTTTGGTAATTGCAACTCTGCACCGTAGGGTGTAGTGGTCAGGCGATTAACGTGGCTTGTTGTAGTCGATTCGCCCGGTACTTACTTCAGAGAGGTGGTGATGTGTATAAAAACACAGTGACACGTTGGATGGTATTTTGCTGGAGACTTTAATTAACAAAACTAAAACCAGCATGGGACACAGACACTTTTCGTGGCGCTCTTCGCACAACTCTCTCTCAACACCTTGCTCCCTGCCTCTCTTTTTCTTACGCTTAACTAGTAAGCTGGTCATACTGTAGGGGACAGCGGCCCCTTGGGGGTGCTGGTAACAACTGGTTGGCTGGTTACTTCCGCTTGCTCTGTGCATTATGCCTCGGGAGCGTTGTGTGTGTGTCGCACAACAAGTGTCAAACGCAACTACGAGACAAAACATGAAATTCATGGAAAACAGGGCCAGGGATCACATTAAGGTAGGCATCTTTTGTATTTGTTATATAAAATCTAAAATTGTGCATAGAATTCACTGTTAGTGAAAAAGACAAAGTAGTCGCTTGACTTTGAAGGTTAAAACAGCCCGCTCTGTACTGTGAGAGTCCTGCACTGAGAATCATGCTCTTTCCCCTTTTCTTGATGGGTTGTGTGTGTGTTATATGTTTACATAAGATGATGCTCAAGTTTTGATATTTTCTACAATATACTTTTATTTTTTAGTTATTTGATAAAGAAGAATGGTAGTTGTAAGATTTCAACGTATGTTCATGTTGTTTTCTTTGGAGTAAAATTACAGCTATGTTGGATATAAAAATTCGGATGTGCGTCATTAATCTTGGTGTGGCACACTGATTGACAAGAAAATTTGAAAGTGGCACGCCACACCAAAAAGGTTGCTGACCCCTGGTTTATATGGTTTAGCGATAGCACTCTCACTACATACATACGTGTATGTTGTCGGCGATTAGCCTAGCAATGATCTTAATTGTGGTTATTTGTCAGCCCAAAACCCTCTAAGTATATCTTAAATGCATCTTACCAGATATAAAATGACTACTACATAGTCTGTGGTGATTTTTTGGTGCCCAGTTTTCACGTCGAATTGCAGCCGTCCATTTTGCTCTCCTCTTTGGATCCCTCGGAATACGGTAAAACTTCAAGTCTCTCCTTCCATCTTCTCTGTTAGTGCAACCAACAGCCACACACGCCTTCACCATTTTGATTATTAATGTTAAGGAGCAGAAAAACACGCCGTAAATAGGAGGAATGTACGTAGCCGTAACAGGTTAACACTATGTTTTGACGGACAATTGGGCGGTACCATTCAGGAGAGCGGAGTTGTGACGTCACGTGGGTAGGGTCTATACGATAGATGTACTAGTACTTATACCTGGACAGTCAAGGTTTGTCTGTAACCTGTATGTTGTCTCGGCCCACCATACCAGGGAAGAATTCTAGCCGATAATATTCTCTTGAACACTGCCTAAATTTACTTGGCAGTCAGTGGCCTTATTAGAATCGGAATATTGTTAGTAACCTGGTTATGAATGGCCAATGAAACAACCACTTAAAAATACGTAATGCTCATGTTAGAAAAACTCAAATACTACCCTTTGGTTACTCTTTTTAAAACTGAATGTCGAGGAGTCCAAGGCTAGGTTCATACTGCAGGTTTTAAAGTGCTTGTGACACGAAAAAGCATGTTTATTTCATAATACACGCGGTATTTTATGCTCCTGAATGATATGGACCGCTTGAATGTGTGTGGAAGTGATCGCTATATTTATTTAGTTTTTTGAATCCCGCGCCAGGAAATTGAGTGACTTCCGGCTTCGGTCTCGCATTGAGGAGGAGGGCGCTGTGACGTGTACGGTAGAAGACGTCCTCTTCACGCTACAGTGTACTGTTGTGTATGAGGACGAAGGATTCAGCTGATTTTGCGGATTAATACTTTTATTTTTTGCATCACGCCAGCCAAACGGCTGCAGAAAAATCATTCTGTATGCGGGAGAGGCGTATGCGCCTTTTTGGAGTTTCAAAAGGTTCCCATTCACCGTGGATATTTACTGTGGGACCATTGGACTTACAAGGAAGTGAGTAAACATCTTGTTTTGTATTATGTCAAATACGAATACAGTGATTACAAAGTAAACACTATAAAATTCCTTTAAATAAAGGACTACTTACGTTTGATCATTGATAGGCATGTAAAAAGCTATCCTCACGCTCATTAGCAGTTAGCTGTTAGCACGTTAGCTACACAACAATTCCAGCCACCCTCCTCCAGGGAACGAACTGTAAATTGCTCTCCGCCGGGCGGTTTGCCGATCCGCAAAGAAACTCGACAACCGGGTCGTCATGTCAAATAATCCAGGCTAGTTATGTGTGATTTTCCACCTCGAAGACTTTGAAACATCCCTCGGTTCGGGTTAGCATGTCGGCTAGCTGTCACTCCTTCTGGTCTGTTTACATTCTCCGAAGCCGGGGAAGGGAAATGACATATGTCCGATTTAGGTGTCATAAAATATCGTTCCGCAGGTGTGACAGTAAAGGTAAAGTCGACTGTTTTGACCATTATGGAGTAATTTTGCCATGTCGTCTTGAATAAATGGATTTTTATTATTTTATATTCCATTTAGCACAAGTTATTTGTCATGACCATGCCATTTATTTAGCAATTGGGGAAAGTACTTGGGTAAAAAGAATATCCTATAAAAATATTGAAGTAAAGAGACAGAAACAATGACATTTTGCCGCTCTCTTCGTCGCGTTTTCCTCATTGTGAATAGTTCCCCCTCGACGGGCTGACTGGTCCTTCTCAAGCCATTTATATAGCTATTGGGGAAAAATACTTGGATAAAAAGAATATCCTGTAAAAATATTGAAGTAAAGAGACAGAAACAATGACATTTTGCCGCTCTCTTCGTCGCGTTTTCCTCATTGTGAATAGTTCCCCCTCGACGGGCTGACTGGTCCTTCTCAAGCCATTTATATAGCTATTGGGGAAAATACTTGGATAAAATGAATATCCTGTAAAAATATTGGGAGTAGAGAGACTGAAACAATGACATTTTGCAGCTCTTTTCGTCTCGTTTTCCTCGTTCTGAACAATTCCCCCTCAATGGGCTGAATAGTAAAACCGATGAGCCTAGTCTACCGCTGACGTCATCCACCTGTTGGGGACGCTAAAGCCCTATAATTGTAGGCGTGGCTAACCGGCAGATTAAAAGACTAATTTCTCGTCATCTGCGCTTTGCTAAATTGTTGTATATGGTCGAATCGTCTCAAAATATGATTCTAATTCACATAATAATGCCATTTAAGACTTTTTTTCTGGTGTCGTATGCTCTTTAATGCACAATTGAGTTTTTTTGTGATAACTGTTTTTTGGGGTCATCGTTCATACTGCCTTTGTCCACTGAGCCCGTTCAAGTATCTCGCAGCGCACTAATTTGCAGTCCAAGATGCACTGAGCAAACTAAGCCGCATGCGCAAAACAAATGACCACATAGGCTGGCTTAACGTAATGCAAGAGTGATCATATTTTGATTTCCAAAAAGAGGACACACAGGCAAAAATAAGTCTTATATTCAAAGTTTATTTAAATTGATAGCATGCACGCACTGTCTGTGCATGACACACACACATAAGGACAGTTTGCCCCAACTCTTGGCCATGTAAGAAATCTTGAAATATTGCTCATTTCGAGCAGGGAGAAAACTGAGTATTTTCAGGCTCAACCCATTTAAAAAAAAAAAAATTTATGACTGTTGTCAAGCCCGCACCTTCCCCAAAAGTCGCGTTCAAGCAAGGCGCTAACGCTAATGCACACCTGCACCACTACCGTATCACCCTGTCTCTCTCGCTCTTTGCTGACGTGATTGCTGCATGAATTCCAATATGGGGGACTTAATAGTTCAGTCCGCAGCCACATTCTGGAAAAATGTGGCCCAAATCGGATTTTAACCACATAAGAAAGTCACCTAGATCGAATTTGAAATGGTCCACCTTTATGCGACTTTTTCTGTTCAGACCGTTAAGTTAATGTCTCACTTGAGTCCGAAAAACACAAAAAAATTGGATTTGTGTATTAAGACCTGCGGTGTGAACCTAGCCTTAGCCCTTTAACCCTAACAATCAGAGCAAGTATTTTTTACTTGACAACCAGTGAAACACCTTTGTGGTCAGTAGGAAACTCATGACTTCATTACTGTAGTGAAAGACTCGAACTTAATGTTGTTGCTGTATTTTATTTTTTGTGAGAGAAAGTACTGTATGAGCAAGATTTAAACAAAGGCAAGCAAAAAGGTTGGCAGCTGGGTTCAGTGCAATTTGGAAATGATGCGATTTACGTCATGACTTTCTCCATGCGGAATGACGTAGTCCATGCCTCACAGTTAGGATCGGTATATCTCGATAGATTACAAGCCTGTATGCTCGCGCATGTAAATGGTTATTCTAAATTTTTAAAAAGAACAGAAACATTCAACCCGAATATTGAGTGTATCTAAATGTGGCCACCTTAGCAATGTTAAGTCTAGACCTAGGACGATGATTGACATACAATAACATATCAATGAAAATGAGCACAATCCTTGCCAGAACCTTTTTTTTTTAGGAAACCAAGACAACAGCATATTTGTTGTTCCATTAACTTTCCTTCGTCAAAGAGGGCAAGCTATTTTCAACATTTTCGATTGGTCAAAAGTGAAATAACAGATCCTCCCTTACCAATAGTGCAGATTTATGGGTAAAACAACTGATAACATTTGGAACATATGAAAAGTTCCTTTCCATTCCTTTCCATATTGTGCAAATTCATCTATTATTATGATGCAGTTTAGCAGGTCAATGCTACAAAATGCAAGCATTATTATAAACACTTACCGGTACTTGAGTGTAAGTGTACCTAATGTTGTGGTTGGAAAAGTGTGGATTGGCCATTAGGGTATCATTTATACATTATTAACAAGTATTACCTACCTTACTCTCCGTGTGGTTTCCTTCTACCATTACGGTGTTTGTTGTGTTATTCATGACAATCCGCACTTCCACACCAGGCAGTGGCAACCCTACAGCCCCTGTTACACACATGTAGACACACTCAAACACATACTTAAATAAGAGAATAATTATACTGTAGATGCCATAAGCAGGGGTGAAAGTGAGCCGGAACGCACCGGATCGGCGTTCCGCCAAGAATTACGATGGCGGAACGCCGATCCGGCATACGGTGCTTTGATCCCGAAAATATGACGGCAACTGTCAAACCCCATTAAAAAATAATAATAAAATAAAATTAAAAAAAAAAAAAAAAAAAAACCTGCCACGCTGCCACACACGCATCACCAATAAGAACAATCTACTAACGTCAGATTTACAGTACATCCACAAGTGTTAATAACAAGCCTAATAAAGAGCTTGTTTAGCGTCGTCCGTTTTCACTGATTTTTATTATTCATTTATTCTACATAGTTCTTCCCAACATCTCGATCTGACAAGTCGCGTTGCCTGTAGCCCTTTTCACACATATATCCAGGGAAATTCCCGTATCAGGTGACGCGGGATCTACTCTCGTCATTGCTTTCACATGAAAAGATGTCTCGAGAATGAAGCAGGTTGGACGCTTTCACGGACTTGTCCCGTGTTGCTTACTGGCGCTCTCTGTGCGTGGAGGGCTGCTGGCGCAATTTTATAACCTGGACATTACGTCATTTTTGGTCAGCATTGGTTGTAACAATGTTGGTCAAATCGTGTCGTGTTTTGTTCCGGAGGGAGCGTTCCCGACATGTAACTGCAACCAATTTAAGGTCATCAAGAGGTTAGATCGGGGCTGAAAAATCCAGCCCGACCCGACTCGGGTCCACGGGTATTGTAGCCCGACACGGCCCGAGCCCATTCAATTAACCGGATTTGCAGGCCCGAGCCCGAACCCCCCCCCAAAATGTTATGTTTTATTTTTAGGCCTGAGCCCGGAAAAAACCAAATGTTATATTTTATTTGTAGGCCCGAGCCTGATAAAAACCTCAAAATTCTTGTATTATTTGTGAGGACCCAGGAGGAGAAGGAGAGGGAAGGGATGCGCCAGTCAGACATGGACAAAGCACTCCTTGCTGCTTGGAAAAACGGACTGGTTGCATTTTGTGTGATCACCTTTGGTGACAATTCCTATGCATAAACGCCTGTCTTTTGTAACGAATTCTCAGTTGGCAGAGAAAAAATGCAACTTTTCTTAATGTTGAAATCGTCTACATATTTTTATGATCATTATAAATACATTTACACAACGAAATAACGCTGGAAAAGTTGGCTTAATATAAATAAAGAGACGCGGTTTTGCCGTTTTGCAGAGGTGAATATTAAAAAGAGGGCTCATGGCACGCTCTGGCTCTGCAATGACCATACAGCGCCTTCTCTTTTTTCCAAATTATTTATTTGATAACAAGTATTCCTTAGTTAACATTCATACATCGTTTTAGTATATATATATAAATATATATTTATTTTAAAAAGTTAGCGAGAACCCTGGCCCGAACCGAACGTATAATTTCGTTATGTTTTCAGTTTAATTTAGCTATTTTCAGCTTGCCCTGTTTCCTGTTTAGTTTAGCCCTGCTTTCACGCACACCAGGAGAAAACCAACGCAGGCATGGTGAGAACATGCAAACTCCACACTGGAAGGTTGGAGCCCGTGATTGAACACTTGTTGATCTCAGAACTGTGAGGGGAACGTGCAAACCACTGTGAAACCTGTTGTTTTATTGTGTGCTATATTTGTAACTGTGCCAAAAGCAGTTTTAGCATTTCGGTGGTTTTAGGAGGGTCCATCCCCCCCCCTGTTCCGGCAAGAAATTCGAGCCACTTTCACCTCTGGCCATAAGTGACAAAAGTTTAAGAGGTGCGCTTGCGTGTCGCATCATCATGCATTGTAGTAACAATATGACTATACTTTAAAAAATAAATAATAATAATTATTATTATTAAATAAAATAAACACGGGGAAATTTTCCATACTTACTTTGTGTTTATTTACATTGTTGGTGTTAATTGAAAATACAGCCAAACAGAACAGGATTTTAGGGGACAAGACAGAAAGAAATAGGATAACTAGTGCAATAAAAGCATAAATCAATTACTGTTTATGCTGCCAGATAAGTAGTGTGACAAAATCCTCATTCATCATTTATTCATTTACAAAGGGGCCACCCTGGGAGAAAGGGACACACCAGCTAACTTATAGGACAGGACTAGGAAGGACAGGAAAGAATATGGTAGGACAAGGCAGGGTTCCTGTGCAGGCAGTTTATAATGTGTGTGCTACAGAACACTACATGCGAAAGGCTGCAATGAAGAGCGTTCATGTCTTCTATTGGCTAACTTGCAACCCATAAGCAAAAATACATGTAAGTCAGCAATTATTCAAACAGCCATGATACAAATAATAAAAAAATGGGCACCGAGGATCGATAGCTAATGGCCCATGCTACATATCATTTCAAGACGATTGGGTCACAAATAACAGAGGAGTAGAACTTTAGTTTGTGGCCACAAGAAGACTAGTTGACTGGCAACTTGGCAGGCCTTCAGCCAGTAAAATAGAAAGGTTATGATAGAAGAACAATCGAAATTGGCGTGAAATTGCTTGCATTTTATGCACCAAGATAAAAAACCTCAAAAACGGATGAGCCGTGATGTAGAGCAGGGGTCCCCAACCTTTTTTGCACCACGGACTGGTGTGATTTGGGTATTTTTTTCACGGACCGGTGTTTTGTCAAATTTTGCACCCTTATAAAATTTTACTCCCACATCTTTTGTGGCAGTGAAAAAAAGCCCTCTTTTATATTCAGTTGAACTCTCAATGTTATCCAAGGGTGCTAAAAAAACTATTAACATCAAAAACATACATGTGCAACACGAAAATGGCGTAAATTAATGCTTAACAACACGGCTAAGTCATTAAGTGAGAGAGCTGCATGCAGTTGTTGTGTGCAGCTAACATAGCAAACCTAAGTTAATATTCCTTTCTTTAAAGAAAGTTTGTAGTGTGTTCTTTGGAATCGCTGCATTCGTGGTCATTTTCAACGTTACCCGCATGCCAAATTTGTCAGAACACTGGCAATGTGCGGCAGAAAAGTACAGCAAATATAACATTTGTTTTTAGCCCCGTCGTGTTAAGTGCACGGAAAATACAACTCACCCGCCGAATAAGTGGGAGGCCTGAGCTTGTTTCGTTGAGACGAGACGGTCCCGAGATGGGAGAGTGAGAGAAGCCCGGTTCACAAAGATACGATGTTGGAAATTGTAGCACAGTTTTCAGTGCTCTCCTAGCGATGTCAGGATATTCCGAAATGACTTTAATCCAGAACCTCGGTAGAGTTGTTGTCTCAAATGTACGTTTAAGGTGGCCGTGATTTGCGATCTCTACAAGCTGATATTTCTGTTGCACAGACATGCTCGAATCACTCGGTTTATCACATACGGGTCACGAAGCCAATCCTTCGCAGTTCGTGGGTCTTTAGTGATTGGGAAGTAGCGTAGATTTTGTTTTCTTCAAGGTTGTAGGCTCATCAGGTTCCCTTTTCCCCGTAAAAAATCTGTCCAAAGACGTCCGTTTTTCAGTCATTCTATTGTGGGGGCTAACTATTTCCGGGAACAAATGTGGTGGGCGACGACCTACGTCATTCGTTATTATCAAGGCCAAGCGCACATAGATATACAAAACAAGATGTACTGCTAACAGTTTAATCAATGCATTTCTATGACGACCTCCTATCCTGTAGTTGTATATCTAGAGTAGACAGGGATATTGGTGTGTTAAGCGGCACAGGGCAAAGTCAATCGGCCAGAATGCAGTCCTTAATAAATTATATATTATTTCTGCGCGGCCCGGTACCAAATGCGACACGGACCGGTACTGGTCCGCAGCCCAGTCGTTGGGGACCCCTGATGTAGAGAACCTGTAATACTGTAAGTTATATGGTGATGGATTACCCCACTGGCATTTATTCCACGAAATGCAACAGGCGACACTTTTTTGGTCCATACTGAACTCTCAACTAAGAAACAAAATCCATCAAACCATCCATTTTCTCATCATATGAGCAAAACTAACATACATCTATCAGTCTTGTGCAAACATTGAAATCTCTAAGGTTTCAGCCTAAAGATAATAATCCTAAATTATCATTGTGAACAAGTTTTCCCACCATATAAACAAGTGCACTCTTCCAGCATTATACTGTAGAAACCTCATTCTACAAGGTATAATTGGACACAAAATGGTTTGCTGAGCTTGGAAAACACAATGAGCTAAAAGCCGTTTGTCCTAGCTGCAACCAGCCAGCTCACACGCAGTACTGGAGTCGCCGTTTGTACCACAACCAAGTAACTCTCTGTTTAAGAGAACCACATTACAATTGCTCCACCTTAAAAAATGCTTCAACCCCAGTAATAGTCACCATTTTCTTTGTTGACATCTACAGTCAAGCATTACCTGCATTACTAAACAAACGATATACTGTAATCTTCCAATTGCACAAAATGCCAGAATAAATAGCATGTTTAATTGTCAAAATTAAATTGACAAATTGACAATTGACAAATTCTTTCCACAATTTTAAATGTTTAATCTGAAATATTTATTTTCAGAACTCCCATTATCACCTTACAAGAAAAGTAGTTAAAAATGCAAACACAAGATTTTTTTTTAAAAATGGTGTAAAAATTGAAGAGTCATATAATTATTTAATATAGCTATGTTTAAAAAAAGTACAAAAAAGTAATTGCTTTTTATTTCAATACATTAATTGGACATTATTTTATATGTTTCAATTAATGGCGGTCCGTTAGAGGTTACATTTTACTAGTCTAGTTTTATTCAGGAAAGGTCACAAAACAGATTGGATTTTGCTCTTTAAAATTTTGAATATAGAAAGATGGATACTCTTTTTATATTGTTATATTCAGAATGGAGAGAATAATGACAACACCAGCAATTTCTTCACAAATGTACTGAAGGCGTTCCACTTCTAATTGATCAATCAGGTGCTGTCTTTTGTAATGCTGTTGCTACATATATGCAGCAATGCAACATAAAGTGGTACCTCAACATACGATCGCTTTGACACAAAATCTTTTCGACATCCGACGTAAAATTTGACTCGCTGTTTGTTTCCACATCCAATGTCATGCTTGAAATATGACGATATCTGATATCGCCGCAGTTTCTTTGTTTTGCCGGAACACGGACGCACGGCGGATTTTTTTGTGAGAGAAATCAACATTGGTTCCAAGAAGGTTAGTAAAGGTGCTGAAAAAGGAAAATGTGACGCTTACCATATAAATGATAGAAAAATATGAGCATGGTGTGCGCATCCGAGAACTGGCTCGACATTACGGCCGTAGAATATCGATCTCGACTGTCCTCCTCCGACCTCCGTTCGCCTGTCTTTATAAGTTCAGGTGACAATTATTATTGTGGTAACATCGCCAGAGAAATCGTATGCTTTGTCAGGTTTCTAATAATTTATTCCATCAACTTGGGCAACACAACACGCCAACTGTCCGCTGCAGTTCACGTCGGAAACAAAACATTAAAAGAGAAATCTCACTCTCACGTCAGCCACGCTGTGCGTTCAGGTACAGCAAAAAACGTCCACCACATTAGAATGCGATTCGTTACATTATTACAGTAATTATTAGTATCATTATGTTATCATTCCGATTTTTATTTATATATATTTTTTTGCTATATGTAATTGCCATTTGTAGTAGTACAAGCAGTATTTTTTAAGGATTTAGGGTAGGTTTTCGGGCTGTGGAACGAATTAATGGAAATATAATATATTCTTATGGGAAAATCCTGCCCGACATACGACCATTACGACTTACAAACAAGGTCCTGGAACGAATTAACTTCGTATGTAGAGGTACCACTGTACTTTCATTGTTATGACGATACTAACAGTTAACCTTTTGAAGCCCAAAGTTGCCTGATTTTCTTGAAGGATGAGGGGATGCCTCACGGTGGAGAAAACTTTTAGGAAATTTTTTGAGACCATGGATTTTTGTCCCCTTAAAATTATACATTTGCGATTATACAACTTTTGAGATGTCATCTATGTTCTATTCTGAATAAAATATCGAAATTTGACAATTACTTTTTGCTCACAATTTGTATAGTTTCCCAACTTATTTAGAATTCGGTTTGTATTCATCTTTAATGACTTTTCTATCTTACAATTATAAACAATGAGAGGCAGATTAAACACTTACAAAACTCTTTTTCAAAAAGGCTCTCTATGCAGTAGATTAGGTAAAAACCATTTTGTCTCCTTTCCTTGCACACGTGGGTATCTTAATCAATGTCAGGAGGGCATCAATAATCAATGCCATGTGACTGTGACTCTTAATTAATCAATTAAGGGTTGCTCAATCAATCATACTTCAATTAAGAGATAAACAAAACACCCTATTTTCTTGAATACCTAAAGTACTTAATTCATGTATAAAACCACGTAAAAGGGCTCTACACTAGCTCTCACTCCTTTTAGCATTTTTTTCTTCTTTCCAACGCTGCCTGAGTGCTTGACAAGGCCTTTTCGTGCAGCGTGGTTTTGTTAAAATGGTTGAATTAAGCTGACAAGGTTTCTATGGGGAAATAAAGACAAGCTGACAAAATTGAAGTAATACTCGAGTTGCAGTCATGTTTAAGTACAACAAACACATAATGTTGAAATGTGTGAAACAAAGATGTTAATGTTCTGGAAGCCAATGAAGGTCTTTGTGGACGAGTGTTACTTCAAAAAATCTGGAAATGGAGTGCCGTTCGTAAAGTGGCTCACACTAAAAGCAATGTCACAATTTTTTATGTTGAGGTTCAAATTTAGATTGAACTTTTACATTTACGATTTAGTTTTACAGTTTTAAGTTGGACAGGCGTGGGCAAACCAGTTCTCAAGGGCTGCAGTAGGTATCTAGAAGGATATAGGGCTGCAGCTACTGATTATTTAAGTAATCAATTAATCTATCAATTAGTTTGAATAATTAGGAACATTTAATGTGTTGCAGAATAAATTTTAGGAGATGCAAATCGAAGGTTAGCTAAAATTGCACTTTCAAAAGAGCATTAAATGTGAGTATACAAAATAAAATACCAAAATAAATAAAAGTTTTTTTTTTTTTAACTATGCAGAATTGCTGTTTCATTTCACATTAACAATATCATGTACGAGACGGAGGAACCAGTTGCGTATCGCAGACACAGGATTTTATTGATGTTGACAGGCAAAGAAAACAATCAGGTCACGCGGTAATGGCTAGTTGGCATGCAAACGTATGCTGAATTGCTGACGACCTGACACTGAATGCTATATTTTCGTGCCTTATATACTGTTCTCAGTTGTTCTTTGTGACATATTAAAGAGTACACAGTCTTTGTAATGGAAGCTTTGTGATGCATGACTGTGATGCAATATGCTGTTACATTGGTACATGACAAACAAATAATGAATTTGAAGATAAAATACCTGAGCTGAGCCTCAAATCATGCAATAAATGAAAGTCCTCTTGCTTAAATGCTATAAAATGCTCACTTTTTATTAACATGCTCTTAACAAATCATTCAAACACACACTCCCACAAAATATCTGCTTAACATACCTGTAAACTAAATTATGAATGCATAAACAATCATATTAGCTCAAACAAAACCTTACAACCTTCTGTTGGTCTTAACAGGGAGCAGCTGGATCCAGCCATGTTAGAGGAGTTATGTCATATTGATGGGGGAAAATATTATGTGACCCGAAGAGAATTAGCACATTATGCCTTATGATATTTCAATCTGGGTCAAAGGGCGGAATGATGGGAGAAAATATTATGTGATGCTTTAACATTAGCACATTATGCCTTTGTGATGTATGATTGCCTCTATGACCTAGATTGTAACAACTTCTCCTTGTTTCCACTTCGACGCCTGTTATTGTTTTTCACCTTGGGTTCCATAGTTAGGAGGGAGTCTCACGAGATAACTTGTTTTGCACCATAGTATTGTTTTTTTTACGCGCTTGGGTTCCATAGTTAGGAGGGAATCTCACGAGATAACTTGTTTTGCACCAATAATATTTACCGCGGGGACAGAACATCTGTTACCAAGACGGCACAACTTGTGAGAAGCCCTTTTTCAAGGGGCTGAACCAAAAGTAGCTTCAATATTTGTCATTGGGCAAGGCGCGCGCCGCGGCGCTAGTTGCCTAGCTTTACTGTAACTGTACCCGTTGGCTAACGTAGTCTAAATGGCGAAGCAGCATGGCGTCCTGGCAGTTTAATAGTGGGCGCGTTCCTACAAGAACCGGACATTTCCGGGCAACCCGTGAAGTCCGCTGGAGGATCACGTACGGATTGCTCGGCTTTGTTCCTTCGCCGCTTTACCGGAGCGTTGGCTCCCAGCCCATTTGTCATGGTAAGCGATTTTCATTGCTAAGGAACATCTTGTTGTGCTGTAACGGTAAGCGGGGATTCTGGGATTGACAAGCTAGATCTAGCATCATCGTTACTACTTGGTATGCTGGTTTTGATGTTTGTTTGCTTGCACTTGTGGGATTGTAATCAATAAATCTCATTTATTCAGCATTTTCTAATCAATAAACATCGTATATTTCGCAAAAGTGTGCCTGTTGCTGACTCACTGCGAACCCGGAAATTTCGGAAAACACATATTCACTGTTAAAACTAGAGGGCAATGGATCCACCCAAATCAGTAAAACTAAATGAATCCTCAAAGCAACACATTTTGATTAAAAAGCTTATTTTCCTAATCAAATTACTTGAGTTCATCATTGCAGCACTTATATACAAGACTTATACAACAAATCATTTTGAAAAGAGAATTGCCCGTCTCCTTATTTTCGATAGGACTCATCCAAAAAAATTCATTCAAACAACCTTTATCAGAATTTTAGTGGGTTTAGAATCGGATGCTTCCAACTAATGGGTCTGGTAAGAACAGCAATAATGAAAATCTACACTCAGAAAAGATATCAAAGTGTGTTCCAATATTGTTATTTTACTTGTACAGTACAAGAGGAAGTCCAAATTGAACGCTTAATACATTTATGTTGGTGAATGTATGCATGATTGTTTTCTTGTCATCATATATCAAAAAATATGAAAACAAGATGTGCCATTTTAGATATACAGGTTAAACAATGTTGCATTCATTAATTTATGAGATGCAAAAGATGAGGATGAGCTCATCGCACATATTTACATTTCTGCAAGGGCAGTATGACCTAGAATCACATACTGCTGTATATCTATAATGCTCTAAAACTGTAAAGACGCACAGAAAAAATAGGCCAGACAGATAGATGCCCAACATAGAGAGGAATTAATCTAAAAACAGCAACAACAAAACTGTCAATAAAATGTAAGAGGACCTACACCGGTTTTGTTTTGAGAAAATGGAAAGAAAAAGAAATGAAATAGAACCCTACCGGGTGAATCCTCTACTTTTTCTTTGTGTTTTCTTTAGTTGCTATTGATCTATTTTAACCTACTTTAAGACAAAACAACAACAGCTTCCCTCCACCATGTCTGTTTATGTTCACACCTGAACACACTCTGCCGTGAATGTGCTTATGTTGCTGTCAATCGCAAAAGCACACATCTCCTAAAACTACTCCTAATAAACACCTGAGAGGAATCAAACACAGCCTGGTTTTTGCCAAACAACACACTCCCAACAAACAAAAAGAGCAGCATCTCCATGAAGACACCAGACAACCTCAAAACTAATTACCTGTCAGTGGGAAAGGTGGCCAGGGAATGGTGGGATGAGAGGGATAGGGGAGGACAAGGTGGATGGAAGAGGCGAAGAAGAGGAAGAGAGAAGCGAGCCTCTGATCTAAATTCATTTTAAAGACTTTGCTTTTACTTGTGCATGTGTAAAGGAGGTAGTAGGGATCGTTGGATTTTACCTGACTGTGGATCAAACCAAGATTTATGAAATAGCTTGGATGGGCTTCATCTCAACCAAGGCCAAATTCCATTACAAAAAAATGGATAGATCGACAGATTCAAATGGAACCCTATATGGTAGTCACTGTTTATTTAGTGCTAAAAATCTAAAATCCGTAAATACAGGTAGTCCCGGGGTTACGAACGAGTTCTTTTCCTACGCTGGTAACATAACCTGAATTTCCGCGTAAATCAGCATTAACCGTGTATATACCCCCTAAATTTCAAAATAATGATCCGAAAACATTATACGTCATTGTACTGTCCTCACCAAGACGTTGTAGCTAAATTCCAGCTAGACAGCGAGCTAAGCTGTAATCTTTCAACCCTCTTTCTGTCTCTCTCACTCGGCTGCATGACTTTTCAAGGGCGTAAATGCGCTCTTCCTTGTGTGTGCACGTGTGCTCTTCTTCGTGTGCGCAAATATGTTCTTCTTCGTGTGTACTTGCGCTCTTACTCGCATGCGGTGACTGGAGCCCATCCTTACATAAGTGGGTCAAAAATACCAAATCATAGTGTTTTTATGCCATTTTGGTTAAAAATAATCACTTGTATAATAATTAGTATTATATTTAGGACCACACAAGAATGACTTCATGTTTGAATTATCTTTATTTTTAACATTTTGGAAAAAGAAAATTACAAGAACAACAATAGACTTCATCCCCTCTTGTATTACATGGTCAGTGATGAAGAGCTCCCATGCATCTTTTTGGTAAAACAGTTGTGCTAAGCCCTTGTGCAGGTCCTGACCGACTTTTGAGGATATTGTTTGTCTGTGTTTTGCCCTTGGTGGGAGGTAACTTCCTCCAATAAGAGCCCTACCTACTCATTCTGTTGCCAATAATTTGAACACTTTCTTCTTGAGAGGACACATAAGTGGAATCTTGTGAGTCAGACGGATCCTTTTCATTTGGATTTCCAGGTGGACGACTGCCACTGCCACCTGGACAATAGTCTAGGTCCTCGTAGTCAGAAATTTCGGACTCTGAATCCAACCCTGTTACTGCCTCTCCATCATCCAGCATCTATAGGACCATATCAGCTGTGTATCGAGCAGCCTTGACACATTGGATATGAAAATATAAGCGTAATGTTTTCAAGGGATCAATATGTAGCTATATAAATAAATATGCACACACACTACATATACAGTAAGGCAAGGCAAGGCAAGGCAAGGCAAATTTATTTATATAGCACAATTCAACACAAGGCAATTCAAAGTGCTTTACATCACATGAAGATCATAAAAATCACATTTAAATCAACACAACGTAGAAACGAAGACAAAAGATCGCATTTAATCACAGAATAAAAATAAGTAAATAAAATAAAAATAAAACAAAAACTACTACTACTAATAATAATTGAAATCAGCAATGGAGATAAAAACAAGAGGAATAGAAAGCAGGTAGATTGAAATATATAGACGGTTATAGATATGCAGTGCTAAACAAAAGCGTTTTTAGCCCTGATTTAAAAGAGCTAACCGTTTGAGCATACTTCAGACGTTCGGGTAACTTGTTCCAGAGGTAGGAGCATAATAACTAAATGCTGCCTCACCCTGCTTGGTTCTTGTTCTTGACGACCTTAGGGGTCTAGATGTCTCATAGGACTCTAACAAGTCAAGCATGTATTTTGGTCCAAGGCCATAATGCTAATAAATTTAACTAGCTAGTGTTAGCTTGTTATGAAGTAGGCTAATTTGTTGATAAATAATCGTCATTCAACAAACAGTCATGAAACAGACACACATAAAATATTGTATGAAGATCATTCTTACATGTATTAGCTGTTTCTGCGTAAAAAAAGTCCTCCTGAGGGGGTGACACTTCTGATATACCTATTCTGTGTGGTCCACAGTAAATATATTCCTGACAGCCAAAGTTGATAAGAATCAACGGTTCCGATTGGATTCCATAGAAAATGCATGTGAGTCATTTTTGACCCACTTATGGAAACTTGGGGTAGTGATACAAAAACTTTTTTTTTTCAAGATCTATAAAAGGTAAGATAAATATGTGAATGGCTTTATATATAAATACCAAATACTATAAGTAGGGAATACCTGGAATATGAAATGAAAACAATTTTTTATTACTAAGATATTTCAAGAAAACAACCTCACTGTTTTTGACCCACTTATGCATCTAAGGGTTAAAAGAATGCATCAAAAAACAAAAGTCAACATTATAATCAAATACACGCTTCACCAAAGGGCATAACAGTCATATTAATAAAATAAAGTAAAAAAAAATAAAAATAAAGATAATATGAGGTGATTAGAAAATATATATACAAAATAACGATTGGAGACAAAATGGCGGATGAGACGCTGGCATCGTAAAATCAAAATCACGTAAGTCAGGTGCGTCATAACCTGGGGACCACCTGTACAGCATGTAGCTATCGTAGGAATTAAAAGGGGTGCAAATTACCGATTTCATGAAGATATGATATCAATTCTTTGGTGAATAATACAATATTTGCCATTATTACGAAGTTGTCTACTTTTCGGTTTGATTCAAGGGCCTTTGAACGATGTAATAGAATATTTTGTACTCGTTTACCACATCTTTTCCCAATAAACTAGAGGCACGAAAACAAAAAGTACAAAGCAATTTTGAATTTTGGACCATTTTGTTGCTTAATTATTTCAGACATTTTAATTAGTGGTTTTAATTTTCAACAAAATGGCATATCTAAAAGATCCAGATGGCCCATTGATTAATTATTGCACCCCTAGGTTTACATAATTTATCAATAAACAAGAATGTGCAGCGTTATACAGAGGAAACACACAAAAAATACTTTTACTATTGCTGAATGAAAATAAAAGGTCCTGAATAAATTTACTGTAATTCAAACATGTACGTAAGGAAAGCTACTGATCCTGATAGTAATGTTTTTTTTTTTTCATTTGCTTGTGTTTGTGTGGTTTCAGAGTGTGAGAACCTGGTGGGCGTGGGCCTTTCAGACGATTGGACAGTGCCATGCCGATCTCAGTCATCCCATAGCGTTCCAGCAGTATGTGCCCTGTGATTTCCTCCCAGCGCTGCAGAGTGGGCAGCGGGAGAGCGGCAGAACCAGAGACCATGAGTCTGAAGCAAGACAGTTTTAAAATTGTAACTCTCACTTTGATAGTCATCGTTACTGTGCAAATTTTAAATCAGGAAATACATCAATAAATCACATAAGCTATTTTGAGCCCTAAACCTGGACTTACTGGCCAAACATTGTCTGATCAAATACAATGCAAGAGCTGTATCAGAATTTTGTTAAAGATAATAATGCTCTGTTGAACTCCACTGCAACACTGAATGGGTGTTGGTAACCTTTATGTAAGAACTAGTGGGGTAACTACAAACTACACCTGTAGAAAGTATAGTAGTTACCGCATTTTTCGGACTATAATGCCCATTTCCCACTGAAACTAGTGGGTCAACGCGCGTTTTTTCCAAGCCGTTGCAACCCACTAGCAATTGGCATTTGGCACCTTTCCCACTGACAAAAAAAAAAAAGCCGTGTCTTCTTTTTTTTTTTTTTTCACCAGTCTAACGCCCCACCCCACCTCAGTCGTACGTAAGGTTACGCGACGTCACTACGCTAAAATGCGCGTTGACAAGTGTGACCGAATTCATTCAGTTCAAGGAAGTAAACAATGCAGAGCAACATGGAAGCCTCCTTTCCGTTTGTGTTGTCTGTTTTCATGCTTTTTACTGCCCTCAAAATGATCGAAATGCAGCAAAGGATCAACACTCTGCTTGTGCTGAGGCAACGTAGGCGACGTGAATTCTTCTTCTTCTACTAGCTTTGTTATGTGCATCGACGTAACTACGGTTGTGGAGCGTGTTAAATGGGAGGCGACTGGCACGTTGTTATGACGCATCACGTAAGAGCCTACGTCACCACGTAGATCAGGGATTAGGGTGTTGACTGTTGACCCGGGGTTTTGCTTTCACACTGCATGACGATCAGAGCCGAGGTGATTTTAACGCGGGTCACTTGGCGGGTTGATTGACACGGGTCGAGGCGGGTCGCTGCACCTTTTCCACTGCCACTAAAAGCCGATTGTTAGTGGGTTGACATGGGGTTTTTTGGCCAGTGGGAAAGGGGTATAAGTCGCAGTTTTTGTTTTTTTTTCTCCATAGTTTGGCTGGGGGTGCGACTTGTACTCAGGAGCGACTTATGTGTGAAATTATTAACACATTATGATATCATTTCACATTTTATTTTGGTGTTTTGGAGTGACACTGATGGTTTGGTAAACTTGTTAACATGTTCTTTATGCTATAGTTATCTGAATAACTTTTAATAGATATGGCCACCTTCACGTTCTGCCTTTGGCAATGTGTGTTCAATTGTATTATTGACTTTTTTATATTGAAATGCATTCTTTTAGTTTGTGGCGCTTTCACGCCCACGTAGGGGCGCACTCGCACTTGTTTACGCGAAGAAGAGCGCTCACACGCCAGAAGAAGACGGACAGCTATGCAGCGTCAATGAGCGAGTGGGCGAGAGACAGAGAGAGCGAGAGAGAGAGCAAGAGAGAGAGTGAGAGAGAGAGCGAGACATGGCTGCGAACCGATGTTCATTGTTTATGCTTGAAAAATATCTCTACAGAGGCAATGCCTGTGTGTATCATCTTTTCTGTTGTTGTTGTGTGTTTTTCACTGCTATCAGACACTTAGAGCCAGTTGTGTGGTTGTTTGAACGATGTGCTAATGCTAGCGAACGCATGCTAACCGTTTGTGTCACTGCCAAAATAGCACCTAATTGTCATTTATTTACGTTGATGCGAACCTGTTTGGTATCGAGGACGAAATTGATTCAGCAAATTATACGTACGTCCAGCATCGTTATTTGGGAGTTTAGCTCGCTGTATAGCCAGGACCGAGCCGTAGCGTCCTGGTGAGGACAGTATATTCGCATTTCGTTGTTCATGCACTGTACACTTATTCAGCATGTTGTTCTCTATTGTATTTTTCTATTAAATTGCCTTTCAAGATGACATTTCTGTTCTATGTGTTGGATTTTATCAAGTAAATTTCCCCCAAAAATGCGACTTATACTCCAGTGCGACATATATGTTTTTTTTTTCTCTTTGTTCGGCATTTTATGGCTGGTGCGAATTATACTCAGGTGCGACTTGTAGTCCGAAAAATACGGTAGTCATTTTCATGTAGGCTTTGAATATATTGTTCCTACGCACCTAAAATTGCATCCAATGTGTGGATAAAAATTGTTTTCTTAAATATGTTATAAGTTGAGCCACACACACGTTAATATCCATATGGACTGGTTCTTTCATTGATCCATACCTGATCCTCTCTTTGCACACTGCTTTGACAAAGTCCTTGACATGGGGCTGAGTAAAGTGCTGATCATAATAGTGGATGAGTTTGGAGTAGATGGTTGGAACAGCCATGAAAACATTAACCATTGGTGCTTTGGAGCTAAGCAGCATCTCCCATACCTAGGAAGAGAATGAGAGATGAGGGGAAAGGGAAATGAGCTTGGCTTCCGAAGGAATAGGAATGCAGAAGGAATAGCATGATAAGGACATTCTGTTGGACAGGACCAATACGACGAACGGAGTAGAAATGGTGACATCCAGATTTTTTCATGCCAACAGAAAAGTGCTTATTTTCCCCCCTTATTTCTTTTATTTGATGCAAATGGCAGGCTGAGGTGAAGGAAGCAGCTTCACATTAAAGCTGTCAACACGCAAAAAGAAAAGGCAGGTTTTGAAAAGGTTACCGAGAGGAAAACAGCAGACGCTGTGGGGCACAGCTTGACACATTGGCCAGTTGAAGGGCCTTCCACACGGCTACGTTTGACAAATGTGCTTTTTGACTGTATAGGACAGGCTACACATGCCCTTCTGCATATAGAGAAGATTTAAACATACATTCATTCACGGAATTGAAGCCTGAACATGAAGCATATACAGTAGATGAATGCTGTTTAAATAACATAAACAGATCATAAAGGATAAATCATTTAAAAACAATCCATACCACCCGTTCTACCTGTGCTTTTGCATCACGTCAGCACCAACGATAGGCGGCTGGGGCGGTAGCTTGTACTGTATTACGTGAACGTGAATGACATCTCTTTTTAAGTCCGACTCCCCTCCCACTCCCAATTTGACAAACGCTCCTCCCTAGCTGTCTCTCTGTCAACCTATCCACACTTCGTCTACATTCATTCTACCTCAATTTACAAAGTACTCTGCTTCCTTCATGTCTCCGCACACTATCTCAGCCGTCTCTTTCTCTCACCTAAACGCATGCATGCATCAAGTTAATAGCATCACTACTTTTCATTGAGCCTTTTAGATTAATCCTTTTATCTAGTGTTCACTCACTGGGCAAGTTGGCATACAATAAAACCTGATATAGCTGAGCAACCAAATAGTCCCTAAATGATCTATGAAAATGGTAATGTATGATAGTTTTTGAGGTAAATTGGACTAGGAAGAAATTGCAATTAACTCTATACCAGTGTTGTTTTTGGCAGCCCTTTTAATTTTCGTCTTAGTCTTTTGGACAAAAATACCTTTTATAACACTAAAAGGTATTTCAGTCATTTCAAAATGTGTTCATCTTCGTTTAGTTTTAGTCAATGAAAACTCAAATTTCATCTAGTTTTGGTCAACAATTACTCAAAATGTTTTCGCCTGTGAACTTCTGTGAAAGTCAATGATTAAATAAACAAATACTTTAGGTAAATAAAGGTTTCCAACAATTTCAAGTGAACATTGACAGACGACCACATAATCTTTAAATGCTAATGCTAACGCAAAAGCTATGCTAACACTACAAGTTACATTTAGTGTGTGATGATCACTCAACACACAGGCTAAAGCAGCATGGCATATCTAGCCGAAATAAGAAAACAAAACTTACCAAGTAGCACCTGACACATGTGTTTCACGAAAGGAGCCTGGAGTGGACACATGTTTATTGACCAGCCATTAAGTAAGCTAAGATGAGTGCTAACTACACATACGATAAGAAAATGTCAAACATTGTGAACCTATGACGGAAACGGTGAATTTTCATCTCGTTTTCATCTCGTCAGACGAAACATTCATCTCATTATGTTTTAGCCCCCCCAAGACACGTTTTAAACTCGTCATCGTCACATCATCGTAATGAAAACATTGTCGGTTGATGAAATATTTCCCCTATTATCATCATTGACGAAAAAAATACTGCTCTATACATTAACATGTACATGTTTTAATCGCGATGCATGGCATATTGTGATTAATTATGATTATTTACACTGCTACACACACACAATCTAATAATCAACGTACACATACAGTACACAGTATGCAGTGCAGCATACATATTTTTAATATACTGCCATAGGAATGAAAATATGCATATAATGTTTTACTCTCCACAAAGCTAGTTATTAAGAGATCGAAGGTTATTATTTTCTGGTGATAAAGAAGCCTTCTTGTTCTGTAGAATATGACCAGCAACAAAAAAGAAACGTATTCATTCATTTACCTTCTGTTCCGCTATACTCACAAGGGTCACGAGGTACTACAGCCTATCTCAGCTAACTATAGGCAGCAGGTAGGGTACACCTTCAATTGGTTAGAAAAGGAACTTACACAGGGAAATAATGTTTGGCAGGTCTGGCTAAGTGCATCGTAGGCAAACCCACTGTGTTAGGAATAGGGTGGAACAACCACTCTAATGGCAGTACTTCAAAAAAAAAAAAAAAAAAAAAAAGTCTTAAAATTGGTTTGGGACGACCAGTGAACAGAACTGATAATCTCATTACCAGTCCAAATGTCACAATTCATATATTAAAGACACAATCAACATTTAATAATGCACAAATCAGCTACTCCTTTTTGATCACCTCTTATACTTCCTTCCTTTTCTAACACAGTAGTATTACAAGCTCCTCAAACCAGGAGGGTGTGCCTGCTACCGGTAGATAGTGACTGGCAAATTATTAACTGGCTCTGACTTGACCACTGTAGGCACTGTCCATCAAGTCCAGTGGAGCGCTTCCACCAAGTCCACTCAGAAGGGGAGCGGAAGGCAATTTATGTCCGTCAAAGAGCCGGCCTCCACCTCAGGGACAAGATGCAGTGAGAACTTAAATGTTCGGGCTGCATGCTGAACACCTCAGTGAGCTGCTTGGACTGCACTTAAGGTGGGAGTGAAATACAAATGCAGGCTTTTTCAATAAAATGGCACAGTGAGCGTCCCAGATGCATTGAAGAGGGTGCTCACTTGCATGACTAAAATCATGTTTGAATATAGTTCATAATATATAGATTTTTTCTTGCTCATTCCAAAACGTCTTATTCTAAGTAATAAATTTGCGTATGCAATTATTTTATATCATCACTTGCTATCCAAACACCCCATAGGTCAGTGCATTTAGTAGTGAATCACACTTTGAACAAGCATGAGTGTTACAAGAATATGGATACATAACACCGCAGTGTCTAAATTAAATTCAGCCCACCAGAAAAAACAAGAGCAAGAGAAAAGAATAGTGTTCCTTTTCTCTTTTAATGTATAACGGAGCTAATGTAATTTGGCTTTGAACAAAAAACACGACAAACAAACAAACAAAAGATCAAACAAACACCATTTTAAGAATAAACCTTGGCTTGGTTTGAAATTATAAGGGACATTTTTCAACATGTTCTAACATTCTAAAACTTGATCTGTATATTGCTTATGAAAATTAAATAGGCAGTAGATTAGGTGATAATGGAAAAACTCAGTGAGTGTCAGTGAAACCAGCGCCTCATTAATCCTCCCACTTTGTAATATAAATTTGCATTAAAACAATTGAACATAAAAGAGAGAGTAAACCATTTTCTGGTATTAAATATCCAAGACACCCATAGACAGCGTTCCTGGACCTTGTCTTCTAAGTCGAAATGGTTGTATGTCGAGCAGGATTTTCCCGTGAGAATACATTATAATTCCATTAAGTCGTTCCACAGCCAGAAAACCTACAATAGATCCTTAATAAATACTGATGGTACTATTGCAAATAGCAATTATACAGAGCAAAACAAATAAAAAGCAGAATACTGTGTTTCCCCTACAAATTAAATATCGTGGCGCACCGCCACACCAAAATAAAAGCCGCTACGCCGTGCAAAAGTTTTATTTATTTTTATTTTATTTATTTATTTTAAGGCAGTTTCAAACTAGCGGCAGCCTAGTGTGAAGGGTTCAGCGGCAACCTATTCATTGTGTATTGTAATGTCTGTAACTGACGCTGAGACAACCGGACGGGAAGCTGTGACGTACAGGGAAGCGAGAACGAGATAGCGGTCGCATGTCGCAGAAGCCCGCTGTTATTTGGTTATTCTTTTTCTTTATTACTGTTGCCACAATAAAGTGGCTAAGCCAATACCGACTCCTCTCTTTGTTCCCCCCATCCGGGGCATTACTGTATTTTGGATAGGACTTTTCAGCAAAAGTGAGCGGTGGACGGCCGTTTTGGACGGAAAGGCAAATTTGAATGAATCTGCGCCGAGCGGCGGGTCAGAGTGCCGCCACGCTAATGTCAACAATGCATTCAATAGCAGAGGGGCAGGGCATACCCAATCATGGCTGCCAAAACCTTGATGAATGCGCTTTTTTCCCCAAGTTCCGCGAGCTCTGGGACACTTGAAAAATGTCTCTCATACCTGTCATTGCTAAGCTAAATGGTACCTCGATGCGCGTTTGTGTGGAAATGTAGTTCACGAACAACAACAAAAAAACTAATCACCTTCTCACCGAAACTAGTAAAGCTCTACATGGCAATCAGAATTTCCCCCTACACCTTGAAATGGGTCCATTACAAGGGCGTAGGTTTGGTTTCAATATTGGTGGGGACGATATAACAGCATAACCTGCATGTACACTTTTTGCTGGGGACAGGACATTAATAAAACCAAACTGATTAGGTGAACGGGGGTCAGGGCTACATTTCTCACCAATATGAAGCTAATTAATTGATAGGCTGAGTGGTCAATGCAAAAATAAATTTGTATATGAATGAATGAATGAATGACTTGTACTAACTTTCACACTGCAAATTTATAACGTTTTAATCTGATGATTTTTCTTAAATCTATTCGAATATTTTTTTTTCCATCTTGTTTTGAGTGTTAAAGACCAGTTAACAGATTAATGGGTCAGATTATTCCATTTACTTTAGGTAAATATTACCATTTGTTCTTATTAAGCCCATAAATCAAAAGGTTGGTCATTTTTCACCAAAATCAAGGGGAAAAATGATATCAAATAATGTTTTGAAGTCGAACGACATCACTTCTTGAATTAAGAACATTTCTGACAAAAAAAAAAAAGCTTTTTTTAAGATTAAATGTACTCACTTTTTGCTTAAAAGTGTTAAAATTATTTTCAGATAGCTATTTTTCTTATTTCAAGAAATCTGAGTAAAATTTACTTGAGGCACTGGCAGATAATTTCACTTATTTCTATTACATTTACACCGAAAACAAGGGAATTTAACTAGTCATTGGCCAATCTATCAATCTGTCATAGGTAAGTCTGAACATAATGAAAGTAATTCACTTAGTAATGGTAGGGTCATTTCTATCATTACAAAACATGTGAAGACAATCTAAAGGACCTCTATAACTGAACTCATTACATAATGCAAATAAGGTTTCCTAAAAGTTGGTAGGGACAATTTGAGCATCCTGAAAAGTTCCTAGTGTCATGTCCCTAAAGTCCCTATGCAAACCTAAGCCATTGATCTATTAACAGAGGGACTAGTATTGTTGTGTTAATGTAGTACATATTAGGGCTAAATAAAAGGAAAAAGAAGGGTCGTACTATTGCTACAAGAAAAAAAACAAATCGTATTATTACGTAGTGTAATGTAGCTCTAATCAGCAACGCCTTTTACGTACATGTACCGTAGCTGAGAGCTACGACAGTAGCCTGGCTAATGAAATATTTCAAATAGATCTTTGTTATGGTTCTTCTTGGGAAAAAAATTGTCATGATATGACGCAGTTTTGTCGTGGCATGACATAGTGAGGCGGTCCGACTCCAATGCAGCCCACCACCGCAGATTAAAAAAAAATCCTGGAATAATACTAGTAATAATAAAATATCCGTAATAATGTAACAAACCGGGTTCTAATGTGGCAGATGTGTTTAGTGTGGCGTACCAGAACGCACCACGTGGCTGACGTGACGGAGTAAGAGAGATGCATTAGAGTTTTTACTTTCACTTTTCATGTTCTGTGGTTGGAGTTAGCTGCGAGGGACCGTAGGTGTGCTGTGCTGTACAAGTTCTGAAATAAATGATTAAAAACCAGACGAAGCTGGCGATTTCTTTGGCGATGTTACCACAATAAAAAAATCGTCACCTTAACTTGTAAAGACTGGCGAATGGAGATCGGAGGAGGACCGTCGAGATCGTAGACATTCTATGGCAGTATTGTCCAGCCAGTTCATGGACGCGCACACTACGCCCATATTTTTCTATCAATTCCATCTTCATTTCAATGGTAAGCGTCACCTTTTTCCTTTTTTCACCACCTGCACTAAGATTCTTGGAACCCATGTTGACTTCTCTCACAAGAAAATCCGCCATGCATCAGTCTTGTGCGAAAACAAAGAAATTCCGGCGCTGTCATAAATCGTCGTATTTCGAGCATTTCGGCGGATGTAGAAACAAATGGTGAATCAAATTTTACGTCGGATGTCAAGAAGATCGTGTGTCGAAGCGATTGTATGTTGAGGTACCACTCTACTCTTAATAGCCGCCTTATAGAATACAATCGAATATACCATATTGGCCCGAATATACGACTGTGTTTTTTTGCATTGAAATAAGATTGAAAGGGGTCGTCTTATATTCGCGGTCTAGATATTATACCCATTCACGATGCTAGATACGCCAGATATAATTGAAGCGATGTTCTGGTATGACAGATCTCAGCTACTCTCCCCATTCACGATGCTAGATGGCGCCAGATATCATTGAGGCGATGTTCTGTCATGGCAGATCTCAGCTACTAGTTTAACCAGTTTGCATTATTTTATTGCAATTTTTTCCTTATTCAGATTTGTTTCAAGACTACAGTTAACAGTTAGACTTCACTTTGATGGTTAATGCAGTTATTGCAATTTTGTTGTTTTATCACAATAGATTGGTTTTTATTTACGATTAAAAAACGAGAAGCCATTCATTTACGAATGTGATTGCACTTTAGTTTACACATCTAAATGTTCAGGTATTAAGATCTGAATGAGGCAAAATAACATGCTTTTTCTCTCAAATATATTGTTATTATCATTTGTTTCAGACGTACTGTAATTATTTTCTGTATAAAAATTAATTTGGTGTTCAAAAAGTCTTTTTTCAACATTGAGTCTTGAAAAAGAGGGGGTCGTCTTATAATCAGGGCCGTCTTATATTCGGGCCAATACGGTAATACAATGGTGCCTCGACATATGAACGCATTGTCATCTCATTTTTTTAAATTATGACGTAAAATTTGACCCGTCATCAGTCTCAACATATGACGAAATGCACGAGATACAATTTACGACAGCGTCCTAATTCAATTGTTTTCCTGGGTGACGGCAGCACATCGGATTTTTTCTTCGAGAGAAATCATCATGGGTTCCAAAAAGTTTAGTGCAGGTTGTAGTAGTGGTAAAAAGAGGAAGATGGTGGCGCTTAAAATTGAAATGAAGTAAGAAATCATAGAAAAATATAAGCAGCGTGTGTGTGTAAGTGAACTGAAACTGGTATTAGAAAACGGCTCACCATTTCCTCCTCTACCTCCACACCCGCCGTCTCCTCCGACCACGGTTTGCCAGTAAGTTAAGGTGACAACAAAAATGCTTTAAAAAAAATTCTTATTTATTCATTATTTATTGTACACGATTACTGATTTAATACATTTGTTAAATTAGACACAACACGGCTCACAGTATCCTCCTCTGTCCTCCTTTCGCCAATATCTATAAGCTAAGGTGACAATAAATATGCCTTTTTTCATCCTATTTATTTATAATTTACAGTGTATTTGTTTTTCTTTGTGTAACTGCTATTTGTAATTGTACCTGCACTATTTATTTATTTATTTATAGGATGTATCATAGGTTTTTGGGCTGTGGAACAAATTAATTGAATTATGATGTATTCTTTTGGGGAAATCCGTCTCGACATATGACCATTTCGAGATACAAACCAGGGTCAGGAACGAATTTAATTTGTATGTCGAGGTACCACTGTATTTTTGAAAATGTACAGCCCATCCTACCCTTCAGGGAACTTGAGGGGATATAACAAACAGACTGTTGAGCATTTCATCAAGCAATGGCAACTTTAGGCAGGAACAATGAAGCTTTTTTTTTTCTGTGAACGGGCTTTACGGTCTGTTACTCAAGGTCAGAGATAACAGTCGAATACTGATGGCTATGAGAGTATAGCAATGCTTTTCTGACAGATCCAAGTGTCCTTCAATGGTCTTTGCTTACGATATATGCAATTAAAGCTCTTGACTTCCTAAAACACCTATATATATATATATATATATATATATATATACTGTTAGAAAACAGTTGAATTGTCACTCCTTTTGTATTCTGAATAGACACACACCTTGTTCCCCTCCTTTCTCAGGGCCAAACAAGCGGCATCATTCTTCAATGTCAGCTCATCGATTGATCCGCTGCTTAAGCTCTTACCGTGAGTCGGCATTGGTCAGATACAAAGCCACACAGGGCAATTAATCACTGGGCCCAAAACACTTAGTCTGACATCAAGTGAGGGATAGGAGGAGGGGACTGACAGAGGAGAGAGGAAGAAGAGATGAAGCCAGCAGAGAAGAAAAGTAGAATAGAGAAAGAGACCCTGACAACCGTAGAGCATTATAGACAGGAAATCATGTGGATGGAGCTGAGGCTTTCAAACCATTAAAGTGCACCAAGAAAACAGAGGCTGTAAAAACCCATGTACAAACTCTTTGTTGCAGTACTGAGGTAGATTTTCAGATATTTTTAGTAGATTGCTTATTTTTCTGACTTTTTATTTCTATGTCAAAAAAGCCAAGTTACAATTTTCAACCTCCGATGACACATTGTAAAAAAGATGTAACTAGAGGTCATTTCAAGTGGAAAATAGACCAGCAACAGAGAAGAATGTTAACCATGGAGCATTACAGGGAAAGATAACGCCTAGTATAAATGACTTCGAGGTGATAGGCAATTGCTCTAAGTATTTAAATATGAAAACTACTCATCTTTATACTTTTAAGTATGAAGGAAATATTTAAATGCAATTTTTTTTTTTTTTTTTTTTTTTAAAGACTGCTTACGAGCGCAGTCCTTTTGTGACATCAGTAATACCCATGCAGATACACACTAACAGACTCTAGCTTTGGTGCATCTGATAATGGGTATTAATGACGACACGAGAAAGCAAGGATGATCTGGGATACCCACATTTGATTGGCTAGAAAAGTACCAACAGTGACAAAATGTCAGCCTCCATGTCGGGTGGCCACTTCCTGGAAGTAACAGTGTTTATTTACGTTCCTATTTATACACTAATCGGCGATTAAACATTAATCGTAATTAATCAAAAGTTTCCTCACTTAAGATTTTTTTCGCTGGGTTGCACATTATAAGGTGTTGTCTTTCCCAATTGTGCAACAGGCATCTGACCCTATTAAAAGAGAACTAAGACTTGTTTGCGCCTTAATGACAATAGCTTGTCATTTATGTTCCGTACATGTGAACATGTACTGTGCTACTTGCACGTTTTCTTTTTTGTCCAGCAGTGTTTTACAGTTACAAAATGTACTGTCAGTAGTTATTGTTTGCACCTTTATGACAGATCTTGTCAATTTTTTAGTGTATATGTGTAAACATTAGGGGCGTGCGAAATTTCCGATTCTTAGATTATTCACAATTTGTGTGGAAGATTCGAGAACAACTGACAAACATCTGAATTCCGATTATTGAATTATACCAGGTAAAGCGGAAATAAAACAAAGTCAGCGCGGTGTTCGGGACACAATGAGGAACGGACCGAGAGTAAATATCATGTTCAACTCATGCCGCTAGACCAGACATGTCCAAAGACCGGCCCGTGGACCAAATGCGGCCCGTGGTCAAATTTCATCCGGCCCCCAGCCTCTGTCATAAAATCAATAACGTCTGGCCCGCACACAGACTTAATAAATTGGTCAGCAGTACTGCTACCAGCATATGAGGTACAGTAGCTTACACACTAAATGCTGCTCCTCATTTACCCACTAAAAAGCAACATTACTCTAAGCAACAACAAAAACAAGAAAAGTTGGGAGGAGGTGAGGAGGAGCATGCTGTGACGTCGTTACTCTCGCGAGACTCCGTAGACGCATGACACAATCAACTGGCTAGGCTAGCAAGTAACTTTGCTCAAGAAGACTTCAACTAATTTTTCCCTAAAAATTTTCACGATCGTGATTTACCTTTTTTCTCCGATTCCGCCACACATCAAGGAAACGCCATGGCAACATCCAGTCAACGCAGTGATCTCCCGGCGAAGCGTAAAAAGGCAGATTCTATTGATTCGGCTACATCGACCGATGATCTGTTGTTTGCAAGCCCACCCGAATACACAAAGTCACTTAGCGAGGGAAGTGGATCAATCGATAAGAAAATATCGATAGCATTATAAATCCTTCAAGCCGAGATTAAAGAGTTAAAAGAAAGCCTCGTGTTTACTCAGCAGGAGGTAGTATATCTCAAGTCGCAAAACGATATCCTTAAAGGCGCCTTCGAGTCGACGACAGGTCTATTAGAATCCCTTAAAAAAGAGAACAAGATAATGAAAGAATCTATTTTGGACCTTCAATCAAGGAGCATGAGGGACAATTTAATTTTCTCTGGCATCAAAGAAAACACAGTAGACAAACCAGAAGCCCTCGTTAAGTCATTTATGGCAACATCTCTCAAGCTGCCCAAGGAAATGGTGGATTCGATCAAGTTTGCGAGGGTACACCGTCTTGGGAAGCCAAGAGGAAGCGGTCCGCGTCCAATAATCGCCAAGTTCGAGCTCTACCAGCAGAAAGTACTGGTGAAATCCAAAGGAAGAGAATTACAAGGAACAAGATTCGGTATGAATGATCATTTCCCGCGCGAGATCAACGAAAGACGGAAAATCCTCTATCCAATTCTGAAGCGGTCCAGAGCAGAGGGCAAACGTGCAATTATTATTATTATATTATTTGCACCACACACCAAGGTTGTGGGATGGTTGGGACCTGTTGGGGGTGGGGGTACCTCACGGCTGCCTCCTCACCACAGGCCCCGCCATCTCTGCACCTTTTTTAAATGCACCACACATCATACTCCACAGGAGAGCTCTGGCAAAGGGCGGTGGGACGGGCGGCTGGGCAGAAGCTCCATGCTGCGGTCCCACTGCCCCAAGCCAAGCTCTCCTATTTTAATGCATACATTGCACTACCCTCCCCTCACACCCCCATCACGGTGCTGGGTGATGGCTGCCAGTCGGGAACCTGGCAGCCACAGTAATAGGGTGGTAGGTGGGTCCCACACTTTTTTTATATGGCGTGGCTCCTGGGGTGTGGCCTCCCCTCTGCCTCGGCTGCCGGCCGCGGGAGTAGGTTGGGGGGTCGGGTCCCCGATCTTGCATCGCCCCGTGGCAGTTCCTGGGCGTTCTCCTGCCTCCGCCTTCCCCTCTCTTCTCTGGCTGGGCATCCGCCCTGCGCTCCGTCGCGGGTCGCTGACTGGGCGCCGGTGTATCAGCGGGGTGTCGCCTGCACCGGCGGGGGACCCTGCCTTGCCTGGGGCTTGGTGGGCCACTGGGGGTCCCGTGGCGTGCCGTGCCGGTTGGGGGGCTGTGGCTCGTGGCCCGGGTGGGCGGGCGGGAGTGGGTGTAGGCGTGGGGTTGGTGGTGCGTCCCCTCCTGCCATCCCTGAAGGCCGGTTGATGGGTACGCGGGTGGCCCGGGGGACCACCCTGGGTCCCGGGGGGGGGACGATGGCTCCTTTGCTGGGCTGCGGGAGGAGGGATGGGCTGCGCATGGCCCCCCGCCCCCGCGCCCGCCCTCCCTCCCTCCCCGGGCTGGCTGGGTGGGGGCTGTGGCCCTGGGTTGGCGCCCGCGCGGCTTCTCCGCCCGTCTGCGTGGCTGTCGCGCGCCCGGTGGGGCCTGCGTGCTGCTGGATGTGGTAGGGCATTCTCGGGTCGGGGGTCCCGGTGCCGGGATTGGCGATGCGGCGGCGTAGGGTTGGTCGCCAACGGGCTTACTCGTAAGAGATTCACACGATTACTGGGTTCTAGATCACAGAACTGATTTGTGCACACTCTACCCCTTTCAATCACTTAGCTTATAGGCTTATAGACACCCCCACCCCCATTCTCCTCTTTCACTGGCCAATAGGCCCCCACATGGTGTAAACCGGAAATACATCTCGCTGACGATAGCACCAGCATATTAGTAACTAGTTTAGATGTTCAATGTATATCTAGTTGTTGTTTGTGTATGTGTTTCTTTTCCTTCTTCTCTTGTATTTCTTTTCTTCTGTCCCCCCATAATCCCTTCCTGTTCGCTGCTTTATCATAATAAAAAGGTATTTTGAATGATCACAATGGGAGTATGTCAGACTCTCAATGTGAAACATTAAAACTGTTCAGAATCTGGGCACTTAGACTTCCATTCTCTGTGTCAAACAGCTGAACAGGACAGGTTTTAAAAAAAAAAAAAAAAAAAAAAAAAAAAAAACGTGCAATTATCACGCTCGACAAACTTTTCATTGATGGTCAACTATACCGAGACCAAGTGCTCACCCAAACAATTAATACCTGACTGGGCCGACAGCTGCTACAAACAGCGCCCAGTTGCTAGTTGCTACAAACATACGACAACATAGGGCTATGGTAGATATCATATATTTGTAAAACTAGATTTGAAATGACCGATGATGGCAGCGTTAGAACACGTACAAAGAACTAGATGCGAAATGACAGACTTGCCGGCACTAGTAAACAGCCGCCATCTTAAAGCAGTAGACTTCTCTAGAAGTTCTGTTGTAGTGAACCTAATTACTTTTTATCTAAAATGCCTCTAAATCGGCCAAATTTTGAATCTATCTTTAAATGATGAAACAGTTTTGACATGTCGAAAGAAGACAGAAGGGAAATTATGGAATAACGGGAGCAATTTTAACAACTTTAACGGTTGATTCACAACATTAAATTAATTGAATGTAGTTTAAAGCTGCTGATACAGAATGGGGACTTGAGTATTTTATTTACTGTTTTGAACTGTTAACTTGATACTAAAATAGTACTTTGGTTTAGCCTGAGAGGACTTTTGAACAATTTTGTAACTAATGTATAAAACATCAAAAGCTGGGGGTGCATCAATAATCGATTTATAAATCGAATCGGAGCTTCTGAATCGTAATCGTAATTGAATCGTTAGGTGCCCAAAGATTCCCACCTCTAGTAAACATTGTACTTGCATGTTTTTTTTTTTTGTATTTTTATTTTAAGTCAAGAAAATGTTTTGTCAATTTATTTTAATTTAATCAGAATTGTGCATTGTATTTTTGTTTGATCAAAAGAAGACCACCTTTAACACCTTCGACCGGCTTTGTATTTGCCCGACATTAATAAATGGCCCCATGCTTGTATGAAAAAAAACAATTGTAGACCTTCAACATTTGTATTTGAGGACCCCTGGTGTAAACTGTGGTGGTCCTTGCCCACACTCCCCTCTGCTGGCTTTTATTGTTATGATCATCATTGATCAACACTGCTTATAAGGAGCGGCCCGGGCAGCAAGCAGGTGCCAGATGATTCTGCCAGTCACCATTGGTACATCGGCCAACTACGCCTGTAGTTTGTAACTCTTGTCTTGGAACTCTTAACTAATTCTGTTTTTTTGCCATCAGGACATCCACCCATCACAGCCCTCGCAGCAACCGCCACAGCCACAGCCACAGCCATTGACCATTCAACCCACCAGCCGCTCAACACCTTGCCCTTGTACAATAAATATCACTTCACACTCCATCTGTTTCCGGCTCGCATCTTGGTCCACATCAACTTTGCCTACCTTGCCTTAACAGTAAACCTTTTTACCATTTCTCCTCATTACTTCTACAACCCCAATTCCAATGTGTCACGGTGTGAGGACGAGGTGAACCCAAGTGCAGGTAAAACCGGAACGCAATGCACGCTGTCGATAACTCAAAACTGTTTTTAATGTTAGTTAACAAAAAACAAAGTACAAATTAGGGATGTTCCGATCTGATCACGTGATCAGAAATCGGGCCGATCCTGCCATATTCCAGAGGAACGGATAACGGTGAAATGGATCGGGTTTTTCATTTAAAAAATATATTTGTTTTTCTGCTTCATGCTCGTACAACCTCTCACTCCTGCTAAGCAGTGCGCCAAACTGTCAAGATTGCATTTGGTACTTAAGTTAATGATGATTGACAGGTTTGTAGCTTTGATCTTCCTAGAGAAGCTTGGTAGCTCTATGATCAAAGGCACAAATGTGTGAATGTGGCAACTCATTGTGTAAGTGAGAGGCTGTTCTCTGAAGCATGAGCGTCAAAGCATGAGTAGACTCACTCAATGAACAAGCATTTTTCTACGTTATTCTTGTTTAAAAATAATTCACATGATGAAGGCGGCACGGTGGGACAGTAGCATGTTTGGAACTTTTGTTTAAATAAACAACATTTTTTAAATATTGGATCGGGACTCGGTATCAGCAGATTCTCAAAGTCTGGTTACTCCACTGCAAAAATATGCGATCGGGACATTCCTAGTACAAACAAAAGCTGTGGGGATCAAACAAAAGACCAAGAATCAAAACATACGGGGATTCAGTACAAACCAGGCATGGATGCAGAACATGAGAAGAACAGAATGACACAACAAGAACAGACAGCACATGGGGATATTAAATACAGACATGGGGTAATGAGGCAATGAGGCACAGCTGGGTGACACAAGAGGCAGCGGATTGGTCAATACACAAGGAGCAGGCCACAACAGGTGAAATCAATGGGTAATCACATGGACAAGAACAAACACAGAACCAAAGTCAAACCATGACACAATGAAGTTGGGACTGGATGAACTACAAATGCTCAAACCAATAAACTTGATCGTTCTTTAGCAAATAACCATAAACAATACAGTTATATAGTAATAAATAATAATCATTCTTAGCTGGAACAAAGCAGCAAAAAGTGAAATGCTCATAAAACACCTGATTGGAATATCCCACAGAGGTGACAGGTGACTATGTATATAAGGAACTTCCCTGATTTGCTCAGTCATCCATAAGATAATCTTGGGCGAGGTTCACATCTTTGTGAACAAGTGCGCAAGAAAATAGAGGACAATTTTCCTTAATGTACAATTGCAAAGAATTTAGGGATTTCATCATTGACAGTCCATAATAGGGATGTCCCGATCACATATGTTTGCATCAGAGTTCGAGTCACCTGATTTTGAGAATCTGCCGATACCGTGTCCCAATCTGATACCGAAAAAAAGTTGTATTTAAAAAAAAAAAGTTTTAGACATGTTACTGTTCCACAGTGCCACATTCATCATGTGAAATATTTTTAAATAAGAATAATGTAGAAAAATGCTTTTCTTTATTAAATGCTTCATTGAGTGAGTCCACTCAAATCCGCTCACACAGCCCCCTACTTACATAATGAGTTGCCACAGCACACTACCGCTAGTGTGTAACAAACTAAACGATGATTGGCAGATTTGCACCTTTGATCGTGGAGCTACCAGGCTGCTCTGGCAAGATTAAAGCTACAAACCTGTCAATTATCGTTAACTTTAACTAGCAAACTCCAGTGCACTGCTGACTAAGAGAGCAGCTGGAGGGAGAGTAAGAGGCTCTACGAACACGAAGCAGAAAACATAAATATATTTTTTAAATTGAAAACCTGATCCTTTTCACCAGATTCTGATCCTCTGAAAAATTGGACCGATTTCCAATCACGTGATTGGATCGGGAAATCCCTAGTCCGTAATATCATCAAAAGGTTCAGAGAATCTTGAGAAATCATGACATGTAAGTGGCAAGGCCGAAAATCAAACATTGAATGCCTGTGACCTTCGAACATTTTTCACTTTCTAACACGAAACCAACATAAATGTGTCAAGGATATCACCACATGGACTGGACACATGAACATTTCAGAAAACCAACGTTAGTAAATAAGTTAGGGACTCCAT
The DNA here is from genome assembly GCF_030265065.1 of Corythoichthys intestinalis. Taxonomy (NCBI): domain Eukaryota; kingdom Metazoa; phylum Chordata; class Actinopteri; order Syngnathiformes; family Syngnathidae; genus Corythoichthys; species Corythoichthys intestinalis. The sequence goes on along the minus strand of NC_080395.1, from coordinate 54,689,575 downwards.
CTTTAAGTGAAACTTAAAACTTTAATATGCAAAGCAAAAGCTATTTATCAACAACACCCAAAAACGTTGACGGCCCCGGGCCCGAGTTCTTCGATGATGGATTGATGCATAGTGTAAAAGTGTTCTGTGGTCTGATGAGTTATCATTTCAAATTGCTTTTGTAAATTGTGGACATTGTGCTAAAGAGGAAAAGAACCATCCGGACTGTTATGGACGCAAAGTTCAAAAGCCAGCATTGGCTTTTGCTGGCTGTACCATCATATGGTACAGCCCCATACCATATGATGGCTGTACTAGTGCTAACGGCATTGTTTACTTACAAATATCAAGGCACCATTAATGCTGAAAGGTATATTCATGTATTGGAGAAACAGCCATCCAACCAACGTTTTTTTTTTTGTTTGTTTTTTTATAGACGCCCTACTTATTTCAGTACGAAAATGCCAAGCCATATTTTACACTAGGGTTATGACTACAAAACAGTTTCCCAAATGTTCATCTTTCTGACCAACTTTTAGGCAGCGATGACTTTTTTGAAGTGCATTTCATTGAATCATGAAAAAAACCTCCCGCACCTAGCACATCACGTTTAAAAATGCATGAGTTTACGCAATGCTTTTTACTAATAACATAACAGGAAAATAATTAACAAGTATCAAGAAATATTAAGACCTATATGAATAATAAATAATAATTAAAAGAACTGTTAAAACAGCGTGGCTTCGTCGTAAAAGAGTGCAGCTACGACTACAGCTGCAGCCTGCCTGCAGTCCATACCTATCTCCCATTGAATGTGTGTGTCATAATATGAAGTGTATAATATGACAACAGGGACCCCTGACTGTGACTGACAGGTGAAGCTATATATCAAGCAAGAATTTGAAAGAATTCCACCTTAGAAGCTTTAACAATTGAGTGTCCTCAGTTCCCAAATGTTAATTGAATGATGCTAAATGACAAGGTTATGTAACCATGAACCTGTCCCAGCTTTTTTGGAAAGTGTTGCAGCCATAAAATTAAAAACTTAAACTTGATTTTATTTAAACAAATACTCATTATGAGTTTGAGCATTCAATAACTGGTCTTTGTATTGTATTCAAATAAATATAGGTTGAACATGATTTGTAAGTTATGTATTGTATTGTATTTCTTTAGATTTAACATAATGTCAAAACTTCATTGGAACTGGGGTTGTACATTTGCCTGTGCCTTAATCACTAGTACAGTATTATGTGAAGCCTCCAGAGTGTGATTACTTTAACGACCTCTTTAAGAAAAGCAGTTGAAAATAAGCAAATGAGCAAAGTAAGCGCATTCTCAACCTTTCGAGGATTGAAATCTGGCAGCATGACACAAGTAGCGCCGACCCAGAGAGGACACAGCAGCTTGTTTACAATGCCGTGCACATGGTGGAGGGGCAGTGTATGGAGAATGACGTCATCTTGAGACCACGCCCACTCAGAGACCAGACACTGGACCTGAGCAAAAGACGGACAGAATGAGTAAGATGACTGTAAAACGTAAAACTGAACAGTTCAAGTTGAAGATTAAAAACATAATTCATTGGTTTTGTACTTTTGTTGGAATTCCTTGCAACAGTAGCATCGAAACATGTTGTGACTACTAACTGCAGAGTCAAACAAAATTAGTATGGTTATCATGATGCAGGGCTGGAAAAATAATACCTACTGCAGTGAATATAATCAGGTCACTGTTATTCCTGCTATTCTGAATAATTGTTGTCCATCAAGAGTTTCATACCCAAAATATTCAACATTTAAATTCATCCTGATTTGTATACTGTTAATAACTGATGGTGTGTCATTTAATTTTAATTCACTGGTTGTCATTGACCGGGATTGGTGTCTAATGCACTTTGGCTGGAAGGGGTGGCAGTGAAAGGTCATGTTTCTGTGCCATTGACAACAAGAGACAACCAATCTGTCTAAACAGGGAGGGCTGTCAGTCCCAGTAGAAATATATTGGATTGGATGATTGGTCTGGAAGGAATTCTTAATTTTATGTCTGATAAATGTATCTTTTTGGAGAACGTTTTTGTTTTATATTGCCCATGGGTAAACTTGTTTTAAATAGGACTCACAAAGTCCACTCATGCCACGGTAAATCTTGTAGAAAGTCAGGCTCAAGACCCATTTTTACTTCCATTAGATAAGTTAAAACTTTCAAGCAGTTCAACTTGTCTAGCTGTGACCTCAAAATTTTAATTTATAATTACATTAGTATCATAACCTAGAACAAGACAGAGAAGTTTTTCAAGAACTCGGATAACTTCAAATTGCTGTGTTCCGAGAAAACACTCCTTTAATGATTACTTCACCACTACAGATCAAGTGGAGACAAATGAAGCTCTGACATCATTCGGAATGATTTGATTTTCCACACTAATGGACAAGTGGGTCAATTTGCCTTGAAAATATACAGCAAAATCTTTGAGAGATCTTTAATGGCATAAATTAGAGCTAATTAAGAAAGCTAGACTGGAACAAAAGAGGAATTATGCTAATCAAAGAGGGTGCGTATATGTGCGTGCGCGTGGGCATGTGTGTGCACGTGTGTGCACGTGTGAGTTAGAGGTAATGTGAAGATGTCTGAACAGTTATTTAATTCAAAAACATGTTTTGGATTAATGGAATGAAAAAGTAGAGTACACCTTTATGCTAGACACTTCTTTAAAAAGGCTCAAAACTAAAAATGAGTATTTGAGGGTTTTCAAAAATTTGAATGCTACTAAAAAATTGTAATTATCTCCCAAATTCTCAATGCGTTAAAAAAATATTACATATAAGAAATGGTTCATTTACAGAGAATTTTTATTATTCATATTCATGTTTTATTTAATTTCTTTAAAAGTCAATTGAAGTGGATCATCGTGTATAAGGAAAGCAATTGATTGTTCATTATTATTATGTGAAATGCCCTATTTTCTTGTGTATCCTTAATTTTTTTTTTTTTAACAAATGAAAAAAAAAAATATTCGTACAGTGGGGCAAATAAGTATTTAGTCAACCACTAATTGTGCAAGTTCTTCCACTTGTAAATATTAGAGAGGCCTGCAGTTGTCAACATGGTTAAACCTCAACCATGAGAGACAGAATGTGAAAAAAAAACAGAAAATCACATTGTTTGATTTTTAAAGAATTTATTTGCAAATCATGGTGGAAAATAAGTATTTGGTCAATACCAAAAGTTCATCTCAATACTTTGTTATGCACCCTTTTTTGGCAATAACGGTGGCCAAACGTTTTTTGTAACTCTTCACAAGCTTTTCACACACTGTTGCTGGTATTTTGGCCCATTCCTCCATGCAGATCTCCTCTAGAGCAGTGATGTTTTGGGGCTGTCGTTGGGCAACACAGACTTTCAACTCCCTCCGCAGATTTTCCATGGGGTTGGGACCTGGAGACTGGCTAGGCCACTCCAGGACCTTGAAATGCTTCTTACGAAGCCACTCCTTTGTTGCCCTGGCTGTGTGTTTAGGATCATTGTCATGCTGAAAGACCCAGCCACGTCTCATCTTCAATGCCCTTGCTGATGGAAGGAGATTTTCACTCAAAATCTCTCGATGCATGGCCCCATTCATTCTTTCCTTTACACAGATCAGTCGTCCTACTCCCTTTGCAGAAAAAAAGCCCCAAAGCATGATGTTTCCACCCCCATGCTTCACAGTGGGTATGGTGCAATTCAGTATTCTTTTTCCTCCAAACAAGAGAACCTGTGTTTTTCTTGTTTCTCTTATATTTTGGTTTCATCAGACCATAACACATTCTTCCAGTCCTCTTCTGGATCATCCAAATGCTCTCTAGCGAACCACAGACGGGCCTGGACGTGTACTTTCTTCAGCAGGGGGACACATATGGCAGTGCAGGATTTGAGTCCCTGGCGGCGCATTGTGTTACTGATAGTAGCCTTTGTTACTGGGGTCCCAGCTCTCTGTAGGTCATCCACTAGGTCCCCCCGTGTGGTTCTAGGATTTTTGCTCCCCGTTCTTGTTATCATTTTGACGCCACGGGGTGAGGATGGAGTTGAAAGTCCATGTTGCCCAACGACAGCCCCAAAACATCACTGCTCTAGAGGAGATCTGCATGGAGGAATGGGCCAAAATACCAGCAACAGTGTGTGAAAAGCTTGTGAAGAGTTACAGAAAACATTTGGCCTCTGTTATTGCCAACAAAGGGTACATAACAAAGTATTGAGAGGAACTTTTGGTATAGATCAAATACTTATTTTCCACCATGATTTGCAAATAAATTCTTTAAAAATCAAACAACGTGATTTTCTGGGTTTTTTTTCCATGTTCTGTCTCTCATGGTTGAGGTTTACCCATGTTGACAATTGCAGCCCTCTCTAATATTTTCAAGTGGGAGAACTTGCACAATAAGTGGTTGGCTAAATACTTATTTACCCCACTGTATATTCATTTATTCAGTGGAATTTTAAGTAGGATGCTCAATTAAAAAAAAATAGCCGTGGTAGAAATTGTGCCATTTGTGAGAAAAAATGGGGCAGGTCATAAGTGAATGAGCATCTCCTTGTCAACAAGCCTTACGGAATGTTCCATAATTGAATGTCTAAATAAATATTCTCCAATCAAAAACCCGTTCTCAGTTTTTGTTATTCTGTAATCTGAGGTATCACAAAAGAAAACAATGTGAGAGTCATATTCCCTATTCTGCTCAACAGATCTCTTTTTACGACATGTTTTGGTCATAAACCAGTGTTTTTGACAAAATCAATCAATCGTCTACAGCTAATTACAAAAAAAAAAAAAAATGGAAAAGCAAGAAAAAAAATCTGTCTTTTGGTAAGTGCTTATCAGTGTTGGGAAAGTTCATTTTCTGCATGAACTAGTTCAAACTGCAGTTCACAGTTCATAATTCAAGATTTTAAACTAAAGTTCATGTTTTAAAAAATCAACTCTGTAATTCTGGTCTTTCTTCTCCCCAATAATTGCTGCAAGCTATTATTGACAAAGGTCGATGTAGAACCAAAGACAGCAATTATTTAATCCACTTTAACACTGAAACTATCAGATTGATCTTCATATTCAATTTCACATCCGCGTCGGTACAGACCTGTTCGTAAAACTTGCTTAAATGTTGCACCCTATCAGGAATTGCAACTTTGCAGTTCTGCGCATGCGCGCATCCCAAAAAAAAACACCAAAAACTTTAAATAAAGAAAGGAATATGTACTGTCTTTTGGTCATGGATGCACATGAAGGAAAAATCTCCTTACACATATCCCACCATGTGGCTTTGCTCAACGCTGACTGCACATCAATCTCTCTCTGTCAACGTCTGTTAAGCATTTATTTCCACCATATTCATGTTGTACACGTATGTTTATGATGTAACTTATTTATTTAGCACATTTGGATAATATTGAGAGTCCAACTGAATGTAAAAGAATGCCTATTCGCCGCCATGAAAGCTTCAGGAGCAAAATCTGACAGAATACCGGGTTACAAGAGCTGTCGTCTCCTGTGGCCACGCTGCTGTATTGGCTAAGACAACACAGCCGTGGCAGGTTTGTTTTAGCCTATTGCTTTATCTGCAGTTTTGTCAGTAAGTAATTCTGAACTGTAGTTCAGAATTACTGTAGTTCAGAATTACTAGTAATGTAGTAATGTAATGTAATAATAATGTAGTTGTGAATTCTGAAGTGTAGTTTATGGACTACGTGTCCCATGGTCACTCTGGGTTCACACAGCCAATGGACTTGGGGGATATACAGTAATGGGGCAAATAACTATTTTGTTATATGATATCTAGTGAAGGCAGCACGGTCAAAGAGTGATTAGCACGTCTGCCTCACAGTTCTGAGATCAAGGGTTCAATCCTGGGCTCCTATGTGGAGTTTGAATGTTCTCCCCGTGCCTGCGTGGCTCTTCTATGGGTACTGCCATTTCCCTCCCACTTCCCAAAAACAAGCACGGCATCTAAATTGTCCCTAGGTACGTGTGTAAGCGTGAATAGGTATTCGTCTCCTTGTGCCCTCCGATCGGGTGGCAACCAATTCAGGGTGTACCCCACCTACCGCCCATAGTTAGCTGGGATTGGCTCTAGCACCCCTGTGACCCTCGTGAGGATAAGCAGATTGGAAAATAATGAATATTCAGTGAAATGCGCGCGAGAGTTACGGTGCATAAAAAAGACATTTCTCGCAGTAGTCACGTTTGTTCAGTGCTGCACAACACCTGTCAAATGATCCCACCCTCTACCACGCTTCAAACTTCGCGCCTTCAATCCATCGTGGATTTTTTACGTTTAAAAACACAACAACAGTATTTTATTAAAAATGTTCAGATATATGCATGTATACATGTAAAAATCATTGTTTTCTTTATATATAATTATTACATTTGCAGTGCTTTAAAACCATTTATCAAAATATAGATGTACGTACATATAAGGTTTTTTTTAAAACATGTCTTATATTTATCTCTTTCCACTGCTGTTACATCTGATTAAATACAATGAACAACCCCCCCAAAAATATATTTACACAGTATATACACATTTACTAGTGTATATGGAGGAAAATACAGACAAGACTGAAAAAGCAGTTTCTGATCTTGCACGCCTCTTTAAAATAAACTGCTTTATTTTAAGCAGAAAGAACTGTGGTTTGATAGAACAATATGTCTATAAGCTGCAATAGCAGATTCATGGCGCATTAAGCCCCCGAACTATTTTGAATTTGTCCGTTTTACCCTGGAAACCCCCGTTTACAGACGTCGCGCAACCGCTTTTGTTTCAACCCAGCCATAAAAAAAACGGTAAGTAATTATGTTTATCATTCAAAATGTCTGTCATTTTTAGCTTAGAACCATTAATAGATGTCTAATATTGTTGTTTAAAAAAAAAACGACTTTAAAACATTATTCACTCGCACGTTTTAGACTTTCAAACACATTATGTCACAATGAAAAAATGGTGCCTGTAAATAAGTCATAGATATCTACCTATAACTATGGCTTAATTTTATTATTATTATTTTTCCCCGATATGTTAGATGAGAAATAATCGATCCAAACAAAGAAAAATTGGAAAAATAAAAAAAGTTTAAAAGGGTAAATATATTAAAAAGGAACACCTCGACCACTCCTTGATGTCTGCGATTTCTGCATCGCGACCCTTGTTATATTACCACACCCATAAAATCCCCCCAAAATCCGGCTGTGGTGATGCACATCTGTGTCTTGACACTTGATGATAAATGCTACATGGAGTTTTTGGATCGAAACAAGGTAAGTACGCGATAATATCTCGTTAAAATCATGGCGTCTTAAATTCTGCTCTTGCGTGCTCTCGCCTTGTTAGTTTTGCTGTTTAATTTTTTTTTTTTTAACTGCCCTCCTGTTCAAAATGTTTCTTCTGCCAGAAAATTGAGATTTTAAGCTTTCCAATGATGTATCACACATGCATATAGGAAAATTTTGAAATTTTGCCAAATTGGGGGTCTCAGAGCAGAACTTCAGGTCACCTGAGTGTTTTCCGCCACCCAAAATATGAACATGTTCATGAACGATCGTTCCTATAACACATTCATGCAAAACACCAATCCTATACAGCATGGGTGTCCAAACCTGTCCGCAAGGGCCGCTGTGGGTCCTGGTTTTTGTTCCTACCAATCGAGCACAGACAGTTTAACCAATGAAGTTTGTTCTAAAACAAGCAGCACCTGACTGCAATCAACTGATTACACTTGTGAGACACCAGATTGGTGAACAGGTGTGGTCTTATTTTGTAGGAATGAAATCCAGCACCCACTGCGGCCCTATGTGGAATAGTTTGGACACCACTGCTATACAGTATACATTATGTAACAGAAAACACTTGTGGATTCTAAAAGATGGCTGGCAATATTTACTTGCAGTACTTAAATTAAGAGGAGAAATACAATATTTACCATGGCTTGGATGCTGCTGTGCGTATGAAGAACACCTTTGGGCCTCCCTGTAGTACCACTAGTGTAAATTATCATGGCTGGTCGAGAACCCCATTCTGTACTGGCCTCCTCCATGTCTTGGCTGTCGCTGTTGTTTAAAGTGCTGAGTTTTGAAGTAAGAGGAAGTGTCAGACAAGGCAGACCCAGTCTCTGTGCCAGTGGCTCCAGGGTTTCAGCATAAGGATGCCCCGCTACCAGCAGCGCACTCTGGGAGTCTGTGATTATGTACTCCAGTTCTGATAGTGGGTGTTTTTTGTATAGTGGAACCGCCGTCCCTCCACTCATCCAAGTAGCCCACTGGGCTACTGTATAGGAAGCATCATTAGCACACAGGAAGGATATTGGTTTGCCTTCCAGCCTTCCAAAGTCAGAGTGTAGTGCGTCATTGATTCTCCTTGCAAGGCCCAAGCTGTTCGCATACAACTGCTTGTAGCTGTGGCTGCAACTACTGTCTATCACGGCTGTTTTGTCTCCAAACGCTGGAGCTCGAGCAAACACCGGCTTCTGGTTTATCCTTGATGATGGTGCTCTTGTCCGTGTATGAGCTTTCCTCTGGACTACATTTATGAAAAACCACTTTCGATTGGAAGAACAATAGTTAATACTACCACAGGATCTCCAGCAGCACTTCCATTTCAGAGAGTGTCGTATGCCGACAAAGCTTGACAACATGATTTATCCAATTTGCTCAGACTATCCAGACTTTTAATGTCAAAATTAATGGCATCTTCTCTTGTTTGAATATGTGAACATCAGGATGACACTTGATTGACAAGGAATTAGCAATCCAGTTTTGTGGACAACTTCTTGATGGGCCAGTGATGAACAAATCTTCTCTTCATCTGCTCAGATAAAAACATTAAAGATAGTATTAATTAAATATCTGATCTTACAGGTTTTTACCAGGGTAATTACTTTTCTACTGTTTTGTATTATGATACAAATCACTGCATACTAAAATCCTTTCAAATTATTAATTCATTCATTCATTTTACGTTCCGCTTATCTACGTGGTTGCTTCAACCTGTCCCAACAAACTATGGGGAATAGGCTGGGTGCACCCTGAATTGGTTGTCAGCCAATCGCAGGGCGCAAGGAGACAAACAACAATTCACATCCGAACAGAAACCTAGGGACAATTTGAAGAAGTCAGCCAGCCTAACATACATGTTTTTGGCATGTGGGAGAACTGTGAGGTGAATGTGCTAACCACACAGTCACTATGTTGCGTCCTTTCAAAGAAATAAAAATATAGTTTTTTGGGACAAAAATTTCCATGCTATTAATCAACATTAATTTACTGCTTATAATTAATTTAAGATTTTTTAGTCCCAATGCTAAAAAAGGACAAATATTTCTATCTACTGCTAGTTAACTTATTCACTACCATTGACACGACAGCGCCCTTGGTTGAACTGCCAATTTCACGGTTATAGATGTCTAATCCCAATGTAATTGAACTGGGAATCGTGGCAGTGATAACCCATTGCTAACACTCCCAGTTCAAATGAACTGGACGTCTATTGCCATCAGTGAGTTGGAGCCTACTCCAGAAATGGCCGTCAATCTATCACAGGGTACAAAGTTACAAACAGGCATTCAAACTCATATGAATAGACAATTTACGGTCATTAGGATAAGCGGCTCGGAAAATGGATGAATGAACAATTAACCAAACATATCTTTTGGGGCCCTGGAAACAGAATTCATAAAAAAATAATTAAAAAAAAAAAAAACTACACAAGTCAGTAGGGGTGTGACAAAATATCAAAATGGTGATATATCGTGATACTTTGTATCCCAAAAGGTTATCGATATGCTCCTGCATGAATCGAGATATCATTTTAAAAAGGTGTCAGTCTAAAAAAAACAAAAGAAAGGAACAAACAAGTTGTTACCAAAATCTTCCACCATAATAGTGTCTCAGTTAACTCTAAGGCTGCCTTGAAGGTGCTCGACACCCAATCCATTTAGACTGGGAACGTTCGTTCATCCGAAACCAGAGCATTCACAGTCATTCTGTAAGATTTTCAGGGCATTTATAGGTCACTTGCTGTTCATTTTAGGGCATTTCCAGGAAATTTCCTGTTGAGTTTGAGTCACTGCCTATTAATTTGGGTGATTCCCAGGTCACTTCCCGTTCTGTAACACAAAATGAACAGGAAGCGATCCATAAAATACCCCAAAATCAACAGGAAGTAACTAAAAATCAACATGTAAATCACCTTAAATGGCCCAAAATTACCTCATTGCCTGGCATTGGCTGGTACTGACGGCCATAGACGTTCAATCCATTTGAAGTGGGAGGGATGGCGGCGAATGAACATTCGTTCATGAACATTCGTTCATTCGCTGCCATCCCTCCCACTTCAAACGGATTGAACGTCTACTAGTGATAAACTCATTCCAATTCACAGCAGTAGCTTCTTTTTGTTTATTAGTTGTTTTTAGACTATCCTAGAATGATTTCCTGACCAATGTATCGATAATCATTGTATCGCCATATCGTCAGATCATCGTTATCGTGAGCTTTGTATCACAAACCATATCGTATCGTGAGGTACCAAGAGGTTCCCACTCCTACAAGTCAGGATGTAACATGCAATCTCCACATGGGAAAGCTGAGGTCAAGAATAGAACCCCAACCAGAACTGTGAAGCAGAACCATTGTAAAAGAATTACAGCCAAAAAAAAAAATAAAAAATAAAATAATAATAATAGTTAAAATTAATTATTTGTTTATTATTATCTAAAGCTACACACAGATTACAGAAAAATAAACAGGGAAGATCATCTTAAATTATGCTTTATTATTTTTAAAAAAGCATCTTACGTTGATGGTAGTAGCTTATTTCAAATCCTAAAACCTGCTATTAATTACCTGTATGGCAGATTTATTTTATGCATGTTGATGTAGTAAATAACAAAAGGATTATGGTAAGAAAAATAAAAGATGTCCCAGGGTAACTCTCATGTAACTTTTTCTTTAGTCCTCCCTTATTTCTTAGGTTTTCAGTGCAGTAAACCAATTTACGACGATGTTTTGCATTATTAAAAAATATAAATTTAAAAGTATTTTTATAAGGAGTGCAATCTTTAGGGGAAAAAAATATCACCGCTGTTGGCAAGCCACCTTGTAAAGTGTATTTATTTTCACCTTACCTTAGAAGCCGGTGCTCTTTCACTGAGAAGGACGGTGTAATCAATTATGGTGCCGGCATGAAACACGGACACGTTCTTAAATGGTTCCGCCTTGTATCAAGCGCTTTCCACTTTGTGACTACTGCAGTCGACAAGAAATGGTGTATTTCTAATTTTACATTTGCAAAAAAAAATAAAAAATAAATAAATAAAATGAAATACAATAAAGAAGCAAAGAAAGAAAGAAAGAAAGAAAGAAAGAAAGAAAGAAAGAAAGAAAGAAAGAAAGAAAGAAAGAAAGAAAGAAAGAAAGAAAGAAAGAAAGAAAGAAAGAAAAAGAAAAATAAGTGGAGGTATAGCACAGTTCATATTTTCAGTTGCATGCTGTTTTTTTTAGTAGTCAATCATGAATAACATAAAATGCTTTGGTTAAAAAAAAAATTAAAAAAAACTTTATGCTTTGGTTAATTTTTTTTTTTTTTTTTTAAACTTTACACGGCACTCATTTAACTCATTGGTTGCCTTTGAAGTCGCCCAATCCGTTTTGCTTGGGACTGCCAGACTCTCGTAGTAAAAATGGACTGGACCGGAGACTTGCACGGTCAATAGTACTAGAACATAGGCATTCAAAGATAGTCCTCCCAGGGTTAGGAGTGAATTGGAAGACTATCGATATCAATGGCAGGCAATTAGTTAATTTAAAAAACATTTATAAGTTACGTATCAGCCTGTATAGGAAGCATGTTACAGAATGTTATTGGGGAGCCATAACCAGAGTGTATTTCAGCTTTTATTTATTTTTCATAATATTTATTATTCATATTTTGTTTAAATTTAACATTTTAATAATGTATGATTATATGTATTTAGTAAAAATAATATATATGGCGGAAAACACAGACAAGACTGAAAAAGCAGTTTCTGCTCTTGCACTCCTCTTTAAAATAAACTGCTGTATTTTAAGCCAAAATAACTGTTGTGTTTAATAGAACAATATGTCTATATGTGGCCATAGCAGATTTATGGCCCATTGAGCCCCCGAACTATTTTTAATTTGTCCGTTTTACCCTGGAAACCACGGTTTACAGACGTTGCGCAACCACTTTGTTTCAACACAGCCATAAAAAGTAAGTAATTATTATTATATTTATTATTCAAAATGTCTGTTGTTTTTAGCTTGGAATCATTAATTGATGTCTAAAATTTCGTTTAAAAAAAAAATAAGTCACTGATATCTACCTCATAACTATCGCTAAATTGTATTTTTTTGTTTTGTTTTTGTTACTGTTGCATTTTCTCTGATATGTTAGATGATAAATAATCGATCCAAACCAAGGAAAATTGGAAGAAAAAAAATGTTTTAAAGGGTAAATGTATGGAAAAAAAAAAACTCGACCACTCTTTGATGTCTGCGATTACTGCATCGCGACCCTTGTTTTATTATAATGTTTTACCCATAAAATCCCCCCAAAATCCGGCTGTGGCCATTCACAGCTGTGTCTTGAAACTTGGTGATACATGCTACATGGAGTTTTTGGATCGAAGAAAAGTAAGTACGCGATAATATCCTGTTAAAAGCATGGCATCCTCCATTTTTTTTAAAATGCCCTCCAAATAAAATGTTTCTTTCCCTAGAAAATTGAGATTTTAAGCTTTCCAATGACGCCGTACACATGTATATCGGACAATTTTGGAAATTTGGCCAAATTGGGGGTCTCAGATCGGAACTTCAAGTCACCTGAGTGTTTTCCACCATATACAAGAAAAAACAACAATGAATAATAAAAGAAAAATAATGATATACCGTATTTTTCAGACTATAAGTCGCACCTGAGTATAAGTCGCACCAGCCCAAAAATGCGCAATAGAGAGCGAAAAAAAAACATAAGTCGCACCGGAGTATTTCGCATTTTGGGGGGAAATTAATATGTCATCTTGAAAGGCAATTTAAAACAAAAATACAATACAGAACAACATGCTGAATAAGTGTACAGTATTATAATGTTACATGATGCATGAACAACGAAATGTGAACGTGGCCGGTATGTTAATGTAACATAGCTATTAAGAGTTATTCAGTTTCAGTTTATTCGCACATCAAAATACAGTACATGATCAAACGCTAGCAGTTCACATATTAAGATGGGCGAATAGGACAGTCCAACGAAGCTATTCAGATGACTATAGCATAAAGAACATGCTAACAAGTTTACTAAACCATCAGTGTCACTCCAAAACATCGAAATAATATGTGAAATGATATAATAATGTTATAATAAGTTCATACATAAGTGGCTCCAAAGTATAAGTCGCACCCCAAGCCAAACTATGAAAAAAAAATGTGACTTATAGTCTGAAAAATACGGTACTCATAATTGAGACCTGACGTCCACATATGTGATCATCTATTCTGTTTGAAACGGAATTAACCCAAAAAATGCTTTTTTAAAAATGTTTTTGTATTTCAAACTGTATCAGCAATACTGTGTTAGACATCTCCCATTTGTGAAGAGCTACAGATGTAGTGGGGAGGTGCTCATTAGAAAAGAGTGGGTGGGGGTGCATGAGCTGGGAGGTGTGAGTAGGCTACTGCATATATGTAGCCAGCGCAAAAAGACACATTTGGCTTTACATCACATGTCAGTGTGCCAACTAGCTTGGCATCAATGTGCAAGTGGGCACATTCAGCCGCCAGCTGGCAGTCGAGGGCCTCAGATAAAAGAATGGTACAGACATGGCACACATTCAAAAAGTTTTCGCTTCCCCGACAAACCCCCTACACCACAAACGATGATGGCATGTTCCTAATGAATATGATGTCTTTGTATCTGAGAACCCCTCCGCTCTTAAGGAATAGTATCGTCATAGACCAGCCCTTGCCGTTTGTGCGGCTCACTATTGAAGAGGATGCTATGCTACATCAGTAATAACGTTATTTCTTGAAAGCCCTTCATTCGTCGTGATTATTGCTGTCCAGTATTTTTACTGGAGATGGCGGTGACGTGTTTTACGAGGATACAACCTGAGAAGGGGTGCACGATGCCTCCTGTGAACAAACGATCAATGTTTTGGGATTTGTCTCCTGGAAGTGAGCCATATGTTTGTCTTGCGGGCAAAGGAATCGTAGCCATCAATAGATTCGCTACAGAAGGATGTGTTGGCACGACATTAGGAGATTCGAGGAGCAGAAGTGGCGCACTTTTTAGAGATACAGTACAGTGTATATGGACAGGATGGTGTAAGGATTGGAGGGTAAGGAAATATCATAGTGGCATGAGCGTACCAAGTATATCTGTGGTGGCCTGCTGCCAACACTCATTCGCCGAGGACCACCTGAAACGGCGTGCAGGATGAGAACGAGCAGGTGCCAGCATCTAACTTGGCAAAGGGCTGCATCTGAGAAAGAGAGGACCCCCTCCAGATTGGTGAGAGAGGCTGATATGGTACCGTGAACCACGGGGACTACCCGAGCATGTGTCAGGTTGGCATCAGCGTGAGAATGTCTTGGCAAGCGTCTCGCACTCTTCCCTCCCACCCGGCTCTCGCACAAACACACTGTTGCCCTGCTTGGAACACATGGTACATCAGCAACGGCATCTGGCCGTGCTGACTCCCGGCAGCTGCGCTTCGTCTTCGCCAGTTGGGAGTCTTGGCACTGCCACTTCATCAACTACCTGTGGCTCCTCCGGGGTAAAAAGTGGCCGATGAATTATTCCAATGCTGTAGATGCAAACTTGACTTTAATCCAAGGGATTCATTGTTAACATATGACTGCCATACAAAGCATGTGTCATCCACATACGTATCAATGCATGGCAGCAATCACAGCATGTGATATGATGTTTCAGTTGAGGTGAACGATGCACGATATTATGAATGCACTGACTGAACACATAAAAATGAACCTCAGACCCAATGGAATTTTTACCACTGACTCACAAAAGGCAGTGAAAATGACTTTACCCAACATTACATTCACATCTCAGAAAATGGCTTTATACGATCACGTACAGTAAATAAGCAATAATGAACATATGGATGGACCTCACCTCCATGATTATTGCCACGCATCAGTTTTCTTGTAATGGTTTAGGCATACCAAGGACGTTTGAGGAGAATCTTTTTTATCTGTGACACGGACTGCAGGGAAAGTGTGGAGCTGCTTTGTGTGAAGATGACCTCCACTTTACCACCTTTGTGAGACATGTCATTTGTGATGATTGTGATTTGAAAAGGTGAAGGAAGGGTAATTTTCCAGCTTATTGCTAAGTAGCTCTTCTGTGGCCTCCCTTTTTGTGTTGGAAAGTGTGATTAATCCTCAATCTGCATTTTGCATATTCTCAGAAATGTGTTTTGCTCTCTTGCATATGTATTTGGTAACATATTGGTATCATATGTTGCAGTACAGTATGGTGTATTATTTTACTGTACAGTAGTAACTCTACAGACAAATTTAATTAATTCCAGGACCTGGTTTGTAAATCTAAATGGTCATATGTTGATCGGGATTTTCACATGAGAATACATTGTTATTCGATTAATTCGTTCCACATCCCAAAAACCTACCCTAAATCCTTAATGAATACTGCAGGTACAATTGCTAATAGCAATTACACATAGCAAAACAAATATATTATAAATACAAATCAAAATAATACAGTGGTATGAAAAAGTATCTGAACCTTTTGGAATTTCTCACATTTCTGCATAAAATCACCATCAAATGTGATCTGATCTTTTTTAAAATAACACAGATGTAAAATCAGTGTCTGCTTTAACTAAAACCACCCAAACATTTATAGGTTTTCATGTTTGAAAAGGGATAGCATGCAAATAATAACAGAAGGGGGAAAAATAAGTAAGTGAACCCTCTGCCTAAGGAGACTTAAAGAGCAATTGAAACCAATTTTTACCAAACAATTTAAGTCAGGTGTGTGCCTGGTAAGAATTGTCTTGATGAGAAGCATTGTCAAATGTGCATTATGGCTCGGTCAAAAGATCTGTCTGATGACCTGCGATTAAGGATTGATGATTTGTATAAAGCTGGGAAAGGATACAAAATCATCTCTAAAAGTCTGGATGTTCATCAATCGAGAGTCAGAGAAGTTGTTTACAAATGGAGAAAGTTTGGCACTGTTGCTTCTGTCCCAAAGAGTGGCTGTCCACCAAAGATGACACCAAGAGTTCAGCGCAGAATAGTCAGAGAGGTAATAAAAAGAACCCTAGAGTGTCTGCTAAAGACTTACAGAAATCACTAGCACAATCCAATATCTCTGTACACACATCAAATATATGTAAAACTATGGCCAAGAATTGTGGTCTGGGAGGACTCCACGGAGGAAGCCACTGCTGTCTAAAAAAACATTGTTGCTCGTTTAATTTTCGCAAAAAGGCATTTGGACACTCCACAGAAGTTTTGGCGAAATATTTTGTAGACTGATGAAACCAAAGTGGAATTGTTTGGGAGTAACATATAACGCCATGTCTGGAGGAAAAATGGAACAGCTCACCAACATCAACACCTCATCCACAAGGTGAAGCATGGTGGAGGGAGCATCATGTTTTGTGGCTGTGTTGCTGCCTCAATGCCTGGACAACTTGCAATCATTAATGGAAGAATGAATTCAAAAGTTTATCAGGATGTGTTGCAGGAAAACCTGAGGCCGTCCGTCAGATAGTTGATACTAAAAAGAGGATGGATGCCGCAACAAGACAATGATCCAACACACAGAAGTAAATCAACTTCAGAATGGTTTCAGAAGAACAACATACACGTTCTGGAGTGGCCAAGTCACGATGCTGCAAGATGCTGTGGCATGACCTGAAGACAGTGATTCATGCCAGACATCCCTGGAATCTGACTGAACTTGTCCGTCTTGCGGGAAAACAATGAAATTGCGACGCTGTCATAAATCGTGGTATGTCGAGCATGTCGAGACCAATGGCGAGTCAAATTTTACATTGAATGTATGTCGAGGTACCACTGTATATTATAAGTGTATGTGTCAAATATTGTATCTTATCGGCTATCTGCTGTTAATTGTTATTGAGCTTTTTTTATTGTTGTATTCTTTAAACTTGACAGGCAAGGCCAAGTCAGCAACCCCAATCACAAATGTCAGTTTATACATTGTCTGTTAATGGTAGAAGTAATTATATTTCTTCTCCTTTTGAACAACACCGACGAGAGGACAAACCTCCTTCAAGGTGACAAGCTATTTGAACACCCTTATAGACACAACAATCCTCCGCTTGTCTAAATATTACTAAATCCAAAAAATTTCAATGTGATGAATATTTAATGACCCCCTTCATGTACAGTAATTCTGTTAAGAGACAAACAACACTGAGTGCAACTTCCTCTTTGGAGGCTGCTATGAGATTGAATGAATTACTGTAAAGAGGTGTAAGACTTTTTTTTTTTTTTAATTATTTTTTTGGTAACCCTGTAGAAGGACACAACAACAATCTCACACATTCTCGCATTTTTTTCGAGGATGTAAGTCATCTGACAATGATCTAGTGGGAGTTTTTTTCTCCATCTGTGTCTGCCTGACCCATTTTAGCCATCGGCCACGTCCAACTGTTCCATGTCCCAAACATATGTGCGGTGGCAAGGGTATAAGCGGACCGCCGGCGTGCGGGACCTGCAGACACACTTCCGCTATGACACTGGACCCAGCATCACTGTCTGACTGCTTCTCACCACACATGTCTGAACTGGCCTAGAAGGTTCACTGACACCTTGGTTATTTGACAAATATGTCAATCTGTGTGTCAAAACATGATCATTTAAGTACTGTCTGTTTTCGTAGGCAGTTGTGCATTACCTTAGTTGGGCTGAAATGATATCTCTACCTTGACTAATGTTATTTAGGCCCTTATTTTTGGCAGAAACACAAAGTCCACTAGCTGTCCAGTTCATAACATTAGCCAGTAAGGGCAGACGAGGCAAACCAGAGGAGGTATTGGGGGTTTTCCAAGTGCTCCATGTTGGCAGATGAGATAGTATCATTGAACAGAGCTGGAACCCACTGGGGATCGTGGGGTGTGAGGCACATATGGGGTACCAGGCTGCTGATGAGCTGCTTAAACAAGCCTCTCATTGTGGCCTCAGAGAGAGCGGGAGATATCTGTGCCAGAGGATTTGAAGTGGCTATATGCTGCAGGTCTAAATTGTTTGGGTTGGCATAGAATTTTGCTTTCAAACAGCTTAGACAGCAGGTATATTTGCCTGAAGGTTTTTCATCCAGTTTGCACTAAAATCTCCAGAAAAACTTACAAGGAATCCTTTCTAGATACATATTATTTGTCTGCAGCGAGTTATTTTTATTTACTTGTTCTGTGAATAACAGAGGTATTCAGAGTGGTCAAATGGACGGAATAAAGTTGATTCAACTGTAGTCTTAAGGTAACTCACCCTAAATAAATGCAGTTGAGCTTCCTGGCCTTCTGGCTCTAATATGCATTAGAATTTCCTGATGGCTTTCCACTCAAACCTTATTGATTCACTCCTTTCCCTTTTAACTCCTACACAAGGAAATGGAAACTATTCTGCCAAGCAGATGATCAGGACTTCCGCTGCTTGAGTCTAAATCGGATCGCTGCCTTCTGTCTAAGTGTCTAAAGCCTGCCAACATTCAGGGAGGTACAGAATTGCATAAGCGCCAATTACGTTATGTATATATATATATATATATATATATATATATATATATATATATATATATATATATATATATATTTGTTTTTTTCTCTTTTTTTCACAGTATTTTGCTACATTTGTACAATGCCTTACCCTGTTTTTCAATGACTTGTTCATGATGTACAGCAAATTTCATGGGAGAATTGATATTTGACTTGTTTGCCATAAAGACAACATCAATTTTTCTTACAGCCTTTCACACAGACACACACATGCACTCCCACCACTGCCAGGCAGCTTGGGTGCTGTGTTGTTCTCCAGGAGACAATGCCATATGCTGTCTAGTCTGTCACGGTGGACTGATCTTACCGCTGTGCGATTGTCCCCGTTCTAAGTGATGCCCACTACACACCTATTGTCCAAAACACATCCTTGGGGAAAAACATGATATACAGTATTGTTGACTCAAATCTTGTATGTACAGGTACTGGACAATATAAATAATGTAAAAATATTAAAGCCGGGCGGTATACCGAAAATTTACCGTTACCGAAATTCTTCACGATGACCGACGTAATTTTGACCATGTCGGTAAATAGTCTTTTCATCCCGCTTTGACTGTGTATTTTTCAGCTATGTTTATTCCCCTTCAAGAAAGCAGTCAGTGTGCTTACGTATGAAGTCACATGGTTATCAGGAACTCAAATGAACAGAAGCCCGGTAGGCTAACGCTAGCTGCTAACGCTAGCGGCTATCGCTACAAGCAAACGTGATGGAGTTCGCCAAACTTTCACCCCAAAATTACATAGACCCTTGGCGGCCTCCAAACGGGCTTTCACCCGCTTTCCTCCCTGGTTCTCACGATTTCAGGAGAGGGTGCTTAGCTAATGCTATAAAATGAGCGTGATGGAGTCGGATAGCAGCTCTAATCTTGTCGAAACCGCTGAACTTAATGAGGGGATTGGGCACGGACTGCATATAGCAATTAGTATGTTGCGTTATTTTGTATCTGTGTGTGATTTCTTTGATAACTTTTATGATGGTAAAGCATTCAGCATAAATTATAATGCAACAGTGAAGCCTATATAATATGACCGTTTAATGGCCACAGCTATTTTTCTGAATGTGCTTGCTTCATTCTGTGTCATTAATACTGCCATGATAAAATCTGAAATGTTTTATTGGCAAATGAGCAATATAGTTTTAATGTGTGTGTGTGTGTGTGTGTGTGTGTCTGTGTGGGGGATGCATGTATTAAAAATGCTCTGGGGAAAAAAAACTGAAACCTTGAAGTAAACACTTGTGTTGAGTAATTATGTCACAGCAGCCATTAACAATAAGTTGTCTGTTTGAAGGGTTTGATCAAACTGTAAGTTTGTAAGTGTTACAATGTCATGTTTGCACAGTCATCGTATTGATTTTTATATTGTTTTACATTGTTCAAGTCATACAAACCATTATAAATGTTCGTATTTGAATTCTTATGGTTTACAAGATTTTTTTATATACTTAATGTTTAGATTGCATGTAAAATTGTGTAAATATGTTAAATTGAAATCTGGTAAATAAATCAACGAGAAACAGTTAATTTGCATTTCACGTATTGATTCAGATTTTCAAATTACTGTAAATATGTGCACTTGGGCGAATATATCGTCATTTATCGTTATCACGGTAAATCTGCTCAATTTAACATGATACTTACTTTACGCCATATCGCCCAGCCCTAAAACATATAGCATCTGATAGAGCGTTTTTTTTTTAATTTTTTTAACAAGACTAACTTTTTGTCACATTTGCAATGAAGGACATATGCCACCCGAACTACGCGCATAAATTTGAGTACATCTGATGTGATTTGTCCTCGCTCACTTTTGTCTTTGTTAACTGTTTACGTACCTACAGTTGGCATTCATGTGAGTGCCTCAGTCCATGGACACTGTCCGAATGGCTGACAGGAAAGTGTCACTAGTCGAGAGAAAACAAACTGCAAATAGCTATTTCAGATGGATATTGCACAATTGATCTTGCATCAAGAGGACTCATCATGTACGCTGAAATAAAAATCTCAACAACAAAAAAATTGATTTATCTTGTTTCGATAGCTAATAGCGTATAGAGGAAGTGCATTCTTGGACTGCTCAAGAGTTTGTGTGTGAAAGGAGACCTAAAGGAACTGCAGGGAGCAAAACTGTGTTTGTACTACGTTGACTTGAGAGGTAAGGAATGCGTGTTCAGAATTTATCTCATCTATGTGTTCATTGCTACTTTGCATTTGAGGCTGAGTGCTGGGATCTTAGTTACTCCACTAAATTGCAGGACGGATTGTTAGACACGCGTGTTATTAATTTTTTTCAGGGTCCCTGTGGCGTCTGTATGAATCTTAATGCTGCTGACTGGGCTGCAGCTTTATCGACTTTCTTTAAAATATGAAGAAGCTTTGCTGGAAGCGCCTGAGGTCATTAGCTGAAGAGTGGGCACAAATCCTTCACAGAGCCTGCTCTGGCTTCGCCATGTTAAATGTGCTCTTAAAATATTCATAATCATACTCTTGCATGCACACACGCACTTGCACACGCACGCACACACCCACTTGCACTCACACACTTTTCAGACAATGCCCCAGGGACAGAAAGAGATCAATATTAAAATATATTCCTGTACTGGTGTGCAGTTAATTAGCTGCGGTTCTTTTAAACCATGAAGTTTGCAGACAGATTAACAGTATCTTTTTGTGCAACAACATATTTAGCATCCGTGTAAACATAGATGAAATATATGTTAATTGATGTTGACATATGCAATTTTTTTCTTTTTGTGAATGCTAATTATTTTAAGGATTAACTGTTGACACATGAAATATTCAATTGTCTAATATTTGTATGAAGAAAATATGGATTTTCAAGTTATTGTTGATTTGCTTTATGTGATTTGGCTTTTCTTGTTTGATTTTTCTGTATGATGGCATATTAAAATAAAAATGTTAAAAATAGTTGCTTGAAGCGTAGGATGAATCAATTTGATTAGTAATCCTGTCAAACACACACTATCACCAATCAATTTTCACTTCTTCGCTCAATAGACCCTACTCACATGACGTCACAACCACGCCTCCGCGCCATATTGTCCGTCTACTGGTCGTGTTGACGCATTACCGCTACGTAAATTCCTCCTATTATGGCATGTTTTTCTGCTCGTTAACATTATTAATCAAAATGGTGAAGTCGTGTGTGGCGGTTGGTTGCAATAACAGAGAAGATAGACGGAGAGACTTGAAGTTCTACCGTATTCCGACTGCTGGACTGCTGCAATTCGACGAGAAAACTGGGCTCCAAACGATTACCACAGAGTATGTAGTAGTCATTTTATATCTGGTAAGATGCATTTAATATATATTTAGAGGGTTTTGGGCTGACAACCACAATTAAGATCATTGCGAGGCTAATTGCTGACAACATACAGTTTCAAATTCAAGATGCTTATTTCTTCCACCATCATTACATTTTGAATAATATTTAGCTGGTACCAAGTGAAAAAAGCTGGCCTCGTCTACGGATCATCAGTTAAACAGGTGTGTCCAAACCTTTTGCAAAGGGGTCAGATTTGGTGTGGTAAAAATGCGGGGGGCTACCTTGGCTGATTTACACAGAACAGTATATTTAAACAAATTTTAGCAATCCCTTCTGTGTGTCACATTTGCTTTATTATTTTTTTTAATTCATAATTTCAACAGTCTTGTCTTTGTGGCGTTCTCTTTCGACACTCGGGCTCTTGCGAAATACCGCTGCTGTGAAATTAAACTAGCTTCAAGTTGCTATAATTTCTCGCTGCGTATCTTCCTTGTAATGTTGTCGTACATGTCCGCGTGTCTTGTTCGGTAATATTGCGTCACATCGAACTCTTTGAAAACAGCGACTGTCTCTTTGCAAATGAGGCAGACACAGTTGTTGCGTTTTTTATTGAAGAAATAGTCCAGTATCCACCTATCCTTGAAGCGTCAGCCATCGCAGTCAACTTTTTTTTAATTGATTGTCGCCATTTTAGAAAATTGGAAGTAAAGGGTCACACGGGGTAATGTTGCTTAGAGTGCTGCTCTTAAAGTTTTTCAAACTTTCGTGATAACAGGCTGATTTTTTTGTGGACAAGATAGTTGTAGATATCAGGGTAGCAGATGTCAGGCAAAGAGGGCGAAGACAGCGGGTCGAAAAATATCGATTTAGGCATCAAATATGGATCTGGCGAATGGATAGACTGAAGCTTTTCCACATAACGCCTTTTATGCAACGCATCCAATGATTTTACAGCGTCTGAAAGCACCGGGTCTTCCATGAATTGCACTATAAATTGCACGACAAATTGAAACCATTGAGAATATGAATAAACAATGACGGACAATATGGCGGCCGGATACAGCGACACGTCATTCTGTGACGTGGGTGAGTAGGGTCTATAGCATGAGAACGTATGTCTCTCATTGAATTATATTGTAGCAGCAGCAGCCCCATACTGTACAAGTAATTTAAACAAAGAGAGGCCTGCACTAGGTCATACTCAAAAGTGTTAATGAAATTGTGGTTATTTTGCGATGATATAGTACAAAGGGGGGGGGGGGGGGGGTTAATTATCAGGCTATCACTTACAGTTTAGTGTCCAGTAACTAAAGTTACAAAACATGCAGTGCTAGACAAGGATGTGCTTGAAAAGGTGGTAGATCTTCCACATTAACAATATTCTAGACATCCACTGACTATTTTCAACAGGATATGCGAGACGTCTAAACAATGATCACCTCACAACTGTCTACACTGTTGTTAGTCTTCTACAGTAGTTTGACCTGTAAAAAGACAAGTGATCATTTGCCGAGCATGACCTGCCTGCATCCTGCTATTTTTAGCAACGGGTGAGTTGAACAGGACTTAAGTTACAGCCCATCAAAGGATGTTTGAGACAGGTGCTGAAGCAGGGGCTGGGCCAAAGCAATCAAGTTGCCACACACTGCGACACGCTGCCTAATTGACGTCTGTTTGTGTGGCACGCTGCTGGACAATGGATCAGTGCTGGCAGATGTAGCTGGGCGGCAAATAATACCCACACAAAGACACAGAGAACAATACCACATGGACAAAAAAAAGTGAAGAGCCTGAGTGTACTGTATCTCCGGGGAGAGTCAAAACAGAAGGAAAACGCAGTGGAGAAAGTAAACAGATTTTTAAAATAAATGAATGATTGAATGAATGAATTAATGAATGAATGCTTTATTTTGGACATATCTCAGGAGAAAATAAAAAGTGTTTTAAGTCTAATATTCTTCAAACAAGGATGATTGTGAATTCACAGT
The DNA here is from genome assembly GCF_030265065.1 of Corythoichthys intestinalis. Taxonomy (NCBI): domain Eukaryota; kingdom Metazoa; phylum Chordata; class Actinopteri; order Syngnathiformes; family Syngnathidae; genus Corythoichthys; species Corythoichthys intestinalis. Next base: position 54,665,480 of record NC_080395.1, on the reverse strand, counting down.
CAAGCAGTATCACTACCTACAAGGACGCAAATTGAGTTTTACATAAGCACCACTCAAACCACTCAGTAACAGATTGGGAACCACTCTCCTTTGTGGCTAGACAAATATGTCCTAACTTTTTATAAGACAAGGTATTGAAATTTCAATTTGGTAAGCCAATATTTTTGTGGCGATTGCAGCCGTTCGCATAGTTTTCCCCTTGGTATTCTGGTTTCCTCCCACACCCCTTTTTTTTTTTTACCTGTCCTGTTCTTCTGCTTGACACAGAGAATAGAAATCTGAGTGTCCGATTGTTCTGAACAGTTTTACTGTATCAGATTGGAGTTGTGATCTTTCAACATGCCTCGTTTATTAGTGGAAATGAGCGAACAGGAAGGAGTTATGGGGGCACAGCAGAAAAGAAGGAGACAAAGAAGAAGTATAAACAAAAACAAGAAATACATAGTACCCGCACAGCAGAAAAGAAGGAGACAAAGAAGAAGTATAAACAAAAACAAGAAATACATAGAACCCCTGCACTAACTATGAAATATGTTGGTGCTATCGTTAGCCAGTTGTATTTCCAGTTGAAACCATGTGTGGGGCCTGATGATGACCAAGGGAAAAAAATAAGAGGGGGGGAGAGTCAGAAAGATAATAGATTGGGAGGGGTGGAGTGTACACATATCAGCCATGTAAGGTGTAGAACCCAGTATTTTTATAAATCCCTTGTGAGTCTGAGTGTGCTGGTATCCTATTCTATGCTATCTGATCGCTTATCCTGACACCGAGTTTTACTACTTGAGTGTGTCTAATTACACCTAGTCAAGTGCGAATCTCATCAGACATGTGATAGTCCTGCAGACGAGTAGAAATGCAGGCGGGAGCCGCCCGGGGGCCCTGGCCCTTCTCGAGCCAACCGGGGGGGGGGGGGCGAGCCAGCGCAGCCCATCTCTCCTCCCGCAGCCCAGCACGGGGGCTGCTGTCATCCCCACCGGGATCCAGGGTGGTCCCCCAGGCCATCCGTGCCATCAACCGGCCTTCAGGGATGGGACGAGGGGGAGCACAGCCCAGCCCACGGGCCACCGCCGCAGCCCCCACCCGGCACGGCAAACGGGGGGGAGCCCCAGTGGCCCACCAAGCCCATTGGCAGGGCAGGATCCCCACCTGGAGCAGGCGACCCAGCCGGCTCACCAGCACCCAGCCAGCACCCGCGCCGGAGCACAGGGAGGATGCCCAGGCAGAAAAGAGAGGGGAAGGTGGAAGCAGGAGAGCGCCGAGAAGTGGAGGCCCGTTCCCCACGCCCCCGCGGACGGCAGCCCAGGCAGAGAGGAGGCCATGCCATAGAGAAAAGTGTGGTACCTACCTACCACCCTATTACTGTGGCTGCCAGGTCCCCGACTGACAGACATTACCCAGCACCTTGATGGGACTGTGTGGGGAGGGTAGTGCTGTGTATGTATTAAAATAGGGCAGGAGGACCGGCACATGGAGGTTCTATCCAGCCTTCTGTCCAACCACCCCTTGCTGAATCTACCCCGTGGAGTAAGGTGTATGTGGTGCATTAAAAGAGGTACGAGAATGGGGGGGCCTGCCTTGTGGAGGCAACTGTGATGTGACACCCCCCCCCCCCCCCCCCAGGCAGGTCCCATCCATCCCACAACCTCGGTGTGTGATGCATTAAAATAAAGGGGGATCCTGCACTCCCACATTCCAAAAACTTGCATGTTTTGTTAATTGAAGACTTGGAATTTTTCATTGTTGTGATTGTGACTGTGAATGCTTCTTTACAGTATTTACACTACATGCGCCGAGAGTAGTGGTTCTTAACTGGGTTCGATCAAACCCCAAGGGTTCGGTGAGTAAGCCTCAGGGGTTCGGTGAAGGTTTAGAAACGGAGAGCCTTATTTGTACGCTCACTAAATGTAGGCAAAGCGGCGTTTTAGACGAGGTTTTAGACTGGTTTGCCTCAATTTAGAGGCTTTATTCCATTTCTTTTGAATGCTAGCCCTCTAATGGGAGAAGAGATCGGTATGCTGTGTCAAAGGTTGACTGGCACTTGGTATGACTGGCACTTGGTATGAGGAAGTATAACAGACCTACAGACAGCGTGAACTGTGTAGATAATTTTGATAAAACAAAAAACATTTGCATCATTTTACGCCATGAAAATAGTATGTGATGCAAGGATGCGACAATAAAAAAGAATGTAGACATGAAAACAACTAAAGGAGCAGTGTGAAGTTAAGTGAGTTTCATTTCATTTCCCAACGTGAAAATCAACTGCAAAAGGCAAAATTAATTGTAGTAATTTTGAAATCTGGAAGAAATTTGAACAGGAATTCAGTTCGATGTTAGCTTTCTAGGTTTTGAATCCGTAAAAAACATGGTTTTATTATGAAATTCTGAAGAGTTCAGTGAATGCACCTGTGAAACTCATGGGGTTACCTTTAGCAAAGGTTAAGAACCACTGGTCTACAGTAATTCACTGGCAAACGAGATATCGTATTCTTTCTTACTATTTAAATAAAATATTTTTTTCCCCCAAAAAGTGTCTTTCAATTAATCTTTTTTATTTTATATTATTTGTTTGTTTGTTTTTTTGTTTGTTTTTTTATTTCCCATCGCAAAATACTAAGTGAACACTAATACTGCAATTGAATGTCAAAATATTGTTCCATGGGCCGCAACTGGCCCCTGGCCTGCAAATTGGAAAACACTGTTTCATATGAATTTTTAAAAAACATTAAGCGAAAAAAACAAAAAAAAATCATAATTCGTGCATGAAATGGTTAAATATTTCTATTTTACTTTGTTTCTTTCTTTCCTTCTCTAACAAGGCATTAAAATAAATACAAAATACGCTAAATACAGAGATTTTGAAATTCTTTTTTCACACAATGCCACATTATAAATAAATACACCAGGTTTTGACTGTCAAGCATTTCAGGGTGTGGTCTGATGCACGTAGACCCCAGCTCTGGTTGCGACCCTCATGAGGATAAGTAATATTGAAAATGGATGGATATTATGAAGAACCCTTGATGCCACTGTTTGAGTGGGAACTCCAATAACACAGAAGTATTGATATTCATTAAAAAATGACTACTAAATACACACAAAAAAATGAACACATTATTATTCATCAACAATGTTTGAGCCCTACATGGGAGGCACGCGACTGGATTAGTTGTTGTAAACGAACCTGAAGGCAAGCCAAAGATGAGGATTAAAGGATTTTTACTTGGTGTGAATATGTGAATGAAGAGAGGCTTCAATCTGGTCTACTGGTGGCTCATATTGATCTATGTCTTTATAGCTGTACTGTGGTTAGACAAGCATGGAGGAAAACTACTGTACTCAGTCCAGCCTACTGTTATCACTGAATCAATCCATTAGACGTGCATTGAAACTGTGGTTACTCTCCACAACACTTTGTGATTGTATATGGCTGCAAATTGAATTATTCACTATGCAATTCAGTTATGAGCAGCATGTAAAAAGCCAGATAGAGATGGATGTTTTCTTCCAGCCACACTGCATTACATCTATACATTAAATTGAAAACGGGAGCCATGACACGAAGCTTAGAGATGTAATTACATGGTGTTTAAAAACAGTAGGTCATGAAAAGAACTGTGTATGTGTGTGTGCGTGTCTGGGAAAGAGACTGCTGTTTGGCCTGGCCCCCAGTTTCCTATTCCAAACGACTGTGAAATCAGAAATTAAACGCTTTGCTATTGTGAAGCACGTCCGCCAGATACATCTTCCTCTCTTGTAATTGTCTGTTTATTGGAGCAGTACTGAGAGGGTGTCTCTTGGCTGTGGGAGCAAGGTCACATGCCAATTAGTGAAGGAGGGGACATATAATAAAAGTAGGACATTTTAAACCAAGCTATGTAGAAATGGAAACAAATGATGTCTATTCTCCTGAAATGTGACCATATGCCTTGGCTCTTTGACATGACAGATACAGATGACTTGACCGTCAATAAAAGGTCCTGAGCTGGTGACATCATATTGACACAACTAGCAGGGTCGTGACCTGTGTGACCTTTTACCCATGATTACTTTTTTCACTGATTGTCTGATTTCATTTCACTTAGTTTGGCACCTTTTAGTCAAATAACAATTCCAGTATTAAAACAGTCAGAAAATAAACAGCCAATACATTTTTTTATCCAATCTTGTGATGGAAAAGGACATTTTTTTATGTCTTATCAGGCAAACAGAGGATAAAATATTTAAGCCATGATAAGATTCGCAATATATAGTCGTATCATGCACTCAAAGCGTTTTGCTCTTTGTCACCTAGGGGGAGCTTCATTCAAACATCTGAAGTAGATAGAGCATGTTAAAAAAATAAAAAATTTAAAAGTTCGAGATTAAGCACGTTGTTTTTCCCCTACTATATTAATTGAAAAAAAAAAAAAAAAAAAAAAACTTAAAACAAACAATTATTCAGTCATTTCTTTTTGAAAGTTATGTTCATTGTCACAAAATCCACTCTGTAAACTTTTTCGTTCAAGTTTTTTTCATTTCACATCCACATATATTCATGTTCTGCCTACTTTCACATCCAATTCATCTGCAGTCTCTGCCCATCATTCTGGCCAAACACCATACACCCATCATGACTCACACCACGTCTTGATAGCAGTAACTTCTCACTGAAGAATTCTAGTTTGAAACTTTGGATTCTTAAGTTCCCGTCATAAAAAGTCACATCACGCCAGTTTTACAGCAACATATCTTGACTGCCCATTACACACCATGTGAAATGGAAGATACTGGTCCTCATATTTAAAGGTATCATTAAATAGCGAAAGACATCCAGTGCTGTGAATGCTCATCTTTCAGTTGTGCCATTGACGACACTAGATGTCCAATGCAATTTTGGTATTTTAGCAAGGAACATGAAGTCGATGCCAGCCTTCCTGCAGATTGTTGTTAAGTCATGTCACTTTTATTTACAGTGCCCTTAATTGTAGCTAGATCCAAAGGACATTAACCCTCTGATGCATGAATTATGAAATCCTTGGTCTAGATTTTTGTGTTTTTATTCATTTTAGGACATGAAAATACTGTTCGATTTCTTATTTTTAAAAAATAGTATTTTTTTCATGAAGTTACAGTCAGGTCCAATCCAGACTCCATGCAACTGCACACTCAACATAAAACAATGTAAATTTGCTATCAAAAATGAATTAACTTCTGTGTGTTCTATTGTCAATATAGAAACCATTGATCCCTTCTATGCTTTGATAAACGTTTCAACATTTTTGGGAAAATTTCAACATTATAGACAAGTTTCCGAGGTTACTTCCACTTTACTTCCGCATGTCTGCTAGCAACGTCTGCTTTAGAATTTCTCCATTCAAAACAACAGTGACGCTGGAGTAACATTACTCATCAAAATCTCTTTAAAAAAGACAATTTGGAAAAACTGCATCCATCTGCCATCATCACGACAAGGGAGGACAACATGTTCATGAAGGCAGATATGGAACCAACCTCGTGCCACCACAAAGACCGGGTGTTTTTGTTGCCACTGTGTTATGTAAGGTATGTTCTTCCTATACCTGAATTTTCAAAAACACTGAAGCTAAAATAATGCGCGTGAAACAACTTGTTGCCTTTGATATTGTTATTACAATGATGCTTGTAATTATGATGATGTTTAATAGTATTTACTTCAACTACTGTACTGCTGTGGCTGCTAGCCTGTTGCTAATCAGTAGATGTAGGATGGCACAATTATGTCAACGAATAAACGCAAGTGTTACAACTTTTTTGTTCGTTTGCTTACAGGTTGAAAATGCTGTTAAGCAAGGGAAGGCAAGTTAATGTGCCTCACATCAACACTTACTGTACGTCGATGGACATACTGTATATGGACACTACGTGCATTCTTCCCGGGGGCGGCCAAGAGGATGGGACGATGGCTCGATCCCGAGATCCAACTACGAGCTTTTTAACTGCAGCAACTTAAATATACGCTATTGGAGCTGGAATTACCGAGGACAGTGGAAGAAAGCCCATCTAGAGGCCGCTGAGGGTCTCTGTAATGTCGAGTGAAAGTTTGGCGAGGCTCCGGAGCTCTGCTGTCTGATATCACATTCTCATATGCTATTTTTCTAATAGTTTTATAATTTGTGATTTATTGACCTGTTTTGCACATGCACCAATCGTTTTAAATAAAACAAGAAATGGAATCATGTTGTCCAAATGTTTTATTGTGATCAATATCTGCAATAAAAAACAATGACATACTATTTTTGTTTACAGTGCCCTCCATAATTATTGGCACCCCTGATAAAGATGTGTTTTTTAGCTTCTAATATATATATATATATATATATATATTCAAATAATATGGGACTTTAATGGGAAAAAAAACAGTACAATCCAACCTTCAATACAAGTGCATTCATTCAGTGGGGAAAAAATCCCACATAAAGAAAAATTTATTTGACATCAAATAATGTGTGTCACAATTATTAGCACCCCGGTGTTAATACTTTGTACAACCCCCTTTTGCCAACAAAATAAGGTCTGGGGACTGAAATGGCCATGGGAGGAGCTTGATTTTGTGTCTGGTGAACCATTTCTGTGAAGATTTGGCCATATGTTTAGGGTCATTGTCTTGCTGAAAGACCCAGTGATGACCCATCTTCAGCTTTCGGGCAGAGGGCAACAGATTTAGATTTAAAATGTCCTGGTATTTTAAAGCATTCATGATGCCATGCACCCTAACAAGGTTCCCAGGGCATTTGGAAGCGAAACAGCCCCCACAGCATCACTGACCCACCCTCATACTTCACAGTGGGTATGAGGTGCTTTTCGGCATGCGCATCTTTCGTGGCACGCTATACCCACTTAGAGTGTTTGTTGCCAAAAAGCTCAATCTTGGTCTCACACAAAAATACACACGGTCCCAGGCTTCAACTGGGACCGTGTGCTTTGGTCAGATGAGACCAAGATGTCAAATAATTTAATAATTTTTTCTTTATGTGGGATTTTTTTCCCCACTGAATGAATGCACTTGTATTGAAGGTTGGATTTTTCTTTTTTTTTTCCATTAAGGTCCCATATTATTTGTATTAAAAAAAAATAATATTAGAAGCTAAAAAACACATCTTTTTCAGGGGTGCCAATAATTATGGAAGGCACTGTATATTTCCATACCTTGTAGTATTTCCTTGCAACAACAAAATCTGTGTCAGCCCTTCTGCATTCGGGAATTGTAATATAATTTAACAATTTCACCTCATTTTGATCACTCAAATGGCCGGCGTATCAATCTACACCTCAAATCAACACAGGCTGGTAGGTTGTTATAATTTTGTCGACGAATGATCAGCGAAGTAATAACAACAATCATGCAATCTTTTAGGTATATCCTCAGGTTTAAATCATATCCTTAACTCGTTGTTTGCAGCTGGTTTCGATTTAACTCGTATGGCGAGGTAGACCCTCATTGGCGCATTGTAGCTACTAGCTGGTCGCTGATGAAAACATTTCACTTCCAACCATATATATTTAGGCGCTTCCAGGACAGCACAGAAAGTCTCAGAGACTCATTTACGTCGTGCTGAATCCATTTGTGGAGAGTCTGTGGGTTCCTCTGCTATTATTTCGCAGTTTTAACTTTGTCAACACACTGCTTATTTCAACCGCAATTCATGTTGTTCTTACTAGACCGGAAATATGGAGCAGAAATTGTCCAAGATGGCGCCGCCCATGTTTCGCTCAGGAAACTTGTCTAAAGGTACAAAGTATAGGCCTGGATAAGATAACCAATGACACTTCTAGTTGTGACTCCTACACCTGGGCTATTCCTGGGCTATTCTGTAAACTGCCTTATTCTTTTCTGCTTTTGAAATCTACGAAATATGATAAAATCCATACAGTAATGCAAACTACAGCTATGATAAAATGAATATAGTAATGCTAACTACAGCTAATCTGCACAAAAATCTATATTTTAAATGAACTGCTTATAAATGTTACAAACTAACTTACAACCAAAACAGTCATAAAAACAGTGACACAATTATGTGACATGTGTTCAAAAATATACTAGTGATTGTATGATGTCCACTTCATTGGACACATGATTAATCATAAATTTATATATGCAGTGGTAGCTCTACATACAAAGTCAATTCGTTCCAGGACCTTTATTGTAAGTCGAAATGGTCGTATGTGGGGCAGGATTTTCCCATAAGAATAACAGCCCAAAACCTACACTAAATCCTTAATAACTACTGCTGTTACCATTGCAAATAGCAATTACAAAGAGCAAAACAAAGAAATTACAAATAAAAATCGGAATAATAATATAATATTAATCATTCCTGTAATAATGTAAAGAATCGGGTTCTAATGTGGCGGATGTGTTTTGCGTACTGCACCTGAACGCACCACGTGGCTGACGTCACAGTGAGATAGGGGTGTGCAGTAGAGATTTTAGTTTGTTAAAAAAAAAAAAAAAAAAAAAAAAAAAAAAAAGAGAGAGAGATTTTAGTTTCACTTTTAATGTACTTTTGTTTTTGGCGTATACTGCAGGGGACAGAAGGAGTGTTGCGCTGCACAAGTTCTGAAATAAATGATTAAAACCTGGCGAAGCTGGCGACTTCCTTGCCGATGTTACCACAATTATAATTGTCACCTTAACTTATAAAGACTGTCGAACGGAGGTCGCAGGAGGACCGTTGAAATAGGAGACATTCTATGGCCATATTGTCGAGCCAGTGCACGGACACGCACATTTCCATCTTAATTTCAATGGGTAAGCCTCACCTTTTTCCTTTTTCCTAACATTGTTGGAACCCATGTTGATTTCTCACAAGAAAATCTGCTGTGTGTTCGTTTTGCGGGAAAACAAAGAAATTGCGGCGCTGTCATAAATTGTCGTATTTCGAGCATGTCGTCAGATGTAGAAACAAATGCCAAGTCAAGATTTACATGGGATGTTGAAAAGATCGTGTGTCAAAGCGATCGTATGTCGAGGTACCACTTTATTATACACAAACATTTCATATTCCAGATATTATCTTTCCCTTGATGTTACTGTATATCATCATTTTTTTTTTTTAACCACTGTAGCTCTTCGAGCATATAAGTATTGACAGGATATGCCAGTTGTAGTTTACACCGGTTGGCAGGCTATCTTGGATTCAGCGGATATTTATTTGCAGTTACACTCACTGACCACTGAATAGACCTCAATGGAGTATGGCAGCAGAGAGCACTCTTGAGGTTGCTATGCAGTTAAAAAAGGTACTTTTCAGTCGTTGTCCTCGGTAGTGACCACTATGCACTAGAGGGTTAAAATATTAAAAAAATAAATAATAATAGTAATAATGGTAAATCATAGCAAATATTTAAAATAAATGAATGATATTTGTACTTAAAATGTTAATATTTTAAAATCTGTTTATTACCAATTCCTCTTTTAAAATAAATTGAATTCTTTTTGAAATATTTTGTTAGCTTCTGATTTTAAAACCAGGTACAGTATTAATCAATTTGTTGTGTAGATGTATGAATTTGATACTTCTGATGTAAGGTGATCTTGAGTGACCTGAAACGCACCTGTAGTAAAATTATTACAAATTATAATGACATCTATTCATATATTGTTCTTACTAATACAGTATGGCAAACAACTTCAGTGGTCCAAATATTCATTTTTTTTTTTTTTTTTTTAAAGAAAAGGATTCAAGAATTGAACTACTATATTACTTATTCATAATAAGATATTTTACTATCCTAGCAAAGAATGAGCTACTTCATTGGAGCAGATGCATGAATATACTGTATATGGAATGCAATTTTAAACCTCTCATAAATAAATCCAGAGACAGATAACTGGGTGACAGCTGCAGAGTCTGAGAGCAGGTGATGGGGGGGATCGAGGAGACTAATTTAGCCATACACTTGTAGTGCTAACGAGACCTCTCCTACACCACACACACAGATACGCAGTGTGAATCATCTGTTGTGAACCCAGAGCACGTCCCTCCCTTCCAGTGTGTGCACTGGTGTGTGTCCTACTTGTATATGTGCTTCCATGCACATGTGCCATATGGACTCACCTAGACACCTGTCAATTAAAAGGTAGGCATGAATGGCATTGATGCCTGATAAATAATTCATCTTCAGTGCCGAGTTTGGCTGAACTTTTGCATGGAGGTCACAGTACACTCTTTTCTGACAGCACATGGACCATAATTCTGCAAACTGCAGAACTTGTGCCATGGTGTCTCTGACAAATAGATTGTTTTCTGAAAAAATGATATAAAATCACAGAGTCGGAATAGCATAGAAATGTAACCTGAGAATTTTACCTTGCCTTTCACTTTGTAAGCAGCTGGAATACAGCAGATCTGAATTACTATTGTAACATAACATTTCAATTTGTAGGAGCAATGGAGAAGATATGTAATTTATTATAGTCCTTGCAATGGGAATTTCCTTTTGAAAAAGAAAAAAAAACAACTACACAATTTTCTTTAATGATGACCATTAAGTTGAAAAGTGCAATCCATTGCCATTATGTCGCTTCATGTTCAGGCTGCTATAGGAGCAGTCATAGTAGACAAACATCAGGAAACAATTACAATAATGCCCACAATACTGTATTAATGTGCTCATACCCAAACAAACACAATAATCTGTGATTAAGAAAGCGATGAAAATGTGTTGCCCGTAACGATTACATTCAAAATAGATGCTAACCGCTTGTTAGTGTTTCAAGTCTGAGCATTTGAATTGAGCACACACTAGGCTGTGATGAGTGCGAAATGCTACTGGGGAAACACACAGCATTGGAGATGGAGCCTTCAGATGTACAAGCAGTAGATAAGATATGTCCAGTCCATGGAGGAAACACAAAAGTTGGAAAGTGTGATGCTTCCGACTATCTTGTGTAAGGGTCTTGATTAGATGGCAGATGTCAGACTTCTCAGGCCCACCCCCTGATAAGAGACCACCTGTTGGATCAAGGCCATCTGGTTGGTGGGCGGACCCTTTTTGGCCAAGTCTGACCCAGAACTGCACGGTATTGATACATGATAGGAAACATCCAAACCCATGTTTGGGTATTTATTCAAAAGAATATGTATACAGTATATTGTTGTGTTATACTGAGACATCTAAAATAGAATATGCTGTATTCAAATTATTGACAATGCTAACCTGAATGCATACCAATGTGAGCCTGTGTGATACAGTAATTTGCTTTTAAGAGCTAATCACGCGTTGTTATATAGAACCACCAATGGTTTTGGTACTATGGATCAGGCTGCATTCCTTAGATAGGCTCGGAATATTTTCACAAATATGTATTTAACTATTTGAGCATATTTACCTTTGTCACAAACAAAGCCTATTACATTGAACTAAATAGAAAAAAACCCTAAGAATAACTGATATGAGGTTTGATTTTTATTAAACAAATTATGACTTGGGTAAAATATCTACTGTTTTAGTCTTTTTCAATGTTAATTTGATACATGAGCTTTTAAAGGGAACCACGGATAGAAAGACATGTAGTTCCTAAAAAGATAAATGTTAATACGAGTTCTAATAATTTCATATTAAAAACCCCTCTTAATGTTTTTTTAAATAAAATTTCATAAGATTAGTTTAACTAGTAGGTCGCCATTGTTGTTGACGTTGCAGGTCGGTGACGTCACATGGCCATGTTGCCGATTTATCAGACTTATCAGATGTTGCTCCTGGAATCAACATCTGATAAGTCTGATGATTCAGTAAATCTGAATCTGATAAATCCGACAACAAAGGCAGGATGATCAACAGTATGGACAGCGCTTTTACGTGACAAAAATAAGCAGAAAAACATCATTAGACGCCATTAGACGTCCCAGTAGAGGCAAACTGCATCAACGTTTTCGTGTGCTGTGATGCACGGGCTGTCTGCAAAAATAATCAAACTGCTGTGTTTCATTGTATACTCTAATCATATGAAAAGCACTTCAAAGCTCTGGATGCTAACTATCTCCACAATAATATTGGCATTAGTTGGATCACACAATAGTTTACCATTAAGATCTGCAAACATTTTTTTTGACATCAAACACTCTCCTGCTCTAGCGACGGAGCAGGAGAGTGCTGTCACTAGCGAACCTGACGAAATGTTCCACTCGGGTTTAAATTGGAAGGGCAGAACCAACATATATATGTAGTTAAAGAGTGACACTGTGGAAGTGAGTTCCGACGTCACCGCCCTGCAAATAAACAACAATGGCGACCAACTAGTTAAACTAATTTTACAAATTTTATTGAAACAAAAATGAGGGGTTTTAATATAAAATTATGAGAAGTCTTACTAACATTTATCTTTTAAGAACTACATGTCTTTCGATACATGGTTCCCTTAAGATAGATATCAAATGTATTCATTCTGAGCTGGTTTAATATGTTGTATAGTTTAATAAATTCATCATTTGTCATCTAAAATAAATCAGTATGATTAAATATATATACTGTATTAATAAATATAAAGGAGAACCATATTAACTAATATTATTTTTTATGAATATTAATTTATGAATTTAAAAAAATGATTAAAAAAATTCTTAAACATAATTTTTCTAACTACAGTATTCAAACATTTCCTTGCTGATCACATCAGTGACAGTATTTATCTGTGATCTCTCCACCATTCCTGATTGAGGCATGTGAGATTGATTGTGTCAGAGGGAGATTTTACCCACAAAAGTAAATGTCTCCTGAGGAAACAACAGACAGTACCTCGTGATTATTTCTTGCAGTTCTTAGCAAATTCCGGGTGTAACATTTTGAAAGGCACCTTTGTGACTGCTGTACAGTTGTTTGTTGCCTGTTGGACATGACGTTTGCTGAATACCGAATGAGCAAGATCATTTCACACCACAACTCCTGCATCACCAACCTCCTGCACTGTCAACATGATGAAACAGCTAGAAAGAAGTGTGAGGAATGTTGAACAAACTTGCCAAAGACGAACTACTAGAAATATATGAATTTCTGAATACTCTATAGCTTGAAATTTTCAATGAAAATTAAATATAGCATTGGTGAAATGAGTTAAAAAAGTATCTTAAAAGGGAGCAGCTCTCCGTCCAATGCAGGCAAGTTGATTTTTTTAAATCTAAAAAATCTGTAATAACTGACAAATTTAAGGACTGTTTGTTGCATGCTGCTATGCTATGCTATAGTATACTGGGTAGTTGTGTAAATCACCATTTCATGATAGTACGATATGATATGGGTTTGCATAACGACCATAGAATATTTGCCAATAGTACAAAATCTGCCATAATCCAATACAATTCAAGGGTCTTCGATCGCTTGCAGTTTCAGTTATACACACCATTTCCCAGACTATTGCAAAAGCGATTTTGTTTACATGCGAGTTGTCACCTAAGCAGTCATATACACACATATTTTGATCGAAGAAAAAAAAGTACAGTCATCCCTGGCTACTTCGCGCTTCAAACTTCAAGCCCTCAAGCCAATGGTGCAGTTTCCCTCTCGGTCCCTCCCTCTCCCTGCTCTTTGTTCTTCAGGCAGGTAGTGCATGTGCACTGGAATTGTTTATTAAAGTTAACGATGATTGACGGATGAATGTGTTTGATCTTCCCAGTCACGACCTTCTGAAGCACAGCAAACTTCAAAAATCATTTAACTTTTTAAACAGTTTCTCTGGCAACTCATTATGTGTAAGTGAGCAGCTCCGAGCGGATTTGAGTAGACTCACTCAGTGACGCATTTAATAAAGCCAAACATTTTTCTACTACTATTTTATTCTTGTTTAAAAATGTTTTGGTGGGACAATAATATGTTTAAAATAATTATCATAATTATTACATTTGAAGTGGTTAAAAACATTTATTAAAATGTATACAGTGTATCACAAAAGTGACTACACCCCTCGCATTTCTGCATATGTTTAAGTACAGTGGCTTGAAAAAGTATTCGGCCCCCTTGAACCTTGCAACCTTTCGCCACATTTCAGGCTTCAGACATAAAGATATAAAATTTTAATTTTTTGTCAAGAATCAACAACAAGTGGGACACAATCGTGAATTGGAACAAAATTTATTGGATAATTTAAACTTTTTTAGCAAATAAAAAACTGAAAAGTGGGGCGTGCAATATTATTCGGCCCCCTTGCGTTAATACTTTGTAGCGCCACCTTTTGCTCCAATTACAGCTGCAAGTCGCTTGGGGTATGTTTCTATCAGTTTTGCACATCGAGAGACTGACATTCTTGCCCATTCTTCCTTGCAAAACAGCTCGAGCTCAGTGAGGTTGGATGGAGAGTGTTTATGAACAGCAGTCTTCAGCTCTTTCCACAGATTCTCGATTGGTTTCAGGTCTGGACTTTGACTTGGCCATTCTAACACCTGGATACGTTTATTTTTTAACCATTCCATTGTAGATTTGGCCTTATGTTTTGGATCATTGTCCTGTTGGAAGATAAATCTCCGTCCCAGTCTCAGGTCTTGTGCAGATACCAACAGGTTTTCTTCCAGAATGTTCCTGTATTTGGCTGCATCCATCTTCCCGTCAATTTTAACCATCTTCCCTGTCCCTGCTGAAGAAAAGCAGGCCAGAACCATGATGCTGCCACCACCATGTTTGACAGTGGGGATGGTGTGTTCAGGGTGATGAGCTGTGTTGCTTTTACGCCAAACATATCGTTTTGCATTGTGGCCAAAAAGTTCAATTTTGGTTTCATCTGACCAGAGCACCTTCCTCCACATGTTTGGTGTGTCTCCCAGGTGGCTTGTGGCAAACTTTAAACGAGACTTTTTATGGATATCTTTGAGAAATGGCTTTCTTCTTGCCACTCTTCCATAAAGGCCAGATTTGTGCAGTGTACGACTGATTGTTGTCCTATGGACAGACTCTCCCACCTCAGCTGTAGATCTCTGCAGTTCATCCAGAGTGATCATGGGCCTCTTGGCTGCATCTCTGATCAGTTTTCTCCTTGTTTGAGAAGAAAGTTTGGAAGGACGGCCGGGTCTTGGTAGATTTACAGTGGTCTGATGCTCCTTCCATTTCAATATGATGGCTTGCACAGTGCTCTTTGAGATATTTAAAGCTTTGGAAATCTTTTTGTATCCAAATCCGGCTTTAAACTTTTCCACAACAGTATCTCGGACCTGCCTGGTGTGTTCCTTGGTTTTCATAATGCTCTCTGCACTTTAAACAGAACCCTGAGACTATCACAGAGCAGGTGCATTTATACGGAGACTTGATTACACAACGGTGGATTCTATTTATCATCATCGGTCATTTAGGACAACATTGGATCATTCAGAGATCCTCACTGAACTTCTGGAGTGAGTTTGCTGCACTGAAAGTAAAGGGGCCGAATAATATTGCACGCCCCACTTTTCAGTTTTTTATTTGTTAAAAAAGTTTAAATTATCCAATAAATGTTGTTCCACTTCACGACTGTGTCCCACTTGTTGTTGATTCTTGACAAAAAAATTAAATTTCATATCTTTATGTTTGAAGCCTGAAATGTGGCGAAAGGTTGCAAGATTCAAGGGGGCCGAATACTTTTGCAAGGCACTGTACATCATTAGTTCGTTTTATTTTGCCTCGCAGTCCAAAACTGATAAGCATTCTTTGGCTCTTGGCTCTCAGTCCGGAGGCTAATTCCAGTGCAAAAGAGCGTGGGTATAACATTCGTCACATTGACGCCAAAATGGTAGCTAGCGCCTGTGACCTGTTATTTTCTGTGTTAACGGGCATGGAAAATGAATGAATAAAAATATTATTTTCTCCACTATCATAGTTCTAAAAAAAATAAATTAAAAAAAGCAGGACTAGCATATTCGTGGAGAAACCATTTTTCCAATGGTAGTCATTTATTCCAGGTCTTGTCCGTCTTGTCTTGTATTTTGGGCAATATATTTTAGTAAGGATCAATGTCACCAATCACAAAAAAATTATGAATAACTTACCAACTGTTTAGGGCCACCGTCATGATTTTTACTTCTCAAGTATATGCATGTTTGGGACTCCTTTCAAATTGCTTTCCGTCAAAGGCAGTTCTAATTTGGCAGCCCTGCAGAGTCATTTGTACAACTATTCAAATCACAGTCAAAAGTAAAACAAGACCATGAATGCCTTCCTTGCAATGGAAACCAATTTGAATGAATGAGTCGTAGAAGTGACATGCCCCCCGACCCCCCCCCCTCTTTTTTTTCCCCTTGGGGCCAATTGAAATGTGAAGAATCTGAAATTATGATATTTATTTAGAATTCAATTCATTAATGACTGTCATGTTCTAATTTTGCCATGGTGACCCTTCCGTTAACTATAAATTTATGTTTTGTAAGTTTGACTTTTCTTAATATGTATGAGCCGATGCTTATTACTCACTTCCGTAGATCTTGACACATTTACTTTAAGATGCTATGGTGTACAAGCATACAGTATGCCTATGTGTTTGTAAATACCCTTCATGTGTATGTAAATGTATATGCAATTATCCGAAATTTTGTAGTTGACATATTATTTGACTTGTCTATTTTGGGGTCACATTTGATAGGCCATCGAGTGATGTGGCAAAAAGAAGTGACAGTTTGTCATAAAGCGGGTCACGGGGCAGTCACCGTGTAGGCGGCTCTCTACGCTCGTGTACTGGGTATAATTAGGGGTTCATTACCATATCAGTCAATTACCAACAAGCATTCTGGCTTCTTTCTCTCAGGAATCTGCCCTTCTGGACACCAGCTCGGAAGAAGGACAGATTTTCCTGGCTGCAGAAGTAATTATTTTCTCTGTCCTTCTCCCTCCTTCCCCTTATTATGACTGCTAGTGGTAAAACAATAGCTTAGGTTTTGTTGTGTTGTGCTGCTGCGGGCACCATCTGTGGTAGTGAGGGGGAGGCACAACAATGCTCGTCCATATGGTCAGGGCATCAGCAGCCAGCTATATCTGCTCATCAACTCCTGTCATTGTCATCAGGCTCTGCTCATACACTAGTCCATGTTCATCTGCCACACACGCACGTGCACACACACACATGCACGCACATGCGAAATGGACTGACACAGCAAGAAATGAACTGATGAACTGCTGCATGTTAGAAATATGAGCTGAGCAACGAGCAGCTGTTTGGTCAAAGTGTACATAAATGTTCATCTCAAATGCTTAATGTACACATATGCAAATTAATTGGAATGAATTTCTGGATACAGATCTTTTGCTTAATTGCTAGTCATTCCGCTTACAGAAGAACACTGTAATTGTCATTTAAGTGGATGTCAAATTAGCGGTAAGATATTTTCCTGGGTCTATCTTGTAAACAACTTTCATCTGTAGAACTGAAACGTGTTTGCTCCTTTAAAATCAGTCTCAACCCCTGATTGATGTTGGGAGCTTGGGGCTTTTTTAGACATATCCATCTGTTGTCTCGCAGCTACTTATCTACAATGTGCACGCTAATGTATAATTTTGACAGCGTCCTTTCCCATGTGGACTATCTCCACTATTTTACTTTATGTTTAGCCGCAAGTATTTATCATTGTTAGTAAGAACACAGAATGCTTGTAATGGTCCTTATATTTCATCCAGGTGAGGGAAAGAGTTTTGGTTTTGCTTTGGTAGCACATTGAGATATGGCATGCTTCCTATGGAATAAAGGAGTTACAGTATTGCATAGGAAGAAGGGAGTGGGATATAATCAGATAGCGGAAATGAGCATGTTAAATTGAAAGACGACATGGGGACAAGGAATGTGGGGAAAAACAGATTACTTGTGAGAGATCTAAAATGATAGAAAGGCAGAGATAGAGGAAGTGGAATGAGGGTAAAAGAAGGACAAAGCTGAAAGGCATGTGAAAGCTGAGATAACTGGTTATCCAGCATCATCTCAGCCCATGTTTATCTTAGTTGGCTTCCCGTCCTATCTTTCCCCATCTCGCAGTCCCACCAAATAATAGAAACCTTGAAACAAAGCTCAGCGTGACTGGGACTTTTAATTGCTCTTCAGAATCCGTAATTAACTTTGCCTTCGCGTGCAGTCAGTGCTCCTGTCGTCTCTTGTATTAAAGGTAGTTTTGGTATACAGCAGACCACAGTGAATTTGTGAAGAGTGTCTTTATTTTACATGTTCAATCACATGACAATGTGATAACAAAGGCTGCTGTGGATGCAATAGAGGCTAGAAATTGGTGTAAAACTTCAAATGTTAAAGTGAATGTTAACCCAATTGAATGACTTTATACAGTACACGCTTCATGGAGTCATCAGTCATCAATACATACAGTACATGAGTTATAGAATCAAATCAACAACAAAAAAAGACAATCAAGTCATGACAAAATAAATAAAACAGTTATTACTGCCTGTCCAGACACACTAATACTTAGCAGATCACAAGGATAGAAATATCATTAATAGGATCAGATGAACAATAGACATGGGAGCTCTCCTCTTTCTGCCCTATCCTAGCCTGAGGCTTGTCTTGCCCGCTGCCTTTCACCATCTTCTCTTGCCCTTGTGCAGCCCTCCATCCCGCGCACCTCTCCTCCCCAGTCTGCTACTGTTGCGAGCCCAAGTGTCCAGATTGTTGTTGTTGGACCAATCAGCGATGTTTGCCCTCTAGTCACCTGGCCTCACACTACAGCAGAGGGGATTTAGGGATGACAGTTGCCCCTGGCGACGCCAAGACACAACCCAGGATAAAGTGGGTGATGGGGTGGGCAGGCGGAGGGAGGGGGCCTCAGTCAGTTCCAGCCCAGGGAGACAGCTGGACCCTCTCTCACCTTCTGGCCAGACCGGCCAGTTTTCCTTCCACAACCACAAGGAGAAAATCCACGGACTGGAATATGAGTGCATTTGGAACCTGACCAAACCAACCACATTAATATGCATAAAAAATACTTCACAGTTAACAGGCGTTTGTTTGTTTATGTATCATACATATTAAAATGATAATATTATAAACTACAGCGCATAAAATATTACATACCATAAGGATGAAAACTGACAGTTAAGAACAAACAAACAAACAGAAAAAAAAACGAGTGTGAACTTTCTTAGCGTGGAGCTGTGTTTTGCATCTTTGAATTGTCTCACACATTATTTCCTTTTTATATCACATTTCCTGAAAGGTATAATTATGTCGGCCCCCTTGAAATATCACCGGTGTGTTTGCTCGTGTTCATGTGGTGCTCAGCACATATAATTTAATTTGAATTCATTACTCCCCCTCCTGTCAGTTAATATATTCATGACTTCCAATTCCCTCAGAGCTGTCCCACCACCTGGAGTGTCCTCCCTCATCTGTGTCACTCTACCCCCTCCACTTCTCGATACGTCCTCCTCCTCCTCCTCACCCATCCCGGCCCTGCGGGATCCCTCGGGACCCATGAAGGGGTGTTAGGGCCAGGGTCGTAGAGGCTGGGGGGCCCGCTGTCATTAGGGTGCAGTGGAATGTGTTAGCAGGGACCAGCTGGGACCAGCCAACTCTGTCCCGACCCTTTCTGGACTGGTGCTGCTGGTGTTCGTGCGTGCATGCATATGCCTCAGTGTGAACACCTTGGAATGACGGTACACACACACACACACACACACACACACACACACACACACACACACACACACACACACATACGTGTTTTCATGATATATCAGGACGTGTCACAGAAACGTGAAAAATGGGTACATGCCTTTCCCGTGGTCCTACAGGCTCCAAAAAAAAATCATATGTACAAAAAAAAATTAGGAACACAACCATCTATTCAGATTTTAGCTAGGGCTTAATTTATTTTTGATTTATGACAGGAATACGACATATGAGGACATTAACTTGTTTTTGTGAAATATGACGACCATCACCTCACACTCTTTGCTATTTCATGTTTTTGTGAAATTTGAAACCCATGACACACAAAACTGTCAAATATATGTGACATATAAAGACCAACTCATCTTGATTTCAGTATTTTTTCTCAAAAGCCCCTAAGTATAAAATCTGATTAACAAGGGTTATGTGCTCTAATCAAATGACCTCAGACAGAAAAATTGGTCTTCACATGTTCATTCCACATGGGAAAAACTGGCAAAAAAGGGTGTTGAAGCTTGTGGCAAAGCATCTTCGATCTTTACTTCACCTTCAAGTACAGTATATGTGGCATAGACTGTAAAGACCAACTCATCTTGATTTCAGAATTATTTTCCTCAAACACCCAAAGTATAAAATGTGATTAACAATAGTTATATGCTCTAGTCAAATGACCTCTGACAGAAAAATATGATATTCACACGTTAATTCTGCATAGGTAAAGTGGAGGTGTTCAGGTAGAAAAAAGTTGAAAACGGGATCTCAATCTACTGTTCTTCAGGTATCTCTATTTTTGCTTTTATGGTCAAATGTGAATTGTACACTGGAGACAGTAATGATGATCAAAATCTCAAATTATTTCAAAATGTAAAACAATGATTAGAACGTCTATTTAATGCCATTTATATCTTTATTAAGGACATTTGTTTTTCCATTTATGTCTGAACCAACTTATTACATTTTCTTGTCAGATCTGGTTTATACAAAGCAAGCTGAGCAAAGTGTACTAATTGCTGACAAGTCTGACACATGTCATTTAAAGTGTGTACAGGTCATAATAACATCGCTTGTAAAGGTAAAATTTAAACTCAAAATCTAATGTCCCTAACTTTTTGGGAGTATTTTTTTTTTTAACAGTAATAAACATTGAAACATAACACATTGAAAATCAACCCCAGCCTCACCCTCCGCACATGTTTTTTGAGCTTATTTTATCTGATATTGAACTGTACCTGTATGGTGGACCAAAGCTGCCAAACTTAAAAGGGAAAAAATACAATCGAAAAAAATAGTGACTATAAATGAAAAAACAAGAAATGAGATCTAAAAATACCCAAATATATATGGAAATAAATACATAATTAAATACAAGTAAAAAATAAAACAATATAAGAAAAAAAATGAAATAAGATTTAAAAAAACAAAAAACAAAACAAAAAAAAAAAAGGTCCTCCATATACAGTACCTGGGCCAGATCAAATGATTAAGCTCTAATTATTCATCTTTCTCTTTAAGGTTACTATTCTGTTGTGAATGTAGTATTTAATAGCAACCCAGTCTCTCTCTTTCAGAGCTGCTGGCTCAGCTTGGAGGCAAGCCTCACAGCTCTTTTTACCTGGTACTTTCAGGTTGCTTATGAAATCCAACATGTGCCGCTCAACAGCTTTCACTTCACCCTCTGTCCACTTACTTCTCGCCTTTCCACCTATGAAAAATGAAAACAAAAGAAATTTTCTTTATAATGATATAATGGATTTACCATTATGAAAAATGCGTGCTAGGATTGAAAATTCATTCATCCATTAATTTTCCGAGCCTCTCATCCACACAAAACTCGCAAGAGTGCTGAAGCCTATCCCAGCTAACTACAGGCAGCAGGTGGGCTACACCCTGAATCAGTTGCCAGGCAAACCCAGGGCACAAGGGGACAACCATGCTTGCACACACTAATACCTAGGGACAATTTTGAGCATCCAATCAGTCAACAATGCATATTTTGGGGATATGGGAAAAAAACGGAGTAACCGAAGAAAAACAGAAAAGCTCTTTAACCTTGCTTCTTCTTGCTGGAGCACCTTGACCGTGTTTGGGGTGAACTCGGTTGAAGTGCTGTCCTTTGCTGGGAATCTGAAATTAATATATATATCAATAGAATATGCAATTACTATTTAAAAAAATAATGGGCTTTTACTTGTTTTTGGTATTTGGTGCCCTTTATACAGTCCTGATCAAAACCTTAAGACCAGTAAAAAATATGGCAAGAATTTGCATTTTGCACTGTTGTATCTTAGGTTCTAAGTAGTGTTTCAAAATGCAAAAGGGAGAAATGAGAGCAAGAGACAGTAGCCACGTTTACATGCTGACTTTTATTCATACCGATTCAAATCATTCCGAATGGAAATTTCAGATCAGCTGTTACATGTTACTTCATCTATTCCGATCCACCGTTTACATGTATCCGCCTTTATTCCGAAAGGACGTTTGACAACTGCCGTCTGACATGCGCAGATTAATCAAAACAAAGCGTCACGTTGCAAAACATGGAGATCGATCGTCAGAGTGCTGCTGTTTTAACTTTTACCCACTTGTTGTGTTTGTGGGGTCGTATCCGCTTCTGCTGTTTTGCTCTTTTGCCTTGTAGTAGCCGGTTTTCAGCGTTTTCCACCGGTTTCTAATCTGGTCAACGCTCCGGTCTATTCCGGCTTCGGGTAACCGTTCGTGAACTTTTTTAAATAGTTCACTATTCCTCGTTTTACGCCCGTCTAAGCGAGCAATTATATTCAATTCTTTTAAAGTTTGAATTAAATACAAACTTTCCGCCGGACTCCAATTAGGTGCGCTGTGCTTGGAAGCCATGTTGCAAGTGATGTTACTTACGTCACCAAGTGACGTCACCACGTCAGTATGGAGCATGTGCAGAAAGAACGCAACCAGACACCATTCCGCTTCCCTGTTTACATGATATAATTTTACTTCTAATCGGTTTGGGAAAAGGAATATTCCACCCCTGTGAAACGGAATGAAATTCCATTCAGTTTGGGCCTGTTCATTCCGAATGAGGTGTTTATATGGAACACATTTATTCGGTTTGAACATCTAAACCGATTGTAATTGGAATATTTGGCTCCATGTAAACGTGGCTAATGTTTTGAGCAGGCAATTTATTGAAAAGAACAATATAACTGAAATAGGCTGTTCATCAGCTGATCAAAAGTTTAAGACCATAGCTAAAAAAAAAACAACCTAAAACAGAAATTAAAGTCTCAAAAACAGACTCAGTAATGAGTAGCCCCACCATTATTGTTGATCACTTAAAAAATTTGTGTTGGCATGCTTGATGCGAGTGTTTCCAAAAGGCTTGTAGGAATGTTGCTGCAAGCGGTGAAGATGGCTGTCCATTTTTGTAAACTTTCTTCGCCATCCATCCCCAAATGTTCCCAATTGGATTTAGATCAGGGGAACATGAAGAATGATCCAAAAGAGTGATGTTATTCTCCTGTAAAAAATCCTTTGTCAGGCAGGCATTGTGAATTGCAGCATTGTCCTGCTGAAAACCCCAGTCATCACCACACAGACGAGGGCCCTCAGTCATGAGGGATGCCTGCTGCAACATCTCCACGTAGCCAGCTGCTGTTTGACACCCCTGCACAACCTGGAGCTCCATTGTTCCATTGAAGGAAAAAGCACCCCAGATCATAATGGCGCCCCCTCCGCTGTGCCGTGTTGAAAAAATCTCAGGTGGCATCTTCCTGTCATGCCAGTATCGTTGGAAGCCATCAGGACAATCAAGGTTAATTTTTTTCTCATCAGAGAATAAAACTTTCTTCCAACTTTGAACGTCCCATGTTTGGTGCTCCCTTGCAAAGGCCAAATGGGCAATTTTGTGGCGTTGAAGGAGACGTGGCCTTTGAAAACATTTTTGGTTTTTGAAGCAGTTCCTTTGCAGTTGCCGCCTGATAGTTATTGGGCTGCAGTCAGCACCAGTACTGGCCTTAATTTGGGATAAGGATCGTCCCGTGTCTTGACGGAAACCCTTCGGATCCTCCGGCTCAGTGCCGTGAGATTTTTTTGGGTCTACCACTTGATTTTTTTGTTCCATAAACCTCAGGATCTTTTAAGAAATGCAAAATGACTGTCTTACTGCGTCCAACCTCAGCAGCGATGGCATGCTGTGAGAGGCCTTGTCTATGCAGCTCAACAATCCTGCCATGTTCGAAGGCAGTGAATTTTTTTGCTTATCCCATCAAGAGGTCTTGACAGTGTGATTACTTGACAGAAAATGACATGAAATCCAAATTTTTGCACAGATTTTGGCTTGTAAAGGATGTGGTCTTAAACTTTTGATCAGCTGATGAAAAGCCTATTTCAGTTAAATTGTTCTTTTCAATAAATTGCCTGCTCAAAACATTTGGTCTCTTGTTCCCATTTCTTCTTATTGCATTTTGAAACGCTACTTAGAACCTTCTTAAGATACAACAGTACAAAATGCTAATTCATGCGATTTTGTAACTGGTCTTAAGATTTTGATCAGAAGTATATGTTATTAATTCTTGTTCTTCCAAGTGGTTGAGAGAGAATTCTTATGACTTTGAAAACAAGTCAACTTTTCTCGTTGTCTTTAAAAACATTTTACCTGTAAAACCCAACATGAAAGCCTGTGTTATCTGCCATTTGAACAGCAGTCACAAAAACACAACTTAACATCTGCTAAGAAAACTAGAAAAATCCAGTTCAAAAGTTCAGTACCCTAAAAACTAAAAATTAAATAATTTGGATGACTGACAATATTTACATGGACTGTGAGGAGAATAGTACCATCCATGTTGTCAAATGATGTCGAAGCAGGTATGTCTTCCATGTCACCAAACAAAGTTGAGGCAGAAGTGTCTTCGATGTTATTGAAAGAAGTTGAGACAGCAGTGCGATCCATGGTGTCCGGCATGGTTGAGGCAGGCACATGGCTTGGGTGTCCAAAGGTCTCAGTTCTTGAGCCTAAAATGTTTATTATATAATTTAATTAGACTTTTTAGCATTTCATTTGTATGTGACATTTACTAGTTTTTTTATTTCTACCATCTAGACCAGGGGTGGGCAAACTATTACACAAAGGGCCGCAGTGGGTGCGGGTTTCCGTTCCAACCCATCAAGAGGAAACCTTTTTACCAATCTAGTGTCTTGCAAGCGCAATCAGTTGATCGCAGTCAGGTGCTTCTTGTTTCAGCAGAAACCTCATTGGTTAAACTGTCCTTTCTGGATCAGTTGGAACAAAGACCAGGACCCACTGCGGCTCTTGATGACTGGTTTGCCCACCCTTGATCTAGACTTACTGGTTACAATATCTTCATCTTCAATATTTTCAGATTTGATTTGCACCATTTTACAGCTGATGTCTACCGTTGTCTCATTATGATTTAAATATAGTTGTTCCTAAAGCCTAATATTAAGATGTCTCTTTACTCTTATAACCTTAACATCTAAACAAAGATTATGAGGGCCAGGTTACCTTTTTGTTCACGAAGGTCAGTGGTCATTTCTTTGATCGAATCATAATCATCATCATCATCATCACTAGTGGGTATGTCATCTGGGTTGATATAGAACATACTCAGGACAAAGCATTTACATTCAAAGCAAAACACAAAAATGCAAATATTGAGTCTTTATAAACAACAACAAAAAAAAAAAAATCACCTTCAGGATTGATCTCAATATCATCCAGCCCTTTTCCCTGAAAGTCAGAGAGTTGTCCTTTCTCCATTGCCATCAACAGTTTGCTGACTTTTGCAAGCTGCAGGGTACTGTCTGGGAGGCGGTAAAATTCTCGGTGGACACGGATGTCGTGTCCGAGAAAGGTGGCAAGTTGATCCATTTCATTTTCTTTTAGGTTCAGTACTGTGGACAAGGTGGCAACTTGCTTCCTAAGTTTTGTGGAAGTGAGTGCTTCTGGGTGTTTTGCACCACATTGGTTTGCAAACTTGTGGAGGCAATCACAGCCTCTGTAATGTGAAAGTACAATTGGACGGGCAAACAGGTACACATTTTTTGTGTCGACTTGACAATCATTTCTCTTGTTCACAAGGAACTCCATTGCAGAAATCATACTCGGGGTGAGAAGCACAGGTACCATTCTTGACCTTTTACCACGGATCTCAACTCTGTCAAAGTGCTTTGCAAGCTTTCTTTCTAACTCAGAAAGACACATCATAATGTCCGGATTCAACTCTGCGCGATTCCGGGATGTGAAAGACTGTAGGTCCATTTTTGAAACTTCCCCTTGCCTTTTTCTGTTAAAAAGTATGACTTGTGTCAAAGTCACCTTAGCAAGATTTCCATAGGTTATGCTGTTGGGTTTTTCCTCCAAGTCCTTCATACACTTAGCTGACTCAGTAGCAAGAAAGTTGTGCAGCAGTGAAACATCCTGTGTAAATGGTAAAACCTGTGGTTTATTCCACTTCGCTTGTTGAAGTGTACCCAATGCGGAAGCTGAAATGGTTTCATTCCAATTTTTCTCATATAGAGTAACAAACTGCTTGGCTGACTCTGCAATACTACTACAATTTGCAATAATGGCACTGCACTGCACAATGCCTGCAACTTTGGCCAAACTGTGTCCTAATTTCAGAGCCAAGGATGGAGTTTTATAAGAGTTGCTTTCCAAATCATAACCTGCAACAGCCCTCACTGCTTGGATGACATGGGGGAAGTTACCCGGCATAACAAGGTCTTCTGTGGTTTTCAACGGGGTTATAGCTCTTGCTGTTATCAATAATCTTGCCATCTCTCTCATTTTTTGGCGAATGTAGTCATTTCTTCTCTCTTGTGGTTTTCTGGCATTGTATAATGACTCACCAAGGGAAAGGATGTGTCTTTCACTCCTTACTACAGAGGAAATGTTGTCCTGGTTCATTTCACAAGCAATCTTCCAAACGGCTTCACTGACTTGTTCAGGTCTCGGTAAGACCAGCTGAATTCGTTTTTGCCCAGCCGAAGGTCCCACCTCAAAAGACTTCTGAGGGCAGTTTTTCACATGCCTCCAAAGGCTAGCTCTTGCATATAGTCCTTGACAAAACCTGCAGTGACGGTAGCCATCAGACTGTGTTGTCTTTTTGGGTCTTCGACAAGCAACCATTTCCCCAGCACCACAGTTGATCACTCTGGCATTATGAGTAAAATTTCCCTTCTTCTTAAGAAAGCGTAACAAATCTCTTCTTTCCCGGGACCTTTTATCGTAACTTAAAGCCTTTGCAACATCAGGCTGTGTACTGTGGGCAGATTCAAGGTGTCTTGCCAACTTAGAAATGGGCTTTTTACAATAAAAACAATGCTGTTTTTTGTTGTATTTGCTTTGTTTTGATGGCCTTGGCAATGGTGCTACCGTTATGGGGTGGCTAATGTATGATGTGTTCCCTGAACAATTAGCACTGCAACTTGTCACTGAAGTGCAATGATTGCTGCTTCTCGGTGATGAACCTAAACTTGTAACTATCGCTGAACTGGAGATTTCCCCACACTGTTCTGCATCCATCTCCAATGGCACATTCTTAATCACATTTTGGGGAGCAAGAAATTCTGTAATGCTCAGATCCTTACTGCAAACACTTCCATCTGAGGAATTCCCACTTGAGTCTGGAATATAGTCGATGTCTTCATAATCTGTACAATCTGAATACGGATCAGGAGAGCTCTGAAAGAAAATAGTTTTTTTTTTCTGTTTTCTTCCTCTTTTTCATTTTACATTAATATACATTTTGGATATCTATCAACACCCACTACTGCAATTCCATAACACTTGAGCATTCAAACTTTTACAGATAACATTGAAAGTAATATTTTGATTCTGACACAATTGTTTCTTTTTCCATAATTGACCATATAATCATCAAAGAACACGACATTCTGGACTAATGTATATTAATGCTTTGTAATTACCTGTTGAGAAGATATGGTAGCGTTCTCAAGAAGTTCGTGGTCCCTAGAAGGTTGAATGAGGATATTGATGCTTGTTATCTAAAGCAAACAAATACAGTATTAGAAATATTATACAACATACACAATACGAGGAACTTGACGATGGTTGAAAAGTCCATGTTCCTCTCATCTTAATAATCTTTACTTGTCAAAAAAAAAAGCTCTAAACCAACATGAAATGTGAATTGATTAAATGTAATCGCCTGTTGGAATTACACATGGTTGCTACAATAAAAGACATTTCATTGTCAAAAAACTTCTGTACTATGGCGTCAAATTCAATTGTAAAGAATAAATATTTAAGTTAACATTATCCATTGAAGGCTCTAAGGTCATTATGCTAGAATAAAGAAATTATTTATGCTGTATCACGCTGAAGACCAACAATACAGGACATGGTAGCAGACACTCACAGTGTTTGGTTGAGACAATATGAGGACATGAGTTAGGCTCAGACAAAAGATTTTTCTAAAAACACACTAGTTTTCCCACTCAAACAATATCAGGACGTGACGATGGGTAATAATTAGAATCCATTTTCCTGACGTCTAAATCTTGTTTTGATGTCAAACAAAGCTGTAAACCAACACGCAATTGTGAATTGATCAAATATAATCACCTGTTGGAATTCTCTCTTGCTCGCTTCTTCATTTTCACTTGGTTGAGTCAGGATCTCAACACATGGTATCTATAATAAACAAAAATACAGTGTCAGATAACATTTATACTATGGTGCTAGACTCAGTTATAAAGTAATAAGTAAATATGATGGAGTGAACATCGTTTACAGAAGGATCTGAGGTCATTATGCTAGATTATAGAAACTGTTTACGCTGTACCAACAAAATAGGGACATGGTAACACACACTCGTTCTTGGATGAGACAATATAAGGACATCAATTTGGTACAGACAAAAGATTTTTCTAAAAACACACTAGTTTTCCCACTCAAACAATATCAGGACGTGACGATGGGTAATAATTAGAATCCATTTTCCTGACGTCTAAATCTTGTTTTGATGTCAAACAAAGCTGTAAACCAACACGCAATTGTGAATTGATCAAATATAATCACCTGTTGGAATTCTCTCTTGCTCGCTTCTTCATTTTCACTTGGTTGAGTCAGGATCTCAACACATGGTATCTATAATAAACAAAAATACAGTGTCAGATAACATTTATACTATGGTGCTAGACTCAGTTATAAAGTAATAAGTAAATATGATGGAGTGAACATCGTTTACAGAAGGATCTGAGGTCATTATGCTAGATTATAGAAACTGTTTACGCTGTACCAACAAAATAGGGACATGGTAACACACACTCGTTCTTGGATGAGACAATATAAGGACATCAATTTGGTTCAGACAAGGGATTTTTCCTGAAACACACTAAAGCTTTTCACACTAAAACAATATCAGGACGTGACGAAGGGTAATAATTAGAATTCATTTTCCTGACGTCTAAATCTTGTTTTGATGTTAAACAAAGCTGTAAACCAACACGCAATTGTGAATTGATCAAATATAGTCACCTGTTGGAATTCTCTCTTGCTCGCTTCTTCATTTTCACTTGGTTGAGTCAGGATCTCAACACATGGTATCTATAATAAACAAAAACACAGTGTCAAATAACATTTATACCATGGTGCTAGACTCAGTTATAAAGTAATAAGTAAATATGATAGAGTGAACATGGTTTACAAAAGGATCTGAGGTCATTAGGCTAGATTATAGAAACTGTTTACGCTGTACCAACAAAATAGGGACATGGTAACACACACTCGTTCTTGGATGAGACAATATAAGGACATCAATTTGGTTCAGACAAGAGATTTTTCCTGAAACACACTAAAGCTTTTCACACTAAAACAATATCAGGACGTGACGAAGGGTAATAATTAGAATCCATTTTCCTGACGTCTAAATCTTGTTTTGATGTCAAACAAAGCTGTAAACCAACACACAATTGTGAATTGATCAAATATAATCACCTGTTGGAATTCTCTCTTGCTGGCTTCTTCATTTTCACTTGGTTGAGTCAGGATCTCAACACATGGTAGCTATAATAAACAAAAACACAGTGTCAGATAACATTTTAAACTATGGTGCTAGACTCAGTTATAAAGTAATAAGTAAATATGATAGAGTAAACATGGTTTACAAAAGGATCTGAGGTCATTATGCTAGATTATAGAAACTGTTTACGCTGTACCAACAAAATAGGGACATGGTAACACACTCGTTCTTGGATGAGACAATATAAGGACATCAATTTGGTTCAGACAAGAGATTTTTCCTGAAACACACTAAAGCTTTTCACACTAAAACAATATCAGGACGTGACGAAGGGTAATAATTAGAATCCATTTTCCTGACGTCTAAATCTTGTTTTGATGTCAAACAAAGCTGTAAACCAACACGCAATTGTGAATGGATCAAATATAATCACCTGTTGGAATTCTGTCTTGCTTGCTTCTTCATTTTCACTTGGTTGAGTAAGGATCTCAACACATGGTAGCTAAAATAAACAAAAACACAGTGTCAAATAACATTTATACTATGGTACTAGACTCAGTTATAAAGTAATAAGTAAATATGATAGAGTGAACATGGTTTACAAAAGGATCTGAGGTCATTATGCTAGATTATAGAAACTGTTTACGCTGTACTAACAAAATAGGGACATGGTAACACACACTCGTTCTTGGATGAGACAATATAAGGACATCGATTTGGTTCAGACAAGGGATTTTTCCTGAAACACACTAAAGCTTTTCACACTAAAACAATATCAGGACGTGACGAAGGGTAATAATTAGAATCCATTTTCCTGACGTCTAAATCTTGTTTTGATGTCAAACAAAGCTGTAAACCAACACACAATTGTGAATTGATCAAATATAATCACCTGTTGGAATGCTCTATGGCTCGCTTCTTCATTTTCACTTGGTTGAGTAAGGATCTCAACACATGGTAGCTATAATAAACAAAAACACAGTGTCAAATAACATTTATACTATGGTGCTAGACTCAGTTATAAAGTAATAAGTAAATATGATAGAGTGAACATGGTTTACAAAAGGATCTGAGGTCATTATGCTAGATTATAGAAACTGTTTACGCTGTACCAACAAAATAGGGACATAGTAACACACACTCGTTCATGGATGAGACAATATAAGGACATTGATTTGGTTCAGACAAGAGATTTTTCCTGGAACACACTAAAGTTTTTCCACACTAAAACAAAATCAGGACATGACGAAGGGTAATAATTAAAATCAATTTTCCTGATGTCTAAATATTGTTTTGATGTCAAACAAAGCTGTAAACCAACACACAATTGTGACTTGATCAAATGTAATCACCTGTTGGAATACATTCTGGCTCGCTTCGTCATTTTCACTTGGTTGAGTCAGGATCTCAACACTTGGTAGCTATAATAACCAAAAATACAGTGTCAG
This sequence comes from Corythoichthys intestinalis, assembly GCF_030265065.1. NCBI lineage: Eukaryota > Metazoa > Chordata > Actinopteri > Syngnathiformes > Syngnathidae > Corythoichthys > Corythoichthys intestinalis. Next base: position 54,634,464 of record NC_080395.1, on the reverse strand, counting down.
ATAACATCTATACTGTGGTGCTAGACTCAGTTATAAAGTTCTAAGTAAATATGATAGTGAACATCATGTACTGAAGGATCTAAAGTCATTATGGTAGACTATAGAAATTGTTTATGCAATACTGCCCTAATAACCATTAACACATTGGCATGGTAGCACACACTGTTTGGATAAAAAAAGTTGGATGTTCAGACAATGAAGACTGAAGACTTCTAAAACACTCTCAAGTCCTTCCGGCTTAAACAATATGAGTAGAGGACGACGGGTGCTAACGTGTGTCCAGCTTCCTCTTGTCTTTATAGTCTTTAGTTGTGAAACAAAGCTCTATACCACCACGCAAATGTGAACGGATCAAATGTAATTACCTTTTGGTATGATGCAGATGATCTCAGACTCACTTCTTCGTTTTGTATTGGTTGATTTTGTGTCTGCAATAAAACAACAAAACAGCATCAGAATAGTTTAGTACCATAGCACCTGACTATTCTATTATGTGATGTTCACACTTGTGTTTGGGAAAATTATTCACAGAATAGTTTGGGTTATACGGACATCCATTAGTTTTACAATAAGATATCAAACACGCAAATTGTTCTTGCTAAAATGAAAAGAGAGCAAGGTGATGGAAATTAACTCTATTTCATTTTCTTAACTTCTCATTGTTTTTTTTTTCTTGTGTGTGGTTTTTTTTCTTCGTTGTTTTGTTTCAGACAAAGCTGCCAAAAAACACACACATGTGAACTGGGCAAAAGTAATCACCTGATGAAATGATGCATATATCTGACTCTGTTCTTGGTCTCCAGAAGGCTGAGTAAGGGTCTTAACACTCGGTATCTGTCACAATACAGTATCAGAAATATTCAGTTAGAAAGCATCTGATTAACTCTTAAATTATTGTTGATTCTTGTTTCGTTTACTGAAGGATCTGGGCTCATGCCAGACATTAAAAACATATAACTGTACACCTGTAAAATCCATGTATGTGAACTTATCTTTATCAAGGATGTACTTTTAAAATCGGATCGCCAAAAGAGAGCGAGAGATGTTTTTTTTTTTTTTTTTTTTTTTTAAATAATCTAACAATTAATCAGTTTCATTGTCTATAATTGATTAGCAGTATTTCCTTACCATTGCTCGCCATGGCCACTGACATTCTCCATAGTCGTAGGTTATTTCATCCCCTGCTTGGATGTTTTCAAGAGCAAACAAGCAAAGATGTGGTTTACCCTTTATGGTCAACTTTTTCATTCTGCAGTTTGGGCCTTTATTAGCATCATTCGCCAATCGGCCCATTGAGTCATCTTCACGTGAGGCATCAATGCTGAAATTGAACACATCGCAAATGTTTTATCTGTTTAAACCTTAATGTTAAGAACACATTTATATTTATAAAGTCCTTTACTTACCACCACGTGCTACCATTCCATTCAAAATCAAAGAGGAAAGAATTTTGTTTTTCTGTGTACTTTTTCTGCCTCTTCTCCCGTTCATACTGTGAGATTAACTCCCCACGGTACTCCAACACAAAGGATCCCTTTTCAATTAGTTCATTGGTAAAGACACCACGTCCTAATAGGAAAAAAAATCCTTATTAGTGTAATGTAAAACAACCTAAATTAAGTTGAAACTTAAACTTGAAACTTGAAACCATGAAAGACAATGAAACCATGAAAGACAATGTGGAAAAAAAAACAGAAAATGACATTGTTTGATTTTTAAAGTATTTCCAAATTACAGTGGAAAAAAAGTATTTGGTCACTTACAAACAAGCAAGATTTCTGGCTGTCAAAGAGGTCTAACTTCTTCTAACGAGGTCTAACGAGGCTCCACTCGTTACCTGTATTAAAGGCACCTGTTTTAACTCATCCATCCATCCATCCATCCATCTTCCGCTTGCTCCGGGGTCGGGTCGCGGGGGTTTTAACTCATTATCGTTACAAAATACACCTGTCCACAACTTCAGTCAGTCACACTCCAAACTCCACTATGGCCAAGACCAAAGAGCTGTCGAAGGACACCAGAGACAAAATGGTAATCCTGCACCAGGCTGGGAAGACTGAATCTGCAATAGGTTAAACTAACCTGTAAAGAAATCAACTATGGGAGCAATTATTAAAACATACAAGACCACTGATAATCTCCCTCGATCTGGGGCTCCATGCAAGATCTCACCCCGTGATGTCAAAATGATAACAAGAACGGTGAGCAAAAATCCCAGAACCACCTGGGGGGACCTAGAGAATGACCTACAGAGAGCTGGAACCACAGTAACAAAGGCTACTATCAGTAACACAATGCGCTACCAGGGACTCAAATCCTGCACTGCCAGACGTGTCCCCCTGCTGAAGAATGTACACGTCCAGGGCCGTCTGCGGTTCGCTAGAGAGCATTTGGATGATCCAGAAGAGGACTAGGAGAATGTGTTATGGTCAGATGAAACCAAATAGAATTTTTTGGTAGAAACACAGGTTGTCGTGTTTGGAGGACAAAGAACACTGATTTGCATCCGAAGAACACCATACCCACTGTGAAGCATGTGGGTGGAAACATCATGCTTTGGGGCTGTTTTTGTGCAAAGGGACCAGGACGACTGATCTGTGATCACTGATCCCAAAACACACAGCCAGGGGAACAAAGGAGTGGCTGTGTAAGAAGCATTTCAAGTTCCTGGAGTGGCCTAGCCAGTCTCCAGATATCAACCCCATAGAAAAATTTTTGATGATGTTGAAAGTCCGTGTAGCCCAACGACAGCCCCAAAACATCACTGCTCTAGAGGAGATCTGCATGGAGGAATGGGCCAAAATACCAGCAACAGTGTGTGAAAAGCTTGTGAAGAGTTACAGAAAAGGTTTGGCCTCCGTTATTGCCAACAAAGGGTACATAACAAAGTATTGAGATGAACTTTTGGTATTGACCAAATACTTATTTTCCACCATGATTTGCAAATAAATTATTTAAAAATCAAACAATGTGATTTTCTGGGGGGTTTTCCCCCACACATTCTGTCTCTCATGGTTGAGGGTTACCCATGTTGACAATTACAGGCCTCTCTAATATTTTCAAGTGGGAGAACTTGCACAATTAGTGGTTGACTAAACACTTATTTGCCCCACTGTAATTATAAAAATTATAAGTTTTTAAATTTATGTTAAAGACTGCCTCTTTTTTCCTCCTCAAGTATGCTTCTTAACTGACTATTGTTTGGTCAATTAATCAATTAAGCAATATTACCCAAACACTTTTTTATGGGCACAGATAATTTGATACGCATTTTATACATTTCAAATGCATGTTATTTTATCCCCAAAATTCATGAAGAGCAACGGCTGGAATGGCTGGAATTTTGTCAATGTATCCTGTTGATACTGTAATTTGTGACTTTTCCAGCCCCAATAATACGTTTTCAAATAAATGGATTAGTGACAATGCCTGTCAGTCAGTCATCCAGATGTTATCAACTTATTTCCTTCCTATGTTTTTTTGTGAATGTGATTTCATTAATGATGACATTGTTTTAGATATTTAATTTTGATAAATGCTTATGCGGTATGTTTGATTAAAATTATTATTATAATCATGAATATGTACATATAAGTGAAAAATAGTTTTTTAATGATAAAAGAATTCACAATTTTCCAATTCGATCACCTAATTTAGTAAATAATACCTCATAAAAGATACTTATAAGTGATCTCCATGCAATAACCACAGGAACAATACTTTATGTATTTCAGTACATACCTTTATAGTTATTGATCCACTGGACTTTTAAGCAAGGCCTGTCAACTCCAGATAAAATAAACTGAGTAGCCTCAGATTCAGGACTGAGCCTGGCTCTTCTTTTCATCATGCTCATCACCATGGAAATATCTACAAACATTTATAAAAAATTACAGATTTCAATAAATTTGGTGCGAAGGCCAAAAGACAAGGGAACATGTTTCAATCTGTTAACAGCAAAACATTACATAAAGTATTAACCTAATGAAGTACCAACAAATCAAACAACTGCCATACTTCAATTACCAAAGTATTTTACTTCCACTACACGTAATGAGTAATTGATATACATATGCATTAGCGGTATTTATGTTGGAAAATATCAGCTAGGATATATATTAGTTAATATATATTATAGCTGATATTTTCTGGTAAATATATAGTATTATCTACTGTTAATTCCAATACATCTTTTTCCTGCAATAAATTTTGGTGACCAGTTAAATGACATTGCAGCTTAAACACAGCAGGTCTATGAGACATTTGTATGGTGAGCTAGCTAGCACATACTGTAGCTATCTAATTATTTCCAGCTAGCACGGGTGGGCATTGTTGAAAAAACAGTTACTTTTAACACCAACTTCTACTCTCTGTTACTTCTGATACAAGTAAAGCAATGACTTACCATTTATTGGGCAGACATTCCACAGTTTGAGTCCAAACTCCAGAGCATGTTATTTGGCCTCAATTTAGCAGGCTAGCTGGCTAATTAGCCAACCTAGTGTCAGCTGCTGTGCGTGTAATATTGAAGAACACTGCATAAAGAAGCTTTTACTCCTGAGGTGGATGTAGGCTTGGTTAGCCTAATAACTATCTTACCCTACTAGATGTATTGTCACTCAAAACTAGAATCTGGTTGTGTCTTTTTCAGAGAATTTACTATGGTGTGACTGCAGGCCTATCTTAATCCCGCCTCACCTGTTGTAATGTGTTTGTGAGTCAAAAAAAAGTGAAATATGAGGACCTGTGCAGTGACGTCACTGAAAGTGTGTGAAAAGTGTGTTAAAGTACAGAAGATGGCCACTAGGTGTTAAAATAAAAAGTGAGTCGATTGTTAAACACACTTTCACACTGAATTTCCCAAAATTATGACATTTTAGGACATGCGTTTTTTTTTGTGTGGGAGCATTCTGGGAGGCCTCCCGGTGTCGTAGACGGCGTGGAAAAATGAGGACCCGAAAAATGTCCTTATTTTTCCACAGGTCCTGAGAGTGAAGGTGTGTTATCATAAAATTGTCCTGATTTGTCATGAAAACAAACGCACACACACACACACACACACACACATTCGCGCGCACACAGTTATTATTTTAAACAATGAACGAAAGAAATAACAAAAAGTGGAGGAACATTTGCGTTGGTAAAAATAATATATCCATTATATATACTAGTATATATATGGCGGAAAACACAGACAAGACTGAAAAAGCAGTTTCTGCTCTTGCACTCTTCTTTAAAATAAACTGCTGCATTTTAAGCCAAAAGAACTGCTGTCTTCGATAGAACAATATGTCTATATGCTGCTAGCAGATTCACGGTGCATTAAGCCCCCGAACTATTTTTAATTTGTCTGTTTTACCCTGGAAACCCCCGTTTACAGACGTCGCGCAACCGCTTTCGTTTCAACCTAGCCACAAAAAGAAGGTAAGTAATTGTATTTATTACTCGAAATGTCTGTCATTTTTAGCTTAGAATCATTAATGGATGTCTAATATTTAATTAAAAAAAGAATGACTTAAAAAAAAATTACATATTTTAAACTTTTAAGCAAATTACGTCACAATGAAAAACATTAGCATCTGTAAATAAGTCACGGATATCTACCTCATTAATATTGCTTAATTGTATTCTTTTTTTGTTACCGTCACATTTTTCCCAATATTTTAGATTGACAAATAATCGATCCAAACAAAGAAAAAGAAGAAGAAAAAAAATAATAAAACGTTTAAAATAGTAATAAATACATCTCGACCACTCCTTGATGTCTGCAATTTATGCATCACGACCCTTGTTATATTACCATGTTTCACCCATAAAATCCCCCCAAAATCCGGCTGTGGCCATTCACAGCTGTGTCTTGAAACTCGGTGATACATTCTACATGGAGTTTTTGGATCGAAAAGAGGTAAGTAAATGGCGTGATAATATCTCGTTAAAATCATGGTGTCTTTAATTATGCTCTCTCTCCAGTTAGGGTTTTGCTGTTTTGCTAAAAAATTAAATGCCCTCCTGTTCAAAAATGTTCTGACTTGAAGTTGCGCTCTGAGACCCCCAATTTGGCCAAATTACAAAGCTGTCCTATATGCATGTGTGATATATTATTGGAAAGCTTAAAATCTTTATTTTCTGGGGGAAGAAAAAGTTTGAACATGAAGGCATTTTTTGACACCTTAAAAGTAAGTCAAATCAGGTGAGTGAAAAAAAGGCATTCATGAGTCATTTGAAATTGTCTTTAAGTATCTCATTTAAAAGGCTTTGGACACACATCCTGGTACATAATAAATAACAAACACTTCAAGATAATCGCCCTTTGTCTACTCAAGTCTTTGATCATCAGTATGCATGCACTAAGACATGTGGGTGGATGTACAATAATAAAGGAAATTGGTGTGTCAGTAAATGTAGATTTAATTTAGCCCTGTGTTATATTTTATTAATATACATGGCTAAACAGGGAGTTAGCTGTATAGTTAATGATTTAATGATAACTTTATTGAATACAGTTTTTGATTTGGCTTGATTTTAATCCGTGCAAAGAAAAAACATTTCCAGGGGAATCTTAGGGGTTAAATTCCAAGACCGTAACCTAATTTTTGCAGTGGGCTATAATTTTTTAAAAACGATTATGATTAAAGAATGTGAATGCAAGATACTGAGAATAAAAGGCTCCATATGCATAAAGGGAACACAGAAATGTGAGGACATAACAATCCATTTATTGTATTTAGACTTGAAGCCTAGGACCTAGGCTTTATGATTTAAGCATCTAATGAATCTAATACATCGATATCATCCCATGATAAGCAATCCTAATGGCAACGGTCGAAAAGATAATGGACAGCATGCTAGTCAATTAGCCTGCTGTGTCCATAATTCTCACGCAAGCGTTCAACTGTAATGTAGGTCTTTTTGTGGCTTTCCGGTAACTTGAGGTGAGAGCATGGGCATAATTAAAGACACCGCGATTTTAACGGGATATTACCGTGTACTTACCTCGTTTCGATCAAAAAACTCAGTGTAACACGTATCACTGAGTGTAGAGACACAGTTGGGAATGGCCACAGCCAGACTTTGTGGGGATTTTATGGGTGAAACACGGTAATATAACAAGGTTCGCGATGCAGAAGTCACAGACAACAAAGAGTGGTCGAGATTTTCGTTTTTAAATATTTAACCTTTTGAACGTTAATTTTTTTTTTTTTTCAATTTTCCGTTGTTTGGATCGATTATTTATCATCTAAGATATTGGAGAAAATGCGAAAGTAACAAGAAAAATACAACGATAGTTATGAGGTAGATATCAGTGAACTATTTACAAACACAATTTTTTTCATTGTGACATAATTTTTTAAACAAAGTTAATAAATAAAATTCTTTTTTTTTTTTTTTTTGAACAAAATATTTGACATCCAATAATGATTCAAAGCTAAAAATGATAGACATTTCAAATAATAAATATAATTACTTATCTTCTTTTTATGGCTGGGTTGAAACAAAAGCAGGTGTGCAGGGTAAAACGGACAAATTAAAAATAGTCCGGGGGCATAATGCACCATGAAACTGCTATGGCAGCATGTAGACATATTGTTCCATCAAACACAACAGTTCTTTTGGCTTAAAATACAGCAGATTATTTTAAAGTGGCGTGCAAGAGCAGACACTGCTTTTTCAGCCTTGTCTTGCCCACTATACACGTATATATATATATATATATATATATATATATATATATATATATATAATTTTTTCAACCAACAAATGATTGAAACAACAATATATTTTTTCAAAGGTAATCAAATGAATTATCACAAAAAAATCGACCTTTGTTTTTGTCATTTAATTTCATACAGTTGGTGAGATTTTACTTGATTTTGAATGTGTTTTTTTTTTTACTTTGCTCCTACTTGTCACTTCAGTCTGACTGTGAAGTAACATGCTGATGATCTGGCTTAATATGCATAAAATGAACTGCCATGATGGTGGCAAAGACAGTTGACATGAAGTGGTAATTTATTTGATTAAGTGCAACTAACCAAATCTTAACTGATCAGTATGGAAAAACTTTGGTGTGTGCAAATAGTGCTGATGACTCAAATAGTGATGAAACACATTTACTACCATTGACGGTCATAAACGAAGCAGACCAGCTCTAAAAATCTAAAAACATTTTTTTTAATATTGACATTACAGTAACTTTGGCATATTTCCACTTAAAACACTGAAACTATGCATCCTTCCTACGGTTTTAACTGCTTTAAGTCTTTCAGGTAAAGTGGTCGCTACCTTTAATCCTTTATGGGTAACTCGTGATTATTTTTCATCATTAATCAAAACTCCAAATTTTTATTTTATTTTATTTTAATAAAATTTTATTTTAATAAAATACACTCAGATTTTGGCCTCAAGTAAAGTCAACTTTAAATCATACATACGTATATATATTTTTTTCACAGAATTTAACTCATCACGTGCCACTGATAGTGAGACGTCCAATTCATTTATAGTGCGTAGAATGGCCATGAATGCTCATCTTTCAGTGCCATTCATGATGTGAATCCATTTTGACCGAAAAGATCGACATTGATAAACATTGAAACATGATCATTCAATGCCAGCCATCCCAGTTCAAATGGGTTTGACGTCTAGAATAGAATAGAATAGAATAGAATAGAATAGAATAGAATAGAGTAGAATAGAAGCCGTTGATGATAGAAACTGTTACGTTGCAGATAGAAAAAAATGGACCAAAATCAATCTGTTCACCTTGAATTAATGAATGTATTCTAGTTTTTATTGTGTGATTTTACTGCTTTTTTTGTAAACATATTTCATTTGTTAAAAACAAAAATTAAAAATGAAGCGCCCAATAAAATTCCACAACATTCATTACAGTGGGTATTTTTGTCTGTATAGCAGCTGAGTATATTTGAAAAGTATACAAGAATTACCCAGTATTTTGAGCATTTTAATCTCTTTGACATCTTTCAATCAAACAAACACATAATTCATCTTTTACAGAAACATAATGCAACAAATAAAGTACAGAATAAACGACAAGCTGAACCTCTGTGTTGAGTATCACGCTGGCGCGCATTTACGATGGAAGAGCTCAAGTCTCGGCTTCAAAATGTTCCTCTCCTCCTTTCATATTCTCTCTAACTTTTATGTAGCACCTTTGTACCAAGCTCTCGACCCACAATGACTGAACGTGTCCCCTCTGTGTGTTAAATATTTCATGGTGGGGAGCAGCTTAGAGTTTGATCTTTGCAGGGTGCCAGTGTTGGAGTTCAAAGGAGATGCTGGTTCCTCTGACAGCCAGCAAGACGAGCAAGAAGGAGGAGGAGATGCAGCGGTAGGTGGGGGGAAGAAAACAGAAGGGATGAAGCAGTGCTGGCTTGCTCACTTTAAATTCAGCACCACCGATGCTCTGGACAGCTCCCTTGGTTTTCAACACAGTGGGATAAAAAAAAAAAAGTCCTATATAGTTATCACTGGATGTAAAAATGCATCTACAATGCAGGAGGACCAATTCTTTGCTCAGTCCAAGATACATTCAATGTGCCTGACTGCTCATCTTTTAGTGTATTTGTTCATGCATGTACTGTATTAGCATATTTTGGTCTGTGTGTGTTCGAGAAGGAAGAGGGGAGCTTCATTATTAATCAGTGCCCAGGCTTAATGACTGAAAATGAGCCGTAATTATGGGCTGTCAGTCTAGCCTCAAGCTCCCCTCTGCTCTTCCATCTCATGGGTCCTTGTCCTCCCTCCCCTCTGCTGCGCCACACCTAAGAGTCAGCAATCTATCTATCTATCTATCTATCTATCTATCTATCTATCTATCTATCTATCTATCTATCTATCTATCTATCTATCTATCTATCTATCTATCTATCTATCTATCTATCTATCTATCTATCTATCTATCTATCTATCTATCTATCTATCTATCTATCTATCTATCTATCTATCTATCTATCTATCTATCTATCTATCTATCTATCTATCTATCTATCTATCTATCTATCTATCTATCTATCTGTTTGTCTGCCCTCCCCCACCCCCCACCCCCCAAAAACATTACATCCTTATTAGACTGAGCATGAAATGGCGGAATTTCTAATAACTATAAGCTCTTACGTTGTCAAAATAATAATGATGGCAGTCATTATCACTGTGTGTCTTTGTGTAAAGGAGTTTTCCATCCAGGCATCTCCAAACATCCATCTTAAAAGCTGCAGTTGGCATTGTATGACTCTGACTAGATGTTAATGTTGATTTCACCTTTTGTTTTCTTCCCCATGGTTTCCTTGTCTCTTTCTTCTCCTCACCCGCCCTTCCCGCTGCGCTGTGCACTTAAGCTCATCGTTATGCGGCGCGTGGTTTGTCAGTGCTGATGATGAATTTGTTTATGAGTGGAGAGAGCTGATTTCCCCTGAGTGGTCTTCCTGACTCTCTGTCTTCACTGCTATTCGTTTCTTCCTCTCCTTTCCTCTGGATCCCACAAACCTGTAAAACTCGTCACATGCAGTGTTTTACACTAATGCAGACAGTCCATCTTCTGCTGGTCAATGACCACTGGATTTGACTTCGATTCAATTTTTTCCATCATACAACTTTGTCATTTGGATCGCTTTATTTGTGCCCACCAGTCCTATTAATGTCACATGTTGCTGCCAGCCACATTGGCTGAGAGAAAGGCAAACAATAAGAAACAGTCAAACTCACATGCAACAAAAGAATCCAACAGTGGCTCCAAAGCTCTCATGAATGAGTAATGTGTTTCTTGTTTAAGTCTTCAGCATTTGTTACCAGACGACAAGTTTAAAAATGTTATTGCTATGCTATTTTGACGCTGCAGACAATACAAACCATCATGTCTGACAGGTCCCCCTCCTGGGCCTTTCAATATAGGCATGCTGTTTTGAAGTCTGCCAGCACACACATGCATTGCAGATACATAAGGCAAGTACACACAAATGCACGCACACCCCCACACACACAAATATCCCTGTCAGGGGTGGTGGAAGTGGCAGCGATAATCAATTAATCTTTGCTGTGTTTTTTTTCTCTTGCAAAGCACGCGAACATATGGTTCCCTGTCAGCCTCTGCTTTTAATTTACTCCTTGTTTCTACTGTGAAAACACAAAGATCCCTTATAAATTGCTGATTTGATAGCGATACGATAAGGGACATGCAGCAATACATAGCATGGTATGCACACGTGGTACGTATGATACAGTATGTGTCTTATAAGACATGTAAAATAATAATGTTTTCACACATTAACGTCTCGTGTTCATTCTTCACATCCGAATTCAGGTAATATAAGCTATCAAAAGTATTTTACTGCAAATATAATAAGCTACAATTACAAGAAAACACAAGCAATAGTCATTTATGATAATTAAAAACCACAGCCACCAGGCCCACTCTGCTGTCTGAATACTATCAGAAGCACTGACCTTTATTTACAACTGAAATTAAAACATTTGTTCCATTCAACTGTATTTATTAATGAGACGCACTGACGGCATTTGATCATTTCTCTAGGCCTCACTGTGTCAAGTACTACATGCTTGTTGCATTTGTTTTATATCCAGTCAACACTGAGCCTTCAGAATCAGTTTAGTTGGACTACGAAGTTTAAAATACAGGGTGGGGCAGAGCAACTTGCTTATTTAAATTTGGCACCCTGAAGCGATGGTTGCTCTCAGGATGGTAGGAATGGACTTATTTGAGAGGGTCATGCTTAAAGTTTGGTTCTTAATGTGCGTTATTTATTTTGTGTCTATTTTTCAGGGAACCCCAGTGAGCATCATGGAGTGGACAAAGTTTGAACGTGTGTTCACTGTTGAGGCATTTTTTTCAAGTGGTCGCGCAATCATCGCAATGCAACTTGCATTCCGTAGACATTTCAATATTGTGTTCCTGGCCGGCAGACGATTGATTCATGGGTAAACCACTTACGGGAAACGGCTGATGTCAATAAAAAGAAACCTGGCCTCCCACAAACAGTAAGGTCACCCCAAAACATTGACGCAGTGAGACAATCCGTTTTGAGATCTCCCCAATGGTCTGCCCGCAAACACGCATCTGCTCTTGGGCTGTCTGCTCGTTCTGTGAGATGAATCCTCCATGAAGAATAAAAATTTCATCGCTACAAATTAGCTTTAGTGCAGGAACTTGATCCACGTGATTTTATTACTCGCTTGAAGAAAATGCCTCAACAGCAAAAGCGCGTTAGAACTTCGTCCACTCCATGATGCTCACTGGGGTTCCTGAAAAATAAACACAAAATAAATAACACACTTTAAGAACCTAACTTTAAGCCCCACCTCTCAAATAAGTCCATCCCTACCATCCTCAGAGCAACAATCAGGGCGGCAAATTGGAATAAGCAACTTGTTCTGCCCCACCCTGTATATTATCAAGGGGACTGTGTCTTGAACCAATTAAAATTTTCAAATTATCCTCACAGCTAGCTGACCCTTAATAAATATATTTATATTTTTCTGTGTTTTAGTGTGTATGTTAGTCAAAACATTTTACAGCCTATTAAAAAAATTGTAATGATGCAAACAAAATTTTCTATTTCATCAAATTCATGTTTTTAAAACTACTACTTCTCCATGAAGTGTTTTCTTGTGAAACCTGCCTCTGTATATGAAAACCTTTATTTTTGAATTATTTATAAATTTATTTTATTTCCAATCTCACCAGTATGTAATGATAAGTGCAGCAAGATGTGAATAGCTCAAGGTTACAGGCAACATAGTTACATACAACATATTGCTTTATAAAGCTGTGGGAGGGGGTCAACGAGGCCGGCTCTTCTCTGTGCTGTGTCGTTTGGGTGTCAAAAGTGGTAGAGGTGAAGATTGAAAGGTCATCGCTGTGGTGGAGGAGAGGTTAAGGGCAGATGCGTGTGTGTGTTTTCTTTACGAGATGTGAAGGTCTCAGGTGGAATAGGAAATGTGTGTTTCGTAGGAATGTTAAGGTGAAAAGCGTGTGCGTGCTTGTGAGAGGCACAGTGTGTTTGGCAGTGATAGATGAGGTGTGCTCATGTGGTCTCTCACCACACATATTATGGTCAAACAGACAATCCATCAGTAGATATTGGACCAGAAGATTCCACCACTCCCACCGGTACTGCGCACTGCTGCATGCATGTGTAGTGTTCTCCCTGAGCACATGAATGATAAAAAGTCTAATGTGTTTTTAAACGCCCCTGTGTTTTCCAACTGGATGCCCACCACAATTTATTTAGTTGAAATACCCATTTCAGCTCTTAGCTCTTGTGACAAATTACAAGAAAGATTTCAAAACAGCAACAAAGCCTTAGTAGATACAATTCTAATTGATTTTATTCTTAATAATGGATGGAACATTTTATTAGTAGAGTCAAAGGACTATAGTTGAAACCTTGGCTCTGTCCTTAAAGTGCCTGTCACACAAAAAAGCATGTTTATTTCATATTACATGCAGTCATTTATGCTCCTGAATGAAATGGACGGTGTGTGGAAGCGATCGATATATTTATTCAATATTTTCATGAAAATGAGTGACTTCTGGCTCAAGTCTCGGGTTGATGAAGAAGGCGAATGTGTCGTCAGTGGTAGAGATTATCTTCACAACACAGCCATTACCATATAGCATGCAGAAGGACTGCGGATTCAGCTGATTTTGTGGATTAATTCATCTATTTTTTTGCGTCACGTCAGCCCACTGTGCTGCAGGCTTTTGTTGCTACACCAGAGAGAGTGGTGTGAGGCTTTTTGGATTTCCAAAAGATCCTTGTTCACCGCGATGCCCAAAACAAGTCCGGCAACCGAGGAACCGTTGGATGGATTAGGAAGTGAGTAAGCTTCGTGTTTTATATTATGTCAAATACTGGGATCATGGCAAACATTTTAATAAGGAGGTGGCTTGCATTTGGTGGATAACAATACTTCCTGTCTCCACCGAGATAGCCACATGGCAGACGACCGGCGGCTTGTCGCACACCCTCCTTGGGCCTCTTCGAGTGCCCGCCCACATAGCGCTTTACTCGGCTTGGCCCCGAGCAGCCCCCCGCTCTAGTCTCCAGTTTTCGATTGTTTAGACTTCCACCTTCCTTGGTCCTCTTTGCGTGCCCACCCACATAGAGCGTTCCTCGGCTTGGCCCCGAGCCACCCCCCACTACAGTCTCTGGTTTTCGATTGTGTAGACTTCCACCCTCCTTGGTCCTCTTCGCATGCCCGCCCACATCGCGCTTTCCTCAGCTTGGCCCTGAGCAGCCCCCCGCTCTGACGTCGGCCGGTTTGTCTTTCGAGAACGACAAGCCATAACTTGCTCGCTGCCGTGAGCTGGCCGATCGGTGAAGACAATCAACTCCGCCGCCATTTGTGACTTGAGTCTGGGTAGTTTCGTGTGATTTTTCGTTTTCGAAAGATAAGAAAAAGACTTGGAAAAGCCGATCGGTTTGGGTTAGCATGTCAAGCTAGCTGTCACGCCTCCTATTTTGTTTACACTCTTTCCTCCGTCTCTGAAGCTGGGGCAGGCAAATGACAAAAGCCTGACTAACTCCGGTGGCATAAAATACCGTTCGGGAGGTGCAAGTAGTTGACAGTTTAGACCCTTATGCAGTAATTTTGCCCTTTCGTACTGAATAAATGCATTTTTAATATTTCATATTCCATTTAGCACAAGACTGTTATTTGTCACAACCATACCATTTATTTAGCAATTGGGGAAAAATACTTTGGTAAAAAGAAAATCTTGTAAAAATATTGGAGCAGAGAGATTGAAACAATGCTGACATTTTGCTGCTCTCTGTGTCATTTTCCGCATTCTGAATCTTCCCCCTCAATGGGCTGAATTCTAAATCAGATGAAATCATTACCCTGCCAACATCATCATCCAGCTGGGGACGCTAGAGCGCTATAATGACAGGCGGGGCTAGACGGCAGATTAAAAGACTAATTTCTCGTCATCTGCGCTTTGCCAAATTTTTGTATATAGTCGAATCGTCTCAAAATATGATTTTAATTAACATAATAATGCAATGTAAGACTTTTTTAAAGACTGTCACTGGCCCTTTAACTTGAAGTATGCGGATTCTCTCTGTGATTGCGTTGGCTGATTCTTTGTTGTCTTACTCTCCCATTTCTGAAAAATATGAGGTAGAAAATGGATGTTTTTCTATGTTACAACGACGTTTTTTGGACTGGTGCTCGAATAGGCTCACAGGTGAAACTTGAACATGTAGTAGCAAGCAGTAGAAAACTGATGGATGAATACGGTATGAAAAACAGTATTTTGTAACTGCAATTGAAGTATTGAAGTTAAGTCATTAAGGACCTTACAGATATCGCATCTATTTATATTACATTTTTCAGTTTGCCAATTGCAAAAAAAAAAACAAAAAAAAAAAAGTGAAAATACATACATTAAATGACATTTGTGTTGTATAGACCGAGGCTGCTGGTTTAGTGTCATCCTGGCATTTATTTGTTGAGTACTTTCAATGGGTCACGCTGCCTCTGGGGTTTCTTTGCATGCGTGTCAGAGCGATGACAGCTATGAGGCATCATTGAAAGAACTGTAATTGGTTTTCATTTGAATTGAGAAAGACACAGGACTGTCATGGTCAGTTCGTGTTTCATAGCAACACAGTTCAGATTGCAGGAATACAAATACAAAAACTGGATGGTACATATTAAAAGTGCATTAATGAGTTATGTACAAGCTAAAGGTTGATTAAAAATTGTTGTGTGACTAATAATACATACTAAAGCATCATTTCATATTAGCCAAACTGAAATATAACCAGCAAATTTCAAGTGCACATGTGCAAAGGTTCATCAACGATGCTTGGAAGAAAAAAATAACATTGCGATATACGTATATTGCCATGGCTCCACACTTACTTTTTGCATTGGTTGCACTTGTTGCACCTATTTTTTTCTTAAAGTGCACCAGCACAAAATGTAGAGGCACCCACATTTTTCATTGCATTACCATTAAAGAGCATATGACACCAGAAAAAAAGTCTTAAATGGCATTATTATGTGAATTAGAATCATATTTTGAGACGATTCGACTATATACAACAATTTAGCAAAGCGCAGATGATGAGAAATTAGTCTTTTAATCTGCCGGTTAGCCACGCCTACCATTATAGGGCTTTAGCGTCCCCAACAGGTGGATGACGTCAGCGGTAGACTAGGCTCATCGGTTTTACTATTCAGCCCATTGAGGGGGAATTGTTCAGAACGAGGAAAACGCGACGAAGAGAGCTGCAAAATGTCATTGTTTCAGTCTCTCTACTCCCAATATTTTTACAGGATATTCTTTTTATCCAAGTATTTTTCCCCAATAGCTATATAAATGGCTTGAGAAGGACCAGTCAGCCCGTCGAGGGGGAACTATTCACAATGAGGAAAACGCGACGAAGAGAGCGGCAAAATGTCATTGTTTCTGTCTCTTTACTTCAATATTTTTACAGGATATTCTTTTTACCCAAGTACTTTCCCCAAATGCTAAATAAATGGCATGGTCATGACAAATAACAATCTTGTGCTAAATGGAATATAAATTAATAAAAATCCATTTATTCAAGACGAAATGGCAAAATTACTCCATAATGGTCAAAACAGTCGACTTCACCTTTACTGTCACACCTCCCGAACGATATTTTATGACACCTAAATCGGACATATGTAATTTCCCTTCCCCGGCTTCGGAGAATGTAAACAGACCAGAAGGAGTGACAGCTAGCCGACATGCTAACCCGAACCGAGGGATGTTTAAAAGTCTTCGAAGTGGAAAATCACACATAACTAGCCTGGATTATTTGACATGACGACCCGGTTGTCGAGTTTCTTTGCGGATCGGCAAACCGCCCGGCGGAGAGCAATTTACAGTTCGTTCCCTGGAGGAGGGTGGCTGGAGTTGTTGTGTAGCTAACGCGCTAACAGCTAACTGCTAATGAGCATGAGGATAGCTTTTTACATGCCTATCAATGATCAAACGTAAGTAGTCCTTTATTTAAAGGAATTTTATAGTGTTTACTTTGTAATCACTGTATTCGTATTTGACATAATAAAAAACAAGATGTTTACTCACTTCCTTGTAAGTCCAATGGTCCCACAGTAAATATCCACGGTGAATGGGAACCTTTTGAAACTCCAAAAAGGCGCATACGCCTCTCCCGCATACAGAATGATTTTTCTGCAGCCGTTTGGCTGGCGTGATGCAAAAAATAAAAGTATTAATCCGCAAAATCAGCTGAATCCTTCGTCCTCATACACAACAGTACACTGTATAGTGAAGAGAACGTCTTCTACCGTACACGTCACAGCGCCCTCCTCCTCAATGCAAGACCGAAGCCGGAAGTCACTCATTTTCATGGCGCGGGATTCAAAAAACTAAATAAATATAGCGATCGCTTCCACACACATCCAAGCGGTCCATATCATTCAGGGGCATAAAATACCGCGTGTATTATGAAATAAACATGCTTTTTCGTGTCACAGGCACTTTAATACCAGGATCTGCACATTTGCTGCTTTTATGAAGTAAAACAAAATTGAACATGTTAAAAAGAAAAACAAAAAACAATGGCACGTCATGCTATGTGACTATTGCGCATCTGCACATTGTGGTGGTGATATTGAAAGGATATATTGTGCAGGCCAAGTATCAGGCTCTGCAACGACTCTGACTGCACATCTAAAGTGTGGAACCAGGTAGTTCGAGCGACATTAACGAGCAGTGGCGAGCTGCTCATTTATTGACAAATTGTTCTTTGACACTCCAAATGCACATTGCGATAATATGCTTCAATTTGGCGTCTATCGATGGTCCACCTTTTGCAGATTGCACGGAGACAGGCTTTAGAGTTCACTTTTCCCAAACTCGGAGTGGTTTGCTTTACAATCGTACAATACTTTATTTCAATCAATGAGAAAATAAGCAAGTTAGAGGCATTTACAGCTTTACCATTGTAAAGACAAAAATGGGTCACAAAGACATATGGGGAGACCCAATGATTTTCTGTTGCACTTGTTGACCAAAACTAGCCCTACTCTCCCACTATTTACTCAACAATATCATATGATAATAATCTTGGAAGCATGGAATCATTTTTTTTTATCACATATCTAAATGTACAGCTTTAAAAAACTAACAAACAACAAAATAACACATTCACAGCTGATTGTACACAATGTAGATGACTTTAACTGCAGTTCAAATGTAAATTGTGCATTCATGATGAATGAATATTCATCAAGCAGTATTTGAGAAGGAAAATCTCCTAACTGTTCAGATTTCCCACGACAGTCACGCGTACAGCACTGATTGAAGATGAGCGTGACCACGGCATGTTGTAGCAGTGTTGATAGCGGTGAGAATGACCGCTGAGTTGTGCTCAGGTGCACTTTGCTGAAGGCCAATCATCGTAGCGTTGCTCATGCCTAATGAAAGGATCTCCATGATCCAGCATCCAGGACAGGACACCCTGACCCTCATCTACCGGCGCTCCTAGCATTGGGCTCCAGCTGCTACAACACACTACTGATATAGG
This sequence comes from Corythoichthys intestinalis, assembly GCF_030265065.1. NCBI lineage: Eukaryota > Metazoa > Chordata > Actinopteri > Syngnathiformes > Syngnathidae > Corythoichthys > Corythoichthys intestinalis. The sequence goes on along the minus strand of NC_080395.1, from coordinate 54,615,895 downwards.
CTGATTATAGGAGAGGACATGCACTCTGTCGCTCTTACACAAAATTGCAGGTCAACTTCCCCTCATCGGGCTAACAGTGGTAGCATCATTAATGTAAAAGATTGTATATTATTTTAATTTTCAGCCTTTTCTTAAAAAGAAAATCAGGGTGGCGAAATATAAATAAATAATGCCCATCTGTTATGCTAAAATAGGTGATGGTAGCAGTAAAGCAAAGTTATTTATTTATTTTTTTCTGAACAGATGTCTGCGCGAAAGCTAAAAGATCAAAAAAGGAACCACTTGTCTTGACAAAAATATAATAAATATATCACATATTACATAGGACGGATACATTAGATGCATATTTTCTGACGAGTAATTGTACAGACACATATGAGATGTTGACAAGAGCAGCCGTAATTAAAAAAAAAAAAAAAAAAAAAAAAAGTATTATTTTGAATCAAAGTACTCAAGTTATATAATTCAAAAAACATTTAACATACGTTATGCCGAGTAAATAATCTTTGTTTGAGACAAATTGTTGAATAGTTCTAATTTCGATTATTTAAATCTCATAATTAACAGCTCTAAGTTTACAAGCAACGCAAACAAACATATTTTACTTCCATTTAAACTCACCGCAGTCAGACAAATTAATTAATTTCATCCTGCCATATTTTCTTTTGTGAAACACTTTCAACATGTTGCGCACAAGGTTTTTATCGCGAACATAGCAAAAAAAAAAAAAAAAAAAATATTGAAAAAAGATCTAGTGTTTTTGTTTTGAAACACAAATGTCAAAGACTTTCTATGGCAAGAGCCTTGAGATGTTTCAGTGAAGGGGAATGTAATTATGCTATTCATAACTGCATCGACTGCCAGCTCTTATCTTACTCATGACTTCTCCGAACAGATCTTTTTTAATCAGAGGAATTACTAGAGGCGGATAACAACTTTTAACAGAAATACTGTGCATTAAATGACATGGACATTTAATTATTTACAGTGGTATGAAAAAGTATCTGAACCTTTTGGAATTTCTCACATTTCTGCATAAAATCACTACAAATGTGATCTGATCTTGGTCAAAATCACACAGATGAAAATACAGTCTGTGCTCTAACTAAAATCACGCAAACATTTATTGGTTTTCATATTTGAATGAGGATCGCATGCAAACAATGACAGAAGGGGGAAAAATAACTAAGTGAACCCTCTGCCTAAGGAGACTTAAAGAGCAATTGAAACCAATTTTTACCAAAAAATTTAAGTCAGGTGTGTGCCCAATCACTGATAAGTGGTTGAAAGCTGCCTTGCCCACTATAAAACACACACCTGGTAAGAATTGTCTTGATGAGAAGCATTGTCAAATGTGCATCATGGCTCGGTCAAAAGAGCTGTGTGAAGACCTGCGATCAAGAATTTTTTATTCGTATAAAGCCGGGAAAGGATACAAAACCATCTCAAAAAGTCTGGATGTTCATCAATCGAGAGTCAAAGAAATTGTCTACAAATGGAGAGAGTTTGGCCCTGTTTCTTCTCTCCCAAGAAGTGGCCGTCCACCAAAGATGATGCCAAGACTTCAGCGCAGAATACTCAGAGAAGTAAAAAAAATAACCCTATAGTGTCTGCTAAAGACTTACAGAAATCACTGGCACAGTCCAATATCTCCGTGCACACATCAACTATATGTAAAACCATGGCCAAGAATGGTGTTCATGGGATGACTCCACAGAGGAAGCCACTGCTGTCTAAAAAAAAAAAAACATTTATTGCCCGTTTAATGTTCGCAAAAAGGCACATAGACACTCCAAAGAAGTTTTGGCAAAATATTTTGTGGACTGATGAAACCAAAGTTGAATTGTTTGGAAGTAACACACGTCATGTGTGGAGGAAAAATGGAACAGCTCACCAACATCAACACCTCATCCCCACTGTGAAGTATGGTAGAGGGAGCATCATGATATGTGGCTGTTTTGCTACTTCAGGGCCGGGGCAACTTGCAATCATTATTGGATGAATGAATTCAAAAGGTTATCAGGATGTTTGCAGGAAAACCTGTGGCCGTCTGTCAGACAGTTGAAGCTCAAGGAGGATGGCTGCTGCAACAAGACAATGATCCAAAACACAGAACTAAATCAACTTCAGAGGGGTTTCAGAAGAACAAAGTACATGTTCTGGAGTGGCCAAGTCAATGTCCAGACTTGAAACCCATTAAGATGCTATACCATGACCGAAATACAGCGATTCATGCCAGATATCCCAGGAATCTGACTGAACGACAACAGTTTTGTCAAGAACAATGGGCCAAGATTAGTCCCGATCGATGTGCCAGACTGATCTGCAGCTACAGGAAGTGTCTGGTTGAAGTTATTGCTGCCAAAGGGGGTCACAAAATATTAAATGTGATGGTTAACTTACTTATTTTCCCCCCTTCTGTCATTGTTTGCATCCTATCCACATCCATTCATCCGTCCATCCATCCATCCCTCCATCCATCCATCTTGAACCGCTTATCCGGAGTCGGGTCACGGGGGCAGCAGTTTCAACAGGGATCCCCAAACGTCTTTTCCCTAGCCACATCAGCTAGTTCTGACTGGGGGATCCTGAGGCCCTCCCAAGCCACTGTTGAGATATAATGGTTCTGGGCCTGCCCTGAGGTCTCCTCCCAGCTGGATGTGTCAGGCTCACCTCCCTAGGGAGGCGCCCTGGTGGCATCCACACCAGATGCCTGAACCACCTCAACTGACTACTTTCTAAGTGAAGGAGCAGCGGCTCGTCTCTGAGCCTCTCGCCAATAGCAGCGTTTCTCACCCTGTCTCCAAGTGAGACACCAGCTATCCACCTGAGAAAGCCCATTTCGGCCGCTTGTACCCATGATCTTGTCCTTTCGATCATGACCCATCGTTCATGACGATAGGTGAGGGTAGGAAGGAAGATCGAATGGTAGATGGAAAGCTTTGCCTCCCGGCTCAGCTCCCTCTTCATTGCAACAATGTGATAAAGCGACTGTAATACCACTCCTGCTGCCCCAATTCTCCGTCCAATCTCATGCTCCATTCTTCCCTCACTCGTGAACAAGACCCCGAGATACTTGAACTCCTTCACTTGAGGAAGGACCTCATTCCCTACACGGAGAAGGCAATCCACCGGTTTGCTGCAAAGAACCATGGCCTCAGATTTGGAGGTGGTAATCGTCATCCCCGCCGCTTTGCACTTGGCTGCAAACCTGTCTAGTGAGTGCTGCAGGTCACAAGCTGATGCTATGAACAGGACCACATCATCTGCAAAAAGCAGCGATGCAATCCTCAGCCCACCAAACAGTAAACCCTCTCCATAACGATTACGCCTTGATATCCTGTCCATAAAAATGACGAACAGAATTGGTGACAAAGCGCAAACCTGGCGAAGGACACGGACACAACTCTCACTTTGGGTGTACAGGGATTGGATGGCCCTAAAGAGTGGCCCCCTCACCCCATACTCCCGCGGTATCTCCCACAGTATATCCCGGGGGACCCGGTCATATGCCTTTTCCAAGTCCACAAAGCACATGTAAACTGGATGAGCATACTCCCAAGCCCCCTCCAGGATTCCAGCGAGAGTAAAAAGCTGGTCTGTTGTTCCACAGCCAGGACGGAACCCACATTGCTCTTCTTCAATCAGAGGTTCCACATTCGACAGGACCCTTCTTTCCAGTACCTTGGAGTAGACTTTCCCAGGGAGGCTGAGGAGTGAGATGCCCCTGTAATTGGCACACACCCTCTGATCCCCCTTTTTGAAAAGAGGAACCACCACCCCAGTCTGTTAAAGAGACGTGTCTCATTAAAATATGAAAACTTATAAATGTTTGGGTGGTTTTAGTTAAAGCAGACACTGTTTTTTCATCTGTATGATTTTAAAAAAGAGCAGGTCACATTTAATGGTAGTTTTATGCAGAACTGTGAGAAATTCCAAATGTTCACATACTTTTTCATACCATTGCAAAGTCAGTATCATATTTATAGCAGTTGTATCAGACAACAAACAATGATAATGACAAAATAATAATGACTAAGTCATGACAAAGCCATACAAGAATACGTTGGAGAAGCTCAGTTTATCGTTGTATCTTGTATTCATTACTTTGTAAATTCAAACATTTTATTATTTGTGTGACGGCCCTGGCCGTTTAATTATTATTATTTTTTTAGACTCTTTCAGTCAGCTGATCGTTGCGTCCACCAGCTGGCTGCCTCCCCTCCCAATGTGACGTTAACTGATTGACGTTGGATGGACAGACGACGTCGCCGCAGCTGATTGGCCATGAAAAGGGCGCCAAGCTTGAAAAGTCAGAAGCTGTCAACTGACAGCTGAGGTCGCATTTGACAGCATTCGTGCCGCGGTCTGCCTCGCCAGCTGTTCGCTCGCCATTCACTCTCGTGTGCTTTGATCGCTAGTTTGATACACTCCCGCTTTTTCGGTGAGGTGTTTGTGTTTATTCATTATTGGATCGTTTTGTTCACCACTGTAAATAAGAACACTGAAGCAGTAGGGGTAAGCTGCCATTTTTGTTCAACGGTTTTCTCCTGTTTCGTCTAGAGTAGGAAGCCAGGGGTAGTGGCTGTGTCTTTTTGTTATTTCCTTTTTAAGATCAGGGTTTAGTTAGCGGGTGGGGTTTAAGTGTAGTTCCTTTTTGTTTGTTGTTTTGGCCTGGGCTTACCCTGAAGCCGCGCTTCTTCCTCATTTTGTATATATTGTTCAGTGCGAGTTTGATTATTTTTAATAAATTGTGTCCACTTGTAAACTTGTGTGTCTTGTTTTATGTTACGCCCTTCGCGAGCCGTCCTTGGGACGTAACAATTTGGTACAAATTAGAGAAACAATCTAAGTATGGGCAAACAACATTGGACTTGCTTTCCCACATATCCTCCCATGTTCAAGGTAAAGATGAAAAATAAGTCAAAGTCAAGAGTGTCAATATGAAGACTATACACAGTACTTTCTATGTCAGCATATATGAACATAATACATTAATAAAATTACCATATGCATTTAGAGAGCAATCATGTCACTATTCACATTGAAGCCATTTGTGAAAGGTTAGTTCTTATTAAGACGAGCTCCGCAACGCGACTGTGACAAGGCCACAGTTGATTGTGCTGTTACTTTGCATTCAGGCTTTATACTTGTGACACTCACCTTTTCACAATCATCTCTCTTGACAATGTCCAAATCTCATCTCCAATATTTCTCTCTATTTATACACATTGATGCCATTGAATAAATCCTTGTATGCAAAACATTGTTGTACACATTTTATTTGTACTCGAGCTGGACAAAAACTCAGAGAGAACCATTAAATCTTTTCAAAACATCTTCTCCATTATGGACTTTAGTGATTTGAATGGAAATGCATGAGTGTACAAACAAATACTTCAGCATAATCAAGTGCATATACAATCATGAAATACATTGGATCACATTCGACGCTAACTCTAAAGAATTTGATTTGAAGCAGGAGCTTTTCTGCTTTATACGTTGAGTTTGCTTTGTACAAGCAAGGACCAGTGGTCTTAAAATCAAATTAGCAAAACAAATCAAGCATATGATGCAGGCTTGCTGATTGCTGCTCTTCCTCCCCCTCATTTTATTGGCATTTTTCCTCCTCTTTTTCTTTTCTTTCCTCCTGAAGTTGCAGCTTTCTCGCCACAAGGGTCCCTATGGACCGGACCAGATGTTCCAGGCAGCACACTTCCCCACTCACTGCCTCATGGAATATTCATAAGCAACCAGGCACCACAGTGCAGCACAGCACCACGCCGCACAGACCAGAACCTGCTTGCTTATTTATTTATTTATTTATTTACTTACTTATTCATTTGTTTTGTATCAACAGACACATAAGCATGCTTTATCTAATATAGGGGAAGACAGTATTATTTTATCATTATTTTATAAGACAGTCTTTTATCAGTCATCTTTCTTTTTTGGTTGTTATTAATTATATGCCATTTTTTCAATCTTGCTCTCATTGCATAAAGCGAATGATGTTGAATAACTTATGTTTGTCTATGAAGCCTAATGTTGACGTTTAAAGTGCCTGTGACACACAAAAAAAGCATGTTTATTTCATATTAGATGTGGTATTTTATGCTCCTGAATGAAATGGACCACTTGGATGTGTGTGGAAGCGATTGATATATCTGTTCAATTTTTTTAATCCCACGTCATGAAAATGAGTGACTTTCGACTCCGGTCTCGGGTTGAGGAAGAAGGCGAATGTGACGTCAGCGGTAGAAATTATCTTCACAAGACAGCATTACCATATAGCATGCAGAAGGACTGCGGATTCATCTGATTTTGTAGATTAATTTGCTTATTTTTTGCGACACGCCAGCCAAGTGTGCTGCAGGCTTTTGTTGCTGCACAAGGGAGGGTAGTGTGAGGCTTTTTGGGTTTCCAAAAGATCCTTGTTCACCGCGATGGTCAAAACAAGTCCGACAACCGAGGAACCATTGGACAGACAAGGAGGTGAGTAAACTTCGTGTTTTATATTACGTCAAATACTGGGATCATAGCAAACATTTTAATAAGACGGAGGCTTGCATTTTGTGGGTGATAATACTACTCCTGTTTTGTTCACATTTTCAGCATTTCCCCTTCTCTCCCCGGCAACGAGCACTGCCATAACTGGCTCGCCGCCGTGAGCTGGCCGATCGGTGAAGACAATCAACCCCGTCGCCGCGTGTGACATGAGTTGGGGTAGTTTTGTGTGATTTTTCGATTTTTAAAGGCGAGACAAAGCTGTGGAAACGGCGCTCGGTTCGTGTTAGCATGTCGACTAGCTGTCACGCCTCCTGTTTTGTCTACACTCTTTCCTCCGTCTCCGAAGCCGAGGCAGGGAAAATGACAAATGCCTGACTAACTCCGATGGCATAAAATACCGTTCGGGAGGTGCAAGAAGTTGACAGCTTAGACCCTTATGCAGTCATTTTGCCCTATCGTACTGAATAAATGCATTTTTAATATTTCTCATATTGCATTTAGCACAAGACTGTTATTTGTCATGACCATATCATTTATTTAGCAATAGGGGAAAAATACTTAGATAAAAAGAATATCCTGTAAAAATTTTGGAGTAGAGAGATTAAAACAATGACATTTTGTAACTCTCTGTCGCAATTTTTCTCGTTCTGAACCTTCCCCCTCAATGGGCTGAATTCTAAATCAGCTGAAATCGTGACCCTGCCGACGTCATCATCCAGCTGGGGACGCTAGAGCGCTTTAATGACAGGCGGGGTTAAATGGCAGATTAAAAGACTAATTTCTCGTCATCTGCGCTTTGCCACATTGTTGTATATAGTCGAATTGTCTCAAAATACGATTTTAATTCACATAATAATGCTACTTATAACTTTTTTTATGCCGTCACAGGCACTTTAAATACAATACAGTTATTTACAGTCTTGTCTGATGCAATGGGACACTCAAATTCTTCTAATTGCATCTTGATGGATTGGGAGTAGCAAGTTTTTCTGTTATTGTTTTGTTTTCCAATGGACTGGCTTTTGAGTGAAAGGGGAGAATCAAAGCCCATTCAGACATCCCAATATTAGGATTGCTTTAGCAGGCTAAGTAATTTCTTGGAAAGCCAGAAAGGTAATTATAAAAATCAAGGCCAGATTGTACTCCTGCAATGGGAAAAACATGAGAATAAAACCCCCACATTGATCTGGTGGGTCAAGAGAAGACAGAAGGGCCAAAGACAGAGGACATTTTCAATGCATTGGAAAAACAAATGAGCATTCTGGGTACACACAGAGGCACGGAGCCAGGCGGTACCTCTGCTCCACTTGACTGCAGTCCAAAATGACAGCTGACGGCTGGCGCAGACATCATGGACAAGCAGATGTGGAGGCAGCTTTCCAAGTGCAGCAACACTTCATCCCTCCGCTCTCACTCCAGATTCCCTTTTTCTGCCGTTTCTTTTTCTTCTTCTTTTCCAGCAGATGCTGTGGCGGCCCGTCCCTCCATTTGTCAAAATTTTCTACCTACTCTAAGCTTGTCTCATTTGCACTCTTAACAGTCTTTGCATATTTTCACTGAACAGGCTTATGTTTATAAATAAAAAAAGACACATGTTTAGTTACTGACTGAACCTCCTTTAGTCTCCCAGCATGCACCTGTGGTATAGAGCTCTCTCCCAGCTGAGGCACAGCTGACTACTCTCCGTCCCACATCAGGCACTACAATATTTCCACTCATGCTAATCAAAATGCTTTCATCACTATCTAATTTGCAACTAGGAGAATTCTTGAATATTACCTTCCCTAAACATTATATTTGGCTGCAGTGTGGGCTTGCTTTCATTTCTGGTTTTGTCTGCGTGCGAGCTTATCTGCGTCTTGCATCTCTGTCCGAGTAGACTTTATACCAATCACTCAATGTTTATGTCCACTGCTGCTCCGCAAGATAGCAAGCACAGCAGCGGAAAAAGAAAAGCAGGGATCCTCAGTGGGCGTAGTTTATCGAGAGGGGAGGTCAACTAGGCCAGTTAATAATGCTGTTATCTCACAGGCAAGGGGGGAAGGACGCACAGAGGAAAGTAAATAAAGTACAAAGAAGGGGCTGATACAGAAGTGGAAACAACCAAAGAAAGGAGGTCCATAAGGAGATACGCCTATAGAGAGACAAACTGGTTTGGTCAATGCGGGAGGGGCAAGATTGTTGGAGTGTGTCCCCCTGCATGTCAGATGTATTTCATTGAGTAAGGCAACTCACGTTCAACCTTCCTCTTATATAGCGCATCTCTCAGCCTAAAAACCAAATAATCTTTCATTTCCATTCTCTCAGATTTAAATCAGACATTTGTATAATCCATTTGTTGTTTTAGTGCCAATGCATTTGTTTCCATGCAGCAGAAAATAGATCTCAGCAGTTGGTAAGCAGAGGCAAAACACTATTCCACAAGGCACAAATGTGAAGAGATAAAAGAGTAACGAGGGTTGCTATCTCTGGTGTAAAAATAACAGACACTCATAGTATAGTTGAGTTTTGGTCTTTTGGATTGGAATAGTAAAAAAAAAAAAAATGTTGCTAAAATGTGGTGTGTATCTCCTCCCAGTGATCCCTCACATTGAGACAAACCTCATAAGATATGCTTGTAGTGTTGAGAAGAAGGCATGCTCTGCAGAACAAATGGTGTTAATTTGCCGCGCCTCTCTGAAGCTGCACATTAGAGAGAAGCCTTTAGGGAGCGAGGGAGGGAGTCGGAGATGTGGGGTTGAGGGGATGAGTGGGGGTGTGGTGGTGGCGGCAGGCAGAGGATGGAGGGAAGAGGAGGAGGAGGAGGAGGACGCAGCAGCTGTGCTGGAATTAATGTCTGCATGCCAAATTAGAAACACCATGCATCTACGTCAGAAAAAAAAGAAGGAGATTAAGGTAAAGAAGAAGAACGGGTTTGTGAGCAATAGATAGATAGACAGACCAACAGAAATACAGACAGGACTGACGAACGGACAGACAGATAGAGAAGTTGGTTGCAGATGTGTAGTGATGAGCCTGACAGAAAATCCTTGCAGCTGGACAGGTAAGAGCCACCAATCCCTGTGGTATGCCACAGAAATAGAGCATACATTGCATTATTAGGCAGAGGATCAATAATGTGAGTACAGGCTCTCCCTAATTATGGCTGCAGGCCACAGGGCAGGAGGCCTCAGGGTACCGAGCTGGCAGGACAGCCCTTATGAATACAGGATCAGACTGGAGCAAAGTGTGTGTGTGTGCTGCATGCAGGTCGAGTGCGTCTGCGAGCACGTGTGAGCGTATGGGTGAGAAGTATGTCAGTTGAAGGACACAGGGAGCAGATGGCTAGCTGGAACTATATGAACACCTCATCTCTCCCTGTACGTCATTTAGCGGAAGACTTTCCCCTCAGCTCAACAGCCCATAATAGTACAGTTCACACTCACATGGTATTTCTTAACAGACCACTTTTTCAAATGATTCTAATGTTGAAATTTGTTTTCCTCATGATACAATGCAACCTAGGCAGAAATGATGTGCCAATCTCTTTGTGCTTCATCTTTACGACTATCCTCAAACATATACCCGAGCATAGTGGTCACAACAACCACTTTTGTTTGACACAGAATCTAATAAGCTATACCGTAGCCTATATTGCAAGGGCTACATTTATAATTGTGGTTGTAGCAACAGAGCTGGAAGTTGATTGATGGATTGAGTTAGGGAGCAGTGGTGTGGAACTGCATAGAATTATCCTGAGAGCAGCTCATAACACTTTGTTTACCTTGTTTTGCTACATGTGAGAGTTAAGATATTAGACACAGTGCTCACAATAATGCAGCACAGTTCTTAAGCAATGCAAACTCGAATTTTAAAGGACCACCTCACTGAAACTGTCAATCAAAATGGAATATAACTATCATTTTTGGAGAGAAACTCAATATTAAATTTCATCTGATGGTGCAAGTGGTCATAATGTGGTGTGTCACGCATCGCACGACCATACAAAGGGACAATAAAAAAAAAAAACACGCTCATTAGCTCATTTTTTCTTCTTCTCTGCTGTGCTAAATTAACCATCCAATTTCTCTCCTTTGTGTGTCCTCTGTTGAAACAAAGCCATATGCCCCCCTCCCAACATCCCTCCTTTGCATCCCCTCTTTCCCCCACTGCCTCCCCTTCCCCACACTCACCACCCATCCTGTCATTGCGACGTGTGCATCCCCCGTCTGACCGTTCTCCCCCTTCCTCAGCTTCGCTTCACACCTCCCTCCAACCTCACCCTATCCTCCCCTTAGCACACACCCACATACTCACTCTCTCCTACCCGCCCTGTCTTCCAATCACCCCCCGGGAGGTGACATCTGCCAGGATGCGCTCGGCTGGTTCCAGATGCACCGCCGCCTCTTCTACCACCGCTGCAGCCGCCGCCGCCACCGCCCGGGCGACACCCCGGCACTCATTTCAATTCCATCACCCTCTCCCAATCATCTTGCCTCTCCCCAGTGCAACATTAACAAGCCTCTTTCATTTGAATACATAATTAGCTGCCTGAGCACTCTGCTTCACTAATTTTGAGACAAAGGGATGGAGGAGAGAAGAGGGTTGGGTTTGGGTGGGAGGTGAAAAAGTGTAGGTAGTACATAGTATGAAGGAGATGGGGCAAGTGATGATAAAATGGGATGAAAACATTTGCATTTTAATTTCAGGAGGCATAGGAGAGTTGTTATCAATTTTCAACTTTTTCTTGTCTTTCTGATGAAAATGTTCTTTCATTATATCTCCGCATTTCTTGTAACACATCACTACTCGCCTTAGTTATACAAAGTGTATATGTGGGGGTGGGAGGCGGGGGTGCTCGTGTATCTAAATTACAACCAAGTATGAGTGTGCATTCATCAACAGCCCTGGGGGCACGCGGCGCTCCCTAGCCAAAATAAACCCCACTTACTCCTGCACAATAAATCATTCTTCTCAATGAGCCGATGTCAGCTTAGAAGCTCCTTAGAGCATTACAATATCATCTCCATTCACTGCTCCTATTGCCCCGACTGTCTGTGATTTTAGCTTTTTTTTTAAGTAATTTCAGCCTGAGGCTTTTCGCGCACACTGACTGCACATGCAGACATTAATGATCGTTCATCAGAACTTGGTCTCCTTCCTGTCATACAGCTCAATAATGAAGTCGAGCTCCTTTAAATGTACATGTTTGTGGATGTCTTTAAAGTAAATGGAGTGAAAGTGAAAACCAGCCAAGAAAGCAGCATAATATACTGTACGAGCTAAAAATAAATAAATAAAAAGAGGTTCCCACTCTGTGACTTGCGTAGCTTGTGAGCGTGATGTCGTTTTCCTTCCTTCTTGGTAGTGTGCCAGGCCTGGCCTCCTGTCAGCCATTGGGGGAGCCAAATGACAGCTTTGATCCTATTAGGATCGGCGCCAAATCAACACTTTGCTCATTAAGGGCCTGCACACGCCAGCTAACAGTGCGCCCTCCTCTCATTCCGCTCTATAGCTCCATCGTCTTTGCCAAGCAGTCGGCCGTGCGAGCGGCAGGCTCACCTGTCATCGCCGGGTGAACGCAGCACACACTCTGCACAGTCACTGCTGACTCAGCTTCAAATTGGACGATACGACTAGAAGGTTCTGTACAGCAAATCGATTGTAATGAAAAAATGCTGATGTGGTGAAAAGCCACAGGCCATCAACTTTAAAATGACTTTTTTTTTCCAGACTAGTGCAAGAGTAACTTTTATACAAGTATGAAGAAAAGAAAGTGTAAAATCCAAATCATATATGCAAGAAATGGGGGGAAACAGTTTTATGAAGAAAAAAAGATTCAAATGTAAAAGCTTTGCTGCGATGCATCATAATACAGCAGAATCCCGAAATGCAGGTAGATGTCTGATTTGTCCAATTTCGGGGAGATACAACAGTACATAGGACATGACAGCAAATGAAATTATCCTTTTCAGTGTCAAAAGACAGGCAATTAGATGTGTGATTGATTATGCATACATAAAGTTAAGTAATGGTAACTGTAGGGGAAACAATGAAAACAATTAGTGTTACAACAGTGTTACAATCAGATAGAGAACATACAAGGGCGTAGGTTTGCATAGGGACGGTAGGGACATAACAAGACCAACTTTTAGGATGCTTTAATTGTCCCCACCAACCTTTAAGCAACCTTATTTGCATTATATAATGACTTCAGTTATATAGGTCATTTAGATTGACTGATAGAATTGACCCTACCATTATTGCAGTGGGGCAAATAAGTATTTAGTCATGCACCAATTGTGCAAGTTCTCCTACTTGAAAAGATTAGAGAGGCCTGCAATTGTCAACATGGGTAAACCTCAACCATGAGAAACATAATGTGGAAGAAAAAACAGAAAATCACATTGTTGGATTTTTAAAGAATTTATTTCCAAATTAGAGTGGAAAATATGTATTTGGTCACCAACAAACAAGCAAGATTTCTGGCTGTCAAAGAGGTCTAACTTCTTCTAACGAGGTCTAACTAGGTCTAACGAGGCTCCACTCGTTACCTGTATTAATGGCACCTGTTTTAACTCATTATTGGTACAAAAGACACCTGTCCACAAACTCAGTCAGTCACACTCCAAACTCCACTATGGCCAAGACCAAAGAGCTGTTGAAGGACACCAGAGACAAAATTGTAGACCTGCATCAGGCTGGGAAGACTGCATATGCAATAGGTAAAACGCTTGGTGTAAAGAAATCAACTGTGGGAGCAAATATTTGAAAATGGAAGACATACAAGACCACTGATAATATCCCCCGATCTGGGGCTCCATGCAAGATCTCACCCCGTGGCGTCAAAATGATAACAAGAACGGTTAGCAAAAATCCCAGAACACCACGGGGGGACCGAGTGAATTACCTACAGAGAGCTGGGACCACAGTAACAAAGGCTACTATCAGTAACATAATGCACCGCCAGGGACTCAAATCCTGCATTGCCAGACGTGTCCCCCTGCTGAAGCCAGTACACGTCCAGGCCCGTCTCCGGTTCGCTAGAGAGCATTTGGATGATCCAGAAGAGGACTGGGAGAATGTGTTATGGTCAGATGAAACCAAAATAGAACTTTTTGGTAGAAACACAGGTTCTGGTGTTGGGAGGAGAAAGAAACAACTGAACAAACAACTGAATTGCATCCGAAGAACACCATACCCACTGTGAAGCATGAGGGTGGAAACATCATGCTTTGGGCCTGTTTTTCTGCAAAGGGACCAGGACGACTGATCTTTGTAAAGGAAAGAATGAATGGGCCATGTATCGAGAGATTTTGAGTGAAAATCTCCTTCCATCAGCAAGGGCATTGAAGATGAGACGTGGCTGGGTTTTTCAGCATGACAGTGATCCCTAACACACAGCCAGGGCAACAAAGGAGTGGCTCCGTAAGGAGCATTTCAAGGTCCTGGAGTGGCCTAGCCAGTCTCCAGATCTCAATCCCATAGAAAATCTGTGGAGGGAGTCGAAAGTCCGTGTTGCCCAACGACAGCCCCAAAGCATCACTGCTCTAGAGGAGATCTGCATGAAGGAATGGGCCAAAATACCAGCAACAGTGTGTGAAAAGCTTGTGAAGAGTTACAGAAAACGTTTGGCCACCGTTATTGCCAATAAAGGATACATAACAAAATATTGAGATGAACTTTTGGTATTGACCAAATACTTATTTTCCACCATGATTTACAAATAAATTCTTTAAAAATCAAATAATGTGATTTTCTGTTTTTTTTCCCCACATTATCTCTCTCATGGTTGAGGTTTACCCATGTTGACAATTACAGGCCTCGCTAAAGTGGGAGAACTTGCACAGTTAGTGGTTGACTAAATACTTATTTGCCCCACTGTAAGTGAATATTTTCATTATGTTCAGACTTACATTTACCGCCTTTCACGTGCTCAATGTGCCAGTCCATTTTTTATCCCTCAAAGGCACGTTTGATTGGCTGATAACTTGACCCCCCCCCCCCCCCCAAGCACACGCACAAGCAGCCAGCCCTGACACAGAAATACAACATATCGACAACATGCCGCCTCCACCGCCCCCTTCGAAGAGGAGGGATATTAGAAGTTTGTTATATTAGAAGTTTGTTACGGCCAGCTACAACCACTGTAAGTAATGTAAAAAGACATCAATGTTGTGGAGGTGGGAAACACACCAATAATTTTGCTACGGAAAGTCCGACCTACATCAGACTTAGCATTACATTAAACTGTGTGAACTTGCTAACTTGCAAAACTCGAGTAGGAAGCTGCTTAAAAAGAAGTGTCCTCCTGTATGTGTTTTCTACTGTTAACGTTAATTCAACAGTGAGAAATGTAGTGAACTCTGCCGGAAACTATAGAACCACAAGCTGCTTAGAGAGAGAGGTCCCAGGACACAGTCTGTGTTTCACAGGAAAGTGTTGACAGTCAAAACAGTCAAAAAAAAATCCACAACACATGCTGATGCTTTATTTATTTAGACATTACACATTTATTCAGGAAGTTTTAAAAAATGTTTCTTGAGTAGTTTTTGAAAACAAACGTTGCAAACGAACGTTGTATCACTTGAACCAGTACACATGAAAGTTCGTGTAAGTCAATACAGATATAATTTCCATTGATCATTTA
The DNA here is from genome assembly GCF_030265065.1 of Corythoichthys intestinalis. Taxonomy (NCBI): domain Eukaryota; kingdom Metazoa; phylum Chordata; class Actinopteri; order Syngnathiformes; family Syngnathidae; genus Corythoichthys; species Corythoichthys intestinalis. The sequence goes on along the minus strand of NC_080395.1, from coordinate 54,600,756 downwards.
GCCTATAAATTAATTTGGTTCATTTTCATGAGAAATGTAGCCCTAACCCCCGTTCACCCAATCTGTTTGGTCTTATTAATGCCCTGTCCCCAGCAAAAAGTATACATGCAGGTAATGCTCTTATATCGTCCTTACCAATGTTGAGACCGAACCTGTGCCCTTGAGAACATAATACTGTAAAGAGTGATCACTCATTAGTGTTGTCAGCAAAAATGATGTCATAAAGCAAAAATTAAAAAAGCCCAAAAGTGTTTTAATGGACACCATGGTTAATATTTTCTCCATCCCCCACACAACAGGACTCGTCTACCAACCCCCTCCTCTAATGGACTGCTCCAGTAGACTGCCAACTTATTGACATGTTATTGGCTATTTGGCAGCACAGGGTAGGTTATTAAGGTCAGTGCACTGGCTCTGGGTTGGGTTGACACTCTCTCAGGAGACTAAAATACACTCCGTTCCATCTTATTTAATGTTTCGCCCGAAACTTGGTCGATAAACTCTACCTGGGGAATATGTTTATATAGATTGACCCTCCAAATAACTAAAGCATTTTTTCTGTGATTGCTATTAACTTTTGTTACCGCACATGTACAGTAAATGACTAGTGGCAATATTACTCCTTCTGAGGACTCATCATTTTTACATGCACACATTTAATGATTTACAAATGTGTGTTGATGGTTGCTTTGTTTACAATAACCAATGAGCAATCTTTGTGTTGATAGGGTTAAATCTTTTTTCCAACGTTGTCCACACTACTGTGTCGTTGGCTCTGCTTCAATGTACATTATGTACTCCTAATTTGCATACTGCAGTGCGAGCTCAATTAAAATGAACTTTTAATTTCTTACAAGTAAATTAGTTTTGCATGTGATGCGTGCAAATGTGGGAATAATGGCTGTTTTTTAATGAGCTTACTTGCTGAGTGCACCCGATCAGCTCCCGGGGTAGACAAGAGTGACACAAGGGGCATTGCACCCAAGTTCTCTACATCACCATTGCTACCCGTCCAATGATTAAAAAATAATAATTTTTTTTTAGTATTTTGAGTGATTTTGAGGGGAAAATAAATTAACTCTATTATATAAGCTGCACACAGACTATTTTCATTGTGTCAAAGTGTCATTTTGTCATTGTTGTCCCATGAAAAGATATACGTAAATATCTGCAGAAATGCGAGGGGTGTACTCACTTCTGTGATACACTGTAAGTCATCAACTGATATCAGGCGAGTGTAACATTTTGTAGTTTTACTTCCCGCAACAACATATTGACAGTGTGTACACTATTTTCATCACTGAACGCTTTGCATGTATCCCTGAATCTGCCCTCCACTCTGTAATTATTGGCTATCTGCCCTTTAAGAAACTTTCAGATTATTTCATTGATATTATGACCACCTTTTTATTGAATGAAGCTATACTATTGGATAAACTATTGATAAGTGTCCTTAGGCAAGACACTGAACCCTAGTTCGGTACCAGTGGATTGGCAGCACCTTGCATGGCAACAGGCAGCCATCTGTGTATGACTGTGAGCGTGTGAGTGAATAATGCAATACAACATAAAGTGTCTTTGAGTATCTAGAAAAGCGCTAGATAAATCCAATGCATCAACATTATTTTTACCTTTCATTGGATGAAGCTAAACCATTGGATAATTGCAGTTTAAATTTTAACCCTTATGTTAAGCAATTTCCATCAGTTTAGTTGGATTTTTAATCTTAACATGGCAACTCTGTTGTACTGAAATATCCATTTTATGAAAACATTTCAGAACATTGAAATGAGTTTGCCAAACACAACAGTTTGTTTGCTTATTGAATCATGTGCACCATGTGCTCATAAAGGTCCAACATGTCAGCAAACTTACATATTTTGTCCTTTGCATGTATATTGTCTGTTTGCATCTACTTAAAAAATGTCATTATTTCAATTTCACTTGATTTGTCCAAAAGTTATTTCATTACTGTAATTTTTCAACAATGAGAATGATGTATGGTAACAGGTAGAACAACGATGCTCTTCCAGTCCATTGGTAGCTTGGACCATAGAGATTTCCAGGAACATCACATTGTGCCCAAAGGACGTAGGTTTGGTCTCAACATTGGTAGGGATGCTATAACAGCATTACATGCATGTGCACATTTTACTTAGGACAGGACATTAATAAGATCTAAAAGACTGGATGAACTGGTTTCAGGGCTAAATCAAGTTAAAATTGTTATTTTCATGTGAGAAAGTCATTTTTCAAAATGGAGGAATTTCCCCTTTGCTTCATATACAGTGGGGAAAATAAGTATTTATTCAACCACTAATTGTGCAAGTTCTTCCACTTGAAAATATTAGAGAGGCCTGTAATTGTCAACATGGGTAAACCTCAACTATGAGAGACAGAATGTGAAAAAAAACACCAACTGAAAATCACATTGTTTGATTTTTAAAGAATTTATTTGCAAATCATGGTGGGAAATAAGTATTTGGTCAATACCAAAAGTTCATCTCAATACTTCGTTATGTACCCTTTGTTGGCAATAACGGAGGCCAAACGTTTTCTGGAACTCTTCACAAGCTTTTCACACACTGTTGCTGGTATTTTGGCCCATTCCTCAATGCAGATCTCCTCTAGAGCAGTGATGTTTTGGGGCTGTCGTTGGGCAACACGGACTTTCAACTCCTTCCACAGATTTTCTATGGGATTGAGATCTGGAGACTGGCTAGGCCACTCCAGGCCCTTGAAATGCTTCTTACGAAGCCACTCCTTTGTTGCTCTGGCTGTGTGTTTGGGATCATTGTCATGCTGAAAGACCCAGCCACATCTCATCTTCAATGCCCTTGCTTATGGAAGGAGATTTTCACTCAAAATCTCTCGAAACATGGCCCCATTCATTCTTTCCTTACACAGATCAGTCAGTCTTTACAAAAAAACAGCCCCAAAGCATGATGTTTCCACCCCCATGCTTCACAGTGGGTATGGTGTTCTTCGGATGCAATTCATCATTCTTTTTCCTCCAAACACGAGAACCTGTGTTTCTACCAAAAAAGTTCTATTTTGGTTTCATCTGACCATAACACATTCTCCCAGTCCTCTTCTGGATCATCCAAATGCTCTCTAGCGAACCGCAGACGGGCCTGGACGTGTACTGGCTTCAGCAGGGGGACACGTCTGGCAGTGCAGGATTTGAGTCCCTGGCGGCACATTGTGTTACTGATAGCAGCCTTTGTTACTGTGGTCCAAGCTCTCTGTAGGTCATTCATTAGGTCCCCCCGTGTGGTTCTGGGATTTTTGCTCACCGTTCTTGTTATCATTTTGACGCCACGGGGTGAGCCCCAGATCGGGGTAGATTATCAGTGGTCTTGTATGTCTTCCATTTTCTAATAATTGCTCCCACAGTTGATTTCTTTACACCAAGCGTTTTACCTATTGCATATGCAGTCTTCCCAGCCTGGTGCAGGTCTACAATTTTGTCTCTGGTGTCCTTCGACAGCTCTTTGGTCTTGGCTATAGTGGAGTTTGGAACGTGACTGACTGAGCTTGTGGACAGGTGTCTTTTATACCGATAATGAGTTAAAACAGGTGCCATTAATACAGGTAACGAGTGGAGCCTCATTAGACCTCGTTAGACCTCGTTAAAAGAAGTTAGACCTCTTTGACAGCCAGAAATCTTGCCTGTTTGTAGGTGACCAAATACTTATTTTCCACCATGATTTGCAAATAAATTCTTTCAAAATCAAACAATGTGATTTTCTGGGGGGGGGGGGGGGGGGGTCTGCATTCTGTCTCTCATGGTTGCGGTTTACCCATGTTGACAATTACAGGTCTATCTAATCTTTTCAAGTACGAGAACTTGCACAGTTGGTAGTTGACTAAATACTTATTTGCCCCACTGGCAAGGGGAGATACAACTTAACCTATACAAGGAACTTCATGTTAGCCTACATTGTCCTTCACCACAAGAGTAATACATTGCTTACATTACGTACAGTACATTAGTTGTCTCCTTCATCTTCTTTACCCTTATTTTCATTTTAAAGTGCATCAGTGGGTTGGGAAAAAATCTAGATCGGCATTAATTAAACTTTTTCATTCATGATTAATGTATGATTATCTGGGAAAAAATGTCTGCATAGGCTGCAAATAAAAAAAATATTTTAAATAAATAATGTAGAAAATAAATACATACATTTTAATTAAAGAATAAATGTACTAATAGGTATTTGGTTTTAAAAGTTTTAAGTCACAACATGCTCTAGCCTTCGTTGCTTGTAAACCAGGCCGTTTACGAGAAGAAAAGCAGCAGCATGTGTTTTTTTGACTGTCAACACTTTCCTGTGAAACACAGAATGAGACCTCTCTCTCTAAGCAGCCTCTTGCTTACGTTTTGCTGATTCTATCGTTTCCAGCAGAGTTCACTACATTTCCCGCAGTTTAATTAACGTTAACAGGAGAAAACTCATACAGGAGGACAGCTTCCTAAGCAGCTACTCGAGTTTTGCAGGTTTGGCAAGTTCACACAGATTAATGCTATGCTAACTCTGACGTAGGTCAGATTTTCAGTAGCAAAATTAGTGGTGTGTTCCCCACCTCCACAACATTGACGTCTTTATACATTACTTACAGTGGCTGCTGTTCCTCGCTGAAAGAAACTTCTAATATCCCTCCTCTTTGAAAGGGGTGGAGGATGCGGCATGTTGACATGTACAGTATTTCTGTCGGGGTTGTGTGGGTGTGCGTGTGTATGTGGGGTGTTGGGGGGGGTTGGTCTAGTCATCAGCCAATTAAACGTACATTTGAGGGGAAAAAAATGGAGCGGTACATTCAGCAAGTGACACGGGGTAAATGTAAGTCTGAACATAGAGCAAATAATTCACTTAAAAAGGTAGGGTCAATTCTATCCTTACAACATATCGGAAGACAATCTAAATTACCCATATAACTGAACTCATTATATAATGCAAATAATGTTGCTTAAAAGTTGGTGGGGACAATTTGAGAATCCTGAAAAGTGTGTTAGTGTTATGTCTCTACCATTCCTATGCAAACCTACACACTTGCTGTGCCCTAATACTTCATGGTATAATAGCATTTGCACAGGTGTGTGTTTCACGTCATAATTTTAGTGAAACTTCTTTTTTTTTTTTTTTTTTTTTTTTTTTTTTTTTTTTTGCTGTCTTGAAATCCACTCTGCACAATCTATTCCTCTGAACTGAATTGCTTTCGAGTGTGGGGCTGATTGATGAAGTTGCGTATATGTTATTGCCTGTGTGGGTGGGTACCATGTTGGGCCAAAGACCTCTGGCATGCTTGTTTACCCAGGCGTCATGACACAACAACGGGACTCTTTCTGTCTGTGCACCTGTTTCAGCCCTGACACCAGCAGCAGTAAGTGCACAAAGAGCACCTCTGCACCCAGGTGGGTAGCCACAAGAAGGGAGAGTGAATTAGGGCTTCAGAAAGGGAGGAGGAGGTATGTAAAGTGTATAGAGTAGAGTAGTGTCAAATATAAATGAGTGAGAGTGGAAGGGTGACAAAAAGCAGGATGAAGACTGAGAATGAGAAGAAATTTATGTTAGTTGGTATGCTGTAAAGTATTTATTAAAACAGATATGGTGAGAGGGGGGCGGGGGGATCCACGGTACACAAGAAAGCCCGCAAACAGTTTGCTGAAGACATGTCAACAAAGCACATGGATTACTGGAACCATGTCCTATGGTCTGATGAGATGGGCGGGCTGGTTCATAAGAGGCTTCCTCCTGGGGTGACAGCCATGCACACCATTTTAATGTAGAGTGCAGCGTATGGTCTGAGCACTAATTGGCTGACCCTCCCACCTCTTCAATCTCTGCAGCAATGCTGACAGCACTCCTGTATCGAGTCACATGACATTTTGGAGGAAAAATGAAAAGCAGTACTCAATTTAGACATTTAGGGATGTATGTTTTTTCATAGGGGTGTACTCACTTTTGTTACCATGGGTTTAGATATTAATGGTTATATTTTGAGTTATTTTGAGGGGAAAATGAATTAATTCTATTATATAAGCTGCACACAGACTACTTTTCATTGTGTCAAAGTGTCATTTTGTCAGTGTTCTCCCATGAAAAGAAATATCTGCAAAAATGCGAGGGGTGTACTCACTTTTGTGATACACTGTATACCATAACTGTATAGTTAGCAGAGCAGTGTGTGGGACATGCCAAAATGAAGAGGCAATGTATTGTTGTATTGGTCCTGTTGTAGTTAATCATGTCTTGGCAAGATACAAGACATTGGATTAATCCTAGCCTTTTTAGTTTTCGTCATCATCAGTTTTGGAAAGGAACATTCCTGTGCCCAGTGCACAAAGTAAGTTCTGGGAGAGACATGCTTTTTTGTGACCAGCCAATTTTATGTGTGGTATCCTCTTGAAGAATAGAGCACATGCTTAAAACTGATTCCCAAAGTCTTTTTCTCCTTCAAAGCTTTTACAAGAGAAAACAAATGCCATACTTGTTTTTTTTTTTTCGTACTGGGCCTAGGACTTCCTGTTTGTAAGTATTTTTTGGTGTTATTTTTTTTTTACACTGAATGCCACAATTAAGAGCCCTCTAACCATGCCCTCTATTGTTCAGAAGAGTTGTTCAGAAGTGACACCAAAGATGAAGACTTGAATGGATTTGTTACTGATTTGGAGTGTGATCGATAGTTTGTCAAACAAGTTCTTATGTTGTGTTGTTGAGGCAACAGTTTTCTGATTAACTTTTAACATGACATGCATTTTGCTGGTTGTTATTCATTTTTATTGACATTACTATAATTTATCATGTTTGTTCTTGTTCTAGGATCGAAATAAGATTCCCTCCAAAACTATGCACATTTTTTCCCTCTTCATTGTGCATTTTTTAAGTGGGTGGAGGGTGACTTCAAATCAGAAAAATATGATATATATTCCCTTTTAGGCCGCGCAAATGTACATATTGGACGTGTCTCACTTGTGAATCCATTTAACTTTTCACACTTTTCTGCTTTGTTTGCCTTACTCTTCCCATTGTATATTTTTTTTCTCTGTTGGCATCTGTTTTCCTCCAATTGTCTCCGTGTCTCATCTGCATCCTGTCTCCGGGCCACTCACCATCTCACCCTCCCTCTCGCTCCTTTTCCTCCCTCCTCATCATTTTCTCCATCCCTCGCAGCCCTTCCCTATTCTACTCCCACTCTCTTGCTTTCTCCACTCCGCCCTCCTCCACCGGGCCGCACAGCTGTGCAGAGGCAGATTAGTGTGTTAGTACCTGTGAGGCAGAGGCACGGCAAGCTGCATGCTAAAACCCAATCAGCTAATGTTGATAAAGGAGGCGGGGTACGGACATCTGTTCACACAAAACACCAAACTCATTTGAATCACAAGATGAAATGTCTCACATCTGCTCAATTGGAAAATATCTTTTGGCCCTCTTTGTTTTAATCTGGTGGAGGTGGCTACACCCCAGAGTGATGCGCCTCACGACATATGTAAATACGCACTGTACGTTTGCCTCTATAGGTGTACAATTTCATTAAGACTTCATTTTCCAAAAATTCATAGTACACAGTGTCTGTCAGTGTTCAGCATTTGAAATGCAGTGAGCAGTTATCATTGCCAGGGTAAAACCTCCTCTTCCTCTACACAGGATTAAGTAAAGTAAGTTAAAACTTGGGGTTGGGTCCCTGTCACTTACCTGCACTTCTCAGGTTTACTGTACAGCCCCTTTAAGTAACACGTACACACTCCAATACATCAAGTCAGGAATACTCAGTCTCTTCCTTTTCTCTTAAATCCTTCCTTTCTCAGTATATCTCACTCAAACACACACTTGCACCAAAGGTATTTTGCGAATCAATGTGAAGATGAAAGGAAGCTAACATTCAAGACCTGGAACCCTAATGCTAGCAAAATTATTGTGAAAAAATATCTAAAGCAGTGGTTCTCAACCGTGCTAAAGGTAGCGAACTACACGACTTTCACAGGTGCATTCACTAAACCCTTTGGAATTTCATAAAATAAAAACATTTTTTTCATGAATTCAAAACTAGAAAGCTAACATCTAATTGAATTCCTGTTCAAATTTCTTACAGATTTCAAATTTACTACAAATAATTTTGCCTTCTGCTGTTGATTTTCACGTTAGAAAATGAAACTCATTTAATTTCACACTGTTCCTATTGTTGTTTTCACGTCTACATTCTGATTTTTTTGACGCATTCTTGCGTCACACACTATTTTCATGGCGTAAAACGATGTAATTGTAATTTTTTTTTTTTTATTATCTACACAGTTCATCCTGTCTGTAGGTTTGTTATATCCCTCATACCAAGTGCCAGCCAACCTTCCACTGAGCAAACCGATCACTCCACCTATCAGGTAGAGGGCTAGCAGTTGATAAAAATGGAATAAGCCTCTAAATTCAGCCTACTTCCACCTTCGCAATATTTATCGTCTCCTCCCTTCTCTCACCCGCCATACCGCTTCCACCCTGGTCTGTAGTCTAATAACCTCCCGGCTCGATTATTGTACTTTGGTCTCCCAAACAAGTCCCTTAAAAGACTGCAGCTCTTCCAGAACTCAACAGCACACCTCATCACTCGGACACCCGCCACACATCACATCATCCCCATCCTCTGTCAACTTCACTGGCTTCCAGTCAAACAAAGAATCAATTACAAGATCCTCATCATTAACTTCAAAGCACTCCATGGCTTGGCCCCTCCCTACCTTTGCAATCTACTCTGTTTAAACAATCCACCCCGTCCTCTTTACTCTTCCACTATCCGCCACCTTTCCGTCCCCCGTGTCCGTCTCTCCACCTTTGGTTCCAGAGCTTTCAGTCACTCTGCCCCCAAGCTCTGGAACTCCCTACCCCCTGATCTTCGCAGTATATCTACCCTTTCACTTTTCAAATCCAGACTCAAAACACACCTGTTCAGTCATTCTTACCCACCGTGATCCCTAGCTCTTTTATATCTTTATGTCCCTTATCATGCTTTTAATCTTTTTATGATTGTTTTGTTGGTACTGTGATTCCATCTCTCTTGTAAAGCGTCTTTGTGTGGCTTTAAAAGCGGTCTAGAAATAAAATGTATTATTATTACCATTATTATTATTAAAATTATTATTACTATAAATTGAGGGCAAACCAGTTCAAAACCTGGTCTAAAATGCCAATTTGCCTAGATTTAGTCAGCGTACAAAATAGGCCTTTGCGTTTCTTAACCAAACCCCTGAGGCTTACTCACCGAACTCCTGGGGTTAGATCGAACCTTATTTAAGAACCACTGATCTAGAGGGTATCAATACAGTCAAAAGATTTCAAAACAAAGACTAGAACATGTTATACCATTGGTTCTTTGTATTCACAATCACAATTCTGCTTTCTAATAGATTTACGATGATACTTGGCAGCGAAGCCTCTCCCAATCAAAATGGATCAAACATCTCGCGCCATCAGTGGCACTGAAAGATGAGCATTTTTAGCCATGCATCCCAGTTAAAATGAATTGGACACCAATTGCTGTCGATGGCAGGCAACAATACTGTGCATCTGAGCCTTTTAACCTTAATACATAACAGACACACATAATCAGAAAATAAGTCCATCCATAGTGTAATGTTGAATTTTCAATCTCAACTTAAAAATTGGGAATGGATTGTTCATGTGATCAGCGTAGATACGCAGGAATTGAGGCTAGTAAATCTTTACTTCATCACAGAGCAGTGGTTTGAGCAATAACAGCTACTTAGTGTTATGTATAATACGAGGCACCGAACAGAAACACAGCTGCTTTGGGAGACATTTTAATCAGCATAACATGCAAACACATACAAATACAAATGATTTTTTTTTTTTAAGTGAGAATTGCTCTACATTTTTTTTATACGCTGACCACCCAAATTCTTGTAAATTAGTGTTTAAATGAAGCTCACAATAGTGATCTTTCACACTATTCACAAAAGCTGCAGTTATCAGTCATATGACTTACTCAATGACAATGTTTTAGTATGTGGTTGAGCCTCCTCTGGCAGCAACGATCTTAAGCAAACTTTACTTCGGTTGCTGAGTAGACCTGCACAACAGTCAGGAGAAAATTCAGTTTTGACACTGACTCTCTAGAAGTATTGATTGATTTCTCATCATAGTCTAGTGCTTGATCTTATTTTAAAGTTTAATCAGGAGACAGATGATCTTTAGTTTTAATTTACTTTAAAAAGTCTTGAATTATTATTATTATTTTTATATTACATGTTGCTACAATCACTATAACTAAGATGCCCACTATTCCTTACAGCAGGTATAATGGTTTTCATTTATAGTTTTGCAATCCTCAAGTCTGTAACCAATGCCGTAACATCCTTCAATAACATTAATTTTGTTGATTTTTTATTTTTATTAATTTTTTAAAAAAAAATTAATTTATTTATTTATTTTTAACGTTTTCATTCAATAGCAACAGACACACTGGCACGTGTCAGAGTTTTACTTTGGGAACTTTGCTTCTTGAGAATAGAAAACTCATAAATTGGATGTGTTTTATCGGTGTTTTAAAGGACACCAGCCCTGCAATTTTTTTTTTTTCTTTGTTTCTCTGGAGGAGTCTTCAAGGGTTCTCATGCTTTTCCACCCTACACTGTAACTGTTTACATAGCATGTTTGATTAAAAAATTAAAACATTTAATTACCCGTGTGGTATTTACTTAAGTGGAATTTGTGTTCTGTTGTTGTGATGTTGAAAATGAGATTATGATTTTATTAACAATTTATTTCGAAATCCAAGTATTTTCAAAGGGTTCACAACTTCACATACTTTTTCTTGCAACTAAATTTTTTTTTAACGACGCTATATTTATCAGTGCAGCTCTGCTTGAACATACACAGGTTTGAAACGTGCATATTTTCTTTGTACATGAATGACTATTAGCGCAGCTCTGCCAATCACTATAATTTACATTAGATTTAAAATTAATTTCACCCCTCTCGTCCCCCTCTGTAATTATGTCAACAGCTGCTGCAAAGCCAAGCTGCAAACATGAATTTAAAATTTTATTTTAAAAACCCTTGGAACTTTGAAGTGAAAAACACAACATTAGGGGTGTGTGATGGTAGTTACAGCTAGGAAGTGAAAACAATTTCTTTTTTTAGTGCATTTGTTCATTCATATTTTCTCAGTTTGAACTGCATCAAAATGCATCAATATTTTTCTCTGTGGTGTAATATAGCCGTTGGCCACAAGTGGTGCAATTTGATAACGGTGTTTAATTTATTGCATTTACTTAATGGCGTACCGCAAGCAACACGTCACTTCCGCTCATAATATTCATGACATTAGCTACTATTACTAAGTAGGGACAAGCCGCCGTTTGTCTCTAATAGGAAATGAATGGAAATCGTGTACGAAGGAGATGTTTACAGAGCTAAACCTACCAGTTCTCTCCGAAAATGATGTGCCTGGTGCCAAATTGACTGGCAGAGATGTGGAAGAACATAAAAATGTTCAGTTAAAGAGATGGCTTTAGTGTCGAAGGCTGAAAAAGACAGGGAAAAAAACGAGCCGACCTAATCATAGCTTTAGCTTTTTTATCGACGCGACTGACAATGACATCCTCCTGTTTCAACAAGCTATCCTTTACCATCAGCCCTGTCTTTCTTATATATCCTCTGGTTGTCCTACATCTCTTACCGTTCTTGGGGGTAATTTAGTTAGCTTTGTGTAGCGATCGCAAATGCTACTCAGTGACAGCCAACGAACACGTTTAATTTTTTCATTGATAACACATCTTAATCCTATAATTTATTTACACATCCCCCTTACTAAAGTTGTTCTATATATAATATATATATGTGTATATATATAAAACAGAAACGGTAACAGTGGCAGTCAGATAACATTGTAATTCTTTCCAGGTCATTCATTGTCAGACAGAGGCAGTACGGCACAACCTTACGCTAAAAAAATAAGTTAAAAATATAAAAATGGCTTACCTCTTTGTCCTCTGAAACACCATGCCAACCCAGCATAATGTTTACTGCATATGAAACGTGAATGGATTCGCCGAGCTGGCGTTAAAGTCTGCGCAAGTTGATTCGGTCTTCACATTTTTTCCTCCCGAGTTTTTGGTTTCCGGAAACATATGAAGAAAAAATGCTTCATGTGTCGTAATGTCTAGAGTCGTTTCTACAAGTTCCAAAAAAGCTATGCGTGATCGGCATGTTCGTTTTTGAAAGATTACCGGAGAAAAGAAGCACTAATTACATTGGGTCTATGTGAGGGCAGGTCTATAATGTCCCACTTCGGCTTTACTTCCGCTTTACGATGCGACGTCACGGTCTAAAAATAGCCTGCGTGCGGTACGCCATTGTGGGGGGTTGGTTTTCCTACTCCTTTCTTCTATAAAAGTATCCCTATGAGTTGAAAATCCACTTACGTCACGTTTGGTACCGGAGTGCATGGGTGCAGTACGAAATAAGGTACCCTGTGTTTCCAGCCAAAAAGTAGATCATTGGTTTGTTGAGCATCTGGGTAATTCTAATTAGGCTTTTGAGAGGGCGAGTTGTAGGCTAACAAATGCTGGCTTGTTGAAACTGAACAAAGCAATTTTTCAGATCCATGTCCACGGTAAAAAAATTATAATAATAATATTTGCCCTGCAACTGGCTGGCGACCAGTTCAGGCTGTACCCTGCCTTCTGCCCGTAGTTACCTGGGAAAGCTCCAGCACCCCCGTGACTCTCGTGAGGATAAGCACGTCAGAAGATGAATGACTGAATAATAATATTTAATGATAAAAACATCGGAAAACCATAGAATACACATAAACGTACGATACTGCTTAGGCAGATTTTTGTTTTTTTGTTTTTTGAATACTGAAAATCATGCTACGGAAAAAATTGCGATCCACTGTGATCACGCTGTCATTTTGGCAGTATAGTCTGCTAACTACTGAGCTACTCAAGAGGAATTAGAGAATATACTGTCCATGTTTAGGTTTATGAAAACCTTAGAAAGTTCAGTAGTCCGTATGCTCAACGTGTTATCTCCACCACCATCACAAAAGTTAAACATGCAGAAATGTTATTGTTATTTAATATAAGACAGCAGCTAAAATGCTATCCTTTTTACGGTAGGTTGTTGTAAGTTTAGCATAAAACTTCTTATGATTTTAAAAATTAGCATGGAAAATGCGACCTGACTGTTGAGGCAAAACCGCCATCTTTTGGGCAAAAGACATGTCTCTTGTGATTGCAATGTCGCAGTTAGCTCGGCTGGATATTCATACTGTTGCGACTGGTATTTATTATGTGTTACGCCCGCAATGGTTCATGGGTAGTTGTGGCAACCATGACTGAGAGTGGTGGTTGCCGTTGTTATGTTGTGGTGTTTTCTAATTAATAAAGGTGCTGTCTCTTAGGGTTGTGTGGTGTATGGGGCACAAAAGCAGCAAGAGTGAAAAAAAAACTCATTCTTTTCCACGTCACTCACCACAGTACTGTACACATTGATGGAAAAGCAATTGTGCATTAATACTTTATGCTGTCCCTTTACTATTACAGTGATACCTCAGCTCACGAACGCTTAAGCTCACGAACTTTTCGCCTCAAGAACATTAAATTCGCGAGCATATAGTCTCTGCTGACGAACTAGTTTTCGGCGGGCGAACCAAACCACGCGGTCGAAAAGCGCCACGAGAAGCTGACGCACGCTCACGTCGTCCCAGTTCGTCCCCTCCCTTTCGTTGAGTGCGGACGTGGTTTGTGTTTGATAGACATTTTGGACCATATTGAGTGTACTTTTGCTATTATGGGACCGAAAAAGAGTTACCTACAGTCCTTATGGAAGGTGACTCGTGTTACCAATTCGCCCTCGTCTGGTAATTGGCGGTGCTTTCAGCTTCCCACCGTAGTGAGAAGTGGACCGGCGAGTCACGTTGGCTCGTTGTCATCGGTTGTCTTCGGTTCGCCCGATTTCCTCTCCAGAAAGGTCGCGGAGTGCATACAAACACCCAGAGGCGTCGGATGGCTTTTTGTGGGCACTTTTATTAACAACCAAAAGCATGTGGGGGGCACAGCACTGGAGTCTACGCTAACTGCGCACTTTGCCGGTAACACTCTCCTTCCAAACAGTAACTCCCTCCCTCCCTCCTCCTCCCACTCCATTCCATCAAGCCATCAACTACCATCACAAAGGTAAATAAAACGACTTTATTATACAGTACAGTTTATTTCTTTAATTATAATACTAATAGCACATTTATTATACATAAAATAAGGTATATTTTTGTATAGTTTTAAGGCTTATTTAGTAGAAAATTATGTTTTATGGGGACCTGGGAACGGATTATTCTCATTTTAATGGTTTAATGTTCGGAAGACGAACTTTTCGCCTTACACACACTTTCTGGGAACCAATTATGTTCGTGAGCTGAGGTATCACTGTACTTGATTCCAGCTACATCTCTAAGGTAAGTATGCTTTATATGCCATTCGGTTGTATTGCGTTCATGTTACATAAACCCGAGCAACATCAGGCCATACTGCTTGATAAACGCATCCAGCTTACATTAAAAACAATCACAGGGAAGACCTGTTTCCGAGGTTTCTTATGTGTTGATTCAACAAACCTTGGCCCCAACAATCCAGCACAGTGCCGGGCCATACAGCTAGTTATTCTTATTAATAATAGTACAATTATGTGAACCATAGCTGTTTTTCTCAGAATATTTCAAATGTAAATTTTTTAGTTAATGCCAATTTTAAGTCTTCACAAAATAACTTTTTGGTGGGGTTATTTCATGAATGGAGGGAAAGAGCACGGTTAGGTGGACAGATGATGAGCATGAGCAGCAATCTTACCTGCCAGACAGCTCTAGAACACTTAGAACAAAATCTTATCAATACATTAAAAAAAAAAGAAAATCCCTTAGCACTACACAATGCTCCACTATTTACTTGTCGGAGACTACCACTCTGCACTCCATATCTATTCTTTATCTCCATGTCACTGTTGAAGCTTTAAGATGGACCCTGCTGTGCATCTTCTCGTACCAGCATTGACACCACGGACCAAACCAGTCGCATCCCTGCATGTGTCCACCGCTCCCCCTACTGTGCAAGACATTTGAGTATTTACCTCTGAGGGACATGTACATCTGCAGTTGGTTGGAGTGTTTGCATGAGACAAGGAGTCCAAAATGGAGGGAGCGACAGAGCCAAGTTAAGAGGCAACAGGGAAGAGAAGAAAGATAGAAAGCTCATGAAAAAGGACACAATGAGAGGCAGGTTCAAGGGGTCATGATTGAGGCAGTCAAGCTTTCATCTCCACACAGCAGGGGCTCGCAAGCAGCAGCCCTGCAATTACATAGCCATTTAGGATAGACAGGGAGGAAGGCCCAACCCCCTTACAGGGTCTTTAGCTGTGCAAGTAGCAGCTTAAAACCAGCTCCCCCCAGACCACATGTTGGATGTTGATCACTTTGATCCAATTCTAAATAAGGCTGGTAAATCAGAAAATTCTTTTTGTTTTGTTTTGACCTTCATTCCCTGATTTTAACTTAAGCGTTTCTCACTCAGCTTGAGGCCAAGCTCACATTGCGTTGAGGGAATTAACTTGTAAACCACACTTCCCTTTCCAGAATCTATTAAAATCGAGGCCCGACCTTTCGTCTTACAAAATGAAATCTCGAAAGTGTTTAAAAAAGACTGCAGTGCTCGATATTGACCACTGGGTCTGGTTTATCTGGTTTCAGGAGGGAGCAGTTTTTATTGACTCTACATTCTAAACTGCCCGATTTCACCATCAAAATAAACCAGTTTGAAGCCTGGTTCAAGCTTTGAATTTGGACCGAATAGTGAAATAAATGTGTCTTCTTAACAATCGTTCCTTAAAGGGATCCTCTACCTTCAATACATGTAGGCTCTAATAAACCACAATTGTTCTCTTGTACTAAAATATGTTAGAAAAACATAAAATGTTAAATCAATGGCAATATATTATAATATTTAGTAAATATTTTGACCGATAGTTGGCGCCATGTTTTGCGGGCTCGCAGTGATGATGTAAGTGGGATGTTTCCAAATCTGCAGCATGTACAACAATTGCGTATTGCTGCCTAAACTCGCAAAGTAAAATTCCACGATGTGCTGCTTTTGGTTGCAATTTCCAGTCAAATGGAAACAAGGGGAGTAACGTGAGTGGTCAAGGTGGAATTATTATTTTTTTGTGAGTAAATGTGCATAAGTGGAAGCTTCTCCCCTTTTGCTCCATGTATGCACGTATCCTACCTACCACGCGTTACAACTGCCGTCTGGCGTCCAAACATTTTTCCTGGATCCTCAGTCAAGTAAGGGATCCGACTATTTTCTGGATCCAACGGTCCCCCCGCGGCTGAAATATTGGTTTCGGGTTAGAGTTATTTATAGGGCTATTTCTGGATTCGTCGGTCCCACAGCGGCTTTCGGATCAGTCTATTTTGTGGATTCGACAGCCTGATCGCAGCTGCAACATTGCCATGTGATCGGTCTAATTGCTGGATCTTCAAGTGAGTAAAGAAACGCGGATTTGGATTACTATTGCTATCTTTTTTGTTGACTATTCTTCGTGGGCAGTGTTGTCAGTAACGCGTTAGTTAGTAACGCGTTACTGTAATCTGATTACTTTTTTCAGTAACGAGTTATCTAACGCATTCATTTTTCTACACCAGTAATCTGATTAGAGTTAGTTTCCTTAGTGTCTCTGCGTTACTATTTTTTCTTGCCTCAAAACATATGTAGAATGAAGAATATTGTAGTCATGTACGAAGAGCATTTTGAATAGAAAATGCTAAAATAAAAGGTTCCCGGTACGTGTTTCCATGACAACCTCTTAGCTATTTCTTGTTTTGGTCTCGCGTCACATGTTGTGGGACTGAAGCGGGTGGACATTCGCGCCGAGTATTAAGGGGTTGCGAGGGAATGTTGATCTGTGGATATCCATGAATGAAGGTGAGTATTTTTCCTTCATTCTGGAGGGTATCAGCAAAAGGTTGGACCCCCTACATGCGCGGCCGTTTGTAGCTTTGCCGTAGCAACGACGGGCAGTCATCGCTCCAAACTGGCAAGCTTTGTTTACATCATATGCGTGTTGCACATTCATGCCATGAGGTGATGTGTTTGTTTAGCATTTGTGGGATGTGTTGTAAGTCCGACTGAGTGTAAAGTGCTTAGTTGCCGCCACGTTTTGTGGCCAAATTGACCGCGTGTGTGTTGAGAGGAGTACTTCCGGGTTGTGCCCGCGCATCCGCGCCGGCCACCACCTTTGTGTTTATTGCACTGTACAATCTACTTGTGTGTTGTTGATTATTATGCCGTCAGTTTGCATTGTTTTACATTGGCACTGATAAACTGTTAACCATAACCCGAAATTCAGAAGTTTTGACATTAGGCTTAATCTTAGAGTTAGCAGGGTTTAATTGGTCGGTGGCGTTGATTTCAACAAATTCCAAGCAGTTTGTCAGATATTTGTTAGTTTCAGGGCTTCGGAGTGGCTAAGCTAGCGCAAAATTCTGATATTCCCCTTTAAATTCAATCATCGGAAAGTCAGTTACATGTGATGACATTTTTCTGTTGTCATTCTTATGTTGAGGCGGCAAAGGGAGAAAAATGGGTAAAAAGTAACTGATAGATTACTTTTAAAGTAACTTAGTTACTTTGATAATGAAGTAATCAGTAATGTAACTACATTACTTTTTTGAGGCGTAATCAGTAATCAGTAATTAAATTACTTTTTCAAGTAATCTGTGACAGCACTGTTCGTGGGAGTTTTCCCCAAATCATACCAAATAATGAAAGCACTATGGCACGCTACAGTGACAACAGTGTCTCTGACATGGACCTTACTTTTTTGTTAGAGTTGTCTGGGAACACGTGTGTGCATACCGCTAAGTTCCCGAGTGACGAGTGGTCAAGCTGGAAATATTATTTTTTGTGAATAAATGGGCATATGTGGAAGCTTCTCCTCTTTTTGGTACTTTTATGCACGTATCCTACCTACCACGCGTTACAATGTACAAGAAATGGATTACACTCGATTCCAGGATTTGTTCCCGTCAGATGACGAATTTAATGAGGATAGTCAGCCACGGCACGACTCCGATCCTGACTATCACATGTGTGCATTCATAGTTTTATTACCTTCAGTGAGAGTTTATAATGTCAATAGTCATGAAAATAAAAATGCGATGTGTGTTCAAAATTTTGGCCTGTACTATATGTAAAGCACACGACAGCTCTGGATGCTAACAATCTACATAATTATACTAGGATAAGTTTGAAAACGAAATAGCTTACCTTGAAGATCTGCTAACAAAAACCGGAGTTCTCAACAGCATACACTCTCTCGTTCCATTGTCATTGAGACGCACTTGCAGCACCAGTTTTTCCCAACTCTTGTCTTATCAGGTACTGTATTTCTTGCTCTCATTTTGCATTTGCTGCTCATCTTGTGAACGACCGACAGTGCTGTCCTGCTCTCCACTTTTCCGATCTGGTTCAAATTGGAAGGGCAGAACCGACGACATGTTGGGGTAGCTAAGAGTGACACGCTGGAAGTTCAGCAGCGAGCCCGGCGCCGTCACGCACTGCGACGTAACAAAAATGGAAACCTATCACTTAAAATAATTTTACAAACTTTATTAGAACGAAAACATTAAGAGGGGTTTTAATTTCAAATTATTATAACTCATACTAACATTTATTTTTTAAGAATTACTTGTCTTAAAGATCGAGGATCACTTTAAAGCAATTCATTAAAGTGCGTACGACAGGATAAAAAAAGTCTTAAATAGCATTATTATGTGAATTAGAATCATATTTTGAGACAGTTTGACTACATACAACAATTTGGCAAAGCACAGATGAAGAGAAATTAGTCTTTTAATCCGCCATTTAGCCAGGCTCTGGCGTCCCCAAGAGGTCGATGACATCGGCAGGATAATGGTTTCATCTTATTTACAATTCCCCTCAATTCCCATTGAGGGGGAATTATTCAGAACGAGGAAAATGCGACGAAGAGAGCCGCAAAATGTCATTGTTTCAGTCTCTTCAATATTTTTACAGGATAGTATTTTTCCCCAATTACTAAATAAATGGTATGGTCATCACAAATATGTCTTGCGCTAAATGGAATATGAAATAATAAAAATGCATTTATTCAGTATGACATGGCAAAATTATTCCATAATGATCAAAACTGTCGACCGTAGTTTGTCAGGTTTTTGTCATTTCCCTGCCCCGGCTTCGGAGAATGTAAACAAACCAAGAGGCGTGACAGCTAGCCGACATGCGAACCCGAACCGAGTGACGTCTCAAAGTCTTAATTTTGCTTTTCGAAGCGAAAAATCACACAAAACTAGCTTAGATCATGTCACATGGTGGCGGGGTTGCCGATTGGCAGTAGCTGATCGGCAAACCGCCCGGCGGCGAGCAAGTTACAGCTCACTAGGGAAGCAGCTGGAGAATACCGCCAGACAAACCGGCCGACGTCAGAGGAGCGCGTAGCTGCCACATGGTGAACACGAATATGGCGTAAAATAATGCTTTACTACACGGCGTAAACAGAGAGCGGCGTGCAGTTGTTGTGCAGCTAACATGGCAGGATGTGTCTGAGAGGAGAGAGGCAGGAGAACTCTTCTACAGTACATGTCGGTCCATGATCAAACGTAAGTAAATAGTCCTTTATTTAAAGAAAGTTTGTAGTGTTTATTTCGTAATCACTGTATTTGCGGCCATTTTAAACACAAAGTTGCAATTTCTGATGGGGTTGAAAATTTGACTGAACACCGGGCACACGAAGAGGGCAATAAGCCGAGTATAGAGGGGGGTGTGCAAACAAGCTGCCGGTCATCGGCTGAGTGATATTTTTGGTAGACAATCAGCCACAAAATGCAAGCCACGTCCGTATTAAAACGTGTTCTATGATCCCAGTATTTGACATAATACAAAATGTGATGTTTACTCTCTTCCTCGTACAGTAAGTCCAATGGTCCCACAGTAGTAGGGCTTGTTCTGGCCAATTTCCGCGGTGAACGGGAACCTTTTGAAACCCAGAAAGGCTCACACGCCTCTCCCTGGTGCAGTAACAATTTTCTGCAGCTGTTTGGCTGGAGCGATGCGTAAAAATAAACAAATTAATCCGCAAAATCAGCTGAATCCGCAGTCCATCTGCATGCAATAAAGCAATGCTGTATTGTGAGATGCTGACCTGGTGACATCACATTCGCATTCATCCTAAACCCGAGACTGAAGCCGGAAGTCACTCATTTTCATGGCGCGGGATTAGAAAATTGAATATATAAAACGATCGCTTCCACACACATCCAAGCGGTCCATTTCATTCAGTAGCATAAAACACCGCGTGAAATATGAACTAAACATGCTTTTTGGCTTCATACGCACTTTAAAGCAAAGAATGCTCAGAGTTGAACAAATCACACAACAAGAAAGGGATTAAAATTATTCAGTAGCAAATTTATTGCAAAAAAACCTCAATCTCAAAATAATTTACTCAAGTTTTTTTTTTTTTTCTTTTTTTATTCTTACACACACACACACACACACATAGCCCCACCCAGAAATCATATTATTTGCTCTCAATTACGCGTGTGTTTGTGTGGGTACAAAATGTATAGAAAGGGTAATATCAATATGTGGTCACTTGAATAGACGAGTGGGTCACATGGTTTTTTCACACAGTGCCCCGCTGCTCTAGAGGACTCAATTGTTGCCAATCACACCAAAGATCTATTGATTGACGGGGGAATAGAATGGGTCTCCACTGGTGAGTCATGTGCATGAGCCGCCCCACAGGAATGAAGTCCAGGTGATAAGAACTGCGGCCTTTTACGCCCACCCTCTTCGTCTCACTCCATCAACATCACTTGGGACTAAAACAGTATTTGTAGTGCCTCCTGCAGCTTCATTCACATGCATACCCACACACCTAAACACGCATGCACACTGTATAGTTGCTCACATAAGCCTTCATCTTGACGTCTCTCAAAATAAGTCATACTCACTTTGACAGAAATAAGGTACCAAGAACAATGACAGCATCTTGCTCTATAATCACACACTGGGTGCTTTCTTACCGACACGAATTGACAAACAGGAAAAGTGTGAGTGCTGTAGATCAGTACTTTTATGTTCTGTTTTTGTGTGTGTGAGGGAACCTAACTCTGATACCCGTCGTGTAAGTCTTGTTGCTTTATTTTTTTATTTTTTTTTTAAAACAGCTATTCTCTGTATTGTTCATTTTGCCAAAGGCTGAATTGCTGGATTTACTTTACTTGCTCCCAGTGTTGACACCAATGTTACACCTGTGTAATTGCATACATTAATCAACGCATATTATTACGTTTTAACAGTTTTCACTATATGGAAGAAAATGTTTTTTCGACAAATTCTATTCTACATAGCTTCCTGCCAGCATGCTATAAAAACAGCATGATCATCAGTGCAAATCTAGAACAGGACGCTCATAAGGAAACCTTCTATGCATGAATTATGATTGTTTTTAATATCCCTTGCAGGGTACCAGTGTTTTTAATCTTACTTTTAAAAAGTAATTATGACACAAATTTTTTCTCCCGAAAAGTAATTTAGTAACTTTAGTAACTTTAGTAAGAGTAATTAGTTACTCAGCAAAGTAACTGACGTTACTTTTCATGTTCTACACATTATTATTACATTATTCATTTTATAACATCTTTCACATAAAAGATGATTATAATAACTGATTGAATTGAAGAGATTTCATTGAATTTCACGTGTATAATAGTGTAACGGTTTACAAACTTTAACTTTTAAATGCTGTCAGAAAAAAAGGCCTTTTTGTTTTTCCTGTTGTACTGAACCCGTACCGACCATGACCTCCATACCGAGGTTTTGTACTGAACCACCTAATGTATATACAGTACATACGACATAGGATCGCTTCGACACACGATCTTTTTGATAGCTGACATAAAATTTGACTCGCCATTTGTTTTGACATCCGACGACATGCTCGAAATACGACGATTTATGACAGCGCCGCAGAGTCTTCTTTTTCCTGCAAGACAGACGCACGGCAGATTTTCTTGTGAGAGAAATCAACATGGGTTCCAAGAATTTCAATGCAGGTGGTGAAAAATGTAAATAGGTGACGCTTACCTTTGAAATGTAGATGGAAATCATAGAAAAATATGAGTGTAGTGTGCGCGTCCATGAACTGGCTCGACAACATGGCCGTAGAATGCCTACGATCGCGACGGTTCTCCTCCGACCGCCGATCGCCAGTCTTTATAAGTTTGGGTGACAATTATTATGATTAGGGATGGGAATTGATACGATTTTTACGATTCCGATTCCATTATCGATATTGCTTAACGATTCGATTCTTTATCGATTCTCTTATCGATTCTAATTTCGGGAAAAAGAAGAACAAACATTTTTATTGGCATCAAGTTTGTTTAATCAGAAGTCACAACCTTACAAACTCACAACGAGGTCAAAAGAGGCCCAAAGCCTCAATGTTAACTGTGGCAATAAGTGGCAAATGCACAAGGATGTGTAACATTTTACTGAAACATTTTCTAATAGAAATAAAAAAATATTGGTATATTTTGGCATATAGGTCGTTGTTCTGCCTTTGGCAATGTCCCCAAACTTTTTCCTGTGAGGGCCAAGTAACTTTTCCCTTCTCTGATGAGAGGCCGGGGTCAGTTTGTAACAGAAAAAGTGCGACGATTGCAGGAGTGCGTAAATGTAAAAAAATTATTGTTTTTCAGAAAGCCACAATCAAATAACCCTCTGTGGATTCTTCACGGAACAAAAGTAAATAAAATAAAAATAATAATATAATATAATATAATATAATAATAATAAATAATAATAGCACTATTAATTAAATAGATAATAACCAAATAACCCTCTCTGAGTTATTCACTGAAAAAGCCCAGGAAATAAATAACACTACTGAGGGAGAAAAAAACAAAAAAATTCCAAATGCTCTCTGGAATTGTTCAGGGGGCTGGACCAAATATGGAGCCGCGGGTCGTAGTTTGGGGACCCTGTTTTTATTTTCCAGTATATTGAAATGCATGCCTTTTCGTTTTTATGGCACTTTCACGCTCAAGTGGTGGCGCCCTTGCGCTTCCTCACGCGAAGAAGAGCGCGCTCACGTGAAGAAGAGCGCGCTTACACGCGAAGAAGAAGAAATGCCGCATCCAAGCGAGTGAGCGAGTTAATGAGAAAGGGAAACACTGCCACGAGCCTACGTTCTTTGTTAATGTTTGTAAAACATCTACACAGCCAACGCCTGTATGTATCATCTTTTGGGTTGTTGTTGTGTGTTTCCACTCGCGATCGGACACTTAAATCCAGTTGTGTAGTGGTTTAAACGATGTGCTAATGCTAGCGAACGCATGCTAACTGTTTGTTATTACTGTGTTAGCAGCTAATCATCGCTGATTTACGTTGATGCAAACCTGTTTGTTATTGAGGACGAAATTGATTTGTTTCATTTCTATTTTTAGTTTCAAGTGATGCTTGAATAAAGTCAGCAAATTATTATACCAACGTCTTCTGCATCGTCATTTGGGAGTTTAGATAGCTGTATAGCTAGGACTGAGGCTTAGCATCTCGGTGAGGACATTGCAGTCTGTTCCCTCCCGATGCAGTTATTTCCATCTCGCAATGACTGCAAGTCGCTTTGTTGTAATTTTTCCTCGTGAAGTGAAGACACACTTTCGAGCGTTCGAACCTACGTGCTGTCATTGTTATGTTTACGGCGGCAATGCTCGTGCTAAACTATCGTAACCTTTCATTTTCACCCTTTTTCCTGGTGAAGTGTAGTCAAACTTTGAAGCGAGTGGTTCTTGGCACCATGCTAGTTTGATGCGTCTGGACAACAAGACACGTCACGACGCAATATGCGTCTTTAGGGATCGTTAAAGGGATCGTTAAGGCTTTTTCATTGTGATGTCGAGGCCTTGAAACACTCGGAACCGGTTCCGAATTGGAATCGGATTTCGATTCCCATCCCTAATTATGATTGTGACATCGTCAAAAAAGTTGCCGGCTTCGTCAGGTTTTTATCATTTATTTCAGAACTGGTGCAACACAAGATGCCTACTGTTCACCGCAGTTGACGCCAACAACAACATTAAAGACCAAATGTGAAGAAATTTTTATAAAATGCCAAATAGGGTCACAATTAATGTAATTAAACATTGTCCAACAAATAAAGCATGAAAAAATCATTTATATGTTGTATATTTGACAAAATAATCGCGTTTCCGAAGTTCGAGCCTGAAAGGGGACAAACCCAGAAGTGATACGTCACACCAAGAACAGCGATGGCAGCGCTCCCTACGGCCGCAGTACAAAGCCCTTCAAACAATAATTCAAACAGCGATATAAGCGATAGATCGAGCGCAAGTGAGGAGATCCAAGTTTTTGAAGATGAGGAGGTTGGAATTTTATGTTGGACCGTACATATATTAGCCAGACGCTAATCAGGATGCAAACAACGTGCCCAGACTACCTGACATGGAATGGAGACAAGACCCATCGAGATTACAAGATTGGTAAAATATAGGATGTTATTATTTTTATGTTTTGGAGCATGTCAGGTAAATAAACCACCTACTATTGCCTGGGATAAAAGAAAAGTTTTGACGAATCCTCGATCAAGTTGTGGAATGAACAGTAGAAGCTAGTGACGTTAGCTTTTATTTACCTGACATGTTTCGGCGAACACTTCCGCCTTCGGACTCTGACGAAGGCGGAAGTATTCGCCGGAACATGTCAGGTAAATAAACCATCTACTATTGCCTGGGATAAAAGAAATGTTTTGACGAATTTCTAAGTGTGGGCAAAATGAACTCAGTACAACTATGATCGGGGATTGCCACGAGTTAGCTTTCGGCTAACGTCGCGAGCTTCTACTGTTCATTCGACAACACGATCAGAGTTTTGCCTCGAGTTACCTTTCGGCTAACGTCGCTACCTTCTACTGTTCATTCCAAAACAGTTGGCAGCTCTGCTTTGACAAAGTCATCAGTCATCTATCCAAAAATCACACATACTTTTTTGCAAATCCTTGATCATAAGCAGAACAGTTGAGGAAGCAGGCATCTTCGAAGTGTTTGTAGCAGAGAACACTACTCGATGATGGCGTGAAATTCATTCGCTTCGTGCGAACCAAAGATGTCCATTTACCTGCTCTGCTATCCTTTGGCCACTCATATAACTTTTATTTAGATTGAGAACAATACATCGCCACACACCGCCGTGTCATCTTACCGAGAAGCAATGCAACAATACTGTTCTGTGGCGGACTTCCCTTGCAGTTCTCTGTGTGACGTAATTTCCGAAGATTCCCGAAGATTCTCGAAGAAAAGCATTTTCGTTGTCAAGGGCATTGCTATGGGTTAAACAAAGAATCTGGAAGAGTTGCGTTTAAAAAAATAATGAAAATATGCTTATAATTGTTTAGCTATTGATATTATTCAAAAACATGGTTGGCCAACCTTACTTCATATTTGGTCTTTAAGAAATCACACCTATCTCATTATCACGTCAGTCGTGCGGTGCGTTCAGGTACAGCACGCAAAGCACATCCGCCACATTACAACCCCATTCGTAACATTATTACAGGAATTATTATTATTATTAAATTATTATTCCGATTTTATTCAAAATTTGATTTGCTATGTGTAATTGCCATTTGTAATAGTACCTGCAGTATTTATTTAGGATTTAGTTTAAGTTTTCGAGCTGCGGAATAAATAAATGGAATTGTAATGTATTCTTATGGGAAAATCCTGCTCGGCGTACGACCATTTCGACTTAGAAGGTCCTGGAACGAATTAACTTTGTATATAGAGATACCACTGTAGATATATTTTTCAATATGCAGGTGAGGCTCTGGAACTCCTGACTCGCCTGTCTTTGCTCTTGTTGTTTTGATTAAAAAACTTCACCAAAGTTCATGAATACATCATTCAAGAAAGGTTTAGGGCAAGTGACTATTTTTAGTAGTAAAAAAATATAAATATTATATTGTAGCATTTACCCAAGACAATACCACCTTGGTGATGATAATGCACACTCAGCAGGAAAACGGTACATGATTTTCCGCTAATCGTACCCACCTGGGCGCCACAAACTGTATGTAAAAAAAGTTGCCAGAGAGTTTGAGATGACGCTGGCCATGCTAAATGCTAATGCTAAGAAGAACGCGAATGCTATGCTAACGCTCCGAGCCACCTAGCCAAACATCATCGCGTTTACAATGGCGTCAACACCCCCTTCCATCCTCCCCCTGCCCGCTCTGCGCTATCCAGGGCAGGCAGGATAGCGAATGTCTGTGACAAAATCAGACAACTCAGTACCCTCAGTAACGGTAACAGCGTTGCAATGATGGGAAAAGTAATTAATTAGATTGCTCACTACTGACAAAAAAAAAAAACGCCGTTAGAAACACTAATGCACATATTAACAACACTGCAGGGCACTCATTTAACTCTATGGTTGCCATTGATGGCCATACACGTTCAATACATTTTAAAAACTCCACAACGAACGTTCATTGGCCCTTCCCAACCAATTGCACTAAAACATGAACATTTCACATGCCTCTTGGTAAACACATGCAAAAACACACGTATGCATACACCCAACACACACAAACAGGCACAGTAATAAAGATGCAGAATATACAATAGCACCACCAAAATAGAGGTTCAAATACCACTCAACCTCACTGGGGAGGTTCGTGACCTTTAGCAGGTCAGGAGAACTTGTCCCTGTCCTCCCTTCACTCTTCGCGCGCCTCCCTCGTTCTTTTTTTTTCTCCTTCACTGCGCTCATACATGAACACTTTATCGGACTCACTTATCCTTATCTCTCCCAGGAGAGCTCTGTTCCTCCCACTCTAACACCAAACCCACCCCCTTCCCCTTCACATCTCTTTTGTTACCTTGAACCTCTTTGACAGCAAGGGTAGCTTTTCATCTTTCCACCCATCATATATGTGACAGTCACTTTACACAACTCAACTCTGAAGACTGTGGTTGGGGAATATTTTGAATGTGATCGGACAAGCTATTTATACCCGAGGATCCAAACTGAGTATACAATAATAGTTAAAAATATCGCCACTAGCTAATGCTGTCAAATTTATCGCGTTAACGGGCGGTAATTATTTTTTTTAATTAATCACGTTAAAATATTTGACACATATAACGCATGCACGGAATGACCAGCTCATGCATGGCCTCAAACAGATTACAATGACGCACTTCAGAGCTAAGAGGCAGAGAAAGGTGTCTTGTTTTGTGCTTTTTCTTAACAAAGATATACCACACGCGACTTGCTTGCACTTTGTTTCTTCATTAGCAAATTCATCTTCAACATTAACACAGCTTACGGCTCTCGGCAGGCCGTAACTCTAACCCACTCCTGCATCATGTGAGTAAACAACGTTGGCGCCGCGTGCACTTCAAGGTGCCTCGGATAATTCTACATCAGAATATTACAAAAGGCGAGTGGACATAGGCGTTTATTGGACCGCGCCGTTTAATGGCATAAGCTTCGACAACTCCTTCACAACAAACATAAGTATCATTTAGTGAAAGCACAACAAAAATAATATCTCTTCAAAAAAACAAAAAAAAACAATGTTCAAAAAAAGAAAAGCGCTTCAATCTGTATTAATGAGGCCCTATTCTCACACAGTTAAACTTTGGTCAAACTCTATTTAAACATTTCGTTTAGTTCAACAAATACACTGGATGGCAATATTTATTCACAATATACAAACTATTAGAGGTCTCCTACGTTGTGAAGCCAGCACTCAAATGAGGTGAATTACAATGGATGGACCAGTAAACAGGAAACTATGCCGTCAGTCGAGGGACAAAACACCCTATTTGGCTTGATTTTTAAGTTAATTTAATACTCGCCATTGACACCTTGTGGTGTATTTGTTGTATCTAGTTTATTCTTTTATTGAAAATTTTACAAATTTTAATAAAATGAAAACATTAAGAGGGGTTTTAATATAAAATTAGTATAACTTGTACTAATATTTATCTTTTAAGAACTACAAGTCTTTCTTGTGGATCCCTTTAACAGAAAGAATGTTAATAATGTTAATGCCATCTTGCGGATTTATTGTTATAATAAACAAATACAGTACTTATGTACAGTATGTTGAATGTATTCAGTATACTGTATCTGTCCTGTCTTATCTTTCCATTCCAACAATTACAGAAAATATGGCATATTTTAGAGATGGTTTGAATTGTGATTAATAACGATTAATTAATTTTCAAGCTGTGATTAACTCGATTAAAATTTCAATCATTTGACAGCTCTAGCACTAACACAACGCCTGATACTTTTTCTGCATATATTTTAAAACTGTGTCAAATGTAAAAGTCGATTAACTCAGTTTACAGAACAATGGTAATATTTTTGTTTAGTTATTTGATTTTTACAAGACATGGAGTAACAGAGCTGCAGGTTACAGGGTTGCATAAAATTTTGGGAGCATTTTCACTGCCAATATACCCTTGAAATGCGAACTCATTTTCAGTCTCCCTTTTAGTTTTGTGTTATGTTTTTCTGTTAAGCACTTTGGTAAAACTCTGGCTGTTGTGAAACACTGGAAACAAATTCAAACAAATGATTACCGTATTTTTCAGACTATAAGTCGCACCCGAGTATAAGTCGCACCATCCCAAAAATGCGCAATGAAGACGAAAAAAACAAAACAAAACATATAAGTCGCACTGGAGTATAAGTCGCATTTTTGGGGGGAAATTTACTTGATAAAATCCAATCCGTAGAACAGATATGTCATCTTGAAAGGTAATTTAAAATAAGAATACAATAGAGAACAACATCCCGAATAAGCGTATAGTATGATAATGTTACATGATGCATGAACAACGAAATGTGGCCGGTATGTTAACATAACATAGCTATTAAGAGTTATATACTGTAGATAACTATAGCATAAAGAACATGCTAACAGGTTTACCAAACCATCAGTGTCATTTCAAAACACAAAAATAACATTTGAAATGAAATAATAATGTGTTAACAATTCCGCACATAAGTCGTTCCAGAGTATAAGTTGCACCCCCAGCCAAACAATGAAAAAAACTGCGACTTATAGTCCAAAAAATACGATAAGTTTGTCACTGATAATGCCGTCAAGTTTATCACTTTTTACTTTTATTCATTTCAAGGTGACTCAGCAGTGGTGGGGCGCCCCCCCCCCCCGGGGCGCCCCCCCCCCCCCCCCCCCCCCCCCAACACCATCTATTGAAGAGTCACCACTTGGGCTCAGTCCTGGAATTCATTTTCCTCATCAAGTATTCTCCTTGGAGCGTCACCTTTCCCATGGCAGTCATCCAACACCCATTTCGTCGGTGTGCATTTCTATCTTTTTCAAGCATCAAGCAGGTGGATAGAAAGTACAGATCTCTGAAGAAGCATCAGTGGCAAGTTCGGGAAAGATGGCAGTGATTCAGTCAGACAGGGTTTGCTAAAGGAAGTGGGATGGATGTAGTAAGAGGGGTTGATATTTTGGGAGGAGGTGTAGAGCACCACCTGGTATTCCTTAAAACCAAGGAAAATGCCTGGAGAAATGATAATAAAATAGAGAGAAGTCGTTGCGCCTTCTGTTGCTGACAGGAGCTGTGTATGTGCCCTGTGAGAGGCAGTGTACGTGTGTGTGTATGTGATGAATAATTCATAGCCCTTCATTAAGGAGCGAAAGCGCGAGCGGGTGATTGTGTGTGGGCGTGTTGGCGTGCGCACGTGTGTGTGTTTGCGTGCATGCGTACACTTGGATTCTCGGTGCCACGCCGCCTGCCTTGTGGCTGCCATCTGGCTTCACGCCATCAGAGTGCCACCCTCCACAGCTCTCGCTCCTGCAAACATGACAGGAGAGGAGATGCGATGGAGAGACATGGGGTGGTGTTGTGGGGCATTGTGTGGGTGGGGTACCAGTTGAAGTGGTAGGCAATGGGGGGAAAAGGGGCTACAGCCTGAAGTTACCTTCTCAGCTTTACTGATATCATGTGACGTCCACAGTCTGGTATGAAGAGATGGGTAGTTGGATGTAAAGCGTAATGACAGTCCATCAAATGTGATGCAATGTGATGCGTGTCATGTCAGTTTACCCCTTGCACTGTTACACTCTTCCTCTTCACTTCATTCTCAATAGGGCGTGATGTGTTTCATTAGAATATCCTGATGTGTTTTGCTACTGGCCACTTTGTTCAAATATTAACAGCACAGATATTGAGAAATAGTTTGATACACACAAGAATACAGTTCACACATTAGTCACTAAAGATGCTCAAATTTCCGCTTTTCTTTTTGGCTTGTCCCAACAGTGGTTGCCACAGTGTGCCATCTTTTTTTTTTTGCGTGCCATCTTTTCCTATCTATGCCTACACTCTACATCTGGGATGCACGAATAAATTGGTAACAGGTCGAGTAGTTTGATCAGCCAAGTGGTCCAGGGTCCAAATGTGAGAGGAGTGGTAGGGGTCAAGACGATAACTTTTTTTTTTTTTAATTGGAATTGGACAATTCTTCATCTCATTTTATCTTCATATTGTTCTCATTTCAATCCATAAATGCCCCCCCCCCCCCCCCAGTCCTCCCTTTTCTGTTTTTTAATCAGACCTGTTATGGTTTGTAATTTTACACTTTTCTGCATCTCGTAACTTATTTTTTTCCATTATTATCCTGTAATACTAGTTTCAACAGTGCAGGTATATTTTGCAATGATTATTATGCATTCTTCAAGAATCTGATCTCTTAAGCTCCATCGAAAGAACTATATGAAGGATTATACCTTTTAAACATAATTGTCAGGTAGGTATGACATACAGTATATATGTTCATACATCAATCTTTATTACATTAATGATTAGACGTTAGGGGTGAAGGATATTGGAAAAAACTTACCTCGCGACTTTTTGGAAGTTTGCAATATATTGCGATAAACAGTATATTGCAATATTAAAACTAGAAGAATTTTCACATGATGAATTGAATAGCTCTGTTTGGGAAGACTTTGGCTGATTTGGTTTGATTGGTTTATTTTATTAGATAGTTTATCCTGAGTTTCCCCATTGTTTTTTTTTCATTTATCCTTGTATTCAATTTTTTTCCCTTTATTTTATATTCTTTAAACAATTTAACATATTCTTCATTATAGATGTTATAGGTGCTTCAGTCTACTTTAATTATTATTCATTTCTCTAAGAACTGAAAGTGCAAAAAATTGCAAAACTGCAATATATGATTGTATTTATATAATACCGTTTAATCCAGGCTAATGGGGTTTATCTGTGAATGATCAAGATTGTTGTATATAAAAGGGATACAGGGTTACAGGTCTCTGCACACTTGTTGCTTTTATGAAGCAAACCAAAAGTTTACGTGTACAAAAATAATAATAATAATAATCGCACATCCTGCGATAGGACTATTGCGCATTCGCACATCGTGATGATGATATTCAAACGATACATTGTGAAGGCCTATTAGACATAATTCGTGTCACAGGGGGGCTGGCACACATACCAGCGGACTTTGGTTGAGAGGCATGGTATGTCTCCGACTGGTCACCGGCATTGCAGATAAAGACATATAACCAGTTACACGTTCATGCCAAGCAGGGTGTTATTGCTGAGCATACGTATATGAGCTTATGCTGTTGAATTGTGTTTAGAAAATTACATCACTGAAAGGTGAAGAACATAGCCCTTGCATGCATCCTTTAATCTTTCTGTTTGTTGCCCTGGAAAGAAAATGTTTGGACACCTCCCAACTGTGGATAACAAAGCATTTCCGACACTTCTCATAATAATACTTTGCCACTCCGTTTGATTGATGCAGTGAATTAAAAACATTATAAACACATTTGAATTATGAATTCTCTAAACAGATGCTGACAAATAATTATTAGACATGTGTTTTGTTTGAATAGGAGAAAGATTTAAAATAATAATGATAATATTAATAAAAACCTGGGTACAAATACAAATTTAAATTTTAACCTTGTTTATTCTTAAAAAGTATCGGTACTTTCTATTCTACATTTAATTTCAACGTTGTCAGTTCCTTTAAGTCAACAAATACAAGAAGACATGAAGATTATTAAGCATTAGTTTGTATGACTGATATGTAATGCATGCCCATTAGAACACAAGAAAGCAACAAATGTGGTTGTCTTCAATATACTGTGGTGTATTTAGATGTATTGCCAGGTGTTAGTGTGGTGTACTGCATGGGTCTTTTTGTATGTGTTTATCCATCTGGAGTGGGTCCACCAGGTCATAGTAATCTCGCAGCAATCTTACTGTGCAATCATCGCCGTGCCCAGCAGGTGGTACAGCAGAAGGCTGGGGAGAGAAGTTTCTTCACATCGACTTTAAACCAAGAGGAATTGTGTGATACTCAGTGCTCTTAAACAAACAGGACGCAGTCATACATAAAGATGGGCAGCACATTTTCATATCACACAACAGCGTTTGTCTTCAATATGACGCTCAGTCATCAAGATTAAGACTAAGCTGTACTTAGGGTGTCGTCAAATGCAAGGTGACTGATAAAAAAATGTATATATAGCAATAAAATATGAGGATAAGGTTGGAAAATCTAAGCCCAAAAATATATACATTAGATAAAGGAATTTAGTCGATATCAGTTTCAGAAGACTGAAGCCATGAAATGTCAAAAAACACACTGACTCAAACTAACCTGGTTTTTGCATATACAGTGGGGCAAATAAGTACTTAGTCAACCACGAATTGTGCAAGTTCTCCTACTTGAAAAGATTAGAGAGGCCTGTAATTGTCAACATGGGTAAACCTCAACCATGAGAGACAGAATGTGGGGGAAAAAAACAGAAAATCACATTGTTTGATTTTTAAAGAATTTGTTTCCAAATTAGAGTGGAAAATAAGTATTTGATCACCTACAAACAAGCAAGAGTTCTGGCTGTCAAAGAGCTCTAACTTCTTCTAACGGGGTCTAACGAGGCTCCACTCGATACCTGTATTAATGGCACCTGTTTTAACTCATTATCGGTATAAAAGACACCTGTCCACAATCTCAGTCAGTCACACTCCAAACTCCACTATGGCCAAGACCAAAGAGCTATCGAAGGACACCAGAGACAAAATTGTAGACCTGCACCAGGCTGGGAAGACTGAATCTGCAATAGGTAAAAGGCTTGGTGTAAAGAAATCAACTGTGGGAGCAATTATTAGAAAACGGAAGACATACAAGACCATAATCTCCCTCGATCTGGGGCTCCACGCAAGATCTCACCCCGTGGCGTCAAAATGATAACAAGAACGGTGAGCAAAAATCCCAGAACCACACGGGGCGACCTAGTGAAAGACCTACAGAGAGCTGGGACCACAGTAACAAAGGCTACTATCAGAACCACAATGCGCCGCTACTATCAGTAACACAATGCGCCGCCATGGACTCAAATGCTGCACTGCCAGACGTGTCCCCCTGCTGAAGAAAGCACACATCCAGGCCCGTCTGCGGTTCGCTAGAGAGCATTTAGATGATCCAAAAGAGGACTGGGAGAATGTGTTATGGTCAGATGAAACCAAAATAGATTTTTTTGGTAGAAACACAGGTTCTCATGTTTGGAGAAGAAAGAATACTGAATTGCATCCGAAGAACACCATACCCACTGTGAAGCATGGGGGTGGAAACATCATGCTTTGGGGCTGTTTTTCTACAATGGAACCAGGACGACTGATCTGTGTAAAGGAAAGAATGAATGTGGCCATGTGGCGAGCGATTTTGAGTGAAACTGTCCTTCCATCAGCAAGGGCATTGAAGATGAGGCGTAGCTGGGTCTTTCAGCATGACAATGATCTCAAACACACAGCCAGGGCAACAAAGGAGTGGCTTTGTAAAAAGCATTTCAAGCTCCTGGAGTGGCCTAGCCAGTCTCCAGATCTCAACCCCATAAAAAATCTCTGGAGGGAGTTGAAAGTCTGTGTTGTCCAACGACATCCCCAAAACATCACTACTCTAGAGGAGATCTGCAAGAAGGAATGGGCCAAAATACCAGCAACAGTGTGTGAAAAGCTTGTAAAGAGTTACAGAAAACGTTTGGCCTCCGTTATTGCCAACAAACGGTACATAACAAAGTATTGAGATGAACTTTTGGTATTAACCAAATACTTTTTTTCCACCATGATTTGGCAAATAAATCAAACAATGTGATTTTCTGTTTATTTTTTTTTTCAACATTCTATCTCTCATGGTTGAGGTTTACCCATGTTGGCAATTACAGGCCTCGCTAATATTTTCAAGTTTGAGAACTTGCACAATTAGTGGTTGACTAAATACTTACTTGGCCCACTGTATAAGTGCTTTGTTTTCGCGCCAGAATCCAATGTGGGTTATGTAATGAAGACATTGTGTCCACCTGTAAGTGACATCAGGTCTGTCTGACGTCATGTCTTTGTTTCTGCACACAATTGAACAAAACTACAAATCCATTCAGAAGAGCCATTGTAACCAATCAGAAGACAAGCAATGTCATTATGTATTTGTTTTATTTACCACAGGTGAGGTGCCTTCGTCTGAGTTGCTGATAGAACAAGTCAGTGTCGAATGTTTCCTGGTAATGTAATCCAAGACATGGTCTGATTGCGAGAACAAAGGTAATTTGTCAGTGATCGGGTCATCTTTTTGTCTACTTCTTCTTCAAAGTGACTGTCAATGAATGGGAAATTCTTCAGGTTACTTCAACCCCAATACTTGGTAAACGATAAATGTAGCTACAGTACATAGAGCGCACCCCCCAAATTTCATATAATTAAAAAAAAAAAAAATTTTAAAGGACATCTAAAACCCACATGGGATATTATGGGGCTAGATCAGCCTCATAATGAACACACACATCTAACACAAAACACACAAGCATTGTGGGATTTATAAACACATAACACGAAACACGCACACATCCATCCATCCATCCATCCATCCATCCATCCATCCATCCATCCATCCATCCATCCATCCATCCATCCATCTACTGCTTAGTCCAGGGTCGGGTCGCAGCAGCTTTAGCAGGGAAGCCCAGACTTCCCTCTCCCCAGCCACTTCAACCAGCTCATCCGGCAGGATCCCAAGGCATTCCCAGGCCAGCAGAGAGACATATAGTCTCTCCAGCGTGTCCTGGGTCGTCCTCGGGGCCTCCCGCCGGTGGAAAATGCCCGGAACACGGTCCAGGAGGCATCCGAACTAGGTGTCCAAGCCACCTCAACTTGCTCCTCTCAACGCGGAGGAGAAGTGGCTCGACACCAAGTCCATCCCGAATGACCAAGCTTCTCACCCTATCTCTAAGGGAGAGCCTGGCCACACTGCGGAGGAAACGCATTTCCACCACTTGTATCCGGAATCTGGTTCTTTCGGTCACGACCCACAGTTCGTGACCATAGGTGAGGGTAGGAATGTAGATCGACTGGTAAATCAAGAGCTTCGCCTTTCGTCTCAGGCCTTCTCCACCACTACGGACAGGTGTAGAGTCCGCATCACTGCACTGCATCGCCGCACCGATCCGCCTGTCGATCTCCCGCTCCCTTCTACCCTGACTCGTGAACAAGACCCAAAGATTCTTAAAGAGCATACGGCAGGAGAAAAAAGTCTTAAATGGCATTATTATGTGAATTAGAATCATATTTTGAGACGATTTGACTATATACAACAATTTAGCAAATCGCAGATGACGAGAAATTAGTCTTTTAATCTGCCGGTTAGCCACGCCTACCATTATAGGGCTTTAGCGTCCCCAACAGGTGGATGACGTCAGCGGTAGACTGGGCTCATCGGTTTTACTATTCAGCCCATTGAGGGGGAATTATTCAGAACGAGAAAAACGCGACGAAGAGAGCCGCAAAATGTCATTGTTTCAGTCTCTCTACTCCAATATTTTTACAGGATATTCTTTTTATTCAAGTACTTTTCCCCAAAAGCTATATAAATGGCTTGAGAAGGACCAGTCAGCCCGTCGAGGGGGAACTATTCACAACGAGGAAAACGCAACGAAGAGAGCTGCAAAATGTCAGTTTCTGTCTCTTTACTTCAATATTTTTACAGGATATTCTTTTTATCCAAGTATTTTTCCCAATTGCTAAATAAATGGCATGGTCATGACAAATAACAGTCTTGTGCTAAATGGAATACGAAATAATAAAAATGCATTTATTCAGGACGACATAGCAAAATTACTCCATAATGGTCAAAACTGTCAACGTCACCTTTACTGTCGCACCTCCCGAACGATATTTTATGACACCTAAATCGGACATATGTCATTTCCCTTCCCCGGCTTCTGAGAATGTAAACAAATCAAAAGGCGTGACAGCTAGCCGACATGCTAACCCGAACCGAGTGATGTTTCAAAGTCTTCGAAGCGGAAAATCACACATAACTAGCCTGGATTTATTGACATGACGACTGGGTTGTCGATTGTCTTTGCGGATCAGGAAACCGCCCGGTGGAGAGCAATTTACAGTTCGTTCCCCGGAGGAGGGCGGATGCAGTTGTTGTGCAGCTAACGTGCTGCTAATGAGCATGAGGAGAGCTTTTTACATGCCTATCAATGATCAAACATAAGTAGTCCTTTATTTAAAGAAAGCTTGTAGTGTTTACTTTGTAATCGCTGTATTAATATTTGACATAGATGTTTACTCACTTCCTCATAAGTCCAATGGTCCCACAGTAAATATCCACGGTGAATGGGAACCTTTTGAAACTCCAAAAAGGCGCATATGCCTCTCCCTCATACAGAATGATTTTTCTGCAGCCGTTTGGCTGGCGTGATGCGAAAAATAAACGTATTAATCCGCAAAATCAGCTGAATCCTTCATTCCTCATACACAACAGTACGCTGTATAGTGAAGAGGCAACTTCTACCGTACACGTCACAGCGCCCTCCTCCTCAATGCAAGACCGAAGCCGGAAGTCACTCGTTTTCATGGCGCGGGATTCAAAAAACTAAATAAATATAGCGATCGCTTCCACACACATCCAAGCGGTCCATATCATTCAGGAGCTTAAAATACCGCGTGTATTATGAAATAAACATGCTTTTTCGTGTCACATGCACTTTAAACTCCTCTACTTGGGGAAGAATCTCATCATCGACTCGTAAGATGACGCCACCCTTTTTCCGACTAAGGACCATGGTCTCGGATTTGGAGATGCTGATCTTCATCCCGACCGCTTCACACTCAGCTGCGAACAGGGGTGAAAGTGGCTAGAATTTCTTGCCGGAACTCCCTAACATAAAGTTCGCCACAGAGCCCTTTTTTTTTTTTTTTTTCCTTTTAAACATTGGGTTTTGACAGTTGCCGTCATATTTTCGGGATCAAAGCACCGTATCCGGTGCGTTCCGGCCCACTTTCAGCCCTGGCTTCGAACCACTCCGATGAGAGTTGGAGGTCA
Organism: Corythoichthys intestinalis; assembly: GCF_030265065.1. Lineage (NCBI taxonomy): Eukaryota > Metazoa > Chordata > Actinopteri > Syngnathiformes > Syngnathidae > Corythoichthys > Corythoichthys intestinalis. The sequence goes on along the minus strand of NC_080395.1, from coordinate 54,563,213 downwards.
CAGCTTGATGAAGCCAACAGCACCACATAATCTGCAAAAGCAGAGATGCAATGCTGAGGCCACTAACCCGGACCCCATCAACGCTTCAGCTGCGCCTAGAAATTCTGTCCATAAAAATTATAAACAGAATCGGTAACAAAGGGCAGCCTTGGTGGAATCCAACCGTCACTAGGAATGAATTCGACTTATTGCCGGCAATGCGGACCAAACTCTGACACCGGTCGTAGAGGGACTGGACAGCCCTTACCAAGGGGCTCGGTATCCCGTACTCCCAGAGCACCCCCCCTCACAGGACTCCCTGAGGCACACGAGGAGCCCGGCCGGACTCAGCCAGAAAAGGCAACGTGGGCCCCGTTCCAATGGGCTCACCACCTGTGGGACGCGCCATACGGGTCAGGTGCGTAGGGAGTTGGGATGGCAGCCGAAGGCAGGGGCCTTGGCGGTCCGACCCCCAGCTACATAGCATCCTCATCATAGTCTAAAGCAGATATCCGTCCTTTTAAAATCTTATTTCGCAACCCATGGCTTCAAGGCCAAAACATACAGAACTTTTAATAGCAATAATATGGGTTTTTTGGAAGTGAACAGAACTCAATTATGTCATAATTATTACTGTGTTGTTGTAAACTCAGTGCGCAATAAAATGCAGTTGGTCATCCTTGCTATGTTCTTCTCGTATCGTCTCCTGTTATGAACCTGTCCATGAATGACGAACTGGCCATATCCCTTTAAATCTGGCCTAGGTTGGGACGTTGTCTCCATGAGATTACTGCACACTCTCCTAGGCTCCACAGATGGGAGAGACAAGCTGCCAGCTGGCACAGGGACACCCACTATCCCCACTGGATAACGGCCAACAGGCCTGGTTCTGTGGTCGCCGCTCTCCCCATTCACTCTCCTGGTTCTTACTTCTCCAACATTCTGCTCTAGCGCTGCTCACAGTCTCCCCTTTTGGACATATATTACTTCTCTTTCGCACGCTGATGTTTTCGCACTTCATAAAAGCTTCAAGATTAATGAAATGAATTTTTAGTCCATTAAGGTGGTTTATAAATCCTAATTACTTCTATGACCATTGAATCAGATTATTTTGGCACTAAAATCTCAGAGGAAAGAGAGGAGTGATGTGACTTGACCCTGCAATAGTGAGGATAGCGATTGACTTCAAGATTGATGGTCATGGAGCAATAATGAGTTCTTGTAGTAATAATTATAATCCACATGCAGCAAACCAGTGGATGTAATATTTTATATCCGGCTCAAGTTTTTCACCATCTTATACTATACTTTTTAGTGGGAAAAACTCCTTAAACTAATTTTGGAAGCTAGTCTAAGCGCACCCTGTCTAAAGAAATTAAACAAGTGATCCAGCTGTGCATAGCTCTTGATTTATTTCTCTTTGGGAATGTCACAGATGGTGATCAAAGCACAGCCCGCCTGCCGTATGCAGCATAAGGCCTGCAATGGAAGATAGTAAGTTGTTAAATCCAGAATGTAATCTTATTTTAGAGGCAAAGCTCCTGCAGGATAAGATACATTCTTTTTTTTTTTCTTCCACTTGAAAAAAGAAAGTACGATAAACACTAAATGAATCTAGTCATATGCGGCCAAATGCCGCAAGAGTTTCTTCTTCTGAATTTGTATGAAAATGTTTGCAAGTTAATATAACTAAGTGCAAAGTGTAGGTTTTGTGCTTGTATTGTTTACCTCTCCAAGTAAAGCTACAAGTGTCTGATGAATGAGCATATCGATGTAACATTTTAATTTGTGTCAAGGGAAAATAATACAGCATGAAAATATTCCACGGCAGAGACTTGACACCATATGTCGTGGCAAAGGTTTTACCACACAAAGACACATGTAGACTGCATCAATCAAAGCTCGCACAGCCATCGGGATATCTAAAATATACAGGCTTCTATCTCAATGACCATCTGGCATGCAAGCAAAACTTACATGGCCTCATGAGAAGACACATAAAGACACATTCCCCTGCAGCAGTCAAAGAAAACTAAAAACAAAGCAATGCAAATCCCCAGATGTGCAGAAAGACAGGAGGAAGATGAGGATGAGAGGATTGGGAGGAGGAGTGAAGTGCCTGGAAAGAAGGGGTGCGGCGGGATAGTCTGATTGGGGAGGAGGAGGAGGCTTGTTGGGGGTGGGGGTAGCAGGCTGTCTGTTTGCTACTCTTTAAAAGGCAGCGGGCGCTGTGTGCAGATTAATAAACAGGAGGTAATAGCAGAAGGACTCTATATTTATTTTTTATCTTAAATGGTGCTTGTTTGTCGAGCTGGATGAATATTGACTGTGAAATTGGGATCAGGGGCGACACATGCCAGCGCTCTGCCTTATCTCTAGGATGCAGGCAGGCCTGGGGCTATTATCATTGTGCCACAGCAGCGTGCCGGCACTCCAGCGCTCTCAAAGCCACCACATTCCCTTTGTATCTGCCTGGAGAAGCCTGTTTACCTTTCACTGGCTTGATATTCCTATTAGAGTCGCTGACTATTTACTCACTGCCTCCTCCTCTTTCTCTGCCACCGCCGGGCACTGTGCTGTCTCTCATCACTCCCTCTTTATGCTTCTTTCTCTTCTCTTCTCTTGACAATCCCTATCTCATTCTTTCTACCCATTTGTCATTTTGAATTGTATCTTTTGCCCTGCATCTGCCTCTGACCTTCACTGTTTTGGACACAGCTTTTGCTGCTCAAAAGTGAGCAAAAAAAAAAACTAAAAGACTTATTTTCTGTTGGCTGATAGCTTGACATATCAGTCAACAGCATCAAAGTGTCCTCGTCAGCCATTTTGACCTAGCAAGGTAAAGCAATTTCCTCAGCAAGATCACACTCGGCAGACATGGCCAATTTATATGTTTTGACCATCCATCCATCCATCCATCCATCCATCCATCCATCCATCCATCCATCCATCCATCCATCCATCCATCCATCCATCCATCTCCTGCTTACACCAGGGTAGGGGTCGCAGGGCAGCAGCTTTAACAGGGAAGCCCAGACTTCCCTCTCCCTAGCCACTTCAACCAGCTTCTCCGCAGGATCCCAAGGCCTTCCCAGGCCAGCCGAGAGACATAGTCTCTCCAGCGTGTCCTGGGTCATCCCCGGGGCCTCCCGCAAGTGGGACATGTCCGGAACACCTCTCCAGGGAGGCATCCAGGAGTCAACCAAACAAGATGCCCGAGTCACCTTAGCTGGCTCGTCTCAACGCGGAGGAGTAGCGGCTCGACGCTGAGCCCCTCCTGGATGACCAAGCTTTTCACTCTATCTCTAAGGGAGAGCCCAGCCACCCTGCGGAGGGAACTCATTTCGGCCGCTTGTATCCGGGATCTTGTTCTTTCGGTAATGACCCATAGCTCGTGACCATTGGTGAGGGTAGGAACGTAGATCGACTGGTAAATCGAGAGCTTCACTTTTCGGCTCAGCTCCATCTTCACCACTACGGACCGGTGCTCCGGTTTCCCTTGCCCGGACATGGGTTACCGGGGCCCTCATCTGGAGCCAGGCCTGGAGGTGGAGCTCGAAAGCAAGCGTCTGGTGGCCAGTCCTGTCCCCAAGGGGCCCGGCCAGGCACAGCCTTAAAAGGCAACTTGGGTTCCCCTTCCCATGGGCTCACCACCAGTGGGATGGGCCAAAAGGGTTGGGTGCATAGGGAGTTGGGCAGCAGCCAAAGGCAGGGGCCTTGGCGGTCCGACCCTCAGCTGCAGAAGCTAACTCTTGGGACATGGAATGAATTTTTTGACCAATATTTCTAATTGTACTTGGTATAGTTTAATCTGTAGGTGTCTGGGAGTGTCGGTTTTGGATGAAGACTTGGTAAATACACATGAAATTCAAACACTTGGATGATCCCTTGAAGCATCAGCTGACAGATCTGGGTTCTTGTTGTCATATTGTGCCTAACTTGAGGACTCAGGAGAGAAAACAAAAGGCTCCACCTTTCACAAACTTCAAAAAGTCTTAGTGAAGTGCAAAGACAAGCATGGTCTATGATTATGACAATCAAGAAAAGTGAATTTGTGTCCTTCCTGGCAAGTAAAAAAGAGGTCACACCTACTAAATTTTAGGAGAAAATCCTATTTGTTCATATATAACTCACACAATACTGCAGGTGTCCAACTTGCATGATGGGATTTTTACACCAAAAGATATGCAGCTCATTGGCGTGTAAAGAAAAAATCATTAATTAACCAAAGTAAGTAAAAAAGTAAGTGGAGGACTATTTTTTTATAGTCTGAAAATTAAGGTATTTCAAATGGTAGCTGAAAAAACTGCAGCTGACAAAAAATGTGATGTTCCTTACAAACAAAGTCAGCTCAATCTAACCAAATGCTGCAGAATATGGATGCATACATGCATAGTAGCAGAAAAGCAAAGAAGAGCAAACTTGACTTTGCTTGATTCTACAATAAATTACAATAGAGATTACAAATTTAAACAATGACAGTTAACCTTTTTGTTCTACATATTTCTTCATTTCATAACCCAGTTACCAACAGCTGTATGTTTTGTTCAGTGTGGTGGCGTACAATGTTATTTGTAAAATTTCAGTGTCAGAAAGTTGACAGTGAATTGATCTATCAGCAGAAGATTGACTTAAGTGCCAAATTTAATAAATGGCTTTAAGAACACACTCAACAGTAGTATTGCCCGGCATCAATCATATTGCGGTTTGCTTTTGGTGGCTGCTTCTTGGGGTAGTGACTTGTAGTGGTCATCTTGGAACGCTGAAACGTTTTATTACATTGCTGGGATCTTTTTAATGCAAAGCACAATAAGCAGTGGTGAAACAAATCAGAGCCAGGCCGGGGGCGAGGAATATGACATGGCCCCTTAGACCGAAATAATGAAGATCATCATTACATCATTTTATAACATACATTACACATGCCCACACCAGTGGGGCTTAAAAGCCTGAGCACAACAGAGATTAACTATGTCATTTTGAAGTCCATCAAATGGACATGAAGAATGATGAATAAAGAGAACAACAAAAATATTGGTAGTAGGCTACATAGCCCCTAATAAAACAACACCATGTACCTACCGAAGACATATATTTTCAAATTTTAAATAGCTCAAAAACAACCTGTGGCTCTCTTTACCATTACGATCGCAGTTATTTTTATGGGACAAAATGATAGGACCATTGAAAAGAAATTGGAAAATGCTTTGACAAAAATCAGTAATTTTCTGCCAGAAGGCACCAGATGTGGTGCAAACCCAGAAGACCATCCTTCCTCCAACTAGCTTTCTGGCAGCTGTTCCTATCTGAATTTTACTGCATCACCTGCGGGCAAGTAAGAGAAAATCAGAAAAGAGCAGCTTAAAGACAATTAAGTGGCACACCTGAGGGAAGAATATCAGTTACATAGCTGGCTTACTAAACTTTCCAGTTTGACATTCAAGAGACTACAGTACTGGTCTCCTCTCCTGAGGGAAGGGCACACAGATTCCTCCAATGATGTCTATGTCTTCTCTGACGGATGATCTTAAGCGAATTTTTAGAGGGGTGTCGGGGTGGGAGTTATCTCTCTCGTCCATGCAGGGTATGCTAAGGGGCTTGAGGCGTTGTATGCCGCATGCCACGCCATGAGGCGGGATAAGAAGCAAACAAACATACAGGCAGCGCTTGGTAACCCTGATCACAGTGTCTGCCAGGGTCCTGATAAGCTGACAGGCAGGAGAGGACTGTTAGAGGTGGAGGGGACAGGCGGTGGGCATGTTGACATTGGACCATTCTTTCCTGAGCTCCAATATCATGACAAGAGGGATTTTGTGAAAGGTTCTGAGCAATTAAAATGTAAATTTTATATTGGCACCATATCTCAGACAAGTGCAAACACTGTACAAGTATTTGTAACAATATGCAACAGTTTGTGTCCATCAAGGATAAAAAGCTCTGGACAACTATCATTACCTAATTAAATTTAAAATTTGTCACAGTTTTGCATAAAGTTGCGGTTTGAGTGTGTGTGTTTTATTTCTTGCAAGATTATGATTTACTTTGCCAATTAAACCATCCACCCAGCAAAGTGTATCCTGTTCACTGTTGGGTATTATTCAGTGCCCAAGAATTAATTACCAGTTTCAGAAACATTGATTATCATCTGTTCTAATTCGTCCCGAGGTTTGAATGCCACTTTGAATAGTTGTTTGTCTATATGGGACCCATAAATAAGCAACCAGATGTATATCACTCCTTTTCCAGACAACTGGGATGGGTTCAAGCTCATCCATTACTAACCATTTTCTTCTCCCTACCTGTATCTGAATCGCAGCAACCTAAGTCGAGAAGCCCAGATTTTCCTCTCTTTAACCAGTTTGTCTGAGGAGAATCAGAGAGGTTCTCAAGCCAAATGGAAGACAACGTCGTCTTTGATTTTGTTTTGTTGATCAAAGTCCAAAGCACATGACAATAAACGAGCATGAGCAATACAATTTACCAGTCAAATAAAGCCCCGTGAAGCCTTGAACTTTTCCATGCAACTGTTTTGAGAAAAGGTTCATTACTTGAGGCTTCATGTGCACACCCTCCACCCCCTGGCCTCTTGATGCTTTGGAAACACTGCCAACATATTATAAAAACACTATCAGTTGATTAAGTGTGGATCATTCATCTATACTATTACGAATAATATGTGGGTAATTTCAATGCAGAACATTAGTATAAAAATATAGTCATGATTACGAATGCTGACTTCACCTAGTCCAATTGGACCAATAGGATATACAGTGTATCACAAAAGTGAGTACACCCCTCGCATTTCTGCAGATATTTAAGTATATCTTTTCATGGGACAACACTGACAAAATGACACTTTGACACAATGAAAAGTAGTCTGTGTGGCGCTTATATAATCGAGATAATTTTCCCCTCAAAATAACTTAAAATATAGCCATTAATATCTAAACCCCTGGCAACAAAAGTGAATACACCCCTATGAAAAAACGTATATCCCTATATGTCCAAATTGAGTACTGCTTGTCATTTTCCCTCCAAAATGTCGTGTGACTCATTACAGGAGTGCTGTCAGCATTGCTACAGAGATTGAAGAGGTGGGGGTCAGCCTGTGCTCAGACCATGCGCCGCATTCTACATCAAAGTGGTGTGCATGGCTATCACCCCAGGAGGAAACCTCTTCTGAAGACGGTACACAAGAAAGCCCGCCCGTCTCATCAGACCATAGGACATGATTCCAGTAATCCATGTGTTGTTGACATGTCATCAGCAAACTGTTTGCAGGCTTATCAAATGTAATATTCTTATTATTGTTTATCCTGAAAGTTAATTTATCTCATTGGGAGAGATCAGTGTAACCGGTTTTGATCTGGCGATGCGATCCGTCCCCCCTCAAGTCAAGCCCATGCCGAAACTAAAACCACAAGGCTAAAAGCCCGGGCTTGCCTGCTTTTTTGAAGGCATCGAAGGTGTTTTCCTTGGCATGCATTTCACCTGCTTGCACCCGTGCATCAGGTCAGTTCACACTTGGGGGAAAAAAATTATTGCAGGTTCCATAGAAAAATAGCAGTTGTACTCACAAACCAAATCATCAACAAAAACCCAAAAATTGTGAGCGGCTTCATTCCCTTACTTATATGTTCCCGACACTTATCATACCATTTCCTGATCCACCGAAGCTTTAAACGTCATCAGTAACGTCACTCACGACCTCACTCAACACACACGCATTGATACGCACTTCACTAAATACTTCTACGATTTCTCGACCCCCTCTCCGAATCTTCGACACACTAAGATCCATCACAAGTGAGTAGAGGGATTGTCTTTGCAACTACAGACCATTAATATGACTACATTCATACAAATGCTGCACTGATGCACATGTACAGTATATCTTGTGTTGCAGTATTTCAACAGTTATGAACAAGACCCCAAGATACCTGAGGTCCTTCATTGTGACAAGCTCTCATACCCGACCTGAAAAGATGACTCCTCTTTTTAGTGCCAGAGGACTATAGCCTCGGATTGAATGGTACCGATTCTCATCCCAAATTTGGCTGCAAACTGCTCCAGCCTCACCATCAGCAAAATGAAGTGAACCAAATAAGGGGTTTGCAATCAAACCATACCCTTTCAAGAACTCATTAGGACATCGAAATCCTCTGCATAAATTCTTTAAAGGGCAGCTGAAGACTTAAATTCATGAGTGTGTTATTCTGTTAAATTGTATTGAATTCACGTTCACACTCACGTTCACATTACTAAAAAATTTTTGACTGCATAGTTTTTGAGTTACTGCCATAGCAACACGTTAACAACAAAGGACGTGCCTCGCTTCCGGCCGCTACTTGATTACGTCATTTCCCAAGACCTTGCCAGCACTCCAATACGAAAGTACAGCACCACGCTATCCTCGCTATATATTGCAAACATTTTTTGGGTTTCACTCATGAGATTCATCGTGCCATCTTGATGTGTTGTGATGAATTGCTCACACGAAAGCTCGAGACTCTATGAGTGGCCCAAAAACCTTCTTCTGCAAGGATTTGGACATCTTTTGTAAGAGTCAAGCAGAAGAACTTCTCCCTGGCTCCTCGACCATGTCCATGTTTTCAACATTTCAGCGACGACAGCTTTGAAAGCATAGGAGGATACAACCTTGGTTTTTCAAAGACATAAGTATACCCTTACCTGCTTGTCTAATTCTAAAATCTGATGCAATTCTGTTGATATACGAAGCTAAAACCAACTGCCTGTTCGTCATGCCGGCAACCTGTTTTTGTTTATGTTGCTTGCCTGTCATAAGACATCTGACAGGTTGTCTATTCAAGTCAATTTGATACATTTATTATTGCTCATAATTTTATCACAGAATGACTGGGGAAAGGAAAGTTCAGAGCAAAATCGCAATGCTAGCATTGGCCTACCACTCTTCTTTTCGGGAAGTGTCGAACTGCCAACCAGTGTCTTCACCAACATCTGCTGTGCCGGGTAAATCGTCGTCATCTGACATCTCCGGTTCGGACATATAGGGATTAATTGTAGATAATCTTTCCAAGGAGCCTTTGCCATCGTTACCGTCACGAAAGATCCTGAATGGTTACTTTCGGTGGCAATTTCCGTGATATGCTGCTGCTTTGCTCGCTGTGGATAGTCTTCTGTTCCCTTCTGGGAGTTACGTCACACCTTCGGGTTTGGGAAGGGACTATTAACTGAGTACAAAGAAAAACTAAAAAAAAAAAAAAAAATCTGCATTATTCTCGCAGTTACACGTTAAAAATGACATGGTTTTTTTTATGAAGTTTGTATTCGTAAAGTTGCAACGAAATCAGAAATGCTCTTCAGCTGCCCTTTAACAGACATACCCACCATGGTTGAGGCCATTCTCAGGATTGCATTTCTACACTATTGTAACAGCTGCAGCCATCAATAAAAACCAAACATTGACATCAGTCATGTAGAAAAAGCAGATTTGAGGGGACAGACTACCCGAGTACCCTGCAGAGCAATTCAGTGAAATACCTTCTTGGTCCACAAATAATCTGTAAATTGGTTGGCGAGCTTCTAATGAATCTTCTAAGACTGTTAGAGATGAGATGGAGCTGGTCCATGGCTAGGTTTCATAGCCAGGATGAAAACCAAACTGCACAGACTGGTATCGAGATTTACTTAACTTACTAAACTTTCCCATTAGGACCCCTGAATAAACGCTTATTCTACATACTTTCTGCAATCTGCATTCTACATACCTAGAACCAACTTGGATCGGTGGGTCATTAAGGCATTAAGGTTCATTTAGGGCAATTAAGGTCCCTGCCTTTGGCAATCACCTAGCTATGTTGCTACTGCATGTACCCAAGCCCAAGCACAGGGCAAGCAAGTCACTCTTTTGAGGCTGGGACAGAAGATCGCCATCAAGTGCCACCACCAATTATGGCTTTGTGAGCCATGCTTTGTTTGGGCCCTAACTGAGGAGCTTTTTGCCCAGATCGATTCTACATAGCTTCTAGAATCATTGCGACACACAGGGCTCTTCACCCACCACCAATATGGTAATGGCTCAGGAACAGGTCATCTATGACCCTAAAAGGACTTTTTTTTTTAAAATGATGCTAACTTAATTGAGTTTGGACAATTTTGATTACTCTTCCTAGTTTGATGATGACACCTGGTGCTTTTATCTTATCCATTCCTAACTGTTCATAATACCACCACGACCTTATAATATAAATGATCCTGTCACCAATACACACACACACCTTGGATATTACTAGATGTGTCTATAAAATTAGCCAAAGTGTCTTTTCAAAGCATCATCTAACTATGTGATCATCTGCCTACCTTTTGATAGTCGGTCAGTCCATCTGTCTGCTGATTAGTGCACATCTGTCAGCATTTGGTTCAACCTGAACAACATGAGAAAGAGAGAGGACAGATGAAGGGAGCGTGCAGAAAACATGTCTACACACTATGGGCTGTGGCACGCTTTAATTAGATACGTATGTTTAGCTTCAAATGACTATTTTCTTTCATTGTATCTAATTGTAATATTTGTGATAGACATCTAGCTCACTTGTCACTTAGGGGAGACTACAGTAGCTGGCAGTAATGTCTCGCTAATTAACGTTCTGCAGGATAGATGATTGCTTTTGTAGTAGACATTGCATTTTTTTTTTTTTAATTCTGGCTAAAAATAATTATAATTGTAGCCTTTCCGTCAAAAACAGATGAATG